>NC_091214.1:0-611257 GCF_040958095.1 Procambarus clarkii | reverse complement strand
AAATGCATATATGCATATAAATACAAAAGTAAATCAAATCTTATCCTTGTATAATATACAAGCTGATGTGAGATCCCTGTCTACAGGTGGACTGGAACTATTATCCAGTAGGCAGTCTACTGTATTTTATCAAACCGTTATTAGTATAATAGATCTCGTAATAATTTTGCAAAAATAATGGCATTTACTATTTTTAAAAGATTATTAGCAAATTTACAGAAATGGTGCATTCGGAAGACAAAACCAATTTTTCACTTTTGACAATTGAGCACCTGCTACATCCAGATTCTAGGGAGGAAAGGAAGGACGATCTTACTGGATCCCATAGCCTCTCCGAGGCACAAACCAGGCTTTTACACAAACCCCCCCCCCCTGCACCCGAGCTTTTTAAAATAGTAAATGCCACTATTTTTGCAAAATTATTACGAGATCTATTATTCTAGAGAATAATGCATATAAATGCATATATGCATATAAATACAAAAGTAAATCAAATCTTATCCTTGTATAATATACAAGCTGATGTGAGATCCCTGTCTACAGGTGGACTGGAACTATTATCCAGTAGGCAGTCTACTGTATTTTATCAAACCGTTATTAGTATAATAGATCTCGTAATAATTTTGCAAAAATAATGGCATTTACTATTTTTAAAAGATTATTAGCAAATTTACAGAAATGGTGCATTCGGAAGACAAAACCAATTTTTCACTTTTGACAATTGAGCACCTGCTACATCCAGATTCTAGGGAGGAAAGGAAGGACGATCTTACTGGATCCCATAGCCTCTCCGAGGCACAAACCAGGCTTTTACACAAACCCCCCCCCCCTGCACCCGAGCTTTTTAAAATAGTAAATGCCACTATTTTTGCAAAATTATTACGAGATCTATTATTCTAGAGAATAATGCATATAAATGCATATATGCATATAAATACAAAAGTAAATCAAATCTTATCCTTGTATAATATACAAGCTGATGTGAGATCCCTGTCTACAGGTGGACTGGAACTATTATCCAGTAGGCAGTCTACTGTATTTTATCAAACCGTTATTAGTATAATAGATCTCGTAATAATTTTGCAAAAATAATGGCATTTACTATTTTTAAAAGATTATTAGCAAATTTACACAAATGGTGCATTCGGAAGACAAAACCAATTTTTCACTTTTGACAATTGAGCACCTGCTACATCCAGATTCTAGGGAGGAAAGGAAGGACGATCTTACTGGATCCCATAGCCTCTCCGAGGCACAAACCAGGCTTTTACACAAACCCCCCCCCCTGCACCCGAGCTTTTTAAAATAGTAAATGCCACTATTTTTGCAAAATTATTACGAGATCTATTATTCTAGAGAATAATGCATATAAATGCATATATGCATATAAATACAAAAGTAAATCAAATCTTATCCTTGTATAATATACAAGCTGATGTGAGATCCCTGTCTACAGGTGGACTGGAACTATTATCCAGTAGGCAGTCTACTGTATTTTATCAAACCGTTATTAGTATAATAGATCTCGTAATAATTTTGCAAAAATAATGGCATTTACTATTTTTAAAAGATTATTAGCAAATTTACACAAATGGTGCATTCGGAAGACAAAACCAATTTTTCACTTTTGACAATTGAGCACCTGCTACATCCAGATTCTAGGGAGGAAAGGAAGGACGATCTTACTGGATCCCATAGCCTCTCCGAGGCACAAACCAGGCTTTTACATAACCCCCCCCCCTGCACCCGAGCTTTTTAAAATAGTAAATGCCATTATTTTTGCAAAATTATTACGAGATCTATTATACTAATAACGGTAAATAAATAATAAATAGTAAATAAATCAAAATCAGTTACATTATTTTATCTTATTCATAGCATAAATGTTCTCGAAGATTACTAAAAAGAAATTGAATTAGACTACAGCAAATTGGCAAACTTTACCTTGTATCTGTTTCCACCGAGTTTGTTTGGGGCGTTCTTCAACATATCAGCAATACTTGTCTCAACATCTCTTTCAGTTGCATTAGTGTGGGTGTTGATACAGGCTTCTGGAAATTTATAAGAATTAATTAATATATATAATTATAATTCACTTTGCTATTCCCCATTCCACAGTCCTCTCGTCCTTCCCACTTCCCTGTCCCCACATCATCCCCACTATTCCCACTTCCCTGTCCCATCGTCCTCCTTACCATTTTCCCCTCCCCTGTCCTTCTTCCTCCCCCACCATCTCCCATTCACCTGTCCCTTTGTCCTCCCCAGCATTCCCCTGTCCCCACCATCCCCAACTCCCCAGTCCCCTCGTCCTCCCCACCATTACCCTCTCCTCTGTCCCCTCGTCTTCCCCACCATACCCCCCTCTCGTCCTCCCCACCATTCCAAACTACCTCATCCGATGCATTCTATAATGGTCTGATGCTTCCATCAGAAAATTGGGAACATCAAATGATCTGATATTCCCATCACTGAAAAATAAGAACAGCTAAAAAAATGAAATGAAAAAAATAAAAAAATAAACTATACTCATGAAATGAACAGTATGGTAAACAACACAGCTCAATTTCAATGCAATGTCACACAAAATTATTAAATCGAAATGAAAATAAATTGAAATCTATGAAAATTCAAATTATCAATACAATCGGAAATATTGAAATAATATCGCAACATAATATAGTGTGGGTTGCTCTTACGTGCAACAGACGGTGCTGTTTTTCAAAAAAGGCATGGTTTTACCTGTCACAAGTGTGGCATCTATACTTATACTCACGAAATGAACGGTATGGTAAACAACATAGCTCAATTGCAATGCAATGTCACAATAACATTTAATAACAATAACATTTAAATATACTTTAAGATATAATCTAGAAGAAAATAAGAACATTGAAACGGTTCATGAACTCGATTTCAATAAAGGACACTATGGGGAACTTTGAAAAACAGTTAATGAGTATAATTAGACAGACTTGTTGCTAGGCAGAGGAGTAAATAATGAGATATATGGCAAATTTTGCAAAATATACGGCACACAAACATTCATACCCAAACAAAGCAAAATGCTAGGTAAGAACAAAGCAGTTGGCCCGTAGGGGAAAGGAGATACCCACAAGACTGGAATACAAGTCATTAACAAGCACACAAGTACTACACTACACAACAACCGCACTACTACCAGAACTGGACGAATCACTACCAAAACAACACATTGCACATCACTACCAAAACAACACAACACAACACAAGCATTGGCAAAGAATTATAGACCAGTTGCACTAACATCCCACATAATAAAATTATTTGAGAGTGATCAGGAGTCAGATTACTAGTTTTATAGAGACCAATGACCTCCACAATCCAGGCCAACAAGGATTTAGAGCAGTTTCTATGATCGAGCCACTGAGATCTATAAAGAATTCTGATCAAGAAAGAGATCTAGGGGTGGTTTTAGATAGAAAACTATAACCTGAGGATCATATTAAGAACATTCTGCGAGGGGCCTATGCTACACTTTTTAACTTTAGAATTGCTTTTAAATACATAGGTCAAAAAGTTTTAAAAGTTTTAAAAGTTTTTTAAACCTCTCGTGTATCATGAGTGTGTTAAAGCATCAGATGGTGCATTCAGATGATGAATATTACCTAGTTCCTTCATCTGGGAAGAATGAACACATATTGGTGCATTCGGATGATAAAAACTAACTACTGTAGTTTAATTGATCAACAGACTGTATATCATATGCAGACTGTATGTGGATCTGCGGGCCACTCCAAACAACAGCCTGGTGGACCAAGCTCCACCAGGGCTAAAGCACAAAGTGATATAGATGTGATAGAGATATTATATATATATATATATATATATATATATATATATATATATATATATATATATATATATATATATATATATATATATATATATATGTCGTACCTAGTAGCCAGAACTCACTTTTTGGCCTACTATTCAAGGCCCGATTTGCCTAATAAGCCAAGTTTTCCTGAATTAATATATTTTCACTAATTTTTTTCTTATGAAATGATAAATCAACCCATTTCATTATGTATGAGGTCAATTTTTTTTTATTGGAGTTAAAATTAACGTAGATATATGACCGAACCTAACCAACCCTACCTAACCTAACCTAACCTATCTTTATAGGTTAGGTTTGGTTAGGTAGCCGAAAAAGTTAGGTTAGGTTAGGTTAGGTAGGTTAGGTAGTCGAAAAACAATTAATTCATGAAAACTTGGCTTATTAGGCAAATCGGGCCTTGCATAGTAGGCTGAGAAGTGCGTTCTGGCTACTAGGTACGACATATATATATATATATATATATATATATATATATATATATATATATATATATATATATATATATATATATGTCGTACCTAGTCGCCAGAACGCACTTTTCAGCCTACTATGCAAGGCCCGATTTGCCTAATAAGCCAAGTTTTCATGAATTAATATATTTTCTCTATTTTTTTTCTTATGAAATGATAAAGCTATCCATTTCATTATGTATGAGGTCAATTCTTTTTTATTGGAGTTAAAATTAATAGAGATATATGACCGAACCTAACCTATCTTTATAGGATAGGTTAGGTAGCTGAAAATGTTAGGTTAGGTAGTCGAAAAAACATTAATTCAAGAAAACTTGGCTTATTAGGCAAATCGGGCCTTGCATAGTAGGCTGAGATGTGCGTTCTGGCTACTAGGTACGACACATTATATATATATATATATATATATATATATATATATATATATATATATATATATATATGTATATATATATATATATATATATATATATATATATATATATATATATATATATATATATATATATATATATATATATATATCGGACAATTAGTAAAAAAAAAAAAAAAAAAAAAATTAAATTATTTTACCTTGTACCTAGATCCACCAGGCCTGTTTGGTGCCTGTTTCAGTACTTCAGACATCTGGAAGGTCACATCCTCCTCCTCAACTTGTGGATGTGCGTTGATAGATGATTCTGTAAAATTAAGTTATTTATATAATAATAAATTCAGTATAACAATAATATTCTGTAAAATTAAAAGTAATTTATACATCAATCAGATAAAACTCTCCAGAGATGGTGATACACAACATATAAAGGACAAGTTTCAGAACAAAATATGCATTTAGGAATAAGGTTTTGTACATGTAGGTAGCACATGAGAAAATAAGTGGAAGGTGATCAAGTTTATATTAACATGTTAATGACTTTGTTAAGGCTTTGCAAGAATGAAAAAATATTAATAATATAATATCACCTACCAATTAATTGTACATCATTTATAAGTCAATTATTTGCATTATTATTATTCAATACTAATGATATAAAAATGCATTTTGTAATCTACTATTTATGCAAGTATTAAGCACAGGATCATGAAATAAACTGCAAAATACTGTAATGGATAAACCAATTAATTTTACATTTTCCTATAGCTAAGTCAGTCAGTTCTATTAGCAGCAGAGAACAATTATGCCCAACCTCTATTAAATGAAACAATCTTAAGAGCAAGTGATAGAAATATAATCATTTATGCTTGGGATTATGGAATGGTTCCAAATATGAAAAATATCAAGTTTTTTGGTTAAAATTTTTTAACTTAAAATTTACATTTTTAAGTGAATTTATGACCATAATAATTGAATCACTAATATGATTCACTAATATATAATCCTAATAATAATCACTAATATATAATCCATTGAGCATGCTGCATCTCTTTCAGTCTCTTTGCAATTTGAACAAGAGGGTTTTTAATTGATCGAACCATATTCTTAAAGTAAAGTAAATGAGATGTATTCCATATTTTGCAAAATATACGATGAAGGCACACAAACATTCATGCCAAAACTGAAGGGCAGGATTTATGAGGAGACATTAGAGGCATTAAATATTCCAAACTAGAAGACAGAAGGAAAAGAGGAGATATGATCACTACGTACAAAACAGTAACAGGAATTGATAAACTTGATAGGGAAGATTTCCCGAGACCTGGAATTTCAAGAACAAGAGGTTATAGATTTAAACGAACTAAACAAAGATGCCGAAGAAATGTAAGACAATTCACTTTTGCAAACAGAATGGTAAACGGTTGGAACATGTTAGGTGAGAAGGTGGTGGAGGCCAAATCCGTCAAAAGTTTCAAAGCATTATATGACAAAGAGTGCTGGGAAAATGGGACACCACGAGTGTAGCTCTCCATCCATCTGATTGATAACCCAAATGAATTTTTCATGGATATGATACCAACATCAAATCATAAATCAGATGTGATCCTATCCCCACTGGATTTTGAAGAAGCCATAGACAGTATGCCTATGCACTCTGCACCAGGCCCTGACTCTTGGAACTCTATATTCATCAAGAACTGTAAAAAACGTTATCGCAGGCCCTTCACATTCTTTGGAGACAAAGCCAAGATACTGGCATTGTCCCTGACATACTAAAAACCGCAGAGATAGCACCGCCCCATAAAGGAGGAAATAAGGCAGAGGCAAAAAACTACAGACCGATAGCACTAACATCGCACATCATAAAAATCTTTGAGAGAATGCTAAGAAGTAAGATCACAAAATACATGGAATCACAGCATCTCCATAACCCCAGACAACATGGTTTCAGAACAGGGCGCTCTTGCCTATCACAGTTGCTGGACCACTCTGACATGGCACTAGATGCCATGGAAGACAAACAAAACGCTTTGACAAAAAAAAGCCTTTGACAAATGTGACCATTGTGTTATTGCACATAAAATGCGTTCAAAAGGAATTACCGGAAAAATAGGCAGATGGATATACAACTTCCTGACTAATAGAACCCAATGTGTAGTAGTCAACAAAATAAAATCTGGACCATCAACCGTAAAGAGCTCAGTCCCCAAGCGTACTGTGCTTGCTCCAATACTTTTTCTCATCCTCATATCGGACATAGACAAGGACACAACCTATAGTACTTGATCATCCTTTGCAGATGACACTAGAATCTTCACGAGAGTAGGCAACATAGAGGACACGGCAAACCTCCAATCAGATGTAAATCAGGTCTTTCTATGGGCTACAGAAAATAACATGGTGATTAACGAACATAAGTTTCAGCTCATGCGCTACGGAAAAAATAAAAAATATAAAAACGGAAACCACTTACAAAACTCAGTCAAATCATAACATTGAACGGAAAAGCAACGTAAAGGATTTGGGTGTACTGATGTCAGAAGGCCTTACATTTAAAGAACACAATAAAGTAGCCGTCACAACTGCAAGAAAAATGACAGGATAGATAACAAGAACTTTTCACACTAGAGATGCTATACCGATGATGATAGTTTTCAAGACGCTAGTGCTCTCTAGAGTGGAATACTGCTGCATAATGAAAGCCCCTTTCAAAGCTGGAGAAATTACTGACCTATACTTATGCATTTATCTTCGGTTTAACACAACAGGCACCAGACACACGCTAGGCATCATACACACTAGGATAAAACAAACATTAGGCCAGAAGTCAGAAAAGAATTCAAAGAATTTTACTGGAAAGGCTTGCTGTTAGGAAAGGAAGTAATTGAGATGAATTAATGCACAGTATGTCAATTTTGTGAAATATATGATAAAGGAACAAAAACATTTATACCAAAACAAAGATGCAGAACTAGGAAACAGGATTTGTTCAACTGAAATTTCAAGACGGACAGAGACCAAAAGACACAAAAATGGAATCAATATACGAAGAGGCCAAACCCCCAAACATACCAGTAATACAAAGAGAAACAACTACACGGCAGTGAGGAGAGAGGCAGAAAGAAATTTTGAAAAAAAGGAACAAACAAATGTAAAGTAGAACAAATCATATTCTATAAATACAGCAACAACCAATTGCAGGTAAAGGATAATATTCAGAGCTTTTAAATGCATGGATGGCGAAATACTCAAGAAATTGTTCACGACTTTTGTTAGACCAAAGTTGGAATATGCAGCGGTTGTATGGTGCCCATATCTTAAGAAGCACATAAACAAACTGGAAAAGGTGCAAAGACATGCTACTAAGTGGCTCCCAGAACTGAAGGACAAGAACTATGAGGAGAGGTTAGAGGCATTAAATATACCAAATATACTACACAAATATATATACTACACATGCACAATAAACTACCCTACACAGGCTGAGTATGGTGTGTACAATAAATTATTAGCTAAAAGATAAGACTGAGTTTGTATAAATGGGGGTTAAGTCAGAGTGGGAAAATGTAAGTGGAGTGCCTAAAAACCCTGTCCTGGGACCTCTGTAATTCATAATATATACAAATAATTTAGACTCAGGTTTGATCAGCAATATTTGAAAATTTCCAGACGATACAAAAGGGATTTTTTTCTGGATTCAGGATTATTTTTTTATGGCTGAAAACAGGTTTTCAGCAATAAAAGAAATACAGTATTGCTGGAACAACCGTCGACATCTTCAAGAGAAAACCTGAACATCTTCAAGAAGTGAAGATGACCTTGAGAAGAAGTATAGGTTGGGAGAAGTATAGGTTAGGAATTGTCTCCAAAGAATTCTCAAAGAATTACTCGTTATTGCTATCCAAGATAATTAGACGAGCCAAAGCTAAATACTACGAAGATAAATTTACCCAAATAAAGAGTACCTTACCTAAAAATATGTATGTACCTTACGTAAATAAACATTTGATTTTGAAGTGCCGGACAAACAAGGCTGTGGTGGATATGTGGGCCTGAGGGGCCTGTCCAAGCAACAGCCTGTTGGACCAAGCTCTCACATGTCAAGCCTGGCCTTGGAAGGGCTTGGTGAGTAGAACAACTACCAGAACCCTATAATGCATGTATCAAGGTGTCCAGGCAGTGAGCACCACATAATGCAGTGCAGTCCTGTAAGAATAAGCACAGTAAGTATGGGCATGGAGGGGGTGCAGCAGTGGCTTGTGAAGGGCTGGAGAGTAAATGGACATGCCCAGGGGTAAAAAGCATTAGGGTAACAGAACATAGCCCATAAAAATAGTAATGACAATGAATGAATAATTATATGAATGCAATAATACTTCATATCTCAATAGGAATACTAAGCAGGATGCAAGACAAGGTACTGGTGGTGATAGTGGTTGGTACAAGTCCTCACATCCCCACAGACACCAGTAACAGCCCTCACCTCCCAACACAGTACCCTTGTAGCGAGTTAATCTTATACTCGCTTCATTATCTTATAGCATAACTAATTAACACTAATTACAGAAGCTACACAGGTGATACTTTGGTGTGAGTTGAGCGCACTGAGCGTCGGTATCGCTACACCCTTGTTCCTTAACAACCCTTTGGACCTTTATTACAGAAAAATAGAATCAATTAATTTAATAAAATATAAAATATAAGTGCTTACTTACGATAATACTATCGGTGGAACACAAAATCTTCTTCTTCTTGATAGTAGGTGCAGTTTGCATGAAGGGTTAGTCCTCGCCATGACTGAACTGACGACAAAATGGCCGATGTGTTGATATGGCGTCAGGTGACGCTGTGACGTCACAGGTGAGGGACGCTTTGCGCATTACTCCCTCGTACTTAAAAAGTACTACAGGTACTTTTTGGTTTTATTTTTGAATATGGCAGAAGTTGGACAGCTTTTCAAATCATTATAAGGGAGTGAGTTCCATAGACTAGGTCCCTTTATTTACATAGAGTGTTTACATAGATTAAGTTTGACTCTGGGGATATCAAAGAGATATTTATGTCTGGTGGGGACGTGGCCATGTGTTCTATTACATCTGTCCAGGAAGAGTTTCAGAACAGGGTTTGCAGTTAGAAAAAGGGCTTTATAAACGTAATTTACACAGGAGAATGTATGGAGTGAATTTGTTTAGCATGTTTAAGGATTTGAACAAGGGAGCTGTGTGTTGTCTGAAGGTAGAGTTATTTATTGTCCTGATAGCAGATTTTTACTGGATGATGATGGGCTTGAGGTAGTTTGCAGAGGTTGAACCCCAAGCACAAACGCCATAAGAATGATAGGGATAGATAAGTGCATAATAGAGTGAGAGGAGAGCAGAGTAGGGTACATAATATCTGATCTTAAACAGTATACCAACTGTTTTAGAAACCTTTTTAGTTATGTGTTGTATATGGGTGCGGAAGTTGAGTCTCTTGTCTAAGTATAGGCTAAGAAACTTTCCATCATTTTTATTGCTAATGTTTACATTATCTATCTGAAGCTGAATTGCATTTGTTGATTTGTTTCCAAATAAGATATAGTAGGTCTTTTCTATGTTTTGTGTGAGGTTTGTTGGTTGACATCCACAAGTAGACTTTTTTTAATTAATTGTTTACAACATTATTTAACAGGAGTGGGTTGGGGTCAGAGTAGATGAGTAGTATCATCAGCCAACAATATAGGTTTAAGTATGTTAGAGACATTAGGGAGATCATTGATGTATATAAGAAACAGGAGGGTCCTAGGATGCTGCTCTGTGGCACCTTTACGGTAATTAAGTGGTAGAGTGGGAGAGGTTATATCATTGATGGCTTCATATTGGTGTCTGTTACTAAGATAGGATCGGATATAGTTTAGGGCAAGGCCACGGATTCCATAATGGTGGAATTTAAGTAAGAGGTAGTTATGGTTAACAGTATCAAAGGCCTTTCTCAGGCCGATGAAGAGTTCAATTGGAAACTCACTTTTGTCAAGGGCTGAGAAGATTAAGTCAAGCAGACTAACAATAGCATCATTGGTACTCTTTTGGGAGCGGAAGCCAAACTGACAGGGACTTAGTATATTGAATTTTACAAGATTGGAGTAGAGCTGTTTGTAAAAAAAAAAAAAATAATTTTGATAATATAGGTAGATTCGATATGGGTCTGTAATTATTTATGTCTGCCGTGTTACCTCCTTTATGAACTGGCGTTACTCTTGCTTTTTTAAGGATATCAGGGAAGGTATGACACTCTAGGGATTTGTTGAACAGCAGTGCTATGGATGGTGCAAGGGCATGGGTGGCACGCCTGTGTACCATCGATGGTATTTCACTAATGTTCCCAGCTTTGGTTTTTAGCGAGTGAATGATGGACACAACATCTGTAGGGCTGACCGGAGAGAGGAGAAGAGAGTTTGGATAGCTGCGTGAAAGATATGTGGTAACATATGTCTGAGTCTCTGGGATTTTTCGGGCAAGGTGAGCACCAAACGATGAAAAGAAGCTATTAAATTCAGTTGCTGTTTCAAGATCTGTTGCAGGTGTATAACCATCCTTGGAGATTTTTATCTTATTATGTGAATGTTGTTTAGCTCCTAGGATGGTAGAGATGGCTCTCCATGTGCTTTTTATGTTGCCTTTTGCTTCTTTGAATCTATTCTCGTAATAGGAACGCTTTGCTCTTATTATACTATTATTATACTTATATTATATTATTATTATACTTATTATTAATTATGCGGATCAGGACATCACCTGATCAAACACATCAAACATCGTTTGACCACCATCAAACACACACACGGCGAGTCATCTACGTAGGTATTTATTGGGTGCTGGTATTCATATAACTTTTGGTGACCGTTTTTGCTGATTTTCTTCTAGAGAATGTTATTGCGAACACGTTGGTACCAAAATGAAATACATAGCTCGAGAACTAAGGTCAGGAGAGTAAAAAGAGTATACACATTTTTGTTTTGACGCTTAATTAAGGTTATTGTGAGTACTCATCGCCTGCCTAGAAACTGGAACTAGTAATTCCATCTATCATACATATCATACAAGAGGAGCCACACATCTATGGATCATCCAATAAAATCAGCAGACTTCTAGATGTTACTACTGCTCGGCTTAGACTCGGTTACAAGTATCTCTGGGAATTCTCATTATCTGCTGATGTAGACCTGACCAAATGTAAACTGTGTCAACAAAATTATTCGCACACCCTCCGTCACTATGTGATGGAGTGCGAAAAGATACATGAATTTAGAGACAATTCTATAACCAATGTTCCAGCGATGTGTCAATATTTCATTCAAAATGATCTGCTACCAGAAATTTTAGCCAAATATCCCCAGTTTGCTAACTGTAGATAACAACTAAGTGATTGTAACCTATCCACCGCTGCCCACTGGATGGGGGACGGTGTGCAGGACAAACATATAAATTTTGATACTAGCTCTCCACATATGTCAGTTGCTTAATTTAGAACCTGTACTTGAGGTCGATCTCGAACCCATTGTTGATGTGATGACTTATATTGAATTTTGTAACTAGCTCATCAAGATTGTAACTTGCTTAGCTAAATGAATTGTGGGGTTCAGTCCCTGAGCCCATTATGTGCCTCTGTAACCCTTTCCACAACCGCCCACAAGATGGGTATGGGGTGCATAATGGGGTGGGGTGTCTTGGCCAAACGTGCCACATCAAAACCACAAGTTGACATTGAATGTGAATTAACAATGAGACAAGTAAGATTTATACTAATACATTTATACTAACTCTGTTGAGCGTTGACCATTTATACATCAAATCTGTTGATGTGAGCACTTTAGTTTAGTCTGCCGTTTAAAGAAAAAAAGAGCATATCAATGGTATATCACAGAAAACGAATTTATCATAAACTCATGTATTTGTCTTATCATATTGAACTGCATTCATATTTTTAATATATAACAATATGAATATACAAATTTCTGTAAATCCCCTACCTTGTTGGAATCTGTGGAAATGAATGAGCAAATGTGCTGGCTGAAGGCGCTGAAGGAAACCACATTGGTTTCATTTTGGATACAAATGTCCATGGAAATTCAAAATGGAAACTAATTATATAGTTGAACCTGCAGAGACGAGTTTAAGAATCTGTGTTGAGAGTGATGGACACAGCCTTCACAATTATACTTCAGAGAATGTAAACATCTAAGAGTCATTAGAAATATGTGTAGAATAATAAACCCTACATTGTTTGAGTTAGGGAAAACACCATTTGTGATATATAGATACTATAGCTGTTCCTAAAGATTCACCCTTTTTTGCACCAGCAAGATAACATATAAGATTTTAAGAGTTGACGAATGTTAATATTCTTGTTTGATAAACTGTGAACTTGAGACATAGTTAATAAGAACATATTAACACAACAAAATGTTTTCAAAATCCTTAACACCACTTTCCAGCAACTTATATAATTTATATAAATTATTTTAGAGAATAATACATAAATTATATATTTAAACATGATATAGTGTTTAGTGGAATGTATAAGGAGTCAAATTGTGTTAAAAAGAGCAATTTTTAGAAAATTTGGAAAAATACTTTTTTCTGTTCAAATTATAACTAAATGGATTATAAAGGTTTCACTCAGCCAATATATATCATTCACAATTTATTAATGAATTTTACAAAAAAACACCATAAATTTTATATTTAAACATGTAAAAACTATTTGTTTTACATTTGGAAGAAAATAATTGTAGAAAAACAATTTATAATTAAACCTTTGTGTTTGGATTTTTTGAGTAAAAGTTTCTCAAAGGCTCTCCTGCACCATTCTCAATGCAAATCATTCCCACACCTATGGCAAGAGATAGGCGAACGTTGTGTAGATGATTTGTGTTTGCTGGGTTGGGTTGGTTGGTTAGGTTAGGTTGGTTGGTTAGGATGCTTGGTTAGGTTGGTTGGTTAGGTTGCTTGGTTAGGTTGGTTGGTTAGGTTAGATAGCCAAGGTTGGTTGGTTAGGTTAGATAGCTTAGGTTGGTTGGATAGGTTGGTTGGTTAGTTAGGTTGGTTTGTTAGGTTGGTTGGTTAGGTTAGGTTGCTTAGGTTGGTTGCTTAGGTTGGTTGGTTAGGTTGGTTGGTTACATTGGTTAGGTTGGTTGGTTGGTTAGGTTAGGTTAGGTTGGTTGGTTAGGTTAGTTCGGTTGGTTGGGTTAGGTTAGGATCCTTGGTTAGGTTCCTTGGTTAGGTTGGTTGATTAGGTTCCCTGGCTAGGATGGTTGGTTAGGTTGCTTGGTTAGGTTGGCTGGTTAGGTTGGTTGGTTAGGTTCCTTGGTTAGGTTAGATAGGCTACCAACAATTACAGCCCCTTTTCTATTTCTACAAACCTAGCCTAAACTAACCTAACTTAACCTGCAAACCTAGCCTATTTCCTAGTCAAAACAAACATAACCTAATCTAAGCTAACCTAACCTAACGTAACTAACTCCTGGATACCTATTTACTGTTAGGTGAATAGATGTATTCGGTGATAGGAAACGTTACCTACAATTACAGCCCTTCTTCTATTTCTATTTCTACAAACCTAGCCTATTCTCTAGCCTAAACTAACCTAACCTAAGGTAATCTAACTAACTCCTGGATACCTATTTACTGCTACATGAACAGAGAAGACACGCTACCAACAATTATTGCCCAATTTCTATTTCAACAAAAATAGCCTATTTCTTAGCCTAAACTAATCTAACCTAATTAAACCTAACCTAACCTAATCTACCCTTACCTATATATATACTTCACTACTCACTAACATCATCACTACCACACTACTCACTAACATCATCACTACCACACTACTCACCATCATCATCACTACCTCACCATCATCATCAATACCTCTCTACTCACCATCATCATCACTACCTCACCATCATCATCACTACCACACTACTCACCATCATCACTACCACACTACTCACTATCATCATCACTACCACACTACTCACCATCATCACTACCCACCATCATAACTACCACACTACTCTTAACCATCATCACTACCTCACTACTCACCATCATCACTACCACACTACTCACCATCATCACTACCACACTACTCTTAACCATCATCACTACCTCACTACTCACAATCATCATCACTACCTCACCATCATCATCACTACTTCACCATCATCATCACTACCTCACCATCATCACTACCTCGCCATCATCATCACTACCTCACTACTCACCATCATCACTACCACACTACTCACCATCATCATTACCTCACTACTCACCATTATCATCACTACACTACTCACCATCATCATCACTACCACAATACTCACCATCATCATCACTACCACAATACTCACCATCAACATCACTACCACACTACTTAGCAACACCATCACTACCTCACTACTCACCATCATCACTACCACACTACTCACTATCATCACTTTTATCACTTCTCACCATCACCATCACTACCTCACTACTAACCATCATCATCACTACCACACTACTCACTATCATCATCACTACCACACTACTCACCATCATCATCACTACCACACTACTCACTATCATCACTTTTCACCATCACCATCACTACCTCACTATTCACCATCATCACTACCTCACCATCATAATCACTACCTCTCTACTCACCATCATCATTATTACCTCACTACTCACCATCATCATCACTACCTCACCATCATTATCACTACCTCTCTACTCACCATCATCATTACCTCACTACTCACCATCACTACCACACTACTCACCATCATCACTACCTCACTACTCACCATCATCATCACTACTTCTCTACTCACCACCATCATTTCCTCACTACTCACTAACATCATCACTTCCTCACTACTCACCATCATCATCATCATCACTACTCACCATCATCACTACCCACCATCATCACTACCACACTACTCATAAACATCATCACTACCACACTACTCACCATCATCACTACCACACTACTCACTATCATCACTACCACACTACTCGGTGAGTAGTGTGGTAGTGAGAGTGAGTAGTGATGATGGTGAGTAGTGAGGTAGTGATGATGGTGAGTAGTGTGGTAGTGATGATGATAGTGAATAGTGTAGTAGTGATGATGATGGTGAAGTGTGGTAGTGATGATGATGGTGAAGTGTGGTAGTGATGATGATGAAGTGTGGTAGTGATGATGGTGAAGTGTGGTAGTGATGGTGATGGTGAGTAGTGAGGTAGTGATGATGATAGTGAAGTGTGGTAGTGAAGATGATGGTGAGTAGTGTGGTAGTGATGATGGTGAGTAGTGTGGTAGTGATGATGATAGTGAAGTGTGGTAGTGATGATGATGGTGAATAGTGTGGTAGTTATGATGATAGTGAGGTAGTGATGATGATGGTGAGTAGTGAGGAAATGATGATGGTGGTGAGTAGTGAGGTAGTGATGATGGTGAGTAGTGTGGTAGTGAGGTAATGATGATGATGGTGAGTAGAGAGGTAGTGATGATGATGATGAGTAGAGAGGTAGTGATGATGGTGAGGTAGTGATGATGAAGGTGAGTAGTGAGGTAATGATGATGATGGTGAGTAGAGAGGTAGTGATGATGATGGCGAGTAGTGAGGTAGTGATGTTGGTGAGAAGTGATAATAGTGAGTAGTGTGGTAGTGATGATGATGGTGAGTAGTGAGGTAGTGATGATAGTGAATAGTGTGATAGTGATGCTGATGGTGAGTAGTGTGGTAGTGATGATGATAGTGATGTATTGATGATGATGGTGAGTAGTGAGGTAGTGATGATGATGGTTAGTGTGGTAGTGATGATAGTGAAGAGTGTGGTAGTGATGATGATGGTGAGTAGTGTGGTAGTGATGATAGTGAGTAGTGATGATGATGGTGAGAAGTGGTAGAAGTGATGATAGTGAGTAGTGTGGTAGTGATGATGATGGTGAGTAGTGAGGTAGTGATGATGATAGTGAATAGTGTGGTAGTGATGATGATGGTGAGTAGTGTTGTAGTGATTATGATAGTGAGGTAGTGATGATGATGGTGAGTAGTGAGGTAGTGATGATGATGGTGAGTAGTGTGGTAGTGATAATGATAGTGAATAGTGTGGTAGTGATGATGATGGTGAGTAGTGTGGTAGTGATGATGATAGTGAGTAGTGTGGTAGTGATGATGATGGTGAGTAGTGTGGTAGTGATGATGATGGTGAGTAGTGAGGTAGTGATGGTGTTGCTAAGTAGTGTGGTAGTGATGTTGATGGTGAGTAGTGATGGAAGTGATGATAGTGATGATGGTGAGTAGTGTTGTAGTGATGATGATAGTGAGTAGTGAGGTAGTGATAATGATGGTGAGTAGTGTGGTAGTGATGATGGTGAGTAGTGTGGTAGTGATGATAATGAGTAGTGTGGTAGTGATGATAGTGAGTAGTGAGGTAGTGATGATGATGGTGAGAAGTGATGATAGTGAGTAGTGTGGTAGTGATGATCGTGAGTAGTGAGGTAGTGATGATTATAGTGAATAGTGTGGTAGTGATGATGATGGTGAGTAGTGTGGTAGTGATGATGATAGTGAGTAGTGAGGTAGTGATGATGATGGTGAGTAGTGAGGTAGTGATGGTGATAAGTGATAAAAGTGATGATAATGAGTAGTGTGGTAGTGATGATTGTGAGTAGTGAGGAAGTGATGATGATGGTGAGTAGTGAGGTAGTGATGGTGTTGCTAAGTAGTGTGGTAGTGATAATGATAGTGAATAGTGTGGTAGTGATGATGATGGTGAGTAGTGTGGTAGTGATGATGATAGTGAGTAGTGTGGTAGTGATGATGATGGTGAGTAGTGTGGTAGTGATGATGATGGTGAGTAGTGAGGTAGTGATGGTGTTGCTAAGTAGTGTGGTAGTGATGTTGATGGTGAGTAGTGATAGAAGTGATGATAGTGATGATGGTGAGTAGTGTTGTAGTGATGATGATAGTGAGTAGTGAGGTAGTGATAATGATGGTGAGTAGTGTGGTAGTGATGATGGTGAGTAGTGTGGTAGTGATGATAATGAGTAGTGTGGTAGTGATGATAGTGAGTAGTGAGGTAGTGATGATGATGGTGAGAAGTGATGATAGTGAGTAGTGTGGTAGTGATGATGGTGAGTAGTGAGGTAGTGATGATTATAGTGAATAGTGTGGTAGTGATGATGATGGTGAGTAGTGTGGTAGTGATGATGATAGTGAGTAGTGAGGTAGTGATGATGATGGTGAGTAGTGAGGTAGTGATGGTGATAAGTGATAAAAGTGATGATAATGAGTAGTGTGGTAGTGATGATTGTGAGTAGTGAGGAAGTGATGATGATGGTGAGTAGTGAGGTAGTGATGGTGTTGCTAAGTAGTGTGGTAGTGATGTTGATGGTGAGTATTGTGGTAGTGATGATGATGGTGAGTATTGTGGTAGTGATGATGATGGTGAGTAGTGTAGTGATGATAATGGTGAGTAGTGAGGTAATGATGATGGTGAGTAGTGTGGTAGTGATGATGGTGAGTAGTGAGGTAGTGATGATGATGGCGAGGTAGTGATGATGGTGAGGTAGTGATGATGATGGTGAGGTAGTGATGATGATGGTGAGGTAGTGATGATGATGGTGAGGTAGTGATGCTGATTGTGAGTAGTGATGTAGTGATGATGGTTAAGAGTAGTGTGGTAGTGATGATGGTGAGTAGTGAGGTAGTGATGATGATAGTGAGTAGTGTGGTAGTTATGATGATGGTGGGTAGTGATGATGGTGAGTAGTGTGGTAGTGATGATGATAGTGAGTAGTGTGGTAGTGATGATGGTGAGTAGTGTGGTAGTGATGATGTTTATGAGTAGTGGTAGTGATGATGGTGGGTAGAGATGATGGTGAGTAGTGATGATGGTGAGTAGTGAGGAAGTGATGATGTTAGTGAGTAGTGAGGAAATGATGATGGTGGTGAGTAGAGAAGTAGTGATGATGATGGTGAGTAGTGAGGTAGTGATGATGGTGAGTAGTGTGGTAGTGATGGTGAGTAGTGAGGTAATGATGATGATGGTGAGTAGAGAGGTAGTGATAATGTTGAGGTAGTGATGACGATGGTGAGTAGTGAGGTAATGATGATGATGGTGAGTAGAGAGGTAGTGATGATGATGGTGAGGTAGTGATGATGATAGTGAGTAGGGAGGTAATGATGATGGTGAGTAGAGAGGTAGTGATGATGATGGTGAGGTAGTGATGATGATGGGGAGTAGGGAGGTAATGATGATGATGGTGAGTAGAGAGGTAGTGATGATGATGGTGAGGTAGTGATGATGGTGGTGAGTAGAGAAGTAGTGATGATGGTGAGTAGTGTGGTAGTGATGGTGAGTAGTGAGGTAATGATGATGATGGTGAGTAGAGAGGTAGTGATAATGATGGTGAGGTAGTGATGATGATGGTGAGTAGAGAGGTAGTGATGGTGATGGTGGTGATGATGATGGTGAGTAGGGAGGTAGTGATGATGATGGTGAGTAGGGAGGTAGTGATAATGATGGTGAGGTAGTGATGATGATGGTGAGTAGAGAGGTAGTGATGATGATGGTGAGGTAGTGATGATGATGGTGAGTAGAGAGGTAGTGATGATGATGGTGAGGTAGTAATGATGATGGTGAGTAGGGAGGTAGTGATGATGATGGTGAGTAGGGAGGTAGTGATAATGATGGTGAGGTAGTGATGATGGTGAGTAGAGAGGTAGAGAGGTAGTGATGATGATGGTGAGGTAGTGATGATGATGGTGAGTAGGGAGGTAGTGATGATGTTAGTGAGTAGTGTGGTAGTGATGATGTTAGTGAGTAGTGAAGTATATATATAGGTAAGGTTAGATTAGGTTAGGTTAGGTTTAATTAGGTTAGATTAGTTTAGGCTAAGAAATAGGCTATTTTTGTTGAAATAGAAATAGGGCAGTAATTGTTGGTAGCGTGTCTTCTCTGTTCACGTAGCAGTAAATAGGTATCCAGGAGTTAGTTAGATTACCTTAGGTTAGGTTAGTTTAGTCTAGGAAATAGGCTAGGTTTGTAGAAATAGAAATAGAAGAAGGGCTGTAATTGTAGGTAGCGTTTCCTATCACCGAATACATCTATTCACCTAACAGTAAATAGGTATCCAGGAGTTAGTTACGTTAGGTTAGGTTATGTTAGATTAGGTTAGGTTAGATTAGGTTAGGTTGGTTTAGGGTAGGTTTGTAGAAGTAGGGCTGTAATTGTTGGTAGCCTTTCCTATCACCGAATGTCTCTGTTCACCTAGCAGTAAATAGGTATCCAGGCGTTAGTAAGCTAGCTACTTGGGGCGTGGTGAGTGAGTGAGGGTTAGTCACTAGTTGGACCTTGTGGGGTGGTGGGTGTTGGAGACCATTATAAGCCTAACATGTATAAAGTGCCTGTCTGCCTGTCCCCCGACTCAATGATGTTACAAGTATTGACTAAATGAAGCCTAAGAGAGCATATGCAAGGCCTAAGATGAGTCATTTGTCAGCAGCAACTTGTGCGAGATCTATGGCAGCTGTGGCATCCCAACATTTCTATTTTGGAGCAACAGTAGTAGTAGTAGTAGTAGTAGTAGTAGAAGTAGTAGTAGTAGTAGTAGTAGTAGTCCATTTGTTGTTGGTTAATTTGACTAAATAGTTGCAATAAGTACTATCATTAATGGAGAATTGGCTGCTATGTGTGAGTATCCTCCGCCTGCCTGCCTGCCGCAGTTACCATTATCTTGACTCACTCACTCACTCACATGTGATTACTTACTACTTGTATACAATAGCAACGGCCATACTACCTACCTACCTATCACCTTGAGAACACTGCGTCTCCTCCCATACATCTGTCAGGTTAAACACCGTTGACTTTGGTTAGTTCTTGGATGGGTGACCTGCCTGGGAACACCAACTGCTGCTGCTGTTAGTATACATATTTGGGCAGTCTCCGTAGGTCAGAGTGTGTGTGTGTGTGTGTGTGTGTGTGTGTGTGTGTGTGTGTGTGTGTGTGTGTGTGCGCGCGCGCATAAGAGGCTGGTACATAAGCTGGAGAGACAGGCAGGTGTAGCTGGTAAGGTGCTCCAGTGGATAAGGGAGTATCTAAGCAATAGGAAGCAGAGAGTTACGGTGAGGGGTGAGACCTCCAATTGGCGTGAAGTCACCAGTGGAGTCCCACAGGGCTCTGTACTCGGTCCTCTCTTCTTTCTGATATATGTAAATGATCTCCCGGAGGGTATCGATTCATTTCTCTCAATGTTTGCGGACGCTGCTAAAATTATGAGAAGGATTAAAACAGAAGAGGACTGTTTGAGGCTTCAAGAAGACCAAGACAAGCTGAAGGAATGGTCGAACAAATGGTTGTTAGAGTTTAACCCAACCAAATGTAATGTAATGAAGATAGGTGTAGGGAGCAGGAGGCCAGATACAAGGTATCATCTGGGAGAGGAAATTCTTCAGGAGTCAGAGAAGGAAAAAGACTTGGGGGGTTGATATCACGCCAAACCTGTCTCCTGCAGCACATATCAAGCGGATAACATCAGCGGCATATGCCAGGCTGGCCAACATACGAACGGCATTGAGAAACTTGTGTAAAGAATCATTCGGAACTTTGTATACCACATATGTCAGGCCAATCCTGGAGTATGCAGCCCCAGCATGGAGTCCATATCTAGTCAAGGATAAGACTAAACTGGAAAAGGTTCAAAGGTTTGCCACCAGACTAGTACCCGAGCTGAGAGGTATGAGCTACGAGGAGAGACTACGGGAATTAAACCTCACTTCGGTGGAAGACAGAAGAGTTAGGGGGGACATGATCACCACATTTAAGATTCTGAAGGGAATTGATAGGGTAGATAAAGACAGTCTATTTAGCACAAGGGGACACAGGTGGAAACTGAGTGCCCAAATGAGCCACAGAGATATTGGAAAGAACTTTTTTAGTGTCAGAGTGGTTGACAAATGTCAGTTAGCCTAAATTCTCCAATATTCATTCATAAAACTGCCTCACGGGACTGCAACCTTATCAAACAAAGCTATCAGGTATTTCTAACTGTCAACACAAATTAACAACTTCACATATCAATCATTGCAACTGTTGATAAATAGACACTAACTAACCTTGCTATGAGATATAAATACAAGTGCCAAATTTGATTCAGAAGGCAACTCCAGCGTGGCCTAGTCGGATAGAACAAGTTCCTAATCCGGATAGATCTGCGTTCGAGCCTGTCGGAACGGTTGCAAGTACAGGGCACAGATTTCTCTGTGTGTCCCCTCCTGTAGGAGCATCAGTTTCGATAGATTCTCTGGATAGCCGAAGATTGATTGACCGACTCCTTGGAATGTGGGGAAGGGTTGAAGTCCGGGGGCCCCCGGACGGATACCTGGATCCACTGACCTCGGGCAGGTCTTTCAATCCACCTGGATTTCAGGTGGGGAGAAGGGAGGCAATTTGGGTCGACACAAATAGCTTCCTGGACCCAAAACCCCTTGGATACACGGACACGGACACTCACACGGACACGCACACGGACACTCATGGACTCTGACACGAACCGAAGGTTCGTGTCAGATAATAAGAAGGGAGTTGATAATATAATAAGGTTGTATAATAATAATATAATATATAATAATAATAATATAATAATATAATATATAATAATAATAATAATATAATAATAATAATAATATAATAATAATAATAATATAATAACATAATTAGGTTGGTTAGTTGGTTAGGTTAGGTTGCTCAGGTTAGGTTGCTCAGGTTAGGTTGCTCAGGTTAGGTTGCTCCGGTTAGGTTGCTCAGGTTAGGTTGCTCAGGTTAGGTTGCTCAGGTTAGGTTGCTCAGGTTCGGTTGCTCAGGTTCGGTTGCTCAGGTTGGTTGGTTAGGTTCGGTTGGTTAGGTTAGGTTGCTCAGGTTCGGTTGCTCAGGTTAGGTTGCTCAGGTTAGGATGCTCAGGTTAGGTTGCTCAGGTTTGGTTGCTCAGGTTTGGTTGGTTAGGTTAGGTTGCTCAGGTTCGGTTGCTCAGGTTAGGTTGCTCAGGTTGGTTGGTTAGGTTAGGTTGCTTAGGTTAGGTTGCTTAGGTTAGGTTGCTCAGGTTCGGTTGCTCAGGTTCGGTTGCTCAGGTTAGGTTGCTCAGGTTAGGTTGCTCAGGTTAGGTTGCTTAGGTTAGGTTGGTTAGGTTAGGTTGCTTAGGTTAGGTTGCTTTGGTTAGGTTGCTTAGGTTAGGTTGCTCAGGTTAGGTTGCTCCGGTTAGGTTGCTCAGGTTAGGTTGCTCAGGTTAGGTTGCTCAGGTTAGGTTGCTCAGGTTAGGTTAGGTTGCTCAGGTTAGGTTAGGTTGCTCAGGTTAGGTTGCTCAGGTTAGGTTGGTTAGGCAGGTTGCTCAGGTTAGGTTGCTCAACCTTAGGTTAGGTTAGGTTACATTGCTTAGGTTGGTTGGTTACGTTGGTTGGTTGGTTAGGTTGGATAGTTAGGTTGGTTGGTTAGGTTGGTTGGTTAGGTTTCTTTGTTAGGTTAGTTAGTTGGATAGCTTAGGTTGGATAGCTTAGGTTGGTTAGGTTGGTTGGTTAGGTTAGATAGCTTAGGTTGCTTGGTTAGGTTAGATAGCTTAGGTAGGTTGGTTAGGTTAGTTAGGTTGGTTGGTTGGTTGGATAGCTTAGGTTGGTTGGTTGGTTAGGTTGCTTGGTTAGGTTGGTTGGTTTGGTTGCTTGGTTAGGTTAGATAGCTTAGGTTGGTTGGTTAGGTTAGATAGCTTAGGTTGGTTGGTTAGGTTAGTTAGGTTGGTTGGTTGGATAGCTTAGGTTGGTTAGGTTGCTTGGTTAGGTTAGATAGCTTAGGTTGGTTGGTTAGGTTAGTTAGGTTGGTTGGTTGGATAGCTTAGGTTGGTTGGTTGGTTGGATAGCTTAGGTTGGTTGGTTGGTTGGATAGCTTAGTTAGGTTGGTTACGTTGGTTACGTTGGATGGTTACGTTGGTTAGGATGGTTGATTACATTCGTTAGGTTAGGTTGGGTTGGTTGGTTAGGTTGCTTGGTTAGGTTGGTTGATTAGGTTCTTTGGTTAGGTTGGTTGATTAGGTTCTTTGGTTAGGTTGGTTGGTTAGGTTGCTTGGTTAGGTTGGTTGGTAAGGTTGCTTGGTTAGGTTGGTTGATTAGGTTCTTCGGTTAGGTTGGTTGGTTAGGTTAGGTTGCTTAGGTTGGTTGCTTAGGTTGGTTGCTTAGGTTGCTTAGGTTGGTTGGTTAGGTTAGATAGCTTAGGTTGGTTGGTTAGGTTAGATAGCTTAGGTTGGTTGGTTAGGTTAGGTTGCTTAGGTTGGTTGCTTAGGTTGGTTGGTTAGGTTGGTTGGTTAGGTTGGTTGGTTAGGTTGGTTGGCTTGGTTAGAGAGCTTATGTTGGTTAGGTTGCTTGGTTAGGTTGCTTGGTTAGGTTGGTTGGTTAGGTTGGTTGGCTAGGTTAGATAGCTTACGTTGGTTAGGTTGGTTGGTTAGGTTCCTTGGTTAGGTTGGTTGGTTAGGTTGCTTCGTTAGGTTGGTTGGTTAGGTTAGATAGCTTAGGTTGGTTGGTTAGGTTAGATAGCTTAGGTTGGTTGGTTAGGTTGGTTGGTTAGGTTAGATAGCTTACGTTGGTTGGTTAGGTTGGTTGGTTAGGTTGCTTGGTTAGGTTAGATAGCTAAAGTTGGTTGGTTAGGTTTGTTGGTTAGGTTAGGTTGCTTAGGTTGGTTGGTTAGTTAGGTTGGTTAGGTTGGTTGGTTGGATAGCTTAGGTTGGTTGGTTAGGTTGGTTGGTTAGGTTGGTTGGTTAGGTTGGTTGGTTAGGTTGGTTGGTTGGTTAGGTTGGTTGGTTAGGTTAGGTTGGGCTGGTTGGTTAGGTTAGGTTGGTTGGTTTGGTTAGTTGGTTTGGTTGGTTGGTTAGGTTGGTTGGTTAGGTTGGTTGATTAGGTTCTTTGGTTAGGTTAGGTTGGTTGGTTAGGTTGCTTGGTTAGGTTGGTTGATTAGGTTCTTTGGTTAGGTTGTTTAGTTTTGTTCGTTGGTTAGTTGCTTGGTTAGGTTAGATAGCTTAGGTTGGTTAGGTTAGATAGCTTAGGTTGGTTGGTTAGGTTAGATAGCTTAGGTTGGTTGGTTAGGTTAGATAGCTTAGGTTGGTTGGTTAGGTTAGATAGCTTAGGTTAGATAGCTAAGGTTGGTTGGATAGGTTGGTTGGTTAGGTTGGTTGGTTAGTTAGGTTGGTTAGGTTGGTTGGTTAGGTTGGTTGGTTAGGTTGGTTGGTTAGGTTGGTTGGTTAGGTTGGTTGGTTAGGTGTGTTAGGTTGGTTGGTTAGGTTAGATAGCTTACGTTGGTTAGGTTGGTTGGTTGGTTAGGTTCCTTGGTTAGGTTGGTTGGTTAGGTTGCTTGGGTAGGTTGCTTGGTTAGGTTAGATAGCTTAGGTTGGTTGGTTAGGTTAGTTAGGTTGGTTGGTTAGGTTAAATAGTTTACGTTGGTTGGTTAGTTAGGTAGGTTGGTTGGTTAGGTTGGTTGGTTAGGTTGGTTGGTTAGTTAGGTTGGTTGGTTAGGTTGGTTGGTTAGGTTGGTTGGTTAGGTTGGTTGGTTAGGTGTGTTAGGTTGGTTGGTTAGGTTAGATAGCTTACGTTGGTTAGGTTGGTTGGTTGGTTAGGTTCCTTGGTTAGGTTGGTTGGTTAGGTTGCTTGGGTAGGTTGCTTGGTTAGGTTAGATAGCTTAGGTTGGTTGGTTAGGTTAGTTAGGTTGGTTGGTTAGGTTAAATAGTTTACGTTGGTTGGTTAGTTAGGTTGGTTGGTTGGTTAGGTTAGGTTGGTTAGGTTTGTTAGGTTGGTTGGTTAGGTTAAGTTGGTTACGTTATTACGTTGGTTAGGTTGGTTGGTTACGTTGGTTAGGATGTTTGGTTACGTTGGTTAGGTTGGTTGGTTGGTTAGGTTAGTTTGGTTGGTTAGGTTAGGTTAGTTTGGTTGGTTGGTTAGGTTAGGTTAGGTTGGTTGGTTAGGTTGGTTGGTTAGGTTGCTTGGTTAGGTTGTTTGATTAGGTTCTTTGGTTAGGTTCGTTGGTTAGGTTGCTTGGTTAGGTTGGTTGGTTAGGTTGCTTGGTTAGGTTAGATAGCTTAGGTTGGTTGGTTAGGTTAGATAGTTTAGGTTGGTTGGTTAGGTTAGATAGCTAATGTTGGTTGGATAGGTCGGTTGGATAGGTTGGTTGGTTAGGTTAGATAGCTTAGGTTGTTTGGTTAGGTTGGTTAGTTAGTTAGGTTGGTTTGTTAGGTTTGTTAGGTTGGTTAGGTTAGGTTGCTTGGTTAGGTTGGTTGGTTAGGTTGGTTGGTTAGGTTGGTTGGTTGGTTTGGTTAGGTTGGTTAGGTTAGGTTGGATATGTTAGGTTGGTTAGGTTAGATAGCTTAGGTTGGTTGGTTAGGTTAGATAGCTTAGGTTGGTTGGTTAGGTTAGATAGCTAAGGTTGGTTGGATAGGTTGGTTGGATAGGTTTGTTGGTTAGGTTAGATAGCTTAGGTTGTTTGGTTAGGTTGGTTGGTTAGTTAGGTTGGTTTGTTAGGTTGGTTAGGTTGGTTGGTTGGTTGGTTAGGTTAGGTTGGTTGGTTAGGTTGGTTGGTTAGGTTGGTTGGTTGGTTAGGTTAGGTTGGTAAGGTTAGGGTGGTTAGGTTAGGTTGCTTAGGTTGGTTGCTTAGGTTGGTTGGTTAGGTTGGTTACGTTGGTTAGGTTGGTTGGTTACATTGGTTAGGTTGGTTGGTTACATTGGTTAGGTTGGTTGGTTACGTTGGTTGGTTGGTTACGCTAGGTTAGGTTGGTTGGTTAGGTTAGTTGGTTGGTTAGGTTTGGTTGGTTACGTTGGTTGGTTACGTTGGTTAGGATGGTTGGTTACGTTGGCTAAGTTTGGTTGGGTTGGTTGGTTAGGTTAGGTTAGGTTGGTTGGTTAGGTTGCTTGGTTAGGTTGGTTGGTTAGGTTGCTTGGTTAGGTTGGTTTGTTAGGTTGCTTGGTTAGGTTAGATAGCTTAGGTTGGTTGGTTAGGTTAGGTTGGTTGGTTAGGTTAGATAGTTTACGTTGGTTAGGTTGGTTGGTTAGTTTGGTTGGTTAGTTAGGTTGGTTGGTTAGATAGCTTAGTTTGGTTGATTAGGTTGGTTGGTTAGTTAGGTTGGTTGGTTGGTTGGTTAGGTTGGTTGCTTAGGTTGTTTGGTTGGTTAGGTTGGTTAGGTTTGGTTGGTTAGGTTGGTTGGTTAGGTTAAGTTGGTTACGTTATTACGTTGGTTAGGTTGGTTGGTTACGTTGGTTCGGATGGTTGGTTACGTTGATAAGGTTGGTTGGTTGATTAGGTTAGGTTAGGTTGGTTGGGTTGGTTGGTTAGGTTAGGTTTATTGGTTGGGATGCTTGGTTAGGTTGGTTGGTTAGGTTGCTTGGTTAGGTTGGTTGGTTAGGTTAGATAGCCAAGGTTGGTTGGATAGGTTGGTTGGTTAGGTTAGATAGCTTAGGTTGGTTGGTTAGGTTGGTTGGTTAGGTTGGTTGGTTAGTTAGGTTGGTTTGTTAGGTTAGTTGGTTAGGTTAGGTTGCTTAGGTTGGTTGCTTAGGTTGGTTGGTTAGGTTGGTTATGTTGGTTAGGTTGGTTGGTTACATTGGTTAGGTTGGTTGGTTGGTTAGGTTAGGTTAGGTTGGTTGGTTAGGTTAGTTCGGTTGGTTGGGTTAGGTTAGGATCCTTGGTTAGGTTCCTTGGTTAGGTTCCTTGGTTAGGTTCCTTGGTTAGGTTGGTTGATTAGGTTCCCTGGTTAGGATGGTTGGTTAGGTTGCTTGGTTAGGTTGGTTGGTTAGGTTCCTTGGTTAGGTTAGATAGGCTACCAACAATTACAGCCCCTTTTCTGTTTCTATTTCTACAAACCTAGCCTAAACTAACCTAACTTAACCTGCAAACCTAGCCTATTTCCTAGTCAAAACAAACATAACCTAATCTAAGCTAACCTAACCTAACGTAACTAACTCCTGGATACCTATTTACTGTTAGGTGAATAGATGTATTCGGTGATAGGAAACGCTACCTACAATTACAGCCCTTCTTCTATTTCTATTTCTACAAACCTAGCCTATTCTCTAGCCTAAACTAACCTAACCTAAGGTAATCTAACTAACTCCTGGATACCTATTTACTGCTACATGAACAGAGAAGACACGCTACCAACAATTACTGCCCTATTTCTATTTCAACAAAAATAGCCTATTTCTTAGCCTAAACTAATCTAACCTAATTAAACCTAACCTAACCTAATCTAACCTTACCTATATATATACTTCACTACTCACTAACATCATCACTACCACACTACTCACTAACATCATCACTACCTCCCTACTCACCATCATCATCACTACCTCACCATCATCATCACTACCTCTCTACTCACCATCATTATCACTACCTCTCTACTCACCATCATCATCATTACCTCACTACTCACCATCACTACCACACTACTCACCATCATCACTACTTCTCTACTCACCACCATCATCATTTCCTCACTACTCACTAACATCATCACTTCCTCACTACTCACCATCATCACTACTCACCATCATCTCTACCCACCATCATCATTACCACTACTCATAAACATCATCACTACCACACTACTCACCATCATCACTACCACACTACTCACTATCATCATCACTACCACACTACTCACCGTCATCACTACCACACTACTCACTATCATCATCACTACCACACTACTCACCATCATCACTACCCACCATCATAACTACCATACTACTCTTAACCATCTTCACTACCTCACTACTCACTATCATCACTACCACACTACTCACCATCATCACTACCACACTACTCTTAACCATCATCACTACCTCACTACTCACAATCATCATCACTACCTCACCATCATCATCACTACCTCACCATCATCATCACTACCTCACCATCATCACTACCTCGCCATCATCATCACTACCTCACTACTCACCATCATCACTACCACACTACTCACCATCATCATTACCTCACTACTCACCATTATCATCACTACACTACTCACCATCATCATCACTACCACAATACTCACCATCATCATCACTACCACAATACTCACCATCAACATCACTACCACACTACTTAGCAACACCATCACTACCTCACTACTCACCATCATCACTACCACACTACTCACTATCATCACGTTTATCACTTCTCACCATCACCATCACTACCTCACTACTCACCATCATCATCACTACCACACTATTCACTATCATCATCACTACCACACTACTCACCATCATCATCACTACCACACTACTCACTATCATCACTTCTCACCATCATCATCACTACCTCACTATTCACCATCATCACTACCTCACCATCATCATCACTACCTCTCTACTCACCATCATCATTATTACCTCACTGCTCACCATCATCATCACTACCTCACCATCATTATCACTACCTCTCTACCTCTCTACTCACCATCATCATTACCTCACTACTCACCATCACTACCACACTACTCACCATCATCACTACCTCACTACTCACCATCATCATCACTACTTCTCTACTCACCACCATCATTTCCTCACTACTCACTAACATCATCACTTCCTCACTACTCACCATCATCATCATCATCACTACTCACCATCATCACTACCCACCATCATCACTACCACACTACTCATAAACATCATCACTACCACACTACTCACCATCATCACTACCACACTACTCACTATCATCACTACCACACTACTCGGTGAGTAGTGTGGTAGTGATAGTGAGTAGTGATGATGGTGAGTAGTGAGGTAGTGATGATGGTGAGTAGTGTGGTAGTGATGATGATAGTGAATAGTGTAGTAGTGATGATGATGGTGAAGTGTGGTAGTGATGATGATGGTGAAGTGTGGTAGTGATGATGATGGTGAAGTGTGGTAGTGATGATGATGGTGAAGTGTGGTAGTGATGATGGTGAAGTGTGGTAGTGATGATGGAGAAGTGTGGTAGTGATGATGGTGAAGTGTGGTAGTGATGATGGTGAAGTGTGGTAGTGATGGTGAGTAGTGAGGTAGTGATGATGATAGTGAAGTGTGGTAGTGATGATGATGGTGAGTAGTGTGGTAGTGATGATGATGGTGAGTAGTGAGGTAGTGATGATGATGGTGAGTAGTGTGGTAGTGATGATGATAGTGAAGTGTGGTAGTGATGATGATGGTGAGTAGTGTGGTAGTGATGATGATGGTGAGTAGTGAGGTAGTGATGATGATGGTGAATAGTGTGGTAGTGATGATGATAGTGAGGTAGTGATGATGATAGTGAGTAGTGAGGAAATGATGATGGTGGTGAGTAGTGAGGTAGTGATGATGGTGAGTAGTGTGGTAGTGAGGTAATGATGATGATGGTGAGTAGAGAGGTAGTGATGATGATGGTGAGTAGAGAGGTAGTGATGATGGTGAGGTAGTGATGATGAAGGTGAGTAGTGAGGTAATGATGATGATGGTGAGTAGAGAGGTAGTGATGATGATGGTGAGGTAGTGATGATAATGGTGAGTAGTGAGGTAGTGATGATGATGGTGAGAAAGTGGTGATGGTGAGTAGTGTGGTAGTGATGATGATAGTGAATAGTGTGGTAGTGATGATGATAGTGAATAGTGTGGTAGTGATGATAGTGAATAATGTGGTAGTGATGATGATGGTGAGTAGTGTGGTAGTGATGATGATAGTGAGTAGTGAGGTAGTGATGATGATGGTGAGAAGTGATGATAGTGAGTAGTGTGATAGTGATGATGGTGAGTAGTGAGGTAGTGATGATGATAGTGAAGTGTGGTAGTGATGATGATGGTGAGTAGTGAGGTAATGATGATGATGGTGAGTAGTGTGGTAGTGATGATGATAGTGAATAGTGTGGTAGTGATGATGATTGCGTGTAGTGAGGTAGTGATGATGGTGAGAAGTGATAATAGTGAGTAGTGTGGTAGTGATGATGATGGTGAGTAGTGAGGTAGTGATGATAGTGAATAGTGTGATAGTGATGCTGATGGTGAGTAGTGTGATAGTGATGATGATAGTGATGTATTGATGATGATGGTGAGTAGTGAGGTAGTGACGATGATGGTTAGTGTGGTAGTGATGATAGTGAATAGTGTGGTAGTGATGATGATGGTGAGTAGTGTGGTAGTGATGATAGTGAGTAGTGATGATGATGGTGAGAAGTGGTAGAAGTGATGATAGTGAGTAGTGTGGTAGTGATGATGATGGTGAGTAATGAGGTAGTGATGATGATAGTGAATAGTGTGGTAGTGATGATGATGGTGAGTAGTGTTGTAGTGATTATGATAGTGAGGTAGTGATGATGATGGTGAGTAGTGAGGTAGTGATGATGATGGTGAGTAGTGTGGTAGTGATAATGATAGTGAATAGTGTTGTAGTGATGATGATGATGAGTAGTGTGGTAGTGATGATGATAGTGAGTAGTGTGGTAGTGATGATGGTGAGTAGTGTGGTAGTGATGATGATGGTGAGTTGTGAGGTAGTGATGGTGTTGCTAAGTAGTGTGGTAGTGATGTTGATGGTGAGTAGTGATAGAAGTGATGATAGTGATGATGATGGTGAGTAGTGTGGTAGTGATGATAATAGTGAGTAGTGAGGTAGTGATAATGATGGTGAGTAGTGTGGTAGTGATGATGGTGAGTAGTGTGGTAGTGATGATAGTGAGTAGTGTGGTAGTGATGATAGTGAGTAGTGAGGTAGTGATGATGATGGTGAGAAGTGATGATAGTGAGTAGTGTGGTAGTGATGATGGTGAGTAGTGAGGTAGTGATGATGATAGTGAATAGTGTGGTAGTGATGATGATGGTGAGTAGTGTGGTAGTGATGATGATAGTGAGTAGTGAGGTAGTGATGATGATGGTGAGTAGTGAGGTAGTGAAGGTGATAAGTGATAAAAGTGATGATAATGAGTAGTTTGGTATTAATGATGATTGTGAGTAGTGAGGTAGTGATGATGATGGTGAGTAGTGAGGTAGTGATGGTGTTGCTAAGTAGTGTGGTAGTGATGTTGATGGTGAGTATTGTGGTAGTGATGATGATGGTGAGTATTGTGGTAGTGATGATGATGGTGAGTAGTGTAGTGATGATAATGGTGAGTAGTGAGGTAATGATGATGGTGAGTAGTGTGGTAGTGATGATGGTGAGTAGTGAGGTAGTGATGATGATAACGAGGTAGTGATGATGGTGAGGTAGTGATGATGATGGTGACGTAGTGATGATGATGGTGAGGTAGTGATGATGATGGTGAGGTAGTGATGATGATTGTGAGTAGTGAGGTAGTGATGATGGTTAAGAGAAGTGTGGTAGTGATGATGGTGAGTAGTGTGGTAGTGATGATGGTGAGTAGTGAGGTAGTGATGATGATAGTGAGTAGTGTGGTAGTTATGATGATGTGGGTAGTGATGATGGTGAGTAGTGTGGTAGTGATGATGATAGTGAGTAGTGTGGTAGTGATGATGGTGAGTAGTGTGGTAGTGATGATGTTTATGAGTAGTGGTAGTGATGATGGTGGGTAGAGATGATGGTGAGTAGTGATGATGGTGAGTAGTGAGGAAGTGATGATGTTAGTGAGTAGTGAGGAAATGATGATGGTGGTGAGTAGTGAAGTAGTGATGATGATGGTGAGTAGTGAGGTAGTGATGATGGTGAGTAGTGTGGTAGTGATGGTGAGTAGTGAGGTAATGATGATGATGGTGAGTAGAGAGGTAGTGATAATGGTGAGGTAGTGATGACGATGGTGAGTAGTGAGGTAATGATGATGATGGTGAGTAGAGAGGTAGTGATGATGATGGTGAGGTAGTGATGATGATAGTGAGTAGGGAGGTAATGATGATGGTGAGTAGAGAGGTAGTGATGATGATGGTGAGGTAGTGATGATGATGGTGAGTAGGGAGGTAATGATGATGGTGAGTAGAGAGGTAGTGATGATGATGGTGAGGTAGTGATGATGGTGGTGAGTAGAGAAGTAGTGATGATGGTGAGTAGTGTGGTAGTGATGGTGAGTAGTGAGGTAATGATGATGATGGTGAGTAGAGAGGTAGTGATAATGATGGTGAGGTAGTGATGATGATGGTGAGTAGAGAGGTAGTGATGATGATGGTGAGGTAGTGATGATGATGGTGAGTAGGGAGGTAGTGATGATGTTAGTGAGTAGTGTGGTAGTGATGATGTTAGTGAGTAGTGAAGTATATATATAGGTAAGGTTAGATTAGGTTAGGTTAGGTTTAATTAGGTTAGATTAGTTTAGGCTAAGAAATAGGCTATTTTTGTTGAAATAGAAATAGGGCAGTAATTCTTGGTAGCGTGTCTTCTCTGTTCACGTATGTTACGAACCCGGATCCAGCGTCCGAGCCTGGAGCAGTGATAACCACGCCATCTGTGGGTCAGCTCCCGAAACCCCCGCCAAGTGGACGACGACACCTGGTGAGGACAGCGTGTACTGGCCTCGAGGACCAGTTTCCAGTCTGGTTCAGCGCTCAACACCGTCGCTCCTGACCTCTGGTGAGGTGGTGCTCCGACGACAGCGCCATCTATGGACTGGATACGTCAGGTGTTTGTGCCCGAGCCCGGAAGTGAGGTGTATTAGTGTCCCGGTTATTGATGACGTGTCTGCTTACAGAGCCGACCTGGGACCACTGTGATGGAAGTGGAGTCAGTCTACTCGAGGCAGCCAGTCTCCATACTGTGAAGTTTGCTGCAGCTGTTGTGACGTCGTCCCCCCGGAAGAACACTGTGGTGTGTTAGCCTGCCAGTGGAGTGGCAGTGAAAGGATTTACCCGGGACCGACTGTTGGAGACGATCATCCACTATGGTATTGAGGACAGGAGGGTGATTTGTGATATCACACGAGACTCCTGTCTAGGGCGTACCCCTTATATCGTTCGTGGAGTGGCCGTACCAGCCTCGGTGGCTCAGTACCTGCCAGCAGACCAGCTGGACGTGTGGTTGACGGCCTCCACGACGGTGCCCCCAGTGGACCTGCGTTTTGGCTGACCTGTGGCCCGGGTAGGCTCGGCATTCTCAGAGGACACGTCGTGAGGCCACGAAGAAAGCGCCAAGGACTCAGCACCAAGTGGTGTGGCACTAGCGTCTTCAGCAGAAGACCACGATTATGGATTAATCCCCTTGTATAGTGTTAATACCCCCCCCCCCTTTGTGTAACCGTTTTATATACTATTTATTGGTGACGGACATTATATAATATTAAGTTCTTAGCTTTCTTTCCCTACTCCCATTAAGTTACTTGCGTCACGGATCTCATCCCTTGATAGCCAATACTGGCTTGGGAATGGATACATATATCTTCCTCTAACAACATCAGAGTAAGGACCCCGTTGCGTCCCGAGAGGGCCGTAACATAATTGGCATCCCCAGCGGGATCCATCCCCTTGTTAAGTATGTTTGACAGGGGTGGTGAAGTGGCGTAATCCCTGTATATAATTCCCCCTGTGTGTGACGATTGTGACGCTATACGTCCTGTGCGGTGCTCAGAGTGACTAAGTGCGATATTGTGCAGTGCGGTGCTCGCTGTGATTAAGCGATTAAGTGCAATATTGACTAGTGCGGTGCTCAGTGATTCAGTGCAATATTGTAGAGCGATGTGTTCGCTTGGATTCAGTGCAATATTGGGTAGTGCGGTGCCCGAAGTGATTACGTGCAATATTGGCAAGTGCAGTGTTTGGTGCGATAAAGTGCAATATTGGCGTAGAACAGTGCTCGGTGTGTTAAGTGCTAACGTGTAAGCAGTGTGTTAAGTGCTAAGTGTTCCATCTGTGACAATGGCAGACAAAGCTACCATCGATGATCTGGACGAAGTTCAGGCTTTTCTGAACAGAGAGGATTGTCTTGCCAGATTAAAGTATCTGAGCAAACCGGAACTTGTACTAGTGAGCGCCTACCTGGAGATCAAGATCCGTGCCAGTGATTCCCGTGTGGAGATCTTGTCCAAGGTTCACCGGCACCTGAAGGCAGAAGAGAAACAGGAAGGCGAGACTCCTAGTACAAAGGAAAGTGCAGACATAGCTTCCACGGAAAAAGAAGATAAGGGCAGCGACGTTGACAGTGATGCAGGCGAGCTTAATATCAGCTTCCTAACAGTCAAAATGCGTGCCCTAGAGATCAATCGTGAAATAGAATGGAAGAAATTAGAAATGGAACGAGAGAGACAAGATAAAGAAATGGAGATGAAAGAAAAAGAATTGGCGATGAGGCGTTTAGAATTAGAAAGAGAAGAGAAACGACAGAGAGAAGAGAGAGAAAGAGAAGAAAGAAGAGAAGAACGAGAAAGAGAAGAGAAACGAGAAAGAGAAGAACGAGAACGAGAGAGAGAAGAACGAGAAAGAGAAGAGAGACGAGAGAGAGAAGAACGAGAACGAGAGAGAGAAGAACGAGAGCGAGAAAGAGAGGAACGAGACAGACAAGAACGACGAGACAAAGAGGAAAGAGAGAGACAACATGAACTAGAAGTTTTGCGATTAGGCGGTGGTCGGAGGCAAACAACGGACACCAGTAGCTTCGATCCGGTACGCAACATCAAAATGGTCCCCAAATTCCATGAGAAGGAAGTGTCAAAATTCTTTGCAGCCTTCGAGAAAGTCGCTGCCTCTTTGGAGTGGCCAAGGGAGAATTGGGCCATCATGATACAGTCAGTCTTGACTGGGAAGGCCCAAATCGCCTACTCTACGTTATCCCTTGACGACTCCATCGATTATGACAAGGTGAAGAAAGTGGTGCTCATGGCGTACCAATTGGTACCTGAGGCATATAGGCAAAAGTTCAGAAACCTGAAGAAGACTTCGGAGCACACTTTCACAGAGTTCGCCACGATCAAGGAGCGACTTTTCCAAGAATGGTGTACCTCTCGGAAGGTGGAGACCAAGGAAGACCTCGAGCAGCTGATTCTGCTCGAGGACTTCAAGGATTGTTTGTCTGGAGACCTCAAGACGTACTTAGAGGAACAGCAGGTAGAGACCTTGAGTGCAGCAGCCACCATGGCTGAAGAGTACATCCTGACTCATAGGCCGTCTGCTAAGTACGTCCCAAGGAATTACCAGCGCCGGTTCGACAGACCAAATGACGAAGAGGAAAGACCCGTCCCACAAAGCGCTAAGAAGACGCCCCCAAGTAGCCCCCGAAGAACAAGTTCTAGCAGTCCGAAACACCGGAGCCCGAGGAGGAATATGGTGTGCTGGACTTGTGGGCAGAAAGGGCATATAGCTGCTAGGTGCCGAGGCAGAAGAGGTGGCAGCGCACGTAGGGAGGTGATGATGATGAGCTGTGTTACACCACCAGCAGGAAGCCAGTCGACGACTACGCAGGACGAACCCAGATTGTTTTCCCCTCACACTTCAGGTGGGTATGTATCGAGTGATCATACTGGTAGATCGGTTGTAGTGCTCAGAGATAGTGGAGCAGCCCAGTCCCTGATCGTGAAGAGCTCGTTACCCGAGGGAGTAAGCATTGACGGGAGACAACAGGTTGTCCTGGTTGGGTTTCCTAGGACGCAGTATATCGCCCCCTTAATGTCAGTACATCTCGACTCGCCTTATTTCAGCGGCACATGTGCGTTGGCAGTAGTCGATACCCTCCCTGTGGCTGGGATTGACGTGGTACTAGCCAACGACTTGGTGACCGATTGGAGCACCAATCATCCCAAGATAGCGGACGAGTCAGCCAGAACATCAAAGTCTGAGGTGTCTACAGGCAATGGTAATGTCCAGGTAAAGACAGACCCGGATGTAACTGTGTTTAATTTGTCCTCTCACCCGCAGATCGACGATATTCTAGCAGAGACTTCTAATTCTTCTCTCGACAAGGAACATGAGGTTAAGAAGGCAGAGGTACCTGAGCTAGAAGAGAGGCCTCGTGTGCAGGCACCCACGGATACCAACGAGTCTGGAGCGAAGGCGGATGTGTGCTTGCGGTATGGCAAGTTACAGCATGTAGTGAACCAGCCAGAGATTCCCCAGACTTCAGAGGTATGTGAGGTGTGTTCAAAAGGTCTAGTGCCCTCTTCGGTCCAAGCCAGGCTTGTGGATGTTGCCGGCTATGGACATGACAAGTTCAGGAAGCTTATCCCTCAGATGACCAAATGTTTCCTAGCAGTATTTTGTTTTATTCTCGTTTGTGTTCTCAGTGAGGATCAGTGGACGACCCGAAGAATGATGGCTCCCATGAACATCGTGAAAAGGTCCCAGGGATTAGAGATTTGTACTGCAAGTGTTGCAGTTGAAGAAGGGACCTGGAAGGTGATGGTTGATACAGGAGGTACGACATATGATAATATGAGTGACTGTTTCCGGCAGGTTGACACCCCCCGCGTGATAGCTGAGCCTCAAAACAGCGTTATACGGAACGTTGGTCGACCTGACGGTGGCAGAGCGAATGCCATCTGCGACGTACGAGCAGCCCTGTGGAAACTAGGTTTAAGCCTAGTAGAAGAGTATGCAGTAAGTACTGACTTGCCCACTGTCGCAATCACTCTGAATTATCAGACTCCTGTATTCCAGGTTCCTGTCTCCCTGAAGGACCATCGGACCGGTACCAGAAATGCCGTCTGTGATCAGCCGTCATCGGTGCCACGACGCAGAGAAGTGTCGAGTCACCCCAGATCGTGTCTACACGGATCCTTACTAGAGAGGTGTGAGATGATGCCCCTGCTTGACATCGCAGTGGAGATGTGGACGATTATATCAGGCAGATCATTGCCTTCTATCTACAAGTTCCCTATGTGCCAGGGTTCCTCAGTACAGTTCTGTAGACGAGACAGCCTCGCCATCCCAGATTATAAAGCATGTGTGTCCATTTGGAGTTATGTCGTCGTACTAATTTGGTTTGTGTTTCTTTTTATAGAACCCCAAACCAAATTCTTTTTGGTGGGGAGGTGTTACGAACCCGGATCCAGCGTCCGAGCCTGGAGCAGTGACAACCACGCCATCTGTGGGTCAGCTCCCGAAACCCCCGCCAAGTGGACGACGACACCTGGTGAGGACAGCGTGTACTGGCCTCGAGGACCAGTTTCCAGTCTGGTTCAGCGCTCAACACCGTCGCTCCTGACCTCTGGTGAGGTGGTGCTCCGACGACAGCGCCATCTATGGACTGGATACGTCAGGTGTTTGTGCCCGAGCCCGGAAGTGAGGTGTATTAGTGTCCCGGTTAATGATGACGTGTCTGCTTACAGAGCCGACCTGGGACCACTGTGATGGAAGTGGAGTCAGTCTACCCGAGGCAGCCAGTCTCCATACTGTGAAGTTTGCTGCAGCTGTTGTGACGTCGTCCCCCCGGAAGAACACTGTGGTGTGTTAGCCTGCCAGTGGAGTGGCAGTGAAAGGATTTACCCGGGACCGACTGTTGGAGACGATCATCCACTGGGGTATTGAGGACAGGAGGGTGATTTGTGATATCACACGAGACTCCTGTCTAGGGCGTACCCCTTATATCGTTCGTGGAGTGGCCGTACCAGCCTTGGTGGCTCAGTACCTGCCAGCAGACCAGCTGGACGTGTGGTTGACGGCCTCCACGACGGTGCCCCCAGTGGACCTGCGTTTTGGCTGACCTGTGGCCCGGGTAGGCTCGGCATTCTCAGAGGACACGTCGTGAGGCCACGAAGAAAGCGCCAAGGACTCAGCACCAAGTGGTGTGGCACCAGCGTCTTCAGCAGCAGACCACGATTATGGATTAATCCCCTTGTATAGTGGTAATACCCCCCCTCCTTTGTGTAACCGTTTTATATATTATTTATTGGTGACGGACATTATATAATATTAAGTTCTTAGCTTTCTTTCCCTACTCCCATTAAGTTACTTGCGTCACGGATCTCATCCCTTGATAGCCAATACTGGCTTGGGAACGGATACATATATCTTCCTCTAACAACATCAGAGGGACCCCACCTCCACAATGTTACGCGGCAATTGGTTCCACAAATCAACAACCCTGTTACTGAACCAGTATTTACCCAAGTCTTTCCTAAATCTAAACTTATCCAATTTATACCCATTGTTTCGTGTTCTGTCCTGTGTTGATACTTTTAATACCCTATTAATATCCCCCCGGTTATGTCCATTCATCCACTTGTAAACCTCTATCATGTCACCCCTAACTCTTCGCCTTTCCAGTGAATGCAACTTAAGCTTTGTTAATCTTTCTTCATATGAAAGATTTCTAATTTGGGGAATTAACTTAGTCATCCTACGCTGGACACGTTCAAGTGAATTTATATCCATTCTATAATATGGCGACCAAAACTGAACTGCATAATCTAAATGGGGCCTAACTAGAGCAAGATATAGCTTGAGAACCACACCAGGTGTCTTGTTACTAACGCTGCGATTAATAAATCCAAGTGTCCGATTTGCCTTATTACGAACATTTATGCATTGATCCTTTTGTTTTAAATTCTTACTAATCATAACTCCCAGATCCCTTTCGCAATCCGACTTCGCAATCACAACACCATCTAGCTCGTATCTTGTAACTCTATCATCATTACCTAACCTCAGAACTTTACATTTATCAGCATTAAACTGCATCTGCCAATCCTTTGACCATTTCAAAACCCTATCTAGATCAACTTGAAGTGATAGTGAGTCCTCCTCCGAATTAATTTCCCTACCGATTTTCGTATCATCGGCAAATTTGCAAATGTTGCTACTCAAACCTGAATCTAAATCATTTATATATATTATAAACAACAGAGGTCCCAGGACAGAGCCTTGAGGCACTCCACTTACAACATTTTCCCACTCTGACTTGATTCCATTTATACTAACTCTCTGTTTCCTTTGGTATAGCCATGCCCTAATCCAGCTTAATATAGCACCCCCAATACCATGAGACTCTAACTTTTTAATCAGTCTTTCATGTGGCACTGTATCAAAAGCTTTGTTAAAGTCAAGGTATACAACATCGCAATCCTTACCACTATCAACTGCCTCAACAATGCTAGAATAAAAAGATAACAAATTTGTTAAACATGAACGGCCATTTATAAAACCATGTTGCGACTCAATTATTAATTTATATTTTTCAAGATGAAGACGAATTTTATTTGCTATTATAGATTCGAGTAACTTTCCCACAATAGACGTTAGGCTAATTGGTCGATAGTTAGACGCAAGTGATCTATCTCCTTTCTTAAAAACTGGTATCACATTAGCAACTTTCCAAAACTCTGGCACTCTGCCTGACTCTATTGATTTATTAAATATGGTTGACAGTGGGTCATAAAGCTCCTCTTTACATTCTTTAAGCACCCTGGCAAACACTTCATCCGGCCCTGGGGATTTGTTTGGTTTGAGTTTTACTATTTGTTTAAGAACATCCTCCCTGGTAACTGCTAAACTCGTCAACCTGTCCTCGTCCCGACCCACATAGACTTGTTCGGCTGAAGGCATTTTGTTAAGTTCCTCTTTAGTAAATACAGATACAAAATATTTATTAAAAATACTACTCATCTCTTCATCACTATCTGTTATTTGACCTGTCTCAGTTTTTAATGGACCTATCCTTTCCCTAGTCTTAGTACGATATAACTGAAAAAAACCTTTAAGATTTGTCTTTGCTTGCCTTGCTATGCGAACTTCATAGTTTCTTTTTGCTTTCCTTATCTCTTTTTTAACATTTCTAACCAGTTGTACGAATTCCTGTTCTAAAGTGACCTCCCCATTTTTAATCCTTTTGTACCAAGCTCTCTTTTTACCTATAAGGTTCTTCAAATTCTTTGTTATCCACTTTGGGTCATTAGTATTCGATCTATTCAATTTGTATGGTATACTACGTTCCTGTGCTTTGTTTAGAATATTCTTAAATAAGTTATATATTGAATCCACATCGAAATCCCCATTTAAGTCACCTATCGCTGGGTTCATGTCTCGCTCCAAGACCGGCCCACACCCCATACCCAAGACTTTCCAATCAATTTGACCCAAAAAATTTCTTAGGCTATTAAAATCAGCTTTTCGAAAATCTGGCACTTTAACAGAATTTTCTCCTACTGGTCTATTCCATTCTATGCTAAATCTGATTTCTTTGTGATCACTGCTCCCTAGCTCACTCCCTATTTCGATGTCATTAATTTGCGTTTCCCTGTTAGTTAACACTAAATCTAAAATATTATTTTCCCGTGTTGGTTCCTTAATGTGTTGCGTAAGAAAGCAATCGTCAATTAATTCTAGAAAATCTTCTGCTTCACTATTCCCTGTTTTGTTCAACCAGTTTATTCCGCTAAAATTAAAGTCACCCATGACATAAATACTGTTAGATCTAGATGCTCTAGATATTTCATCCCATAGATGCTTTGCTTCCATATTATTAGCTTTTTCGTTTAATTCAATCCAAATAGTTTCTGTGTGTGGCTCTGTTTTGATTCCCTCTTTGAGACTACATTTCAAATTGTCCCTAACATATATGGCTACTCCACCTCCTCGTCTAATATATCTATCTGTGTGAAATAGTTTAAATCCATATATTTGATATTCAGCTAATAGTTCTCTATTTTCTACATTCATCCACGTTTCGGTAAGTGCAATAATATCTATTTTTTCTGTGCAGACAAGAGCATTTAATTCGTTAATTTTATTTCTTAGACTTCTACTGTTAGTGTAATATACCCTAAGTGAATTGTTATTTTGCGGACCTTCTCTTTCCCTGATCGTTTTGCCAATTCCTTTCTCCCACAAACACATACTTTTATTACCTCCTTCCTCCAAATCAATTCCCATACCTCTGTCTACTAACAGTTTAAACCCAAACAAACACCTCTAACCACTTCTTCTAACGAGTTCGCAACAGCAACAACCCCAGCTCTCGATAGATGCACCCCATCACGAGCATACATTTCATTTCTTCCATAGAAGTGTTCCCAGTTGTCTATGAAAGATATTGCATTTGATTTGCAATATCTTTCCAGCCGGCAATTGACACCAAGTGCCCTCGATATCCATTCATTTCCCACTCCCTTTCTTGGAAGAATGCCACATATGATCGGGATTCCTCCCTTGCTCCTAACTAACTCTATGGCTGTTTTATACCTCTGAATCAGTTCCTCACTCCTAACTCGACCAACATCATTTCCTCCCACGCTAATGCAAATAATGGGATTGTTCCCATTACCAGCCATAATATCATTCATGTTGTTTATAATATCACCAATGCCAGCTCCGGGATAGCAAACCCTTAACCTGTTCCCCCTATCTCTAGCACAAAACGTTCTATCCAAATACCTTATCTGGGAATCTCCCACAACTAATGTTTGCTTAGGTACTTCCTTTACTTTCTGAGGGGCCTGCGCTTCCTTTCTTTTCTTTGCTTTCCCTTTTGCGCGATCCACAGTCTCTCCACAGCACTCGTCCTCCAAAACGTCAAATGAATTAGAAGTTGCTATGGCGTTTGAAGGCGGCTTTATCAAAGTCTTCTTAAGGCCCCTGTCTTTCACAACTCTCCAAGACGAGGTCCCTTTACTGCTGGTCTCCTCCTTCGTTACTTCTCGTTGTTCTTTCAGCTGACGCACCTCCTCCCGCAGAAAGTCCAACTCTGTCCTCAGGGCTCCCACTAGAGTCACCAGGTCCTTAACTACAACTTCCATATTGCAATGATAATATAACAACACTCAGGAGCTCCGGTTAACACAACCTCTCACTGTGACTTCACCTGACCGACTGATTGCGACGTCGGATTGCGAAAGGGATCTGGGAGTTATGATTAGTAAGAATTTAAAACAAAAGGATCAATGCATAAATGGTCGTAATAAGGTAAATCGGACACTTGGATTTATTAATCGCAGCGTTAGTAACAAGACACCTGGTGTGGTTCTAAAGCTATATCTTGCTCTAGTTAGGCCCCATTTAGATTTTGCAGTTCAGTTTTGGTCGCCATATTATAGAATGGATATAAATTCACTTGAACGTGTCCAGCGTAGGATGACTAAGTTAATTCCCCAAATTAGAAATCTTTCATATGAAGAAAGATTAACAAAGCTTAAGTTGCATTCACTGGAAAGGCGAAGAGTTAGGGGTGACATGATAGAGGTTTACAAGTGGGTGAATGGACATAACAAAGGGGATATTAATAGGGTATTAAAAGTATCAACACAAGACAGAACACGAAACAATGGGTATAAATTGGATAAGTTTAGATTTAGGAAAGACTTGGGTAAATACTGGTTCAGTAACAGGGTTGTTGATTTGTGGAACAAATTGTCGCGTAACATTGTGGAGGTGGGGTCCCTCAATTGTTTCAAGCATGGGTTATACATGTATATGAGTGGGATTGGGTGGTTATAAACAGGAGCTGCCTCGTATGGGCCAATAGGCCTTCTGCAGTTGCCTTTGTTCTTATGTTCTTAGGATATCACACTGGGCGCCTCTGGCTCTTGGAGAGGGGCTCTACGTCACACATTTAGGGGATGCGGCTCCAACACTTAGCCTCGTTGTCACGTGCACACACTCACTCGAGCCGCTGTGACTCCCCACTCTCTCTTTATGTGATATGATCTCCTCAATCTCCTTTGACTTATTAGTATTACCTTCTACCCTGTCTACAGCAGTGGTTCTTGGTTCTTTCTCTCTCTCTCCTTCTTTACTACATCCTGGGAAGCCTCACTAGGACAAGGGCAAACACCTGCAAATTTGAATACATTTACTGGACAAAGCACATACACAATACATACACACATATAATAATAATGAATCCTATACTATACTATTACAGTCAGGTTGCACTCCAACACCATCAGAACTCTATCATCTGCTTATCAAGTGGTATCCTATCTCCTGATTCACCACCTAATACTACCAACCTCCTCACGTAGATCAAGTCTTTTAATACAATGTTGCACTGTCAGCAAGAGAATATATATCTATAAACATGTACAAGAAAAATCAGCGTATGAATGCAATAACATATATATATATCAGTATAAATGTTCCTTGATACACAACAATGATTAATCGATCACCCTATCAGTCCTAGAACACATACATCTGTAGGTAATCCAGCTTACGACTGTAACTCTATGCTTCAGTATAAACGCTCCTCGGCACAAGAATGGCAAACAATCACTCGCCTTTCACTGCGTCTTGCACGCTAATGACATCCAACCACTCTATCACCTCCCTACAAGTAATCATTTTGAACTTCCCTTCCACATCTGGAAGTTCACTACCCTGATCTCTTCAGGTTCTCCCCGGTTTAACTACCAGGATCCTCTGCAGCTCCTCCGGGCTGCTACACCATGAAATTTTTCTTGAGCAACTATGGTGCTTCACCCTTCTGCTAGGGTCCTCCACAGCTCTCCCGGCTGCTACACCAAGAAGTTCTCTCGAGCAACTATGGTGCTCCACCACCTCTTCGGAAGCACGTGACACTCCTCTTCACTGCTTCTCCTCACAGCTCGAGGTCCTCTCCTCCACTCTCTTGGAGTCTCATCAACTACTCCCTCTGTGCTGGCTTCGAAGTTCTCAGCAACTTCTTCCCCAAAGACAAACCTGCAACCCATTGATACTCCAATAAAAACGTTTCCCCTTAAACACATAAACAAAAATAACCACACAATATGTTTGCCTTCAACATCTATCTGCTCTCTACATACTGTGAGAGTGAACTCCCCCACTTTGGGCTGGTCCATGCTCCACCTCGCCCGGCGAGCCTCACTCACTCTGGGAGGGTCCTCCGCCGCCAGGAGCTGGGCTCTCTCAGTCACCTGACAGAGCTCCGAGGAGATGGACGTCGCTCCGCCCTCCAAGATGTTCCTCCCTCTCCACTCTCTTATTTTAGGCCTCCTGCCTTATCAAACATGTCTAACTTATCAATAAACATTGCTACTGTCGCTGGGCACACGACCAACTACAAGTAATCGCTATAGACTGGCTTAAATCATGCTTACCACAAATGCCTAGTGGAGGGCGCTCCTCCCTCTGACGGAGTCTGGTCAGGGCACTCCCACGGCCCACGATAATGTCTCTGGGTGGCTTAATAAACACTCCTCGCCGTCCAGGACTTGAGACCACAACGTTCTCAGCTCGATTCCACAGCTGGAACGTCTGCACACTTCTCCTCTCTTGGAGATATATCACTACGGGTTCCTTTCTGACGGGAGCTCATATGGAGCATGGCTTCCCCCTACGATGTCTGGCACTCAAGTGAGCTCAAAGCCCTCCAGAAGCGAGCCTCACGCCTCCAGCAAATTATCCACATCTCCTAACCAGTCATTTATCTATTTTCTTATTCACTGCCCATAATCTCAAATTGTTTATTAAATCCGACCAACTATTTTACATCTGTGTTATCACGTCTATATTTCCTAGACCTTCTAGTCAGGTCAGGCTCGATAGAATAATTCTCAAAGGGGAGACTCGTTTTTCGGCTGCCTGGGATCATAACATACACCAGAGTGTCTCACTACACCAGAGTGTCTCACTACACCACAGTGTCTCACTACACCAGTGTCTCACTACACCAGAGTGTCTCACTACACCAGAGTGTCTCACTACACCAGAGTGTCTCACTACACCAGAGTGCCTCACTACACCAGAGTGCCTTACTACACCAGAGTGCCTCACTACACCAGAGTGCCTCACTACACCAGAGTGCCTCACTACACCAGAGTGTCTCACCAAGGTCCAAGAAAGTGATAACGTTTCTCCGGTTTTGGTGACCACCCGTGCACAAGCTGCACGGCTGCAACCAGCTGACTCTACTGCTACCGCTGTCTTTCAAGACCCTCAGAATCTACCACCAAATCTTACCAGTTTGGAGTTCCGTAAGTTACAGAGGGAAGATCAATCATTAACACCATTATTCTTCCAGGCTGAGACTCAACCTGACAGTATCCCTGGCTTCTTCCTGGAGAATCAGTTGGTCTACCGCAGGTACAGACCCAGTAAGCTGAAGGAGGACGACGACTGGGCAAATGTCGAACAACTAGTGATTCCCACCAGCCTACGGCCCGATATTCTACACTTGGCCCACGGAGCTCTTTCTCACTATGGTTTTAACAAAACCTACCACGGAATCCGATAAGACTACTACTGGCCAGGTATGGTTAAAGACGTCAAAAAGTACCTGCAACAGTGTCATACATGTCAGATGGCAGGTAAACCTAACATCTCTATTCCCCAGGCCCCATTGACTCCTATTCAGGTGCCTGCGGAGCCTTTCCACAGATTCTTCATAGACTGTGTTGGTCCTTTACCCCGGACCAGTTCTGGCAACGCCTATATACTAACTATCTTGTGTCCTACCACCAGATTCCCCATAGCAGTTCCAGTAAAGAACATTACGGCTGCTGCTGTGGTGAAACAGCTAATGAAGATCTTCACCCAGTATGGATTTCCAAGAGAGGTTCAAAGTGACTGTGGCACCAATTTCACCAGTGATCTCTTCAAGAAGACACTGGAGGAGTTCAACATCACACAGGTACTGTCCAGCCCGTATCATCCTGCTTCACAGGGTTCTCTTGAACGTAGTCATCAGACTATTAAAGCACTCCTAAAGAAATTTTGCAATGAAACCTTGATGGACTGGGATAAACAACTTGACCTCATTATGTGCATTTTCAGAAGTCTCCCCAATGAGTCTCTATGAGTATCTCCTTATGAGATGCTCTACGGACGTAAGTGCCATACTCGTCTCAAAGCTTTCAAAGACTCTCTACGTAATGCCACCTTCAGTGACCCTCAGAATGTGCCCCAGTTTCTTCAAAACTTAAAACACATTCTAGAGAGAGTACGTAAATTTGCTAATGACAATCTATTGAAAGCTCAGGAGAGGATGAAGACTAATTTTGACCAACGCAGCAAACTAAGGAAATTTAAACCAGGAGACTTCGTGTTGGCATATTTTCCTATCCCAGGTTCTCCATTGCAAAACAAGTTTTCAGGACCTTACCACATCAAAGAGTGCAGGAACAATCACAACTACGTTCTTGAGAGTCCAGATAGGCGGCGGAAGACCCAGTTGTGCCACGTCAACCTCCTGAAGCAGTATAAAGGACAGTAATAGTGTTCCTCTCATCAGAATCTTCAAGGAGCATCAGAAGTTGTTCAGCGATGATCCACAGGAGTGTAATGTGGTTCAGCACGTCATCCAGCTGCTCCCTGACACCCGGCCGATTCGTCAACCTTTCTACCGAATTAGCCCGAGCAAAAAGGAAGTCATGCGTGCTGAAGTACAGTACCTCCTGGATCATGGGCTGGCCACCCCTTGTGAGTCCCCTTGGGCCTCACCCTGCATCTTGGTGCCGAAACCGCACGGTAAAGTGAGGCTGTGTACCGATTACCGGAAATTGAATCTTGTGACTATCAAGGATGCTTATCCAGTACCTACAATAGATGACATCCTTGACACCATTGGTAATGCTCGGTATCTATCAAAGTTAGACTTACTCAAGGGATACTACCAAGAATGTTTGACAAAGCGAGCTAAGGAAATATCTGCCTTTACCACTCCCTTTGGCCTTTACAGATACGAACGCCTTCCATTTGGACTATGTAATGCCCCGGCCACCTTCCAGCGAGCTGTCAACCACGTCATCCAGGGCTTAGATAACACCTACGCCTACTTGGATGATATCGTTGTGGCAACCAACACCTGGAGCGAACATCTGCTCCAGCTGCAACGATTGTTTGCCAAGCTCCTGACAGCCGGCCTCACCATTAACTTGGGCAAGTCCACCTTTGCTAAAGGTAAAGTGCGTTATCTTGGTCATGAGATAGGGAGTGGCAGCATAGCTCCGTTAAACATACATTCCTAAGCCATCCAGCATTACCCACAGCCTACCACCAGGAAGCAGCTCCTGTGCTTCCTTGGTCTTGCCTCCTACTACCGTAGGTTTGTGAAGAATTTTAGTACGGTGGCGACACCTTTGATCACTTTAACCAGCCCCAAGCAACGGTATAATTGGACCATTCAGCAGACCATTGCTTTTGAACAAAAAGATTCCTGCTCTGTTCTAATCCTATTCTTGCCTCGCCAGATATCACGAAGCCTTTCATCCTCCATGTCGACGCCAGTGGTACCGGCATCGGGGGTGTCCTGATGCAACAACGAGGCGAGGAGATTCCACCTGTTAGCTACTACAGCTACAAGTTAAAAACACACCAGAAGAATTACAGCACGAAAAGGAGCTACTCTCCATCGTCCTGAACTTGCAGCACTTTGAATCATACCTGCAAGGTGCTCGGTCTACCACCATCTACTTGGACCACAATCCCCTACGCTTCCTGCAGCAAACCCAATTCAACAATCAACGGCTTCTACAATAGGCTTTATATCTGCAGAATTTCAACCTAGAGATCTTCTACATCAAAGGTTCTGACAACATCATAGCAGACGCCCTCTCCAGAGTTTATGAAGTAGAGACAACTCCACCTACTACTCTACCACCTGAAGACGTAACTTCACCCGTAAGTGCAGGCTTCGGGGGAGAGTTGTGACAATAATCTCTTTCAAGAGAGATTGAGCCTGCTCTTCTCTACATGAAGTTACGCATTTTATTAAAAAATAAGATGCTACCTTCAAGATACGTCTCCTAGTAGCACAAAACGTTTTGACCAGGAGGCAAAACGTATCCAAGACTCACCCCTACTCCACTCCCTCCACGCCGGCTCGTCATCAACCAGCCAACTACCCTTCCCAGCCTGCCTGCTCCTGATTGGTGACTCGCCGACTGCACACCTGCATACTGCACCTCAGCGCCCTCTACCTGAGTCAATGTCTGGGCTTGATCCAGCCATTGAAGTCAGAATATCCTTGTGCTCTCAAGCAGTGAACAACTAACTGATACGCTGTGTATCAGCTGGATGTTTTGCAGCTAGCGCTAATATTCTCAGCACCTGATTATTTTTCACCTTTAACATTATATTAGTGTAGAGTAACTTCATCCCTATTATTCATTTATGTTATATTGTTTTTGACTTGTTCTTTTGCACTGTACATTACCAAGGGATTGTCTTTGTTTATATTTTTGTTTTCTATATTAATTAAAGTTTCAATGTTCATACTTTGTGTTTTGCGTGTCTTCCCTTACTTTACCACAAACAGACAAACAGGCAAGCAGTCTATTTTTTTCTTTTGTAAGTGTGACTAGGCATTGACACCTGTCATTGGAGGACTGCCAAACATCTACACTCCAACACTTTCCCATCACAGTATATACATATTAATTATTTTGTGTATTCATTATTTGTGTGTATGAATTTTGAGTGCTGCTGAATGATCACTATTACATCTAATGATGATAATGAAGAGCTAGCCAGAGGAAAGTCTAATGGTGACATTCAAGCACTGCTCAAAATCCTTAGCTACTTATTGTTAGGTAGGTACATTTAACCTCGAATGAGGAAGGCTGACATTTAGCCAGACTAATTTAGGCTATATTCAATTTACTTGTCAACTAATGAGCCAGTACCCAAGCTACATTAGCAATACTTATTCAAGTCCTTTGAAACTTGGACTTAAAGCCACCATGGCTACTCCTGAACAGTTAAGGAGAACCTATATTGGTCTTAAAGGTCATTTAACCAGACTGATTAATACGTCTGATACTTTGTCCAAAGCAACTCCCATTGATTACCATCAATTAGAAACATCATTGAGAGTAGCTGATCTCAAATTTGATCAAGTCAGATCTACAAGCCAGTCTTATCTCAACCTACTGAATGCAGCTGAAACTGATCCTGATGAAATAGATCAAACTCTAGCAGAAATTTCTCAGTATGAAGATGAGACTCAAGATAAACTTGACATACTATCCAATATAGTAAGTCAACATAAATCCAGTGCAAATAATACTATGTCTCAATCCAGTAATCAATTACCTGAGGTTCGTCTACCTACTTTAGACTTACCTACATTTGCATGGCTGGATGAGGAAAATTGGGACACATTTTGGACTTCATTTGAAGTTCATATACATAAAAAAAACTTCTCTTGACAGAGTTTCTAAATTCTCTTACCTAATCAGTCTTCTCAAAGGGGAGGCTAAAAAGGTCATAAATAACCTAGCTCTCACTGATTGTAATTATGAGGAAGCTATAAAACTGCTAAAGTTGAATTATTGCAACAAGGAGTTAAGTATAGCTAACCTGTATTACCAGTTACTGGATCTGAATGCACCAAGTAACCGACCAGACTCACTTCAAAGCTTCAGGCTAGAAGTAGTCTCTAGTGAAGGCCTTAGGTGCTAAAGTTGATGAACCAGCCTAAGAATGGTCAATCAAGTTACTTTTACAGAGGAAATTACCTCGAAGTATTTTAGCAGAAATCTGCTCACAATATAAAACCGAGTTTTTCACTCTCGAGCAAATATTCGAGGGACTAAGAATAACAGTTAACAAGTTGAAAACTCATGATAAGATTAAACATGAGTCTAAACAACCTAACATTGACAGCTCAGTCAAACCAAAATCGACTTTGAACAAGTCCAATAAATTCAAACCTAGGACTGCTCCATCCACTCGGAAAAGGAGTAGTAGCGTAGGTATTATTCAGTATCTAACCTAACCTAACCAAACCTGGAAGTCTCGTCGTGGACGTGGTAGTGAGCAGACGTGTTTTGATTCGCTCTGCTACTGGCGTCTGGTGGGTGGACGTGTTTGTCGTCGCTGTTGGCCGGCGTGTTGACGGATGGGCGGATAACGTCACGCTGGGGGTGGTATATGTGCCATCATGGGCTCCTACACACCTCCACTAAAGCGGAAGGAGTCTGTAGGACTCAAGTTTAGTTGTCATGCTGCTCCCGACCTTGTATCCACCACGATCTTCGATGTGTTACAGATCAAGCAGGAAGAAATATTTGGTTACCAACCACTGCCAAGGAACAGGGTGGTGTTGAAATTTGAAAACAATGTGGCGTGTGGCGTTTTCAGAGTTTCTTAAGAAGTATGATGATGACATTATAAGTTTACCTAATGGGAAAGGATCAGTACAAGTGATTAATTTGAGCAAAACGTTTACATACGTTTCTGTGAGGGATGCGCCATTTGAAATGTTGAATGGAACTATTGTACACATACTGGAACAATATGGGAAAGTGGACAATGTTCGTTTTAATAAATATACCTATGGCCCAGGGAGAGGGTGTTTTAATGGAACACGAACAGTAAAGATGGAACTTCGCCGTAATATTCCTTCATCAATATCAGTAGCAGGTCATTATATTAAATTTATATACAATGGCCAAATGCAAACTTGTTTTAAGTGTGGGCGTACTGGTCACATGGCTGCTGCCTGCCAGGTGGAGGCATCGGAGCGGATCAACATTTTTCATGAACATGACTTTCCGCCATTAATAGAGGATAGTGTATCAGGAAATGAACCCAATGTTGTAAATACTGTAGTTCCAGGTGAGGTAGATGAAGTAACCCGCAACTCTGTAAGTGAAACGTCTGTGGAAGTGACTCCCAGTGCGAATGAGGCCGGTGAAGGTAACTTAGTTCAGGACGATAATGGTAATGCAGACAAGGAGGGTACAGACGTCACCCTGGTGAGGGTGAGGTAAGTCTGGACACTGTACATGTGGACGCCCATAACATAGGTGCTGACGCTGCGAAGAGCTGCGAGGCTGGCGGTGGTGCTGACCTTGGTGAGGTGACGATGGAACAAGTAATTGGTTGTCAACTGGATGTAGAGGATGACACCATGGAGGATAGTGATGTAGAAATGTCTGTGCAGAGGGCAACTCCACCCTCTTCAGTAAGGTATGATAGAAAGGGTAGGGGTAGTGTGAAGGCTGGGGGTGTGAAGGCTGGGGGTGTGAAGGCTATGGGTGTGAAGGCTGGTTCTGTAACCAGTCTTGTGAAGAAACGAAAAAAAATTACTCGGAGTATTGATCTGGAACGTATGAAGGACTACGCCGCTAAATTAAAAGTCTCTGAAAAAATTGAGCAGGTTGTTGCCGTTAAAGTTCACCGTGACCAAGGCCCCAAAGAGTCACTGAAACGTAGCGATGGCACAGTACAACCGGTGAGTGAAGATCATGGTAGAGAGAACAGTGATAAGACATGGTGGGATCTTGTAGAACATGAACAGAATCGAGACGCGAGTGCAAATATTAAACTTAGATTTCGAAAAGGGAAAGATGACACTAAGATAGTGTCAAGTGAGATAATGATGGATAACGAGTAATTTTGGTTTCTCTCAAAATTACATTCGGAAAGCCTATTAATTTTAATTGTGCTACTTTGAACATTAATGGGCTCAATTGTAGAAATAAACAGTTGCAGCTGTTATCATTGTTTAAATATCATAATTTGGATGTACTTTTAGTGCAAGAACACAATGTACAAGATGTTAAGAAACTTGATGTGCTGCTTGATTTCTTTGAAATATTGATAAATCCAACGACCTTGTTGAAAGGTGGTACGATGATATTGATTGCTAAGCGAGCCCACATCAAGGTTCTTAATACTGAAATGGATGATAATGGTAATGTTTTATATGCGAGGATTTCCTTTTTTGACACAATAATTCCTGTACTTAATGTGTATGCTCCCTCTGGCACCCGCAGGAGGAAAGAGAGGGAGGACTTGTTCTCTAACGAGTTATTATATTTTTTCAGAAATGATACACGTAACGTTATTTTTGGTGGCGACTTTAATTGTGTCACTTCTATGAGAGATTGTAGCATTCAGTCGAACGCATGTGTATCTCCTGCTTTAATTACACTTTTGAAATGTATTGGTCTAAAGGATGCAAATAGCATTAACGGAGGTGTATATGAATACACATATGTTCGCCAGAATTATGGTTCTAGGCTTGACAGAATATATATGCACTCGTTACATGATAAAATTAGTTCTTGCAGTACTGTTCTGGTCAGCTGTTCAGATCACTGTATGGTTGTGGTGAAGCTTGTTATTGACGATCAGGTTAAAGTGGGGACAGGGTCATGGAAGCTCAATTGCAGTCTGTTGCAGAGTAGAGATGTAATTGATAATTTTCAAGTATTGTGGGAACATCTGGTTGGGCAACAACATAAGTTCAGATGTCTGTTGGAGTGGTGGGACATGTGTAAAGTTGCATGCAAAAGTTTCTTCGTGAAAGTATCCAAACGAAAGGCTGCTGAAAAATATGGTCTGTTAAACTTATTCCAACACAGACTAAAACAACTTTATGTAAAGCTCAATATGGGATTAGACAAGTATGAAGAAATTACCATTTTAAAAGACAGAATTAACAAACTGAGGGATGATATATCTGAAGGAGTCAATGTTCGCCTCCAGATTAATGATAGGATGTATGGTGAGAAACTCTCTCCTTATTTGTTAAGTAAAGCCAAGAATAACAAGGGTACAGCACTTGTGACTAGTATTAAAGCAGGTGATGGGACGGATATGACATATACGAATGGGATTGTATGTTATGTTCGGGGTGAATTAGAGAAATTGTACAAAAATTGAACGTAGACCAAGGTATGCGGGAGTATTTCCTTGGAAAATGTACACGGGTTTTAACCCAGGATGACAACACGTCATTACTGGCAGATGTAGATAAGCAGGAAGTGTGGAGTGTGGTCAAGAGTTTAAAGAAAGGTAAATCACCTGGCTGTGATGGGTTCCCGGCGGAATTTTATTTCTATCTATGGGATGTCATTGGTAAAGACTTTGTACAAGTGGTGCAGTATAGCATACAGCATAGGAAGCTTAGCATGTCACAATCTCATGGGATTATTAAGATGATACCTAAAACGGGTGATATGCATATTCTAACGAACTGGAGGCCACTTTCCCTACTAAACCAGGATTATAAAATAGTATCGAAACTGTTGCCAAATAGACTTAGGATTGCAATGGATAAAATTATATCAAAGGAACAGTTATGTGGTGTGCCTGGAAGATCCATAATCAATTGTAATAATGTAATTAGGGATGTTGTGTATTATGTGTCTGAGAATAATGTTCCTTCCTCCATGATAAACCTCGACTGGTCGAAAGCCTTTGACCGTGTTGATGTTCAGTTTGTATTAGAAATATTGGATAGGGTAGGAGTGGCACAAGAATTTATTGATTGGATCCGTATGCTTTATAAACAGTGTCGGAGCAGCGTCTGTATCAATTTTGACTTAAGTAAACCATTTTCAGTTGAACGATCTGTACGTCAGGGATGTCCCCTTTCAATGATTTTGTATGTTATATTTCAAGAGCCACTGTACTTGGCAATAAAAAGCAATGACTTTATTGTTCCACCTCGTCTTCCTAATGCTATGACACTTCCTGTTGTTGGTTATGCAGACGATACAACTATTTTTGTGTCGACAGAAGACTCGGTGGTGAATGTTCAGAATGAGTTAGACAACTTTGAAAGAGCGACAGGTGCTGTTATTAACAAGAACAAAACGTGTATGATGGGACTTGGCAGTTGGTGTAATAAGGTTAACTGGACAGGTTCATGGTTCAAGGTAGTGAAGTCTATTAAAGCTCTTGGGATATGCCAGGGTAAAACATATGAAACAACATTGGTTACGAATTGGCAAGTACTATGTGGGAATATAATAGTTGCAACGAATATGTTGTCAAATAGGAAATTGACCCTCTTTCAGAAGGCTGTAATAATCAATTGCAAAATTTTGTCTAAAGTGTGGTATTTGTCTCACAACTTTCCAATAGACAAAAAAAGTGCTATAGAGATTGACAAAACTATTTTTAGATATGTATGGTATGGTAGATACCAACCAATTAAACGTACTACCCTATGTAAAGGTAAGAAAAACGGTGGAATAGGAATACTGAATGTGTACCATAAGTCATTGGCAATCTTATGTGTTACTTTTAGAGAGGAGATAATGCAGAGGGATAGTGTAAATGCACTAGGACATTACTATTGTAAATTACGTGTTAGCTATTTGATACATATGCCAGAGTATACTGACCTTGCCTTTATTTCACCGCACTTTTGCAATTGATGTTCTCAGGGAGATTTGTAATATTGAAGGTTTTTTAATGATGAACAGTAAACAAGTGTATGATGTTATACTACCAAATATAGTTCCTAGAGTAGAGGAGGCATATCCACTCTTTAGCTGGCAAGTAATATGGGCAAACCTTCATGTTAAATTTATTGCCCCAAAACAACGTGAGCTGTTGTATCGCTATATTCATGAGACCCTCCCTACTAATGATAGGTTGTTGATGTTGGGCATTAAGGACAACAATAGGTGTGACCAATGTACTGAAATTGAAAATAATATGCATATATTTTATTTCTGTAATCAGAAAGTTGTTCTTGTAAACTGGATTAGAGACACTCTTAAAGCTTTATGTGGACCAAGTATTAGAGTGGAGTTAATGAGGTTTTTAATGTTTCATATTGACATAAAATGCAAGAAAATTAGGAATACAATAATTATGTTACTTTCTGGTTACATTTTTTGTGTGTGGATAGGCAGGCAGGAAGGTTACTCAGTAGACAAAATATTGAAGTTCTTGCGAGGCAGGATCAGGTATAACATTTGGGGTTTAAGGCTCATGATCGGTGGTGATATGGAAAATTTGTTTACTGAGAATTATATAAAATATATATATATGTAATAATTTCCCCTGTATTAATGTAAATTTATTCTCCAATTTTTGTAAATCGTTTATAGGTAAATAAGTATAACATTCAGTTTTTTTTTTTTTAAAGATCTTGTTCTGTACTACTGAAACACTTGTTCACTAAGAATTGTAATGTATAATTGCCTTGTAACAATTATGTATATGTAATTTATATTGTATTTTTTTAAATAAAGATAAAAAAAAAATTAGATAACCATTCGTACGTACACACACAAAAACCTAGATAGGTTAGGCAGTGATGTGGTGGAAGCTGACTCCATACATAGTTTATAATGTAAATATGATCAAGCCCAGTAGGCTCAGGAATCTATATACACCGGTTGATCAACAGTTGCGAGGCGGGACCAAAGAGCCAGAGCTCTTTGCACAACTAGGTGAGTACAACCAGGTGAGCACACACGCACACATGCGGACATTAACACTCCCAAAATAGCCAACAGCAACAACAAACACGAAAACATATACAAGGACAGCAGCAGGTACTTGATGCGTCAACACCACCACCAACAATGCAATGAAACAGCAATTGTACCAGCAACACAGCCACAACAGCATCTGTACCAGCAAACACAGCCACAACAGCAACTGTACCAGCAAACACAGCCACAACAGCATATGTACCAGCAAACACAGCCACAGCAGCATCTGTACCAGCAAACACAGCCACAACAGCAACTGTACCAGCAAACACAGCCACAACAGCATCTGTACCAGCAAACACAGCCACAACAGCAACTGTACCAGCAAACACAGCCACAACAGCATCTGTACCAGCAAACACAGCCACAACAGCATCTGTACCAGCAAACACAGCCACAACAGCATCTGTACCAGCAAACACAGCCACAACAGCATCTGTACCAGCAAACACAGCCACAACAGCATCTGTACCAGCAAACACAGCCACAACAGCAACTGTACCAGCAAACACAGCCACAACAGCATATGTACCAGCAAACACAGCCACAACAGCATCTGTACCAGCAAACACAGCCACAACAGCAACTGTACCCGCAAACACAGCCACAACAGCATCTGTACCAGCAAACACAGCCACAACAGCATCTGTACCAGCAAACACAGCCACAACAGCATCTGTACCAACAAGTACAGCCACAACAGCATCTGTACCAGCAAGCACAGCCACAACAGCAACTGCACCAGCAAGTACAGCCCTCCTCCGGTTGTTGCCGTCCCTCCTCCGGTTGTTGCCGACCCTCCTCCGGTTGTTACCGTCCCTCCTCCGGTTGTTGCCGACCCTCCTCCGGTTGTTACCGTCCCTCCTCCGGTTGTTGCCGACCCTCCTCCGGTTGTTACCGTCCCTCCTCCGGTTGTTGCCGACCCTCCTCCGGTTGTTGCCGACCCTCCTCCGGTTGTTGCCGACCCTCCTCCGGTTGTTACCGTCCCTCCTCCGGTTGTTACCGTCCCTCCTCCGGTTGTTGCCGACCCTCCTCCGGTTGTTACCGTCCCTCCTCCGGTTGTTGCCGACCCTCCTCCGGTTGTTACCGTCCCTCCTCCGGTTGTTGCCGTCCCTCCTCCGGTTGTTGCCGACCCTCCTCCGGTTGTTATCGTCCCTCCTCCGGTTGTTGCCGTCCCTCCTCCGGTTGTTACCGTCCCTCCTCCGGTTGTTGCCGACCCTCCGGTTGTTGCCGACCCTCCTCCGGTTGTTACCGTCCCTCCTCCGGTTGTTACCGTCCCTCCTCCAGTTGTTGCCGTCCCTCCTCCGGTTGTTGCCGTCCCTCCTCCGGTTGTTGCCGTCCCTCCTCCGGTTGTTGCCGTCCCTCCTCCGGTTGTTACCGTCCCTCCTCCGGTTGTTGCCGACCCTCCTCCGGTTGTTGCCGACCCTCCTCCGGTTGTTGCCGACCCTCCTCCGGTTGTTATCGACCCTCCTCCGGTTGTTGCCGTCCCTCCTCCGGTTGTTACCGTCCCTCCTCCGGTTGTTGCCGACCCTCCTCCGGTTGTTGCCGACCCTCCTCCGGTTGTTGCCGACCCTCCTCCGGTTGTTACCGTCCCTCCTCCGGTTGTTACCGTCCCTCCTCCGGTTGTTGCCGTCCCTCCTCCGGTTGTTGCCGTCCCTCCTCCGGTTGTTGCCGTCCCTCCTCCGGTTGTTGCCGTCCCTCCTCCGGTTGTTGCCGTCCCTCCTCCGGTTGTTGCCGACCCTCCTCCGGTTGTTGCCGACCCTCCTCCGGTTGTTGCCGACCCTCCTCCGGTTGTTGCCGACCCTCCTCCGGTTGTTATCGTCCCTCCTCCGGTTGTTGCCGTCCCTCCTCCGGTTGTTGCCGACCCTCCTCCGGTTGTTGCCGTCCCTCCTCCGGTTCTTGAGATACCGTCGGTTGGTCTGTCTGATCCTGTCGCTGTCCCAGCTGCTCCCGTGGGCCTTCCTGGAGCTCCCTGTGTGACGTCGCTGTCTTCTCCCTCGTCTTCTGATGCTGCGCCTGGCCCTGTGTCCGTGACTCGGGTCCCGGATGTGCTGGGTGCTGGGGTGGCTGCGGAGCCTCCTGCTGTGTAGGGTCCGGTTCCCCCTGTGGTAGAGGCTGCTGCCGTCCTGGCGTCGGTTCCTTCGGCTTGTGGTACCCGTGTTTCTGGGTCACTTACCGGCTCTGACGATATCCGGCTGGTGCCCAAACGTTCCCGGCGTTCGTCTTCTTCCTGGGCAGACGCTGGTGACTTCAGTGACTGTAGGGCTTCGGGTGTTGACGGTGTGGATACGGATGCGTCGATGTCACCGCGGTTCGTGGTGGCGGAGGTCCATGTGCCTGCCGGTGCTGGTGCCTGTGTCTCGGACGTGCCTTCGGTTCTTTCTCCGCCGGGGGACTCTCCACAGTGGGGGGTGGTGGCTTCCGCTGCCAGGGATGGTGTGGACTCTGGTGCTGGGCGTGGCCTGGTGGTGACGTTACGGAAGGATGCGCACCGTCCGGGTTCCCTGCTGTCGTCTGGTGGTGTGCCCGGGGCCGCGGGTACCCCTGTGGTGCGGGTGCGCGTTGGGGCCCTGGGGGACGTGTTGCCGGCGTCTGTGATGCCACCGGGTCACTGGTCGAAGATTGCCGAGTTACTGCTGTCTGACGGACCGGAGTGCTTTCGTGGGGGGCAAGTTCCCTTCCTGTGGGGGCGAGTGGCGGCTTCTCGCCTCATGAGTACTACCATCTGGGTCCCCAGTTTGCAGGTGTTTGTTGCCCCGGTTCCGGATGTTATGGCGTCCCCGGTGGATGGACGAGACCCTTGGCAATGGGTGCTCTGGGAGGCGTTCAATGTAAGGTTCCCGCGGGCCAAGTTCCCGGGCAAGTTTGTGCTCTGATTTCCTGTGTATTTGCTCTGACATGCTGTGTGCCCTTCTGGCTGTTTGTTTGCCCTGTTCTATTATGTGCTTCTGCCTCTCCCTTTGTGCGTAGCTTTGTCGTGTGGCATATTAGTTTCTAGTGCTTGGCGTCACTCGTTTCGCGTTTTGGCTTGGCATTTTGCCTTTCCTGGCTTTGCGATTCACCCTTCACGGGTACGCCGGGGCGCATCCGATCCCACGATCGTCGTCGCCCCTAACTCAATAACAACAACATATATACAGCTTAAACCACGTGGTCTCTTTTCCTTCCAGTCATCTATAGATATAAACCTACAATTCCTGTATAACAGGCTATGTGTTTTGTTTACATATATGTGTGTGTGTGCGTAACTACCTAAATGTACTTACATGACGAGAGCTTCGCTCGTGGTGTTCCGTCTGGATTTATATTACAATAAATGTATAACTTGAGAATAATTTCTGTTTAGGACAAAGGTTCATTTCCCTGTTTGTCAGTAGGCTATCACTGAAACCGTAATATGCTTTCGGACCATCGCAAATACTTAGATAACTACCGAGGTGGTCTGAGAGGGAGGTTCGTGTATGCTTCCCAGTGTGTACGTGTGGGCGTACATATGTGCGGACGTACGTACGTGCGGGTGTACGTATGTGCGGGCGTACATATGTGCTGGAATGCGTCTATTACGCCCGAGTGTTTATTGATGAACACTCATGGGTTTGGCGGTGCTATGAGTCCATGGGCAGCATGAGTACGTGGGCGGCATGAGTATGTGGGCGGCATGAGTATGTGGGCGGCATGAGTATGTGGGCGGCATGAGTGTGTTGGCCAAATATGAGTGTGTGTGTATGTGTACCTCACGAGTGTCATGAGGCATAGGAGCGTGGGTGACAGGCTCGCAGACTGCACATGTGCCTGTGCAGCATACTCATATGGGAAGCATAGACGTGAGGGCAGCATACATGAGGGCTTCATACACACGTCACACACACACACACCTGCTAGCGGCATACAAGTGTGTGTGAGGCACTCAGATGTAGGGGGGGGAGGTGAGTGCCACTGGCCTCAGATGGTAGATGAGGAGTTATGAGGAAAGGGCAGACGAGTGGGGGGGGGGGTCCTGGAGTGAAGAGGCAGGTGGATGAAGCTGGATGAGGATGAAAGTGTAGGTGGATGAGGGGAAAGGGGAGAGGGTGAGGGGAAACTGCTGTGGACCCTCTCACCTGCTGACCTTTCACGCCATCCTCCACCCACTCACTCACCCCTCTCACAGTCCATTCACTCTAACTCACCCTCTCTTATAGTCCAATCACTCTCACTCACCCTCTCTCACAGTCACTCACTCTCACCCTCACAGTTCACTCACTCTCACTCACCCTCTCTCACAGTCACTCACTCTCACTCAGCCCTCTTACAGTTCACTCACTCTCACCCTCACAGTTCACTCACCCCCCAAAACCACATATTTCTAAACACCCAGCCTCATATGTACCAATATCACATGCCACACCCATCATCGTCATTTCCCCCCCCCCTAGTATCTGTGGTCCTCGACACCTACATGGCCTCCCACACCTGCACCAACACCCACACCTGTGTCTCCTCCCACACCTGTGTCTCCTCCCACACCTGGGTGACCCACACTAACCTGAGACAAAGCCTTTAACAGCCGAGTGGTGGGACAGTCGGAGTGGCTGTAGGCGGCCCAGCTCCTCCCTCCCCCCACCCCACACTCATGACAGACAGCTCAGTAATCTCAACATATCCACCAAAACAATAATTTATTGCAAATAAGGAAAGCAATAGAAAATTAGGAAGAATCAACAGGACCAACAAAAAACGAAATTGGTTTGCTGTTTATGCAAATGGTAGGCACCCACAAACCTTCACGCCGTTTTCTATGACACGGAGTAAAGTAATGAGTAATTTATAGTCTATAGATTCTAAGTACAACATTATGAAAAGTCTTGTTACTTCTGATGAGATAACTAGGCCTTTTTATGAGGGAAAATGGGTAAGGGTAGAACTAATTATTTTGAAAAGTTCATTGGGCGGAGTTGTTAGAATAGTGTTGTGAGGGGGAAGAGGCTACTGGAGACATTCTCCATGTCTGCTACAAGTACATCTGTGGCTGCACATGTCATCCTTACATTGACGCTTGTCTTTAAGGCCTAAGGCCTATCTGCAAGGTTCTTAAGGTGACCACAAGTATACTGGACTAAAGTATACTCTCAGTATACAGCAAAAAAGGGGAGTTATACTTCTCAGTGTATATATATATATATATCCACGTCTATCGTTATGGTGTATTTTTAGACCGTTAAATAATTAAATTTTAAATCCCTACCTCCTTTCAAATTTGAACCATGACGGTTAACGGTATTGTCAACCGTCAAATAATTCAATTTCAAATGTCTTCCCGCTACTTGTTCTATTTGGGTGTTGGTGTCCATGCTTCTAATATTGCTGGGTTTGGTTCATACAGTTTAGCCACTACACCAAAATAAAAGTGGTTTGGAAGAGCTACAGTTGTATTTTAAAATTTATCTTATATATATTTTAAGGTGTGGAGTCTCTTGGGGCCTCTATCTCTTTCACTCTTCACGCTGAAGCTGTTTTTGTTCCTTCATGCTAAAGCTGTCTTTGTTTCTTGGCGCTGAAGCTGTTTTTGTTTCTTGACGCTGAAGCTGTTTTTGTTTCTTGACGCTGAAGCTGTTTTTGTTTCTTGACGCTGAAGCTGTTTTTGTTTCTTGACGCTGAAGCTGTTTTTGTTTCTTGACGCTGAAGCTGTTTTTGTTTCTTGACGCTGAAGCTGTTTTTGTTTCTTGACGCTGAAGCTGTTTCTTCACGCTAAAACAGTCTGTCTTTCACCCTATTATTTGTTTTGTATAACCTTTTACTTGCAAATGCTACCAATAATTAAGTCTTAATTTCCTTCAAATATATGTTTTTAAGCAATGATTATTATGCATGGCAATGGGGGTAAAAAAGTATGGGAATAGGGTAAAAAAGTATGGCAATGGGGTTCAAAATGCATGTGAATGGGTAAAACAGTGTTGGTAAACTCATGGTAATGTTGCAAACAATTATACTAAGATGGTTTTATGCTGTTGCAACTGCCACGAGCTGTGTTGCCCTCAGCCTGGACCTGCGGGGGGGGGGGGGGGAGGGGGTCTTTAAGGTCACTAAGACAGTCTTTACTAAGTCTTGGATGGACGGTGTCCAGTTCAGCCTTAAGTGAGTCAGCCTTTTGGATGACGCCAGCAGCCAGTGAGTCATATTACAGTCGTAGATTAACGCCCATACGCACACACACACAGCCGGTGGCCGAGTGGACAGCACGCTGGACACGTGATCGTGTGGTTGCGGGTTCGATCCCGGGCGCCGGCGAGAAACGATGGGCAGAGTTTCTTTTACCCTGAATGCCTCTGTTACCTAGCAGTAAATAGGTACCTGGGAGTTAGACAGCTGCTACGGGCTGCTTCCTGTGTGTGTGTGTGTGTGTGTGTGTGTGTGTGTGTGTGTGTGTACTCACCTAGTTGTGTTTGCGGGGGTTGAGCTCTGGCTCTTTGGTCCCGCCTCTCAACAAGTGTACAGATTCCTGAGCCTACTGGGCTCTATCATATCTACACTTGAAACTGTGTATGGAGTCAGCCTCCACCACATCACTTCCTAATGCATTCCATTTGTCAACCACTCTGACACTAAAAAAGTTCTTTCTAATATCTCTGTGGCTCATTTGGGCGCTCAGTTTCCACCTGTGTCCCCTAGTGCGTGTGCCCCTTGTGTTAAATAGCCTGTCTTTATCTACCTTATCAATTCCCTTGAGAATCTTGAATGTGGTGATCATGTCCCCCCTAACTCTTCTGTCTTCCAACACTGTGTGTGTGTGTGTGTGTGTGTGTGTGTGTGTGTGTGTGTGTGTGTGTGTGTGTGTGTGTGTGTGTGTGTGTGTGTGCGTGTGTGTGTGTGTGTGTGTGTGTGTGTGTGTGTGTGTGCGCATAAGAGGCTGGTACATAAGCTGGAGAGACAGGCAGGTGTAGCTGGTAAGGTGCTCCAGTGGATAAGGGAGTATCTAAGCAATAGGAAGCAGAGAGTTACGGTGAGGGGGTGAGACCTCCGATTGGCGTGAAGTCACCAGTGGAGTCCCACAGGGCTCTGTACTCGGTCCTATCTTGATTCTGATATATGTAAATGATCTCCCGGAGGGTATCGATTCATTTCTCTCAATGTTTGCGGACGCTGCTAAAATTATGAGAAGGATTAAAACCAAAGAGGACTTTTTGAGGTTTCAAGAAGACCTAGACAAGCTGAAGGAATGGTCGAACAAATGGTTGTTAGAGTTTAACCCAACCAAATGTAATGTAATGGAGATAGGTGTAGGGAGCAGGAGGCCAGATACAAGGTTTCATCTGGGAGAGGCAATTCTTCAGAAGTCAAAGAAGGAAAAAGACTTGGGGGTTGATATCACGCCAAACCTGTCTCCTGCAGCACATATCAAGCGGATAACATCAGCGGCATATGCCAGGCTGGCTAACATACGAACGGCATTCAGAAGCTTGTGTAAAGAATCATTCAGAACTTTGTATACCACATAAGTCAGGCCAATCCTGGAGTATGCAGCCCCAGCATGGAGTCCATATCTAGTCAAGGATAAGACTAAACTGGAAAAGGTTCAAATGTGTGCCACCAGACTAGTACCCGAGCTGTGAGGTATGAGCTACGAGGAGAGACTATGGGAATTAAACCTCACTTCGCTGGAAGACAGAAGAGTTAAGGGGGACATGATCACCACATTCAAGATTCTGAAGGGAATTGATAAGGTAGATAAAGACAGTCTATTTAACACAAGGGGCACACGCACTAGGGGACACAGGTGGAAACTGAGTGCCCAAATGAGCCACAGAGATATTAGAAAGAACTTTTTTAGTGTCAGAGTGGTTGACAAATGGAATGCATTAGGAGGTGATGTGGTGGAGGCTGACTCCATACGCAGTTTCAAGTGTAGATATGATAGAGCCCAGTAGGCTCAGGAATCTGTACACCTGTTGATTGACGGTTGAGAGGCGGGACCAAAGAGCCAGAGCTCAACCCCCGCAAACACAACTAGGTGAGTACACACACACACACACACACACACACACACACACACACACACACACACACACACACACACACACACACACACAGGCCTCTGCTGCCTGTAGAAATAGATCCCACCTGCTCATCATGGGCGACTTCAATCACGGAAAGATTGACTGGGAGAACAAGGAACCGCATGGAGGCGAGGATACGTGGAGAGCCAAACTATTGGAGGTGGTGACAAGCAACTTTTTAACGCAGCATGTCGGAGAACCCACAAGGATGAGAGGCAATGACGAACCAGCGAGACTCGACCTAGTCTTCACTCTGAACGACTCCGACATAAGAGAAATCGGTTTTGAGGACCCAGTAGGAATGAGCGACCACAGTGTACTGGTGTTTGAGTACTTGATTGAAGAAGGGTTATTGAACTCGAGGAGGGATACCGAAACCAAAAGGTTAGCATACCGAAAGGGAAACTATGAGGGGATAAGAAAATTCCTAACAGATATAGCATGGGAAACAGAGCTCAGGGGAAAGACGGCCCAAGATATGATGGATTACATCACGCAGAAGTGCAAGGACGCAGCAAACAAGTTTGTCCCAGTCCAAAAGGAAAACAGAGAAATGAAGATGAGAAACCCATGGTTTAATCAAAGATGTAGGCTAGCTAAGCAGCAAAGTAAAAGGGCATGGAGAAACTATAGGAATAACAGGACACTGGAGAGCAGAGAAAGATACCAGAATGCCAGGAATGAATATGTCAGGATGAGAAGAGAGGCAGAAAGACAATACGAAAATGACATCGCAAGCAAGGCAAAGACTCAGCCTAAATTGTTGCATAGCCACATTAGGAGAAAAACAACAGTAAAGGAACAGGTTATGAGATTAAGGATAGGGGCGGAAGGATTCACTACAAATGACAAGGAAGTGTGTGAGGAATTGAATAAGAAATTCCAGGAGGTCTTCACCTTAGAACAAGGAGAAATTCCAGAGGTAAGTGAGGGAATAGCTAACCAGGAACCACTGGAAGAGTTTGAGATTACCAGTGGGGAAGTAAGGAAGTGTTTACTAGAGTTGGACGTGACGAAGGCTATAGGCCCAGATGGAATCTCCCCTTGGGTTCTAAAGGAAGGAGCAAGAGAACTGAGCCTACCACTCTCCATAGTGTATAACAAATCACTGGCAACAGGGGAACTGCCAGATACTTGGAAAGCAGCTAACGTAGTCCCGATATACAAGAAAGGGGATAGACAGGAGGCACTGAACTACAGGCCAGTGTCCCTAACCTGCATACCATGCAAGCTGATGGAGAAGATTGTGCGAAAAAAACTAGTGGAGCATCTGGAGCGAAGGAACTTTGTAACACAGCATCAACATGGGTTCAGGGATGGCAGGTCCTGCCTCACAGGGTTACTTGAATTCTACGACCAGGCAACAAAAATAAGGCAAGAAAGAGAAGGGTGGGCAGACTGCATATTTTTGGATTGTCAGAAAGCCTTTGATACAGTGCCACACAAGAGGCTAGTGCGAAAGTTGGAGATGCAGGCTGGAGTGAGAGGGAAGGTACTCCGGTGGATAGAGGAATACCTAAGCAACAGGAGACAACGAGTCTGTGTGAGGGGTGAGGTCTCAGATTGGCGAGACGTCACAAGTGGAGTCCCGCAGGGGTCAGTCCTTGGACCTATACTGTTTCTGGTATATGTAAATGATCTCCCAGAGGGTATAGATTCGTTCCTCTCAATGTTTGCCGACGATGCAAAAATTATGAGGAGGATTGAAACAGAGGATGATAGTAGGAGGCTACAAGATGACCTGGATAGACTGAGTGAATGGTCCAACAAATGGCTGTTGAAGTTCAACCCGAGTAAATGCAAAGTAATGAAACTAGGCAGTGGAAACAGGAGGCCAGGCACAGGATACAGAATAGGAGATGAAGTACTTAATGAAACAGACAGAGAGAAAGATCTAGGAGTTGATATCACACCAAACCTGTCTCCTGAAGCCCACATAAAGAGAATAACGTCTGCGGCATATGCGAGGCTGGCTAACATCAGAACGGCGTTCAGGAACCTGTGTAAGGAATCATTCAGAATCTTGTACACCACATATGTAAGACCAATCCTGGAGTATGCGGCCCCAGCATGGAGCCCGTACCTTGTCAAGCACAAGACGAAGCTGGAAAAAGTCCAAAGGTATGCTACTAGACTAGTCCCAGAACTAAGAGGCATGAGTTATGAGGAAAGGCTGCGGGAAATGCACCTCACGACACTGGAAGACAGAAGAGTAAGGGGGGACATGATCATAACCTACAAAATCCTCAGGGGAATCGACCGGGTAAACAAGGACGAACTTTTCAACACTGGTGGGACGCGAACAAGGGGACACAGGTGGAAGCTGAGTACCCAAATGAGCCACAGAGACGTTAGAAAGAACTTTTTCAGTGTCAGAGTAGTTAGCAAATGGAATGCATTAGGAAGTGATGTGGTGGAGGCTGACTCCATTCACAGTTTCAAATGTAGATATGATAGAGCCCAATAGGCTCAGGAATCTGTACACCAGTTGATTGACGGTTGAGAGGCGGGACCAATGAGCCAGAGCTCAACCCCCGCAAGCACAATTAGGTAAGTACAATTAGGTAAGTACACATGTCAGTTAGCCTAAATTCTCCAATATTCATTCATAAAACTGCCTCACGGGACTGCAACCTTATCAAACAAAGCTATCAGGTATTTCTTACTGTCAACACAAATTAACAACTTCACATATCAATCATTGCAACTGTTGATAAATAGACACTAACTAACCTTGCTATGAGATATAAATACAAGTGCCAGATTTGATTCAGAAGGCAACTCCAGCGTGGCCTAGTCGGATAGAACAAGTTCCTAATCCGGATAGATCTGCGTTCGAGCCTGTCGGAACGGTTGCAAGTACAGGGCACAGATTTCTCTGTGTGTCCCCTCCTGTAGGAGCATCAGTTTCGATAGATTCTCTGGATAGCCGAAGATTGATTGACCGACTCCTTGGAATGTGGGGAAGGGTTGAAGTCCGGGGGGCCACGGACGGATACCTGGATCCACTGACCTCGGGCAGGTCTTTCAATCCACCTGGATTTCAGGTGGGGAGAAGGGAGGCAATTTGGGTCGACACAAATAGCTTCCTGGACCCAAAACCCCTTGGATACACGGACACGGACACTCACACGGACACGCACACGGACACTCATGGACTCTGACACGAACCGAAGGTTTGTGTCAGATAATAAGAAGGGAGTTGATAATATAATAAGGTTGTATAATAATAATATAATATATAATAATAATAATATAATAATATAATATATAATAATAATAATAATATAATAATAATAATAATAATAATATAATAATAATAATAATATAATAACATAATTAGGTTGGTTAGTTGGTTAGGTTAGGTTGCTCAGGTTAGGTTGCTCAGGTTAGGTTGCTCAGGTTAGGTTGCTCAGGTTAGGTTGCTCAGGTTGGTTGCTTAGGTTAGGTTGCTCAGGTTCGGTTGCTCAGGTTCGGTTGCTCAGGTTAGGATGCTCAGGTTAGGTTGCTCAGGTTAGGTTGCTCAGGTTAGGTTGCTCAGGTTAGGTTGCTTAGGTTCGGTTGCTCAGGTTCGGATGCTCAGGTTAGGTTGCTCAGGTTAGGTTGCTCAGGTTCGGTTGCTCAGGTTCGGTTGCTCAGGTTAGGTTGCTCAGGTTAGGTTGCTCAGGTTAGGTTGCTCAGGTTAGGTTGCTTAGGTTAGGTTGATCAGGTTAGGTTGCTCAGGTTCGGTTGCTCAGGTTCGGTTGCTCAGGTTAGGTTGCTCAGGTTAGGTTGCTCAGGTTAGGTTGCTCAGGTTAGGTTGCTCAGGTTAGGTTGCTCAGGTCAGGTTGCTCAGGTCAGGTTGCTCAGGTCAGGTTGCTCAGGTCAGGTTGCTCAGGTCAGGTTGCTCAGGTTAGATAGCTCAGGTTGGTTGGCTAGGTTAGATAGCTTACGTTGGTTAGGTTGCTTGGTTAGGTTGGTTGGTTAGGTTGGTTGGTTAGGTTGCTTGGTTAGGTTAGATAGCTTAAGTTGGTTGGTTAGGTTAGATTGCTTAGGTTGGTTGGTTAGTTAGGTTGGTTAGGTTGGTTGGTTGGATAGATTAGGTTGGTTGGTTGGTTAGGTTGGTTGGTTAGGTTGGTTGGTTAGGTTGGTTGGTTAGGTTGGTTGGTTAGGTTGGTTGGTTAGGTTAGGTTGGGCTGGTTGGTTAGGTTAGGTTGGTTGGTTTGGTTGGTTGGTTTGGTTGGTTGGTTAAGTTGGTTGGTTAGGTTGGTTGATTAGGTTCTTTGGTTAGGTTAGGTTGGTTGGTTAGGTTGCTTGGTTAGGTTGGTTGATTAGGTTCTTTGGTTAGGTTGCTTGGTTTTGTTGGTTGGTTAGTTGCTTGGTTAGGTTAGATAGCTTAGGTTGGTTAGGTTAGATAGCTTAGGTTGGTTGGTTAGGTTAGATAGCTTAGGTTGGTTGGTTAGGTTAGATAGCTTAGGTTGGTTGGTTAGGTTAGATAGCTTAGGTTGGTTGGTTAGGTTAGATAGCTTAGGTTGGTTGGTTAGGTTAGATAGCTTAGGTTAGATAGCTAAGGTTGGTTGGATAGGTTGGTTGGTTAGGTTGGTTGGTTAGTTAGGTTGGTTAGGTTGGTTTGTTAGGTTGGTTGGTTAGGTTGGTTGGTTAGGTTGATTGGTTAGGTTAGATAGCTTACGTTGGTTAGGTTGGTTGGTTAGTTAGGTTGGTTAGTTAGGTTGGTTGGTTAGATAGCTTAGGTTGGTGTGGTTGGTTGGTTGGTTAGGTTCCTTGGTTAGGTTGGTTGGTTAGGTTGCTTGGGTAGGTTGCTTGGTTAGGTTAGATAGCTTAGGTTGGTTGGTTAGGTTAGTTAGGTTGGTTGGTTAGGTTAAATAGTTTACGTTGGTTGGTTAGTTAGGTTGGTTAGGTTAGGTTGGTTAGGTTGGTTAGGTTGGTTGGTTATGTTAAGTTGGTTACGTTATTACGTTGGTTAGGTTGGTTGGTTACGTTGGTTAGGATGGTTGGTTACGTTGGTTAGGTTGGTTGGTTGGTTAGGTTAGTTTGGTTGGTTAGGTTAGGTTAGTTTGGTTGATTGGTTAGGTTAGGTTAGGGTGGTTGGTTAGGTTGGTTGGTTAGGTTGCTTGGTTAGGTTGGTTGATTAGGTTCTTTGGTTAGGTTGGTTGGTTAGGTTGCTTGGTTAGGTTGGTTGGTTAGGTTGCTTGGTTAGGTTAGATAGCTTAGGTTGGTTGGTTAGGTTAGATAGTTTAGGTTGGTTGGTTAGGTTAGATAGCTAATGTTGGTTGGATAGGTTGGTTGGTTAGGTTAGATAGCTTAGGTTGTTTGGTTAGGTTGGTTAGTTAGGTTGGTTTGTTAGGTTTGTTAGGTTGGTTAGGTTGGTTAGGTTAGGTTGCTTGGTTAGGTTGGTTGGTTTGGTTGGTTGGTTAGGTTGGTTGGTTGGTTAGGTTAGGTTGGTTAGGTTAGGTTGGTTAGGTTAGATAGCTTAGGTTGGTTGGTTAGGTTAGATAGCTTAGGTTGGTTGGTTAGGTTAGATAGCTAAGGTTGGTTGGATAGGTTGGTTGGATAGGTTTCTTGGTTAGGTTAGATAGCTTAGGTTGTTTGGTTAGGTTGGTTGGTTAGTTAGGTTGGTTTGTTAGGTTGGTTAGGTTGGTTGGTTGGTTGGTTAGGTTAGGTTGGTTGGTTGGTTGGTTAGGTTAGGTTGGTTGGTTAGGTTGGTTGGTTAGGTTGGTTGGTTGGTTGGTTAGGTTGGTTGCTTAGGTTGGTTGGTTAGGTTGGTTACGTTGGTTAGGTTGGTTGGTTACATTGGTTAGGTTGGTTGGTTACATTGGTTAGGTTGGTTGGTTACGTTGGTTGGTTGGTTGGTTACGCTAGGTTAGGTTGGTTGGTTAGGTTAGTTGGTTGGTTAGGTTTGGTTGGTTACGTTGGTTGGTTACGTTGGTTAGGATGGTTGGTTACGATGGCTAGGTTAGGTTGGGTTGGTTGGTTAGGTAAGGTTAGGTTGGTTGGTTAGGTTGCTTGGTTAGGTTGGTTGGTTAGGTTGCTTGGTTAGGTTAGATAGCTTAGGTTGGTTGGTTAGGTTAGGTTGGTTGGTTAGGTTAGATAGTTTACGTTGGTTAGGTTGGTTGGTTAGTTTGGTTGGTTAGCTAGGTTGGTTGGTTAGATAGCTTAGTTTGGTTGATTAGGTTGGTTGGTTAGTTAGGTTGGTTGGTTGGTTGGTTAGGTTGGTTGCTTAGTTTGGTTGGTTGGTTAGGTTGGTTAGGTTTGGTTGGTTAGGTTGGTTGGTTAGGTTAAGTTGGTTACATTATTATGTTGGTTAGGTTGGTTGGTTACGTTGGTTAGGATGGTTGGTTACGTTGTTTAGGTTGGTTGGTTGGTTAGGTTAGGTTGGTTGGGTTGGTTGGTTAGGTTAGGTTGGTTGGTTAGGATGCTTGGTTAGGTTGGTTGGTTAGGTTGCTTGGTTAGGTTGGTTGGTTAGGTTAGATAGCCAAGGTTGGTTGGATAGGTTGGTTGGTTAGGTTAGATAGCTTAGGTTGGTTGGATAGGTTGGTTGGTTAGTTAGGTTGGTTTGTTAGGTTGGTTGGTTAGGTCAGGTTGCTTAGGTTGGTTGCTTAGGTTGGTTGGTTAGGTTGGTTGGTTACATTGGTTAGGTTGGTTGGTTGGTTAGGTTAGGTTAGGTTGGTTGGTTAGGTTAGTTCGGTTGGTTGGGTTAGGTTAGGATCCTTGGTTAGGTTCCTTGGTTAGGTTGGTTGATTAGGTTCCCTGGTTAGGATGGTTGGTTAGGTTGCTTGGTTAGGTTGGCTGGTTAGGTTGGTTGGTTAGGTTCCTTGGTTAGGTTAGATCGGCTACCAACAATTACAGCCCCTTTTCTATTTCTACAAACCTAGCCTAAACTAACCTAACTTAACCTGCAAACCTAGCCTATTTCCTAGTCAAAACAAACATAACCTAATCTAACCTAACGTAACTAACTCCTGGATACCTATTTACTGTTAGGTGAATAGATGTATTCGGTGATAGGAAACGCTACCTACAATTACAGCCCTTCTTCTATTTCTATTTCTACAAACCTAGCCTATTCTCTAGCCTAAACTAACCTAACCTAAGGTAATCTAACTAACTCCTGGATACCTATTTACTGCTACATGAACAGAGAAGACACGCTACCAACAATTATTGCCCAATTTCTATTTCAACAAAAAGAGCCTATTTCTTAGCCTAAACTAATCTAACCTAATTAAACCTAACCTAACCTAATCTAACCTTACCTATATATATACTTCACTACTCACTAACATCATCACTACCACACTACTCACTAACATCATCACTACCACACTACTCACCATCATCATCACTACCTCACCATCATCATCACTACCTCTCTACTCACCATCATCATCACTACCTTACCATCATCATCACTACCACACTACTCACCATCATCACTACCACACTACTCCCTATCATCATCACTACCACACTACTCACCATCATCACTACCCACCATCATAACTACCACACTACTCTTAACCATCATCACTACCTCACTACTCACCATCATCACTACCACACTACTCACCATCATCACTACCACACTACTCCTAACCATCATCACTACCTCACTACTCACAATCATCATCACTACCTCACCATCATCATCACTACTTCACCATCATCATCACTACCTCACCATCATCACTACCTCGCCATCATCATCACTACCTCACTACTCACCATCATCACTACCACACTACTCACCATCATCATTCTCTCACTACTCACCATTATCATCACTACACTACTCACCATCATCATCACTACCACAATACTCACCATCATCATCACTACCACAATACTCACCATCAACATCACTACCACACTACTTAGCAACACCATCACTACCTCACTACTCACCATCATCACTACCACACTACTCACTATCATCACTTTTATCACTTCTCACCATCACCATCACTACCTCACTACTAACCATCATCATCACTACCACACTACTCACCATCATCATCACTACCACACTACTCACTATCATCACTTTTCACCATCACCATCACTACCTCACTATTCACCATCATCACTACCTCACCATCATCATCACTACCTCTCTACTCACCATCATCATTATTACCTCACTACTCACCATCATCATCACTACCTCACCATCATTATCACTACCTCTCTACTCACCATCATCATTACCTCACTACTCACCATCACTACCACACTACTCACCATCATCACTACCTCTCTACTCACCATCATCATCACTACTTCTCTACTCACCACCATCATTTCCTCACTACTCACTAACATCATCACTTCCTCACTACTCACCATCATCATCATCATCACTACTCACCATCATCACTACCCACCATCATCACTACCACACTACTCATAAACATCATCACTACCACACTACTCACCATCATCACTACCACACTACTCACTATCATCACTACCACACTACTCGGTGAGTAGTGTGGTAGTGAGAGTGAGTAGTGATGATGGTGAGTAGTGAGGTAGTGATGATGGTGAGTAGTGTGGTAGTGATGATGATAGTGAATAGTGTAGTAGTGATGATGATGGTGAAGTGTGGTAGTGATGATGATGGTGAAGTGTGGTAGTGATGATGGTGAAGTGTGGTAGTGATGATGGTGAAGTGTGGTAGTGATGGTGATGGTGAGTAGTGAGGTAGTGATGATGATAGTGAAGTGTGGTAGTGATGATGATGGTGAGTAGTGTGGTAGTGATGATGGTGAGTAGTGTGGTAGTGATGATGATAGTGAAGTGTGGTAGTGATGATGATGGTGAATAGTGTGGTAGTTATGATGATAGTGAGGTAGTGATGATGATGGTGAGTAGTGAGGAAATGATGATGGTGGTGAGTAGTGAGGTAGTGATGATGGTGAGTAGTGTGGTAGTGAGGTAATGATGATGATGGTGAGTAGAGAGGTAGTGATGATGATGATGAGTAGAGAGGTAGTGATGATGGTGAGGTAGTGATGATGAAGGTGAGTAGTGAGGTAATGATGATGATGGTGAGTAGAGAGGTAGGGATGATGATAGTGAATAGTGTGGTAGTGATGATAGTGAACAGTGTGGTAGTGATGATGATGGTGAGTAGTGTGGTAGTGATGATGATAGTGAGTAGTGAGGTAGTGATGATGATGGTGAGAAGTGATGATAGTGAGTAGTGTGGTAGTGATGATGGTGAGTAGTGAGGTAGTGATGATGATAGTGAAGTGTGGTAGTGATGATGATGGTGAGTAGTGTGGTAGTGATGATGATGGCGAGTAGTGAGGTAGTGATGTTGGTGAGAAGTGATAATAGTGAGTAGTGTGGTAGTGATGATGATGGTGAGTAGTGAGGTAGTGATGATAGTGAATAGTGTGATAGTGATGCTGATGGTGAGTAGTGTGGTAGTGATGATGATAGTGATGTATTGATGATGATGGTGAGTAGTGAGGTAGTGATGATGATGGTTAGTGTGGTAGTGATGATAGTGAAGAGTGTGGTAGTGATGATGATGGTGAGTAGTGTGGTAGTGATGATAGTGAGTAGTGATGATGATGGTGAGAAGTGGTAGAAGTGATGATAGTGAGTAGTGTGGTAGTGATGGTGAGTAGTGAGGTAGTGATGATGATAGTGAATAGTGTGGTAGTGATGATGATGGTGAGTAGTGTTGTAGTGATTATGATAGTGAGGTAGTGATGATGATGGTGAGTAGTGAGGTAGTGATGATGATGGTGAGTAGTGTGGTAGTGATAATGATAGTGAATAGTGTGGTAGTGATGATGATGGTGAGTAGTGTGGTAGTGATGATGATAGTGAGTAGTGTGGTAGTGATGATGATGGTGAGTAGTGTGGTAGTGATGATGATGGTGAGTAGTGAGGTAGTGATGGTGTTGCTAAGTAGTGTGGTAGTGATGTTGATGGTGAGTAGTGATAGAAGTGATGATAGTGATGATGGTGAGTAGTGTTGTAGTGATGATGATAGTGAGTAGTGAGGTAGTGATAATGATGGTAAGTAGTGTGGTAGTGATGATGGTGAGTAGTGTGGTAGTGATGATAATGAGTAGTGTGGTAGTGATGATAGTGAGTAGTGAGGTAGTGATGATGATGGTGAGAAGTGATGATAGTGAGTAGTGTGGTAGTGATGATGGTGAGTAGTGAGGTAGTGATGATGATAGTGAATGGTGTGGTAGTGATGATGATGGTGAGTAGTGTGGTAGTGATGATGATAGTGAGTAGTGAGGTAGTGATGATGATGGTGAGTAGTGAGGTAGTGATGGTGATAAGTGATAAAAGTGATGATAATGAGTAGTGTGGTAGTGATGATTGTGAGTAGTGAGGAAGTGATGATGATGGTGAGTAGTGAGGTAGTGATGGTGTTGCTAAGTAGTGTGGTAGTGATGTTGATGGTGAGTATTGTGGTAGTGATGATGATGGTGAGTATTGTGGTAGTGATGATGATGGTGAGTAGTGTAGTGATGATAATGGTGAGTAGTGAGGTAATGATGATGGTGAGTAGTGTGGTAGTGATGATGGTGAGTAGTGAGGTAGTGATGATGATGGCGAGGTAGTGATGATGGTGAGGTAGTGATGATGATGGTGAGGTAGTGATGATGATGGTGAGGTAGTGATGATGATTGTGAGTAGTGATGTAGTGATGATTGTTAAGAGTAGTGTGGTAGTGATGATGGTGAGTAGTGAGGTAGTGATGATGATAGTGAGTAGTGTGGTAGTTATGATGATGGTGGGTAGTGATGATGGTGAGTAGTGTGGTAGTGATGATGATAGTGAGTAGTGTGGTAGTGATGATGGTGAGTAGTGTTGTAGTGATGATGTTTATGAGTAGTGGTAGTGATGATGGTGGGTAGAGATGATGGTGAGTAGTGATGATGGTGAGTAGTGAGGAAGTGATGATGTTAGTGAGTAGTGAGGAAATGATGATGGTGGTGAGTAGAGAAGTAGTGATGATGATGGTGAGTAGTGAGGTAGTGATGATGGTGAGTAGTGTGGTAGTGATGGTGAGTAGTGAGGTAATGATGATGATGGTGAGTAGAGAGGTAGTGATAATGTTGAGGTAGTGATGACGATGGTGAGTAGTGAGGTAATGATGATGATGGTGAGAAGAGAGGTAGTGATGATGATGGTGAGGTAGTGATGATGATTGTGAGTAGGGAGGTAATGATGATGGTGAGTAGAGAGGTAGTGATGATGATGGTGAGGTAGTGATGATGATGGGGAGTAGGGAGGTAATGATGATGATGGTGAGTAGAGAGGTAGTGATGATGATGGTGAGGTAGTGATGATGGTGGTGAGTAGAGAAGTAGTGATGATGGTGAGTAGTGTGGTAGTGATGGTGAGTAGTGAGGTAATGATGATGATGGTGAGTAGAGAGGTAGTGATAATGATGGTGAGGTAGTGATGATGATGGTGAGTAGAGAGGTAGTGATGGTGATGGTAAGGTAGTGATGATGATGGTGAATAGGGAGGTAGTGATGATGATGGTGAGTAGGGAGGTAGTGATAATGATGGTGAGGTAGTGATGATGATGGTGAGTAGAGAGGTAGAGAGGTAGTGATGATGATGGTGAGGTAGTGATGATGATGGTGAGTAGAGAGGTAGTGATGATGATGGTGAGGTAGTAATGATGATGGTGAGTAGGGAGGTAGTGATGATGATGGTGAGTAGGGAGGTAGTGATAATGATGGTGAGGTAGTGATGATGATGGTGAGTAGAGAGGTAGAGAGGTAGTGATGATGATGGTGAGGTAGTGATGATGATGGTGAGTAGGGAGGTAGTGATGATGTTAGTGAGTAGTGTGGTAGTGATGATGTTAGTGAGTAGTGAAGTATATATATAGGTAAGGTTAGATTAGGTTAGGTTAGGTTTAATTAGGTTAGATTAGTTTAGGCTAAGAAATAGGCTATTTTTGTTGAAATAGAAATAGGGCAGTAATTGTTGGTAGCGTGTCTTCTCTGTTCACGTAGCAGTAAATAGGTATCCAGGATTTAGTTAGATTACCTTAGGTTAGGTTAGTTTAGTCTAGGAAATGGGCTAGGTTTGTAGAAATAGAAATAGAAGAAGGGCTGTAATTGTAGGTAGCGTTTCCTATCACCGAATACATCTATTCACCTAACAGTAAATAGGTATCCAGGAGTTAGTTACGTTAGGTTATGTTAGATTAGGTTAGGTTAGATTAGGTTAGGTTGGTTTAGGGTAGGTTGTAGAAGTAGGGCTGTAATTGTTGGTAGCCTTTCCTTTCACCGAATGTCTCTGTTCACCTAGCAGTAAATAGGTATCCAGGCGTTAGTAAGCTAGCTACTTGGGGCGTGGTGAGTGAGTGAGGGTTAGTCACTAGTTGGACCTTGTGGGGTGGTGGGTGTTGGAGACCATTATAAGCCTAACATATATAAAGTGCCTGTCTGCCTGTCCCCCGACTCAATGATGTTACAAGTATTGACTAAATGAAGCCTAAGAGAAAATATGCAAGGCCTAAGATGAGTCATTTGTCAGCAGCAACTTGTGCGAGATCTATGGCAGCTGTGGCATCCCAACATTTCTATTTTGGAGCAACAGTTGTAGTAGTAGTAGTAGTAGTAGTAGAAGTAGTAGTAGTAGTAGTAGTAGTCCATTTGTTGTTGGTTAATTTGACTAAATAGTTGCAATAAGTACTATCATTAATGGAGAATTGGCTGCTATGTGTGAGTATCCTCCGCCTGCCTGCCTGCCGCAGTTACCATTATCTTGACTCACTCACTCACTCACATGTGATTACTTACTACTTGTATACAATAGCAACGGCCATACTACCTACCTACCTATCACCTTGAGAACACTGCGTCTCCTCCCATACATCTGTCAGGTTAAACACCGTGGACTTTGGTTAGTACTTGGATGGGTGACCTGCCTGGGAACACCAACTGCTGCTGCTGTTAGTATACATATTTGGGCAGTCTCCGTAGGTCAGAGTGTGTGTGTGTGTGTGTGTGTGTGTGTGTGTGTGTGTGTGTGTGTGTGTGTGTGTGCGCGCGCGCGCATAAGAGGCTGGTACATAAGCTGGAGAGACAGGCAGGTGTAGCTGGTAAGGTGCTCCAGTGGATAAGGGAGTATCTAAGCAATAGGAAGCAGAGAGTTACGGTGAGGGGTGAGACCTCCAATTGGCGTGAAGTCACCAGTGGAGTCCCACAGGGCTCTGTACTCGGTCCTCTCTTCTTTCTGATATATGTAAATGATCTCCCGGAGGGTATCGATTCATTTCTCTCAATGTTTGCGGACGCTGCTAAAATTATGAGAAGGATTAAAACAGAAGAGGACTGTTTGAGGCTTCAAGAAGACCAAGACAAGCTGAAGGAATGGTCGAACAAATGGTTGTTAGAGTTTAACCCAACCAAATGTAATGTAATGAAGATAGGTGTAGGGAGCAGGAGGCCAGATACAAGGTATCATCTGGGAGAGGAAATTCTTCAGGAGTCAGAGAAGGAAAAAGACTTGGGGGTTGATATCACGCCAAACCTGTCTCCTGCAGCACATATCAAGCGGATAACATCAGCGGCATATGCCAGGCTGGCCAACATACGAACGGCATTGAGAAACTTGTGTAAAGAATCATTCGGAACTTTGTATACCACATATGTCAGGCCAATCCTGGAGTATGCAGCCCCAGCATGGAGTCCATATCTAGTCAAGGATAAGACTAAACTGGAAAAGGTTCAAAGGTTTGGCACCAGACTAGTACCCGAGCTGAGAGGTATGAGCTACGAGGAGAGATTACGGGAATTAAACCTCACTTCGGTGGAAGACAGAAGAGTTAAGGGGGACATGATCACCACATTTAAGATTCTGAAGGGAATTGATAGGGTAGATAAAGACAGTCTATTTAGCACAAGGGGACACAGGTGGAAACTGAGTGCCCAAATGAGCCACAGAGATATTGGAAAGAACTTTTTTAGTGTCAGAGTGGTTGACAAATGTCAGTTAGCCTAAATTCTCCAATATTCATTCATAAAACTGCCTCACGGGACTGCAACCTTATCAAACAAAGCTATCAGGTATTTCTAACTGTCAACACAAATTAACAACTTCACATATCAATCATTGCAACTGTTGATAAATAGACACTAACTAACCTTGCTATGAGATATAAATACAAGTGCCAAATTTGATTCAGAAGGCAACTCCAGCGTGGCCTAGTCGGATAGAACAAGTTCCTAATCCGGATAGATCTGCGTTCGAGCCTGTCGGAACGGTTGCAAGTACAGGGCACAGATTTCTCTGTGTGTCCCCTCCTGTAGGAGCATCAGTTTCGATAGATTCTCTGGATAGCCGAAGATTGATTGACCGACTCCTTGGAATGTGGGGAAGGCTTGAAGTCCGGGGGGCCACGGACGGATACCTGGATCCACTGACCTCGGGCAGGTCTTTCAATCCACCTGGATTTCAGGTGGGGAGAAGGGAGGCAATTTGGGTCGACACAAATAGCTTCCTGGACCCAAAACCCCTTGGATACACGGACACGGACACTCACACGGACACGCACACGGACACTCATGGACTCTGACACGAACCGAAGGTTTGTGTCAGATAATAAGAAGGGAGTTGATAATATAATAAGGTTGTATAATAATAATATAATATATAATAATAATAATATAATAATATAATATATAATAATAATAATAATATAATAATAATAATAATATAATAATAATAATAATATAATAACATAATTAGGTTGGTTAGTTGGTTAGGTTAGGTTGCTCAGGTTAGGTTGCTCAGGTTAGGTTGCTCAGGTTAGGTTGCTCTGGTTAGGTTGCTCAGGTTAGGTTGCTCAGGTTAGGTTGCTCAGGTTAGGTTGCTCAGGTTAGGTTAGGTTGCTCAGGTTAGGTTGCTCAGGTTAGGTTGGTTAGGCAGGTTGCTCAGGTTAGGTTGCTCAACCTTAGGTTAGGTTAGGTTACATTGCTTAGGTTGGTTGGTTACGTTGGTTGGTTGGTTACGTTGGTTGGTTGGTTAGGTTGGATAGTTAGGTTGGTTGGTTAGGTTGGTTGGTTAGGTTTCTTTGTTAGGTTAGTTAGTTGGATAGCTTAGGTTGGATAGCTTAGGTTGGTTAGGTTGGTTGGTTAGGTTAGATAGCTTAGGTTGCTTGGTTAGGTTAGATAGCTTAGGTAGGTTGGTTAGGTTGATTGGTTGGTTGGATAGCTTAGGTTGGTTGGTTGGTTAGGTTGCTTGGTTAGGTTGGTTGGTTTGGTTGCTTGGTTAGGTTAGATAGCTTAGGTTGGTTGGTTAGGTTAGATAGCTTAGGTTGGTTGGTTAGGTTAGTTAGGTTGGTTGGTTGGATAGCTTAGGTTGGTTAGGTTGCTTGGTTAGGTTAGATAGCTTAGGTTGGTTGGTTAGGTTAGTTAGGTTGGTTGGTTGGATAGCTTAGGTTGGTTGGTTGGTTGGATAGCTTAGGTTGGTTGGTTGGTTGGATAGCTTAGTTAGGTTGGTTACGTTGGATGGTTACGTTGGTTAGGATGGTTGATTACATTGGTTAGGTTAGGTTGGGTTGGTTGGTTAGGTTGCTTGGTTAGGTTGGTTGATTAGGTTCTTTGGTTAGGTTGGTTGATTAGGTTCTTTGGTTAGGTTGGTTGGTTAGGTTGCTTGGTTAGGTTGGTTGGTAAGGTTGCTTGGTTAGGTTGGTTGATTAGGTTCTTTGGTTAGGTTGGTTGGTTAGGTTAGGTTGCTTAGGTTGGTTGCTTAGGTTGGTTGCTTAGGTTGCTTAGGTTGGTTGGTTAGGTTAGATAGCTTAGGTTGGTTGGTTAGGTTAGGTTGCTTAGGTTGGTTGCTTAGGTTGGTTGGTTAGGTTGGTTGGTTAGGTTGGTTGGTTAGGTTGGTTGGCTTGGTTAGAGAGCTTACGTTGGTTAGGTTGCTTGGTTAGGTTGGTTGGTTAGGTTGGTTGGTTAGGTTGGTTGGCTAGGTTAGATAGCTTACGTTGGTTAGGTTGGTTGGTTAGGTTCCTTGGTTAGGTTGGTTGGTTAGGTTGCTTGGTTAGGTTGGTTGGTTAGGTTAGATAGCTTAGGTTGGTTGGTTAGGTTAGATAGCTTAGGTTGGTTGGTTAGGTTGGTTGGTTAGGTTAGATAGCTTACGTTGGTTGGTTAGGTTGGTTGGTTAGGTTAGATAGCTTGCGTTGGTTAGGTTGGTTGGTTAGATTGCTTGGTTAGGTTGGTTGGTTAGGTTAGGTTGCTTGATTAGGTTAGATAGCTAAAGTTGGTTGGTTAGGTTTGTTGGTTAGGTTAGGTTGCTTAGGTTGGTTGGTTAGTTAGGTTGGTTAGGTTGGTTGGTTGGATAGCTTAGGTTGGTTGGTTAGGTTGGTTGGTTAGGTTGGTTGGTTAGGTTGGTTGGTTAGGTTGGTTGGTTAGGTTGGTTGGTTAGGTTAGGTTGGGCTGGTTGGTTAGGTTAGGTTGGTTGGTTTGGTTGGTTGGTTTGGTTGGTTGGTTAGGTTGGTTGGTTAGGTTGGTTGATTAGGTTCTTTGGTTAGGTTAGGTTGGTTGGTTAGGTTGCTTGGTTAGGTTGGTTGATTAGGTTCTTTGGTTAGGTTGTTTAGTTTTGTTCGTTGGTTAGTTGCTTGGTTAGGTTAGATAGCTTAGGTTGGTTAGGTTAGATAGCTTAGGTTGGTTGGTTAGGTTAGATAGCTTAGGTTGGTTGGTTAGGTTAGATAGCTTAGGTTGGTTGGTTAGGTTAGATAGCTTAGGTTAGATAGCTAAGGTTGGTTGGATAGGTTGGTTGGTTAGGTTGGTTGGTTAGTTAGGTTGGTTAGGTTGGTTGGTTAGGTTGGTTGGTTAGGTTGGTTGGTTAGGTTGGTTGGTTAGGTGTGTTAGGTTGGTTGGTTAGGTTAGATAGCTTACGTTGGTTAGGTTGGTTGGTTGGTTAGGTTCCTTGGTTAGGTTGGTTGGTTAGGTTGCTTGGGTAGGTTGCTTGGTTAGGTTAGATAGCTTAGGTTGGTTGGTTAGGTTAGTTAGGTTGGTTGGTTAGGTTAAATAGTTTACGTTGGTTGGTTAGTTAGGTTGGTTGGTTGGTTAGGTTGGTTGGTTAGGTTAGATAGCTTAGGTTGGTTGGTTAGGTTAGTTAGGTTGGTTGGTTAGGTTAAATAGTTTACGTTGGTTGGTTAGTTAGGTTGGTTGGTTGGTTAGGTTGGTTGGTTAGGTTGGTTGGTTAGGTTGGTTGGTTAGTTAGGTTGGTTAGGTTGGTTGGTTAGGTTGGTTGGTTAGGTTGGTTGGTTAGGTGTGTTAGGTTGGTTGGTTAGGTTAGATAGCTTACGTTGGTTAGGTTGGTTGGTTGGTTAGGTTCCTTGGTTAGGTTGGTTGGTTAGGTTGCTTGGGTAGGTTGCTTGGTTAGGTTAGATAGCTTAGGTTGGTTGGTTAGGTTAGTTAGGTTGGTTGGTTAGGTTAAATAGTTTACGTTGGTTGGTTAGTTAGGTTGGTTGGTTGGTTAGGTTGGTTGGTTAGGTTAGATAGCTTAGGTTGGTTGGTTAGGTTAGTTAGGTTGGTTGGTTAGGTTAAATAGTTTACGTTGGTTGGTTAGTTAGGTTGGTTGGTTGGTTAGGTTGGTTGGTTAGGTTGGTTGGTTAGTTAGGTTGGTTAGGTTGGTTGATTAGGTTGGTTGGTTAGGTTGGTTGGTTAGGTTGGTTGGTTAGGTTAGTTAGGTTGGTTGGTTAGGTTAGATAGCTTACGTTGGTTAGGTTGGTTGGTTGGTTAGGTTCCTTGGTTAGGTTGGTTGGTTAGGTTGCTTGGGTAGGTTGCTTGGTTAGGTTAGATAGCTTAGGTTGGTTGGTTAGGTTAGTTAGGTTGGTTGGTTAGGTTAAATAGTTTACGTTGGTTGGTTAGTTAGGTTGGTTGGTTGGTTTGGTTGGTTAGATTAGGTTGGTTAGGTTGGTTTGGTTGGTTGGTTAGGTTAAGTTGGTTACGTTATTACGTTGGTTAGGTTGGTTGGTTACGTTGGTTAGGATGTTTGGTTACGTTGGTTAGGTTGGTTGGTTGGTTAGGTTAGTTTGGTTGGTTAGGTTAGGTTAGTTTGGTTGGTTGGTTAGGTTAGGTTAGGTTGGTTGGTTAGGTTGGTTGGTTAGGTTGCTTGGTTAGGTTGGTTGATTAGGTTCTTTGGTTAGGTTCGTTGGTTAGGTTGCTTGGTTAGGTTGGTTGGTTAGGTTGCTTGGTTAGGTTAGATAGTTTAGGTTGGTTGGTTAGGTTAGATAGTTTAGGTTGGTTGGTTAGGTTAGATAGCTAATGTTGGTTGGATAGGTTGGTTGGATAGGTTGGTTGGTTAGGTTAGATAGCTTAGGTTGTTTGGTTAGGTTGGTTAGTTAGTTAGGTTGGTTTGTTAGGTTTGTTAGGTTGGTTAGGTTAGGTTGCTTGGTTAGGTTGGTTGGTTAGGTTGGTTGGTTAGGTTGGTTGGTTGGTTAGGTTAGGTTGGTTAGGTTGGTTAGGTTAGGTTGGTTATGTTAGGTTGGTTAGGTTAGATAGCTTAGGTTGGTTGGTTAGGTTAGATAGCTTAGGTTGGTTGGTTAGGTTAGATAGCTAAGGTTGGTTGGATAGGTTGGTTGGATAGGTTTGTTGGTTAGGTTAGATAGCTTAGGTTGTTTGGTTAGGTTGGTTGGTTAGTTAGGTTGGTTTGTTAGGTTGGTTAGGTTGGTTGGTTGGTTGGTTAGGTTAGGTTGGTTGGTTAGGTTGGTTGGTTAGGTTGGTTGGTTGGTTAGGTTAGGTTGGTAAGGTTAGGTTGGTTAGGTTAGGTTGCTTAGGTTGGTTGCTTAGGTTGGTTGGTTAGGTTGGTTACGTTGGTTAGGTTGGTTGGTTACATTGGTTAGGTTGGTTGGTTACATTGGTTAGGTTGGTTGGTTACGTTGGTTGGTTGGTTACGCTAGGTTAGGTTGGTTGGTTAGGTTAGTTGGTTGGTTAGGTTAGATAGTTTACGTTGGTTAGGTTGGTTGGTTAGTTTGGTTGGTTAGTTAGGTTGGTTGGTTAGATAGCTTAGTTTGGTTGATTAGGTTGGTTGGTTAGTTAGGTTGGTTGGTTGGTTGGTTAGGTTGGTTGCTTAGGTTGTTTGGTTGGTTAGGTTGGTTAGGTTTGGTTGGTTAGGTTGGTTGGTTAGGTTAAGTTGGTTACGTTATTACGTTGGTTAGGTTGGTTGGTTACGTTAGTTAGGATGGTTGGTTACGTTGATAAGGTTGGTTGGTTGATTAGGTTAGGTTAGGTTGGTTGGGTTGGTTGGTTAGGTTAGGTTTATTGGTTGGGATGCTTGGTTAGGTTGGTTGGTTAGGTTGCTTGGTTAGGTTGGTTGGTTAGGTTAGATAGCCAAGGTTGGTTGGATAGGTTGGTTGGTTAGGTTAGATAGCTTAGGTTGGTTGGTTAGGTTGGTTGGTTAGTTAGGTTGGTTTGTTAGGTTAGTTGGTTAGGTTAGGTTGCTTAGGTTGGTTGCTTAGGTTGGTTGGTTAGGTTGGTTATGTTGGTTAGGTTGGTTGGTTACATTGGTTAGGTTGGTTGGTTGGTTAGGTTAGGTTAGGTTGGTTGGTTAGGTTAGTTCGGTTGGTTGGGTTAGGATCCTTGGTTAGGTTCCTTGGTTAGGTTCCTTGGTTAGGTTCCCTGGTTAGGTTGGTTGATTAGGTTCCCTGGTTAGGATGGTTGGTTAGGTTGCTTGGTTAGGTTGGTTGGTTAGGTTGGTTGGTTAGGTTCCTTGGTTAGGTTAGATAGGCTACCAACAATTACAGCCCCTTTTCTGTTTCTATTTCTACAAACCTAGCCTAAACTAACCTAACTTAAACTGCAAACCTAGCCTATTTCCTAGTCAAAACAAACATAACCTAATCTAAGCTAACCTAACCTAACGTAACTAACTCCTGGATTCCTATTTACTGTTAGGTGAATAGATGTATTCGGTGATAGGAAACGCTACCTACAATTACAGCCCTTCTTCTATTTCTATTTTTTACAAACCTAGCCTATTCTCTAGCCTAAACTAACCTAACCTAAGGTAATCTAACTAACTCCTGGATACCTATTTACTGCTACATGAACAGAGAAGACACGCTACCAACAATTACTGCCCTATTTCTATTTCAACAAAAATAGCCTATTTCTTAGCCTAAACTAATCTAACCTAATTAAACCTAACCTAACCTAATCTAACCTTACCTATATATATACTTCACTACTCACTAACATCATCACTACCACACTACTCACTAACATCATCACTACCTCCCTACTCACCATCATCATCACTACCTCACCATCATCATCACTACCTCTCTACCTCTCTACTCACCATCATTATCACTACCTCTCTACTCACCATCATCATCATTACCTCACTACTCACCATCACTACCACACTACTCACCATCATCACTACTTCTCTACTCACCACCATCATCATTTCCTCACTACTCACTAACATCATCACTTCCTCACTACTCACCATCATCACTACTCACCATCATCTCTACCCACCATCATCACTACCACTACTCATAAACATCATCACTACCACACTACTCACCATCATCACTACCACACTACTCACTATCATCATCACTACCACACTACTCACCATCATCACTACCACACTACTCACTATCATCATCACTACCACACTACTCACCATCATCACTACCCACCATCATAACTACCACACTACTCTTAACCATCTTCACTACCTCACTACTCACTATCATCACTACCACACTACTCACCATCATCACTACCACACTACTCTTAACCATCATCACTACCTCACTACTCACAATCATCATCACTACCTCACCATCATCATCACTACCTCACCATCATCATCACTACCTCACCATCATCACTACCTCGCCATCATCATCACTACCTCACTACTCACCATCATCACTACCACACTACTCACCATCATCATTACCTCACTACTCACCATTATCATCACTACACTACTCACCATCATCATCACTACCACAATACTCACCATCAACATCACTACCACACTACTTAGCAACACCATCACTACCTCACTACTCACCATCATCACTACCACACTACTCACTATCATCACTTCTCACCATCACCATCACTACCTCACTACTCACCATCATCATCACTACCACACTATTCACTATCATCATCACTACCACACTACTCACCATCATCATCACTACCACACTACTCACTATCATCACTTCTCACCATCATCATCACTACCTCACTATTCACCATCATCACTACCTCACCATCATCATCACTACCTCTCTACTCACCATCATCATTATTACCTCACTGCTCACCATCATCATCACTACCTCACCATCATTATCACTACCTCTCTACCTCTCTACTCACCATCATCATTACCTCACTACTCACCATCACTACCACACTACTCACCATCATCACTACTTCTCTACTCACCACCATCATTTCCTCACTACTCACTAACATCATCACTTCCTCACTACTCACCATCATCATCATCATCACTACTCACCATCATCACTACCCACCATCATCACTACCACACTACTCATAAACATCATCACTACCACACTACTCACCATCATCACTACCACACTACTCACTATCATCACTACCACACTACTCGGTGAGTAGTGTGGTAGTGATAGTGAGTAGTGATGATGGTGAGTAGTGAGGTAGTGATGATGGTGAGTAGTGTGGTAGTGATGATGATAGTGAGTAGTGTAGTAGTGATGATGATGGTGAAGTGTGGTAGTGATGATGATGGTGAAGTGTGGTAGTGATGATGATGGTGAAGTGTGGTAGTGATGATGATGGTGAAGTGTGGTAGTGATGATGGTGAAGTGTGGTAGTGATGATGGAGAAGTGTGGTAGTGATGATGGTGAAGTGTGGTAGTGATGATGGTGAAGTGTGGTAGTGATGGTGAGTAGTGAGGTAGTGATGATGATAGTGAAGTGTGGTAGTGATGATGATGGTGAGTAGTGTGGTAGTGATGATGATGGTGAGTAGTGAGGTAGTGATGATGATGGTGAGTAGTGTGGTAGTGATGATGATAGTGAAGTGTGGTAGTGATGATGATGGTGAATAGTGTGGTAGTGATGATGATAGTGAGGTAGTGATGATGATAGTGAGTAGTGAGGAAATGATGATGGTGGTGAGTAGTGAGGTAGTGATGATGGTGAGTAGTGTGGTAGTGAGGTAATGATGATGATGGTGAGTAGAGAGGTAGTGATGATGATGGTGAGTAGAGAGGTAGTGATGATGGTGAGGTAGTGATGATGAAGGTGAGTAGTGAGGTAATGATGATGATGGTGAGTAGAGAGGTAGTGATGATGATGGTGAGGTAGTGATGATAATGGTGAGTAGTGAGGTAGTGATGATGATGGTGAGAAAGTGGTGATGGTGAGTAGTGTGGTAGTGATGATGATAGTGAATAGTGTGGTAGTGATGATGATAGTGAATAGTGTGGTAGTGATGATAGTGAATAATGTGGTAGTGATGATGATGGTGAGTAGTGTGGTAGTGATGATGATAGTGAGTAGTGAGGTAGTGATGATGATGGTGAGAAGTGATGATAGTGAGTAGTGTGATAGTGATGATGGTGAGTAGTGAGGTAGTGATGATGATAGTGAAGTGTGGTAGTGATGATGATGGTGAGTAGCGTGGTAGTGATGATGATGGTGAGTAGTGAGGTAATGATGATGATGGTGAGTAGTGTGGTAGTGATGATGATAGTGAATAGTGTGGTAGTGATGATGATGGCGAGTAGTGAGGTAGTGATGATGGTGAGAAGTGATAATAGTGGGTAGTGATGATGATGGTGAGTAGTGAGGTAGTGATGATAGTGAATAGTGTGATAGTGATGCTGATGGTGAGTAGTGTGATAGTGATGATGATAGTGATGTATTGATGATGATGGTGAGTAGTGAGGTAGTGACGATGATGGTTAGTGTGGTAGTGATGATAGTGAATAGTGTGGTAGTGATGATGATGGTGAGTAGTGTGGTAGTGATGATAGTGAGTAGTGATGATGATGGTGAGAAGTGGTAGAAGTGATGATAGTGAGTAGTGTGGTAGTGATGATGATGGTGAGTAATGAGGTAGTGATGATGATAGTGAATAGTGTGGTAGTGATGATGATGGTGAGTAGTGTTGTAGTGATTATGATAGTGAGGTAGTGATGATGATGGTGAGTAGTGAGGTAGTGATGATGATGGTGAGTAGTGTGGTAGTGATAATGATAGTGAATAGTGTGGTAGTGATGATGATGATGAGTAGTGTGGTAGTGATGATGATAGTGAGTAGTGTGGTAGTGATGATGATGGTGAGTAGTGTGGTAGTGATGATGATGGTGAGTTGTGAGGTAGTGATGGTGTTGCTAAGTAGTGTGGTAGTGATGTTGATGGTGAGTAGTGATAGAAGTGATGATAGTGATGATGATGGTGAGTAGTGTGGTAGTGATGATAATAGTGAGTAGTGAGGTAGTGATAATGATGGTGAGTAGTGTGGTAGTGATGATGGTGAGTAGTGTGGTAGTGATGATAGTGAGTAGTGTGGTAGTGATGATAGTGAGTAGTGAGGTAGTGATGATGATGGTGAGAAGTGATGATAGTGAGTAGTGTGGTAGTGATGATGGTGAGTAGTGAGGTAGTGATGATGATAGTGAATAGTGTGGTAGTGATGATGATGGTGAGTAGTGTGGTAGTGATGATGATAGTGAGTAGTGAGGTAGTGATGATGATGGTGAGTAGTGAGGTAGTGAAGGTGATAAGTGATAAAAGTGATGAAAATGAGTAGTGTGGTATTAATGATGATTGTGAGTAGTGAGGTAGTGATGATGATGGTGAGTAGTGAGGTAGTGATGGTGTTGCTAAGTAGTGTGGTAGTGATGTTGATGGTGAGTATTGTGGTAGTGATGATGATGGTGAGTATTGTGGTAGTGATGATGATGGTGAGTAGTGTAGTGATGATAATGGTGAGTAGTGAGGTAATGATGATGGTGAGTAGTGTGGTAGTGATGATGGTGAGTAGTGAGGTAGTGATGATGATAACGAGGTAGTGATGATGGTGAGGTAGTGATGATGATGGTGACGTAGTGATGATGATGGTGAGGTAGTGATGATGATGGTGAGGTAGTGATGATGATTGTGAGTAGTGAGGTAGTGATGATGGTTAAGAGAAGTGTGGTAGTGATGATGGTGAGTAGTGTGGTAGTGATGATGGTGAGTAGTGAGGTAGTGATGATGATAGTGAGTAGTGTGGTAGTTATGATGATGGTGGGTAGTGATGATGGTGAGTAGTGTGGTAGTGATGATGATAGTGAGTAGTGTGGTAGTGATGATGGTGAGTAGTGTGGTAGTGATGATGTTTATGAGTAGTGGTAGTGATGATGGTGGGTAGAGATGATGGTGAGTAGTGATGATGGTGAGTAGTGAGGAAGTGATGATGTTAGTGAGTAGTGAGGAAATGATGATGGTGGTGAGTAGTGAAGTAGTGATGATGATGGTGAGTAGTGAGGTAGTGATGATGGTGAGTAGTGTGGTAGTGATGATGTTAGTGAGTAGTGAGGAAATGATGATGGTGGTGAGTAGTGAGGTAATGATGATGATGGTGAGTAGAGAGGTAGTGATAATGGTGAGGTAGTGATGACGATGGTGAGTAGTGAGGTAATGATGATGATGGTGAGTAGAGAGGTAGTGATGATGATGGTGAGGTAGTGATGATGATAGTGAGTAGGGAGGTAATGATGATGGTGAGTAGAGAGGTAGTGATGATGATGGTGAGGTAGTGATGATGACGGTGAGTAGGGAGGTAATGATGATGGTGAGTAGAGAGGTAGTGATGATGATGGTGAGGTAGTGATGATGGTGGTGAGTAGAGAAGTAGTGATGATGGTGAGTAGTGTGGTAGTGATGGTGAGTAGTGAGGTAATGATGATGATGGTGAGTAGAGAGGTAGTGATAATGATGGTGAGGTAGTGATGATGATGGTGAGTAGAGAGGTAGTGATGATGATGGTGAGGTAGTGATGATGATGGTGAGTAGGGAGGTAGTGATGATGTTAGTGAGTAGTGTGGTAGTGATGATGTTAGTGAGTAGTGAAGTATATATATAGGTAAGGTTAGATTAGGTTAGGTTAGGTTTAATTAGGTTAGATTAGTTTAGGCTAAGAAATAGGCTATTTTTTGTTGAAATAGAAATAGGGCAGTAATTGTTGGTAGCGTGTCTTCTCTGTTCACATATGTTACGAACCCGGATCCAGCGTCCGAGCCTGGAGCAGTGATAACCACGCCATCTGTGGGTCAGCTCCCGAAACCCCCGCCAAGTGGACGACGACACCTGGTGAGGACAGCGTGTACTGGCCTCGAGGACCAGTTTCCAGTCTGGTTCAGCGCTCAACACCGTCGCTTCTGACCTCTGGTGAGGTGGTGCTCCGACGACAGCGCCATCTATGGACTGGATACGTCAGGTGTTTGTGCCCGAGCCCGGAAGTGAGGTGTATTAGTGTCCCGGTTATTGATGACGTGTCTGCTTACAGAGCCGACCTGGGACCACTGTGATGGAAGTGGAGTCAGTCTACCCGAGGCAGCCAGTCTCCATACTGTGAAGTTTGCTGCAGCTGTTGTGACGTCGTCCCCCCGGAAGAACACTGTGGTGTGTTAGCCTGCCAGTGGAGTGGCAGTGAAAGGATTTACCCGGGACCGACTGTTGGAGACGATCATCCACTATGGTATTGAGGACAGGAGGGTGATTTGTGATATCACACGAGACTCCTGTCTAGGGCGTACCCCTTATATCGTTCGTGGAGTGGCCGTACCAGCCTCGGTGGCTCAGTACCTGCCAGCAGACCAGCTGGACGTGTGGTTGACGGCCTCCACGACGGTGCCCCCAGTGGACCTGCGTTTTGGCTGACCTGTGGCCCGGGTAGGCTCGGCATTCTCAGAGGACACGTCGTGAGGCCACGAAGAAAGCGCCAAGGACTCAGCACCAAGTGGTGTGGCACCAGCGTCTTCAGCAGAAGACCACGATTATGGATTAATCCCCTTGTATAGTGTTAATACCCCCCCCCCTTTGTGTAACCGTTTTATATATTATTTATTGGTGACGGACATTATATAATATTAAGTTCTTAGCTTTCTTTCCCTACTCCCATTAAGTTACTTGCGTCACGGATCTCATCCCTTGATAGCCAATACTGGCTTGGGAATGGATACATATATCTTCCTCTAACAACATCAGAGTAAGGACCCCGTTGCGTCCCGAGAGGGCCGTAACATAATTGGCATCCCCAGCGGGATCCATCCCCTTGTTAAGTATGTTTGACAGGGGTGGTGAAGTGGCGTAATCCCTGTATATAATTCCCCCTGTGTGTGACGATTGTGACGCTATACGTCCTGTGCGGTGCTCAGAGTGACTAAGTGCGATATTGTGCAGTGCGGTGCTCGCTGTGATTAAGCGATTAAGTGCAATATTGACTAGTGCGGTGCTCAGTGATTCAGTGCAATATTGTAGAGCGAAGTGTTCGCTTGGATTCAGTGCAATATTGGGTAGTGCGGTGCCCGAAGTGATTACGTGCAATATTGGCAAGTGCAGTGTTTGGTGCGATAAAGTGCAATATTGGCGTAGAACAGTGCTCGGTGTGTTAAGTGCTAACGTGTAAGCAGTGTGTTAAGTGCTAAGTGTTCCATCTGTGACAATGGCAGACAAAGCTACCATCGATGATCTGGACGAAGTTCAGGCTTTTCTGAACAGAGAGGATTGTCTTGCCAGATTAAAGTATCTGAGCAAACCGGAACTTGTACTAGTGAGCGCCTACCTGGAGATCAAGATCCGTGCCAGTGATTCCCGTGTGGAGATCTTGTCCAAGGTTCACCGGCACCTGAAGGCAGAAGAGAAACAGGAAGGCGAGACTCCTAGTACAAAGGAAAGTGTAGACATAGCTTCCACGGAAAAAGAAGATAAGGGCAGCGACGTTGACAGTGATGCAGGCGAGCTTAATATCAGCTTCCTAACAGTCAAAATGCGTGCCCTAGAGATCAATCGTGAAATAGAATGGAAGAAATTAGAAATGGAACGAGAGAGACAAGATAAAGAAATGGAGATGAAAGAAAAAGAATTGGCGATGAGGCGTTTAGAATTAGAAAGAGAAGAGAAACGACAGAGAGAAGAGAGAGAAAGAGAAGAAAGAAGAGAAGAACGAGAAAGAGAAGAGAAACGAGAAAGAGAAGAACGAGAACGAGAGAGAGAAGAATGAGAAAGAGAAGAGAGACGAGAGAGAGAAGAACGAGAACGAGAGAGAGAAGAACGAGAGCGAGAAAGAGAGGAACGAGACAGACAAGAACGACGAGACAAAGAGGAAAGAGAGAGACAACATGAACTAGAAGTTTTGCGATTAGGCGGTGGTCGGAGGCAAACAACGGACACCAGTAGCTTCGATCCGGTACGCAACATCAAAATGGTCCCCAAATTCCATGAGAAGGAAGTGTCAAAATTCTTTGCAGCCTTCGAGAAAGTCGCTGCCTCTTTGGAGTGGCCAAGGGAGAATTGGGCCATCATGATACAGTCAGTCTTGACTGGGAAGGCCCAAATCGCCTACTCTACGTTATCCCTTGACGACTCCATCGATTATGACAAGGTGAAGAAAGTGGTGCTCATGGCGTACCAATTGGTACCTGAGGCATATAGGCAAAAGTTCAGAAACCTGAAGAAGACTTCGGAGCACACTTTCACAGAGTTCGCCACGATCAAGGAGCGACTTTTCCAAGAATGGTGTACCTCTCGGAAGGTGGAGACCAAGGAAGACCTCGAGCAGCTGATTCTGCTCGAGGACTTCAAGGATTGTTTGTCTGGAGACCTCAAGACGTACTTAGAGGAACAGCAGGTAGAGACCTTGAGTGCAGCAGCCACCATGGCTGAAGAGTACATCCTGACTCATAGGCCGTCTGCTAAGTACGTCCCAAGGAATTACCAGCGCCGGTTCGACAGACCAAATGACGAAGAGGAAAGACCCGTCCCACAAAGCGCTAAGAAGACGCCCCCAAGTAGCCCCCGAAGAACAAGTCCTAGCAGTCCGAAACACCGGAGCCCGAGGAGGAATATGGTGTGCTGGACTTGTGGGCAGAAAGGGCATATAGCTGCTAGGTGCCGAGGCAGAAGAGGTGGCAGCGCACGTAGGGAGGTGATGATGATGAGCTGTGTTACACCACCAGCAGGAAGCTAGTCGACGACTACGCAGGACGAACCCAGATTGTTTTCCCCTCACACTTCAGGTGGGTATGTATCGAGTGATCATACTGGTAGATCGGTTGTAGTGCTCAGAGATAGTGGAGCAGCCCAGTCCCTGATCGTGAAGAGCTCGTTACCCGAGGGAGTAAGCATTGACGGGAGACAACAGGTTGTCCTGGTTGGGTTTCCTAGGACGCAGTATATCGCCCCCTTAGTGTCAGTACATCTCGACTCGCCTTATTTCAGCGGCACATGTGCGTTGGCAGTAGTCGATACCCTCCCTGTGGCTGGGATTGACGTGGTACTAGCCAACGACTTGGTGACCGATTGGAGCACCAATCATCCCAAGATAGCGGACGAGTCAGCCAGAACATCAAAGTCTGAGGTGTCTACAGGCAATGGTAATGTCCAGGTAAAGACAGACCCGGATGTAACTGTGTTTAATTTGTCCTCTCACCCGCAGATCGACGATATTCTAGCAGAGACTTCTAATTCTTCTCTCGACAAGGAACATGAGGTTAAGAAGGCAGAGGTACCTGAGCTAGAAGAGAGGCCTCGTGTGCAGGCACCCACGGATACCAACGAGTCTGGAGCGAAGGCGGATGTGTGCTTGCGGTATGGCAAGTTACAGCATGTAGTGAACCAGCCAGAGATTCCCCAGACTTCAGAGGTATGTGAGGTGTGTTCAAAAGGTCTAGTGCCCTCTTCGGTCCAAGCCAGGCTTGTGGATGTTGCCGGCTATGGACATGACAAGTTCAGGAAGCTTATCCCTCAGATGACCAAATGTTTCCTAGCAGTATTTTGTTTTATTCTCGTTTGTGTTCTCAGTGAGGATCAGTGGACGACCCGAAGAATGATGGCTCCCATGAACATCGTGAAAAGGTCCCAGGGATTAGAGATTTGTACTGCAAGTGTTGCAGTTGAAGAAGGGACCTGGAAGGTGATGGTTGATACAGGAGGTACGACATATGATAATATGAGTGACTGTTTCCGGCAGGTTGACACCCCCCGCGTGATAGCTGAGCCTCAAAACAGCGTTATACGGAACGTTGGTCGACCTGACGGTGGCAGAGCGAATGCCATCTGCGACGTACGAGCAGCCCTGTGGAAACTAGGTTTAAGCCTAGTAGAAGAGTATGCAGTAAGTACTGACTTGCCCACTGTCGCAATCACTCTGAATTATCAGACTCCTGTATTCCAGGTTCCTGTCTCCCTGAAGGACCATCGGACCGGTACCAGAAATGCCGTCTGTGATCAGCCGTCATCGGTGCCACGACGCAGAGAAGTGTCGAGTCACCCCAGATCGTGTCTACACGGATCCTTACTAGAGAGGTGTGAGATGATGCCCCTGCTTGACATCGCAGTGGAGATGTGGACGATTATATCAGGCAGATCATTGCCTTCTATCTACAAGTTCCCTTTGTGCCAGGGTTCCTCAGTACAGTTCTGTAGACGAGACAGCCTCGCCATCCCAGATTATAAAGCATGTGTGTCCGTTTGGAGTTATGTCGTCGTACTAATTTGGTTTGTGTTTCTTTTTATAGAACCCCAAACCAAATTCTTTTTGGTGGGGAGGTGTTACGAACCCGGATCCAGCGTCCGAGCCTGGAGCAGTGACAACCACGCCATCTGTGGGTCAGCTCCCGAAACCCCCGCCAAGTGGACGACGACACCTGGTGAGGACAGCGTGTACTGGCCTCGAGGACCAGTTTCCAGTCTGGTTCAGCGCTCAACACCGTCGCTCCTGACCTCTGGTGAGGTGGTGCTCCGACGACAGCGCCATCTATGGACTGGATACGTCAGGTGTTTGTGCCCGAGCCCGGAAGTGAGTTGTATTAGTGTCCCGGTTATTGATGACGTGTCTGCTTACAGAGCCGACCTGGGACCACTGTGATGGAAGTGGAGTCAGTCTACCCGAGGCAGCCAGTCTCCATACTGTGAAGTTTGTTGCAGCTGTTGTGACGTCGTCCCCCCGGAAGAACACTGTGGTGTGTTAGCCTGCCAGTGGAGTGGCAGTGAGAGGATTTACCCGGGACCGACTGTTGGAGACGATCATCCACTGGGGTATTGAGGACAGGAGGGTGATTTGTGATATCACACGAGACTCCTGTCTAGGGCGTACCCCTTATATCGTTCGTGGAGTGGCCGTACCAGCCTTGGTGGCTCAGTACCTGCCAGCAGACCAGCTGGACGTGTGGTTGACGGCCTCCACGACGGTGCCCCCAGTGGACCTGCGTTTTGGCTGACCTGTGGCCCGGGTAGGCTCGGCATTCTCAGAGGACACGTCGTGAGGCCACGAAGAAAGCGCCAAGGACTCAGCACCAAGTGGTGTGGCACCAGCGTCTTCAGCAGCAGACCACGATTATGGATTAATCCCCTTGTATAGTGGTAATACCCCCCCCCCCACCTTTGTGTAACCGTTTTATATATTATTTATTGGTGACGGACATTATATAATATTAAGTTCTTAGCTTTCTTTCCCTACTCCCATTAAGTTACTTGCGTCACGGATCTCATCCCTTGATAGCCAATACTGGCTTGGGAACGGATACATATATCTTCCTCTAACAACATCAGAGGGACCCCACCTCCACAATGTTACGCGGCAATTGGTTCCACAAATCAACAACCCTGTTACTGAACCAGTATTTACCCAAGTCTTTCCTAAATCTAAACTTATCCAATTTATACCCATTGTTTCGTGTTCTGTCCTGTGTTGATACTTTTAATACCCTATTAATATCCCCCCGGTTATGTCCATTCACCCACTTGTAAACCTCTATCATGTCACCCCTAACTCTTCGCCTTTCCAGTGAATGCAACTTAAGCTTTGTTAATCTTTCTTCATATGAAAGATTTCTAATTTGGGGAATTAACTTAGTCATCCTACGCTGGACACGTTCAAGTGAATTTATATCCATTCTATAATATGGCGACCAAAACTGAACTGCATAATCTAAATGGGGCCTAACTAGAGCAAGATATAGCTTGAGAACCACACCAGGTGTCTTGTTACTAACGCTGCGATTAATAAATCCAAGTGTCCGATTTGCCTTATTACGAACATTTATGCATTGATCCTTTTGTTTTAAATTCTTACTAATCATAACTCCCAGATCCCTTTCGCAATCCGACTTCGCAATCACAACACCATCTAGCTCGTATCTTGTAACTCTATCATCATTACCTAACCTCAGAACTTTACATTTATCAGCATTAAACTGCATCTGCCAATCCTTTGACCATTTCAAAACCCTATCTAGATCAACTTGAAGTGATAGTGAGTCCTCCTCCGAATTAATTTCCCTACCGATTTTCGTATCATCGGCAAATTTGCAAATGTTGCTACTCAAACCTGAATCTAAATCATTTATATATATTATAAACAACAGAGGTCCCAGGACAGAGCCTTGAGGCACTCCACTTACAACATTTTCCCACTCTGACTTGATTCCATTTATACTAACTCTCTGTTTCCTTTGGTATAGCCATGCCCTAATCCAGCTTAATATAGCACCCCCAATACCATGAGACTCTATCTTTTTAATCAGTCTTTCATGTGGCACTGTATCAAAAGCTTTGCTAAAGTCAAGGTATACAACATCGCAATCCTTACCACTATCAACTGCCTCAACAATGCTAGAATAAAAAGATAACAAATTTGTTAAACATGAGCGGCCATTTATAAAACCATGTTGCGACTCAATTATTAATTTATATTTTTCAAGATGAAGACGAATTTTATTTGCTATTATAGATTCGAGTAACTTTCCCACAATAGACGTTAAGCTAATTGGTCGATAGTTAGACGCAAGTGATCTATCTCCTTTCTTAAAAACTGGTATCACATTAGCAACTTTCCAAAACTCTGGCACTCTGCCTGACTCTATTGATTTATTAAATATGGTTGACAGTGGGTCATAAAGCTCCTCTTTACATTCTTTAAGCACCCTGGCAAACACTTCATCCGGCCCTGGGGATTTGTTTGGTTTGAGTTTTACTATTTGTTTAAGAACATCCTCCCTGGTAACTGCTAAACTCGTCAACCTGTCCTCGTCCCGACCCACATAGACTTGTTCGGCTGAAGGCATTTTGTTAAGTTCCTCTTTAGTAAATACAGATACAAAATATTTATTAAAAATACTACTCATCTCTTCATCACTATCTGTTATTTGACCTGTCTCAGTTTTTAATGGACCTATCATTTCCCTAGTCTTAGTACGATATAACTGAAAAAACCCTTTAGGATTTGTCTTTGCTTGCCCTGCTATGCGAACTTCATAGTTTCTTTTTGCTTTCCTTATCTCTTTTTTAACATTTCTAACCAGTTGTACGAATTCCTGTTCTAAAGTGACCTCCCCATTTTTAATCCTTTTGTACCAAGCTCTCTTTTTACCTATAAGGTTCTTCAAATTCTTTGTTATCCACTTTGGGTCATTAGTATTCGATCTATTCAATTTGTATGGTATACTACGTTCCTGTGCTTTGTTTAGAATATTCTTAAATAAGTTATATATTGAATCCACATCGAAATCCCCATTTAAGTCACCTATCGCTGGGTTCATGTCTCGCTCCAAGACCGGCCCACACCCCATACCCAAGACTTTCCAATCAATTTGACCCAAAAAATTTCTTAGGCTATTAAAATCAGCTTTTCGAAAATCTGGCACTTTAACAGAATTTTCTCCTACTGGTCTATTCCATTCTATGCTAAATCTGATTTCTTTGTGATCACTGCTCCCTAGCTCACTCCCTATTTCGATGTCATTAATTTGCGTTTCCCTGTTAGTTAACACTAAATCTAAAATATTATTTTCCCGTGTTGGTTCCTTAATGTGTTGCGTAAGAAAGCAATCGTCAATTAATTCTAGAAAATCTTCTGCTTCACTATTCCCTGTTTTGTTCAACCAGTTTATTCCGCTAAAATTAAAGTCACCCATGACATAAATACTGTTAGATCTAGATGCTCTAGATATTTCATCCCATAGATGCTTTGCTTCCATATTATTAGCTTTTTCGTTTAATTCAATCCAAATAGTTTCTGTGTGTGGCTCTGTTTTGATTCCCTCTTTGAGACTACATTTCAAATTGTCCCTAACATATATGGCTACTCCACCTCCTCGTCTAATATATCTATCTGTGTGAAATAGTTTAAATCCATATATTTGATATTCAGCTAATAGTTCTCTATTTTCTACATTCATCCACGTTTCGGTAAGTGCAATAATATCTATTTTTTCTGTGCAGACAAGAGCATTTAATTCGTTAATTTTATTTCTTAGACTTCTACTGTTAGTGTAATATACCCTAAGTGAATTGTTATTTTGCGGACCTTCTCTTTCCCCTGATCGTTTTGCCAATTCCTTTCTCCCACAAACACATACTTTTATTACCTCCTTCCTCCAAATCAATTCCCATACCTCTATCTACTAACAGTTTAAACCCAAACAAACACCTCTAACCACTTCTTCTAACGAGTTCGCAACAGCAACAACCCCAGCTCTCGATAGATGCACCCCATCACGAGCATACATTTCATTTCTTCCATAGAAGTGTTCCCAGTTGTCTATGAAAGATATTGCATTTGATTTGCAATATCTTTCCAGCCGGCAATTGACACCAAGTGCCCTCGATATCCATTCATTTCCCACTCCCTTTCTTGGAAGAATGCCACATATGATCGGGATTCCTCCCTTGCTCCTAACTAACTCTATGGCTGTTTTATACCTCTGAATCAGTTCCTCACTCCTAACTCGACCAACATCATTTCCTCCCACGCTAATGCAAATAATGGGATTGTTCCCATTACCAGCTATAATATCATTCATGTTGTTTATAATATCACCAATGCCAGCTCCGGGATAGCAAACCCTTAACCTGTTCCCCCTATCTCTAGCACAAAACGTTCTATCCAAATACCTTATCTGGGAATCTCCCACAACTAATGTTTGCTTAGGTACTTCCTTTACTTTCTGAGGGGCCTGCGCTTCCTTTCTCTTCGTTGCTTTCCCTTTTGCGCGATCCACAGTCTCTCCACAGCACTCGTCCTCCAAAACGTCAAATGAATTAGAAGTTGCTATGGCGTTTGAAGGCGGCTTTATCAAAGTCTTCTTAAGGCCCCTGTCTTTCACAACTCTCCAAGACGAGGTCCCTTTACTGCTGGTCTCCTCCTTCGTTACTTCTCGTTGTTCTTTCAGCTGACGCACCTCCTCCCGCAGAAAGTCCAACTCTGTCCTCAGGGCTCCCACTAGAGTCACCAGGTCCTTAACTACAACTTCCATATTGCAATGATAATATAACAACACTCAGGAGCTCCGGTTAACACAACCTCTCACTGTGACTTCACCTGACCGACTGATTGCGACGTCGGATTGCGAAAGGGATCTGGGAGTTATGATTAGTAAGAATTTAAAACAAAAGGATCAATGCATAAATGGTCGTAATAAGGTAAATCGGACACTTGGATTTATTAATCGCAGCGTTAGTAACAAGACACCTGGTGTGGTTCTAAAGCTATATCTTGCTCTAGTTAGGCCCCATTTAGATTTTGCAGTTCAGTTTTGGTCGCCATATTATAGAATGGATATAAATTCACTTGAACGTGTCCAGCGTAGGATGACTAAGTTAATTCCCCAAATTAGAAATCTTTCATATGAAGAAAGATTAACAAAGCTTAAGTTGCATTCACTGGAAAGGCGAAGAGTTAGGGGTGACATGATAGAGGTTTACAAGTGGGTGAATGGACATAACAAAGGGGATATTAATAGGGTATTAAAAGTATCAACACAAGACAGAACACGAAACAATGGGTATAAATTGGATAAGTTTAGATTTAGGAAAGACTTGGGTAAATACTGGTTCAGTAACAGGGTTGTTGATTTGTGGAACAAATTGTCGCGTAACATTGTGGAGGTGGGGTCCCTCAATTGTTTCAAGCATGGGTTATACATGTATATGAGTGGGATTGGGTGGTTATAAACAGGAGCTGCCTCGTATGGGCCAATAGGCCTTCTGCAGTTGCCTTTGTTCTTATGTTCTTAGGATATCACACTGGGCGCCTCTGGCTCTTGGAGAGGGGCTCTACGTCACACATTTAGGGGATGCGGCTCCAACACTTAGCCTCGTTGTCACGTGCACACACCCACTCGAGCCGCTGTGACTCCCCACTCTCTCTTTATGTGATATGATCTCCTCAATCTCCTTTGACTTATTAGTATTACCTTCTACCCTGTCTACAGCAGTGGTTCTTGGTTCTTTCTCTCTCTCTCCTTCTTTACTACATCCTGGGAAGCCTCACTAGGACAAGGGCAAACACCTGCAAATTTGAATACATTTACTGGACAAAGCACATACACAATACATACACACATATAATAATAATGAATCCTATACTATACTATTACAGTAAGGTTGCACTCCAACACCATCAGAACTCTATCATCTGCTTATCAAGTGGTATCCTATCTCCTGATTCACCACCTAATACTACCAACCTCCTCAAGTAGATCAAGTCTTTTAATACAATGTTGCACTGTCAGCAAGAGAATATATATCTATAAACATGTACAAGAAAAATCAGCGTATGAATGCAATAACATATATATATATCAGTATAAATGTTCCTTGATACACAACAATGATTAATCGATCACCCTATCAGTCCTAGAACACATACATCTGTAGGTAATCCAGCTTACGACTGTAACTCTATGCTTCAGTATAAACGCTCCTCGGCACAAGAATGGCAAACAATCACTCGCCTTTCACTGCGTCTTGCACGCTAATGACATCCAACCACTCTATCACCTCCCTACAAGTAATCATTTTGAACTTCCCTTCCACATCTGGAAGTTCACTACCCTGATCTCTTCAGGTTCTCCCCGGTTTAACTACCAGGATCCTCTGCAGCTCCTCCAGGCTGCTACACCATGAAATTTTTCTTGAGCAACTATGGTGCTTCACCCTTCTGCTAGGGTCCTCCACAGCTCTCCCGGCTGCTACACCAAGAAGTTCTCTCGAGCAACTATGGTGCTCCACCACCTCTTCGGAAGCACGTGACACTCCTCTTCACTGCTTCTCCTCACAGCTCGAGGTCCTCTCCTCCACTCCCTTGGAGTCTCATCAACTACTCCCTCTGTGCTGGCTTCGAAGTTCTCAGCAACTTCTTCCCCAAAGACAAACCTGCAACCCATTGATACTCCAATAAAAACGTTTCCCCTTAAACACATAAACAAAAATAACCACACAATATGTTTGCCTTCAACATGTATCTGCTCTCTACATACTGTGAGAGTGGACTCCCCCACTTTGGGCTGGTCCATGCTCCACCTCGCCCGGCGAGCCTCACTCACTCTGGGAGGGTCCTCCGCCGCCAGGAGCTGGGCTCTCTCAGTCACCTGACAGAGCTCCGAGGAGATGGACGTCGCTCCGCCCTCCAAGATGTTCCTCCCTCTCCACTCTCTTATTTTAGGCCTCCTGCCTTATCAAACATGTCTAACTTATCAATAAACATTGCTACTGTCGCTGGGCACACGACCAACTACAAGTAATCGCTATAGACTGGCTTAAATCATGCTTACCACAAATGCCTAGTGGAGGGCGCTCCTCCCTCTGACGGAGTCTGGTCAGGGCACTCCCACGGCCCACGATAATGTCTCTGGGTGGCTTAATAAACACTCCTCGCCGTCCAGGACTTGAGACCACAACGTTCTCAGCTCGATTCCACAGCTGGAACGTCTGCACACTTCTCCTCTCTTGGAGATATATCACTACGGGTTCCTTTCTGACGGGAGCTCATATGGAGCATGGCTTCCCCCTACGATGTCTGGCACTCAAGTGAGCTCAAAGCCCTCCAGAAGCGAGCCTCACGCCTCCAGCAAATTATCCACATCTCCTAACCAGTCATTTATCTATTTTCTTATTCACTGCCCATAATCTCAAATTGTTTATTAAATCCGACCAACTATTTTACATCTGTGTTATCACGTCTATATTTCCTAGACCTTCTAGTCAGGTCAGGCTCGATAGAATAATTCTCAAAGGGGAGACTCGTTTTTCGGCTGCCTGGGATCATAACATACACCAGAGTGTCTCACTACACCAGAGTGTCTCACTACACCACAGTGTCTCACTACACCAGTGTCTCACTACACCAGAGTGTCTCACTACACCAGAGTGTCTCACTACACCAGAGTGTCTCACTACACCAGAGTGCCTCACTACACCAGAGTGCCTTACTACACCAGAGTGCCTCACTACACCAGAGTGCCTCACTACACCAGAGTGCCTCACTACACCAGAGTGTCTCACCAAGGTCCAAGAAAGTGATAACGTTTCTCCGGTTTTGGTGACCACCCGTGCACAAGCTGCACGGCTGCAACCAGCTGACTCTACTGCTACCGCTGTCTTTCAAGACCCTCAGAATCTACCACCAAATCTTACCAGTTTGGAGTTCCGTAAGTTACAGAGGGAAGATCAATCATTAACACCATTATTCTTCCAGGCTGAGACTCAACCTGACAGTATCCCTGGCTTCTTCCTGGAGAATCAGTTGGTCTACCGCAGGTACAGACCCAGTAAGCTGAAGGAGGACGACGACTGGGCAAATGTCGAACAACTAGTGATTCCCACCAGCCTACGGCCCGATATTCTACACTTGGCCCACGGAGCTCTTTCTCACTATGGTTTTAACAAAACCTACCACGGAATCCGATAAGACTACTACTGGCCAGGTATGGTTAAGGACGTCAAAAAGTACCTGCAACAGTGTCATACATGTCAGATGGCAGGTAAACCTAACATCTCTATTCCCCAGGCCCCATTGACTCCTATTCAGGTGCCTGCGGAGCCTTTCCACAGATTCTTCATAGACTGTGTTGGTCCTTTACCCCGGACCAGTTCTGGCAACGCCTATATACTAACTATCTTGTGTCCTACCACCAGATTCCCCATAGCAGTTCCAGTAAAGAACATTACGGCTGCTGCTGTGGTGAAACAGCTAATGAAGATCTTCACCCAGTATGGATTTCCAAGAGAGGTTCAAAGTGACTGTGGCACCAATTTCACCAGTGATCTCTTCAAGAAGACACTGGAGGAGTTCAACATCACACAGGTACTGTCCAGCCCGTATCATCCTGCTTCACAGGGTTCTCTTGAACGTAGTCATCAGACTATTAAAGCACTCCTAAAGAAATTTTGCAATGAAACCTTGAAGGACTGGGATAAACAACTTGACCTCATTATGTGCATTTTCAGAAGTCTCCCAATGAGTCTCTATGAGTATCTCCTTATGAGATGCTCTACGGACGTAAGTGCCATACTCGTCTCAAAGCTTTCAAAGACTCTCTACGTAATGCCACCTTCAGTGACCCTCAGAATGTGCCCCAGTTTCTTCAAAACTTAAAACACATTCTAGAGAGAGTACGTAAATTTGCTAATGACAATCTATTGAAAGCTCAGGAGAGGATGAAGACTAATTTTGACCAACGCAGCAAACTAAGGAAATTTAAACCAGGAGACTTCGTGTTGGCATATTTTCCTATCCCAGGTTCTCCATTGCAAAACAAGTTTTCAGGACCTTACCACATCAAAGAGTGCAGGAACAATCACAACTACGTTCTTGAGAGTCCAGATAGGCGGCGGAAGACCCAGTTGTGCCACGTCAACCTCCTGAAGCAGTATAAAGGACAGTAATAGTGTTCCTCTCATCAGAATCTTCAAGGAGCATCAGAAGTTGTTCAGCGATGATCCACAGGAGTGTAATGTGGTTCAGCACGTCATCCAGCTGCTCCCTGACACCCGGCCGATTCGTCAACCTTTCTACCGAATCAGCCCGAGCAAAAAGGAAGTCATGCGTGCTGAAGTACAGTACCTCCTGGATCATGGGCTGGCCACCCCTTGTGAGTCCCCTTGGGCCTCACCCTGCATCTTGGTGCCGAAACCGCACGGTAAAGTGAGGCTGTGTACCGATTACCGGAAATTGAATCTTGTGACTATCAAGGATGCTTATCCAGTACCTACAATAGATGACATCCTTGACACCATTGGTAATGCTCGGTATCTATCAAAGTTAGACTTACTCAAGGGATACTACCAAGAATGTTTGACAAAGCGAGCTAAGGAAATATCTGCCTTTACCACTCCCTTTGGCCTTTACAGATACGAACGCCTTCCATTTGGACTATGTAATGCCCCGGCCACCTTCCAGCGAGCTGTCAACCACGTCATCCAGGGCTTAGATAACACCTACGCCTACTTGGATGATATCGTTGTGGCAACCAACACCTGGAGCGAACATCTGCAACGATTGTTTGCCAAGCTCCTGACAGCCGGCCTCACCATTAACTTGGGCAAGTCCACCTTTGCTAAAGGTAAAGTGCGTTATCTTGGTCATGAGATAGGGAGTGGCAGCATAGCTCCGTTAAACATACATTCCTAAGCCATCCAGCATTACCCACAGCCTACCACCAGGAAGCAGCTCCTGTGCTTCCTTGGTCTTGCCTCCTACTACCGTAGGTTTGTGAAGAATTTTAGTACGGTGGCGACACCTTTGATCACTTTAACCAGCCCCAAGCAACGGTATAATTGGACCATTCAGCAGACCATTGCTTTTGAACAAAAAGATTCCTGCTCTGTTCTAATCCTATTCTTGCCTCGCCAGATATCACGAAGCCTTTCATCCTCCATGTCGACGCCAGTGGTACCGGCATCGGGGGTGTCCTGATGCAACAACGAGGCGAGGAGATTCCACCTGTTAGCTACTACAGCTACAAGTTAAAAACACACCAGAAGAATTACAGCACGAAAAGGAGCTACTCTCCATCGTCCTGAACTTGCAGCACTTTGAATCATACCTGCAAGGTGCTCGGTCTACCACCATCTACTTGGACCACAATCCCCTACGCTTCCTGCAGCAAACCCAATTCAACAATCAACGGCTTCTACAATAGGCTTTATATCTGCAGAATTTCAACCTAGAGATCTTCTACATCAAAGGTTCTGACAACATCATAGCAGACGCCCTCTCCAGAGTTTATGAAGTAGAGACAACTCCACCTACTACTCTACCACCTGAAGACGTAACTTCACCCGTAAGTGCAGGCTTCGGGGGAGAGTTGTGACAATAATCTCTTTCAAGAGAGATTGAGCCTGCTCTTCTCTACATGAAGTTACGCATTTTATTAAAAAATAAGATGCTACCTTCAAGATACGTCTCCTAGTAGCACAAAACGTTTTGACCAGGAGGCAAAACGTATCCAAGACTCACCCCTACTCCACTCCCTCCACGCCGGCTCGTCATCAACCAGCCAACTACCCTTCCCAGCCTGCCTGCTCCTGATTGGTGACTCGCCGACTGCACACCTGCATACTGCACCTCAGCGCCCTCTACCTGAGTCAATGTCTGGGCTTGATCCAGCCATTGAAGTCAGAATATCCTTGTGCTCTCAAACAGTGAACAACTAACTGATACGCTGTGTATCAGCTGGATGTTTTGCAGCTAGCGCTAATATTCTCAGCACCTGATTATTTTTCACTTTTAACATTATATTAGTGTAGAGTAACTTCATCCCTATTATTCATTTATGTTATATTGTTTTTGACTTGTTCTTTTGCACTGTACATTACCAAGGGATTGTCTTTGTTTATATTTTTGTTTTCTATATTAATTAAAGTTTCAATGTTCATACTTTGTGTTTTGCGTGTCTTCCCTTACTTTACCACAAACAGACAAACAGGCAAGCAGTCTATTTTTTTTTTTTGTAAGTGTGACTAGGCATTGACACCTGTCATTGGAGGACTGCCAAACATCTACACTCCAACACTTTCCCATCACAGTATATACATATTACTTATTTTGTGTATTCATTATTTGTGTGTATGAATTTTGAGTGCTGCTGAATGATCACTATTACATCTAATGATGATAATGAAGAGCTAGCCAGAGGAAAGTCTAATGGTGACATTCAAGCACTGCTCAAAATCCTTAGCTACTTATTGTTAGGTAGGTACATTTAACCTCGAATGAGGAAGGCTGACATTTAGCCAGACTAATTTAGGCTATATTCAATTTACTTGTCAACTAATGAGCCAGTACCCAAGCTACATTAGCAATACTTATTCAAGTCCTTTGAAACTTGGACTTAAAGCCACCATGGCTACTCCTGAACAGTTAAGGAGAACCTATATTGGTCTTAAAGGTCATTTAACCAGACTGATTAATACGTCTGATACTTTGTCCAAAGCAACTCCCATTGATTACCATCAATTAGAAACATCATTGAGAGTAGCTGATCTCAAATTTGATCAAGTCAGATCTACAAGCCAGTCTTATCTCAACCTACTGAATGCAGCTGAAACTGATCCTGATGAAATAGATCAAACTCTAGCAGAAATTTCTCAGTATGAAGATGAGACTCAAGATAAACTTGACATACTATCCAATATAGTAAGTCAACATAAATCCAGTGCAAATAATACTATGTCTCAATCCAGTAATCAATTACCTGAGGTTCGTCTACCTACTTTAGACTTACCTACATTTGCATGGCTGGATGAGGAAAATTGGGACACATTTTGGACTTCATTTGAAGTTCATATACATAAAAAAAACTTCTCTTGACAGAGTTTCTAAATTCTCTTACCTAATCAGTCTTCTCAAAGGGGAGGCTAAAAAGGTCATAAATAACCTAGCTCTCACTGATTGTAATTATGAGGAAGCTATAAAACTGCTAAAGTTGAATTATTGCAACAAGGAGTTAAGTATAGCTAACCTGTATTACCAGTTACTGGATCTGAATGCACCAAGTAACCGACCAGACTCACTTCAAAGCTTCAGGCTAGAAGTAGTCTCTAGTGAAGGCCTTAGGTGCTAAAGTTGATGAACCAGCCTAAGAATGGTCAATCAAGTTACTTTTACAGAGGAAATTACCTCGAAGTATTTTAGCAGAAATCTGCTCACAATATAAAACCGAGTTTTTCACTCTCGAGCAAATATTCGAGGGACTAAGAATAACAGTTAACAAGTTGAAAACTCATGATAAGATTAAACATGAGTCTAAACAACCTAACATTGACAGCTCAGTCAAACCAAAATCGACTTTGAACAAGTCCAATAAATTCAAACCTAGGACTGCTCCATCCACTCGGAAAAGGAGTAGTAGCGTAGGTATTATTCAGTATCTAACCTAACCTAACCTAACCTGGAAGTCTCGTCGTGGACGTGGTAGTGAGCAGACGTGTTTTGATTCGCTCTGCTACTGGCGTCTGGTGGGTGGACGTGTTTGTCGTCGCTGTTGGCCGGCGTGTTGACGGATGGGCGGATAACGTCACGCTGGGGGTGGTATATGTGCCATCATGGGCTCCTACACACCTCCACTAAAGCGGAAGGAGTCTGTAGGACTCAAGTTTAGTTGTCATGCTGCTCCCGACCTTGTATCCACCACGATCTTCGATGTGTTACAGATCAAGCAGGAAGAAATATTTGGTTACCAACCACTGCCAAGGAACAGGGTGGTGTTGAAATTTGAAAACAATGTGGCGTGTGGCGTTTTCAGAGTTTCTTAAGAAGTATGATGATGACATTATAAGTTTACCTAATGGGAAAGGATCAGTACAAGTGATTAATTTGAGCAAAACGTTTACATACGTTTCTGTGAGGGATGCGCCATTTGAAATGTTGAATGGAACTATTGTACACATACTGGAACAATATGGGAAAGTGGACAATGTTCGTTTTAATAAATATACCTATGGCCCAGGGAGAGGGTGTTTTAATGGAACACGAACAGTAAAGATGGAACTTCGCCGTAATATTCCTTCATCAATATCAGTAGCAGGTCATTATATTAAATTTATATACAATGGCCAAATGCAAACTTGTTTTAAGTGTGGGCGTACTGGTCACATGGCTGCTGCCTGCCAGGTGGAGGCATCGGAGCGGATCAACATTTTTCATGAACATGACTTTCCGCCATTAATAGAGGATAGTGTATCAGGAAATGAACCCAATGTTGTAAATACTGTAGTTCCAGGTGAGGTAGATGAAGTAACCCGCAACTCTGTAAGTGAAACGTCTGTGGAAGTGACTCCCAGTGCGAATGAGGCCGGTGAAGGTAACTTAGTTCAGGACGATAATGGTAATGCAGACAAGGAGGGTACAGACGTCACCCTGGTGAGGGTGAGGTAAGTCTGGACACGGTACATGTGGACGCCCATAACATAGGTGCTGACGCTGCGAAGAGCTGCGAGGCTGGCGGTGGTGCTGACCTTGGTGAGGTGACGATGGAACAAGTAATTGGTTGTCAACTGGATGTAGAGGATGACACCATGGAGGATAGTGATGTAGAAATGTCTGTGCAGAGGGCAACTCCACCCTCTTCAGTAAGGTATGATAGAAAGGGTAGGGGTAGTGTGAAGGCTGGGGGTGTGAAGGCTGGGGGTGTGAAGGCTGGGGGTGTGAAGGCTATGGGTGTGAAGGCTGGTTCTGTAACCAGTCTTGTGAAGAAACGAAAAAAAATTACTCGGAGTATTGATCTGGAACGTATGAAGAACTACGCCGCTAAATTAAAAGTCTCTGAAAAAATTGAGCAGGTTGTTGCCGTTAAAGTTCACCGTGACCAAGGCCCCAAAGAGTCACTGAAACGTAGCGATGGCACAGTACAACCGGTGAGTGAAGATCATGGTAGAGAGAACAGTGATAAGACATGGTGGGATCTTGTGGAACATGAACAGAATCGAGACGCGAGTGCAAATATTAAACTTAGATTTCGAAAAGGGAAAGATGACACTAAGATAGTGTCAAGTGAGATAATGATGGATAACGAGTAATTTTGGTTTCTCTCAAAATTACATTCGGAAAGCCTATTAATTTTAATTGTGCTACTTTGAACATTAATGGGCTCAATTGTAGAAATAAACAGTTGCAGCTGTTATCATTGTTTAAATATCATAATTTGGATGTACTTTTAGTGCAAGAACACAATGTACAAGATGTTAAGAAACTTGATGTGCTGCTTGATTTCTTTGAAATATTGATAAATCCAACGACCTTGTTGAAAGGTGGTACGATGATATTGATTGCTAAGCGAGCCCACATCAAGGTTCTTAATACTGAAATGGATGATAATGGTAATGTTTTATATGCGAGGATTTCCTTTTTTGACACAATAATTCCTGTACTTAATGTGTATGCTCCCTCTGGCACCCGCAGGAGGAAAGAGAGGGAGGACTTGTTCTCTAACGAGTTATTATATTTTTTCAGAAATGATACACGTAACGTTATTTTTGGTGGCGACTTTAATTGTGTCACTTCTATGAGAGATTGTAGCATTCAGTCGAACGCATGTGTATCTCCTGCTTTAATTACACTTTTGAAATGTATTGGTCTAAAGGATGCAAATAGCATTAACGGAGGTGTATATGAATACACATATGTTCGCCAGAATTATGGTTCTAGGCTTGACAGAATATATATGCACTCGTTACATGATAAAATTAGTTCTTGCAGTACTGTTCTGGTCAGCTGTTCAGATCACTGTATGGTTGTGGTGAAGCTTGTTATTGACGATCAGGTTAAAGTGGGGACAGGGTCATGGAAGCTCAATTGCAGTCTGTTGCAGAGTAGAGATGTAATTGATAATTTTCAAGTATTGTGGGAACATCTGGTTGGGCAACAACATAAGTTCAGATGTCTGTTGGAGTGGTGGGACATGTGTAAAGTTGCATGCAAAAGTTTCTTCGTGAAAGTATCCAAACGAAAGGCTGCTGAAAAATATGGTCTGTTAAACTTATTCCAACACAGACTAAAACAACTTTATGTAAAGCTCAATATGGGATTAGACAAGTATGAAGAAATTACCATTTTAAAAGACAGAATTAACAAACTGAGGGATGATATATCTGAAGGAGTCAATGTTCGCCTCCAGATTAATGATAGGATGTATGGTGAGAAACTCTCTCCTTATTTGTTAAGTAAAGCCAAGAATAACAAGGGTACAGCACTTGTGACTAGTATTAAAGCAGGTGATGGGACGGATATGACATATACGGATGGGATTGTATGTTATGTTCGGGGTGAATTAGAGAAATTGTACAAAAATTGAACGTAGACCAAGGTATGCGGGAGTATTTCCTTGGAAAATGTACACGGGTTTTAACCCAGGATGACAACACGTCATTACTGGCAGATGTAGATAAGCAGGAAGTGTGGAGTGTGGTCAAGAGTTTAAAGAAAGGTAAATCACCTGGCTGTGATGGGTTCCCGGCGGAATTTTATTTCTATCTATGGGATGTCATTGGTAAAGACTTTGTACAAGTGGTGCAGTATAGCATACAGCATAGGAAGCTTAGCATGTCACAATCTCATGGGATTATTAAGATGATACCTAAAACGGGTGATATGCATATTCTAACGAACTGGAGGCCACTTTCCCTACTAAACCAGGATTATAAAATAGTATCGAAACTGTTGCCAAATAGACTTAGGATTGCAATGGATAAAATTATATCAAAGGAACAGTTATGTGGTGTGCCTGGAAGATCCATAATCAATTGTAATAATGTAATTAGGGATGTTGTGTATTATGTGTCTGAGAATAATGTTCCTTCCTCCATGATAAACCTCGACTGGTCGAAAGCCTTTGACCGTGTTGATGTTCAGTTTGTATTAGAAATATTGGATAGGGTAGGAGTGGCACAAGAATTTATTGATTGGATCCGTATGCTTTATAAACAGTGTCGGAGCAGCGTCTGTATCAATGGTGTCTTAAGTAAACCATTTTCAGTTGAACGATCTGTACGTCAGGGATGTCCCCTTTCAATGATTTTGTATGTTATATTTCAAGAGCCACTGTACTTGGCAATAAAAAGCAATGACTTTATTGTTCCACCTCGTCTTCCTAATGCTATGACACTTCCTGTTGTTGGTTATGCAGACGATACAACTATTTTTGTGTCGACAGAAGACTGGGTGGTGAATGTTCAGAATGAGTTAGACAACTTTGAAAGAGCGACAGGTGCTGTTATTAACAAGAACAAAACGTGTATGATGGGACTTGGCAGTTGGTGTAATAAGGTTAACTGGACAGGTTCATGGTTCAAGGTAGTGAAGTCTATTAAAGCTCTTGGGATATGCCAGGGTAAAACATATGAAACAACATTGGTTACGAATTGGCAAGTACTATGTGGGAATATAATAGTTGCAACGAATATGTTGTCAAATAGGAAATTGACCCTCTTTCAGAAGGCTGTAATAATCAATTGCAAAATTTTGTCTAAAGTGTGGTATTTGTCTCACAACTTTCCAATAGACAAAAAAAGTGCTATAGAGATTGACAAAACTATTTTTAGATATGTATGGTATGGTAGATACCAACCAATTAAACGTACTACCCTATGTAAAGGTAAGAAAAACGGTGGAATAGGAATACTGAATGTGTACCATAAGTCATTGGCAATCTTATGTGTTACTTTTAGAGAGGAGATAATGCAGAGGGATAGTGTAAATGCACTAGGACATTACTATTGTAAATTACGTGTTAGCTATTTGATACATATGCCAGAGTATACTGACCTTGCCTTTATTTCACCGCACTTTTGCAATTGATGTTCTCAGGGAGATTTGTAATATTGAAGGTTTTTTAATGATGAACAGTAAACAAGTGTATGATGTTATACTACCAAATATAGTTCCTAGAGTAGAGGAGGCATATCCACTCTTTAGCTGGCAAGTAATATGGGCAAACCTTCATGTTAAATTTATTGCCCCAAAACAACGTGAGCTGTTGTATCGCTATATTCATGAGACCCTCCCTACTAATGATAGGTTGTTGATGTTGGGCATTAAGGACAACAATAGGTGTGACCAATGTACTGAAATTGAAAATAATATGCATATATTTTATTTCTGTAAGCAGAAAGTTGTTCTTGTAAACTGGATTAGAGACACTCTTAAAGCTTTATGTGGACCAAGTATTAGAGTGGAGTTAATGAGGTTTTTAATGTTTCATATTGACATAAAATGCAAGAAAATTAGGAATACAATAATTATGTTACTTTCTGGTTACATTTTTTGTGTGTGGATAGGCAGGCAGGAAGGTTACTCAGTAGACAAAATATTGAAGTTCTTGCGAGGCAGGATCAGGTATAACATTTGGGGTTTAAGGCTCATGATCGGTGGTGATATGGAAAATTTGTTTACTGAGAATTATATAAAATATATATATATGTAATAATTTCCCCTGTATTAATGTAAATTTATTCTCCAATATTTGTAAATCGTTTATAGGTAAATAAGTATAACATTCAGTTTTTTTTTTTTAAAGATCTTGTTCTGTACTACTGAAACACTTGTTCACTAAGAATTGTAATGTATAATTGCCTTGTAACAATTATGTATATGTAATTTATATTGTATTTTTTTAAATAAAGATAAAAAAAAAAATAGATAACCATTCGTACGTACACACACAAAAACCTAGATAGGTTAGGCAGTGATGTGGTGGAAGCTGACTCCATACATAGTTTATAATGTAAATATGATCAAGCCCAGTAGGCTCAGGAATCTATATACACCGGTTGATCAACAGTTGCGAGGCGGGACCAAAGAGCCAGAGCTCTTTGCACAACTAGGTGAGTACAACCAGGTGAGCACACACGCACACATGCGGACATTAACACTCCCAAAATAGCCAACAGCAACAACAAACACGAAAACATATACAAGGACAGCAGCAGGTACTTGATGCGTCAACACCACCACCAACAATGCAATGAAACAGCAATTGTACCAGCAAACACAGCCACAACAGCATCTGTACCAGCAAACACAGCCACAACAGCAACTGTACCAGCAAACACAGCCACAACAGCATATGTACCAGCAAACACAGCCACAGCAGCATCTGTACCAGCAAACACAGCCACAACAGCAACTGTACCAGCAAACACAGCCACAACAGCATCTGTACCAGCAAACACAGCCACAACAGCAACTGTACCAGCAAACACAGCCACAACAGCATCTGTACCAGCAAACACAGCCACAACAGCATCTGTACCAGCAAACACAGCCACAACAGCATCTGTACCAGCAAACACAGCCACAACAGCATCTGTACCAGCAAACACAGCCACAACAGCATCTGTACCAGCAAACACAGCCACAACAGCATCTGTACCAGCAAACACAGCCACAACAGCATCTGTACCAGCAAACACAGCCACAACAGCATCTGTACCAGCAAACACAGCCACAACAGCAACTGCACCAGCAAGTACAGCCCTCCTCCGGTTGTTGCCGACCCTCCTCCGGTTGTTACCGTCCCTCCTCCGGTTGTTGCCGACCCTCCTCCGGTTGTTACCGTCCCTCCTCCGGTTGTTGCCGTCCCTCCTCCGGTTGTTACCGTCCCTCCTCCGGTTGTTACCGTCCCTCCTCCGGTTGTTGCCGACCCTCCTCCGGTTGTTACCGTCCCTCCTCCGGTTGTTGCCGACCCTCCTCCGGTTGTTACCGTCCCTCCTCCGGTTGTTGCCGTCCCTCCTCCGGTTGTTGCCGACCCTCCTCCGGTTGTTATCGTCCCTCCTCCGGTTGTTGCCGTCCCTCCTCCGGTTGTTACCGTCCCTCCTCCGGTTGTTGCCGACCCTCCGGTTGTTGCCGACCCTCCTCCGGTTGTTACCGTCCCTCCTCCGGTTGTTACCGTCCCTCCTCCAGTTGTTGCCGTCCCTCCTCCGGTTGTTACCGTCCCTCCTCCGGTTGTTGCCGACCCTCCGGTTGTTGCCGACCCTCCTCCGGTTGTTACCGTCCCTCCTCCGGTTGTTACCGTCCCTCCTCCGGTTGTTGCCGTCCCTCCTCCGGTTGTTGCCGTCCCTCCTCCGGTTGTTGCCGTCCCTCCTCCGGTTGTTACCGTCCCTCCTCCGGTTGTTGCCGACCCTCCTCCGGTTGTTGCCGACCCTCCTCCGGTTGTTGCCGACCCTCCTCCGGTTGTTATCGACCCTCCTCCGGTTGTTGCCGTCCCTCCTCCGGTTGTTACCGTCCCTCCTCCGGTTGTTGCCGACCCTCCTCCGGTTGTTGCCGACCCTCCTCCGGTTGTTGCCGACCCTCCTCCGGTTGTTACCGTCCCTCCTCCGGTTGTTACCGTCCCTCCTCCGGTTGTTGCCGTCCCTCCTCCGGTTGTTGCCGTCCCTCCTCCGGTTGTTGCCGTCCCTCCTCCGGTTGTTGCCGTCCCTCCTCCGGTTGTTGCCGTCCCTCCTCCGGTTGTTGCCGACCCTCCTCCGGTTGTTGCCGACCCTCCTCCGGTTGTTGCCGACCCTCCTCCGGTTGTTGCCGACCCTCCTCCGGTTGTTATCGTCCCTCCTCCGGTTGTTGCCGTCCCTCCTCCGGTTGTTGCCGACCCTCCTCCGGTTGTTGCCGTCCCTCCTCCGGTTCTTGAGATACCGTCGGTTGGTCTGTCTGATCCTGTCGCTGTCCCAGCTGCTCCCGTGGGCCTTCCTGGAGCTCCCTGTGTGACGTCGCTGTCTTCTCCCTCGTCTTCTGATGCTGCGCCTGGCCCTGTGTCCGTGACTCGGGTCCCGGATGTGCTGGGTGCTGGGGTGGCTGCGGAGCCTCCTGCTGTGTAGGGTCCGGTTCCCCCTGTGGTAGAGGCTGCTGCCGTCCTGGCGTCGGTTCCTTCGGCTTGTGGTACCCGTGTTTCTGGGTCACTTACCGGCTCTGACGATATCCGGCTGGTGCCGAAACGTTCCCGGCGTTCGTCTTCTTCCTGGGCAGACGCTGGTGACTTCAGTGACTGTAGGGCTTCGGGTGTTGACGGTGTGGATACGGATGCGTCGATGTCACCGCGGTTCGTGGTGGCGGAGGTCCATGTGCCTGCCGGTGCTGGTGCCTGTGTCTCGGACGTGCCTTCGGTTCTTTCTCCGCCGGGTGATTCTCCACAGTGGGGGGTGGTGGCTTCCGCTGCCAGGGATGGTGTGGACTCTGGTGCTGGGCGTGGCCTGGTGGTGACGTTACGGAAGGATGCGCACCGTCCGGGTTCCCTGCTGTCGTCTGGTGGTGTGCCCGGGGCCGCGGGTACCCCTGTGGTGCGGGTGCGCGTTGGGGCCCTGGGGGACGTGTTGCCGGCGTCTGTGATGCCACCGGGTCACTGGTCGAAGATTGCCGAGTTACTGCTGTCTGACGGACCGGAGTGCTTTCGTGGGGGGCAAGTTCCCTTCCTGTGGGGGCGAGTGGCGACTTCTCGCCTCATGAGTACTACCATCTGGGTCCCCAGTTTGCAGGTGTTTGTTGCCCCGGTTCCGGATGTTATGGCGTCCCCGGTGGATGGACGAGACCCTTGGCAATGGGTGCTCTGGGAGGCGTTCAATGTAAGGTTCCCGCGGGCCAAGTTCCCGGGCAAGTTTGTGCTCTGATTTCCTGTGTATTTGCTCTGACATGCTGTGTGCCCTTCTGGCTGTTTGTTTGCCCTGTTCTATTATGTGCTTCTGCCTCTCCCTTTGTGCGTAGCTTTGTCGTGTGGCATATTAGTTTCTAGTGCTTGGCGTCACTCGTTTCGCGTTTTGGCTTGGCATTTTGCCTTTCCTGGCTTTGCGATTCACCCTTCACGGGTACGCCGGGGCGCATCCGATCCCACGATCGTCGTCGCCCCTAACTCAATAACAACAACATATATACAGCTTAAACCACGTGGTCTCTTTTCCTTCCAGTCATCTATAGATATAAACCTACAATTCCTGTATAACAGGCTATGTGTTTTGTTTACATATATGTGTGTGTGTGCGTAACTACCTAAATGTACTTACATGACGAGAGCTTCGCTCGTGGTGTTCCGTCTGGATTTATATTACAATAAATGTATAACTTGAGAATAATTTCTGTTTAGGACAAAGGTTCATTTCCCTGTTTGTCAGTAGGCTATCACTGAAACCGTAATATGCTTTCGGACCATCGCAAATACTTAGATAACTACCGAGGTGGTCTGAGAGGGAGGTTCGTGTATGCTTCCCAGTGTGTACGTGTGGGCGTACATATGTGCGGACGTACGTACGTGCGGGTGTACGTATGTGCGGGCGTACATATGTGCTGGAATGCGTCTATTACGCCCGAGTGTTTATTGATGAACACTCATGGGTTTGGCGGTGCTATGAGTCCATGGGCAGCATGAGTACGTGGGCGGCATGAGTATGTGGGCGGCATGAGTATGTGGGCGGCATGAGTATGTAGGCGGCATGAGTGTGTTGGCCAAATATGAGTGTGTGTGTATGTGTACCTCACGAGTGTCATGAGGCATAGGAGCGTGGGTGACAGGCTCGCAGACTGCACATGTGCCTGTGCAGCATACTCATATGGGAAGCATAGACGTGAGGGCAGCATACATGAGGGCTTCATACACACGTCACACACACACACACACACACACACACACACACCTGCTAGCGGCATACAAGTGTGTGTGAGGCACTCAGATGTAGGGGGGGGAGGTGAGTGCCACTGGCCTCAGATGGTAGATGAGGAGTTATGAGGAAAGGGCAGACGAGTGGGGGGGGGGGGTCCTGGAGTGAAGAGGCAGGTGGATGAGGCTGGATGAGGATGAAAGTGTAGGTGGATGAGGGGAAAGGGGAGAGGGTGAGGGGAAACTGCTGTGGACCCTCTCACCTGCTGACCTTTCACGCCATCCTCCACCCACTCACTCACCCCTCTCACAGTCCATTCACTCTAACTCACCCTCTCTTATAGTCCAATCACTCTCACTCACCCTCTCTCACAGTCACTCACTCTCACCCTCACAGTTCACTCACTCTCACTCACCCTCTCTCACAGTCACTCACTCTCACTCAGCCCTCTTACAGTTCACTCACTCTCACCCTCACAGTTCACTCACCCCCCAAAACCACATATTTCTAAACACCCAGCCTCATATGTACCAATATCACATGCCACACCCATCATCGTCATTTCCCCCCCCCCTAGTATCTGTGGTCCTCGACACCTACATGGCCTCCCACACCTGCACCAACACCCACACCTGTGTCTCCTCCCACACCTGGGTGACCCACACTAACCTGAGACAAAGCCTTTAACAGCCGAGTGGTGGGACAGTCGGAGTGGCTGTAGGCGGCCCAGCTCCTCCCTCCCCCCACCCCACACTCATGACAGACAGCTCAGTAATCTCAACATATCCACCAAAACAATAATTTATTGCAAATAAGGAAAGCAATAGAAAATTAGGAAGAATCAACAGGACCAACAAAAAACGAAATTGGTTTGCTGTTTATGCAAATGGTAGGCACCCACAAACCTTCACGCCGTTTTCTATGACACGGAGTAAAGTAATGAGTAATTTATAGTCTATAGATTCTAAGTACAACATTATGAAAAGTCTTGTTACTTCTGATGAGATAACTAGGCCTTTTTATGAGGGAAAATGGGTAAGGGTAGAACTAATTATTTTGAAAAGTTCATTGGGCGGAGTTGTTAGAATAGTGTTGTGAGGGGGAAGAGGCTACTGGAGACATTCTCCATGTCTGCTACAAGTACATATGTGGCTGCACATGTCATCCTTACATTGACGCTTGTCTTTAAGGCCTAAGGCCTATCTGCAAGGTTCTTAAGGTGACCACAAGTATACTGGACTAAAGTATACTCTCAGTATACAGCAAAAAAGGGGAGTTATACTTCTCAGTGTATATATATATATATCCACGTCTATCGTTATGGTGTATTTTTAGACCGTTAAATAATTAAATTTTAAATCCCTACCTCCTTTCAAATTTGAACCATGACGGTTAACGGTATTGTCAACCGTCAAATAATTCAATTTCAAATGTCTTCCCGCTACTTGTTCTATTTGGGTGTTGGTGTCCATGCTTCTAATATTGCTGGGTTTGGTTCATACAGTTTAGCCACTACACCAAAATAAAAGTGGTTTGGAAGAGCTACAGTTGTATTTTAAAATTTATCTTATATATATTTTAAGGTGTGGAGTCTCTTGGGGCCTCTATCTCTTTCACTCTTCACGCTGAAGCTGTTTTTGTTCCTTCATGCTAAAGCTGTCTTTGTTTCTTGGCGCTGAAGCTGTTTTTGTTTCTTGACGCTGAAGCTGTTTTTGTTTCTTGACGCTGAAGCTGTTTTTGTTTCTTGACGCTGAAGCTGTTTTTGTTTCTTGACGCTGAAGCTGTTTTTGTTTCTTGACGCTGAAGCTGTTTTTGTTTCTTGACGCTGAAGCTGTTTCTTCACGCTAAAACAGTCTGTCTTTCACCCTATTATTTGTTTTGTATAACCTTTTACTTGCAAATGCTACCAATAATTAAGTCTTAATTTCCTTCAAATATATGTTTTTAAGCAATGATTATTATGCATGGCAATGGGGGTAAAAAAGTATGGGAATAGGGTAAAAAAGTATGGCAATGGGGTTCAAAATGCATGTGAATGGGTAAAACAGTGTTGGTAAACTCATGGTAATGTTGCAAACAATTATACTAAGATGGTTTTATGCTGTTGCAACTGCCACGAGCTGTGTTGCCCTCAGCCTGGACCTGCGGGGGGGGGGGGGGAGGGGGTCTTTAAGGTCACTAAGACAGTCTTTACTAAGTCTTGGATGGACGGTGTCCAGTTCAGCCTTAAGTGAGTCAGCCTTTTGGATGACGCCAGCAGCCAGTGAGTCATATTACAGTCGTAGATTAACGCCCATACGCACACACACACAGCCGGTGGCCGAGTGGACAGCACGCTGGACACGTGATCGTGTGGTTGCGGGTTCGATCCCGGGCGCCGGCGAGAAACGATGGGCAGAGTTTCTTTTACCCTGAATGCCTCTGTTACCTAGCAGTAAATAGGTACCTGGGAGTTAGACAGCTGCTACGGGCTGCTTCCTGTGTGTGTGTGTGTGTGTGTGTGTGTGTACTCACCTAGTTGTGTTTGCGGGGGTTGAGCTCTGGCTCTTTGGTCCCGCCTCTCAACAGGTGTACAGATTCCTGAGCCTACTGGGCTCTATCATATCTACACTTGAAACTGTGTATGGAGTCAGCCTCCACCACATCACTTCCTAATGCATTCCATTTGTCAACCACTCTGACACTAAAAAAGTTCTTTCTAATATCTCTGTGGCTCATTTGGGCGCTCAGTTTCCACCTGTGTCCCCTAGTGCGTGTGCCCCTTGTGTTAAATAGCCTGTCTTTATCTACCTTATCAATTCCCTTGAGAATCTTGAATGTGGTGATCATGTCCCCCCTAACTCTTCTGTCTTCCAACACTGTGTGTGTGTGTGTGTGTGTGTGTGTGTGTGTGTGTGTGTGTGTGTGTGTGTGTGTGTGTGTGTGTGTGCGTGTGTGTGTGTGTGTGTGTGTGTGTGTGTGTGTGTGCGCATAAGAGGCTGGTACATAAGCTGGAGAGACAGGCAGGTGTAGCTGGTAAGGTGCTCCAGTGGATAAGGGAGTATCTAAGCAATAGGAAGCAGAGAGTTACGGTGAGGGGGTGAGACCTCCGATTGGCGTGAAGTCACCAGTGGAGTCCCACAGGGCTCTGTACTCGGTCCTATCTTGTTTCTGATATATGTAAATGATCTCCCGGAGGGTATCGATTCATTTCTCTCAATGTTTGCGGACGCTGCTAAAATTATGAGAAGGATTAAAACCAAAGAGGACTTTTTGAGGTTTCAAGAAGACCTAGACAAGCTGAAGGAATGGTCGAACAAATGGTTGTTAGAGTTTAACCCAACCAAATGTAATGTAATGGAGATAGGTGTAGGGAGCAGGAGGCCAGATACAAGGTTTCATCTGGGAGAGGCAATTCTTCAGAAGTCAAAGAAGGAAAAAGACTTGGGGGTTGATATCACGCCAAACCTGTCTCCTGCAGCACATATCAAGCGGATAACATCAGCGGCATATGCCAGGCTGGCTAACATACGAACGGCATTCAGAAGCTTGTGTAAAGAATCATTCAGAACTTTGTATACCACATAAGTCAGGCCAATCCTGGAGTATGCAGCCCCAGCATGGAGTCCATATCTAGTCAAGGATAAGACTAAACTGGAAAAGGTTCAAATGTGTGCCACCAGACTAGTACCCGAGCTGTGAGGTATGAGCTACGAGGAGAGACTATGGGAATTAAACCTCACTTCGCTGGAAGACAGAAGAGTTAAGGGGGACATGATCACCACATTCAAGATTCTGAAGGGAATTGATAAGGTAGATAAAGACAGTCTATTTAACACAAGGGGCACACGCACTAGGGGACACAGGTGGAAACTGAGTGCCCAAATGAGCCACAGAGATATTAGAAAGAACTTTTTTAGTGTCAGAGTGGTTGACAAATGGAATGCATTAGGAGGTGATGTGGTGGAGGCTGACTCCATACGCAGTTTCAAGTGTAGATATGATAGAGCCCAGTAGGCTCAGGAATCTGTACACCTGTTGATTGACGGTTGAGAGGCGGGACCAAAGAGCCAGAGCTCAACCCCCGCAAACACAACTAGGTGAGTACACACACACACACACACACACACACACACACACACACACACACACATGTCAGTTAGCCTAAATTCTCCAATATTCATTCATAAAACTGCCTCACGGGACTGCAACCTTATCAAACAAAGCTATCAGGTATTTCTTACTGTCAACACAAATTAACAACTTCACATATCAATCATTGCAACTGTTGATAAATAGACACTAACTAACCTTGCTATGAGATATAAATACAAGTGCCAGATTTGATTCAGAAGGCAACTCCAGCGTGGCCTAGTCGGATAGAACAAGTTCCTAATCCGGATAGATCTGCGTTCGAGCCTGTCGGAACGGTTGCAAGTACAGGGCACAGATTTCTCTGTGTGTCCCCTCCTGTAGGAGCATCAGTTTCGATAGATTCTCTGGATAGCCGAAGATTGATTGACCGACTCCTTGGAATGTGGGGAAGGGTTGAAGTCCGGGGGGCCACGGACGGATACCTGGATCCACTGACCTCGGGCAGGTCTTTCAATCTACCTGGATTTCAGGTGGGGAGAAGGGAGGCAATTTGGGTCGACACAAATAGCTTCCTGGACCCAAAACCCCTTGGATACACGGACACGGACACTCACACGGACACGCACACGGACACTCATGGACTCTGACACGAACCGAAGGTTTGTGTCAGATAATAAGAAGGGAGTTGATAATATAATAAGGTTGTATAATAATAATATAATATATAATAATAATAATATAATAATATAATATATAATAAGAATAATAATATAATAATAATAATAATATAATAATAATAATAATATAATAACATAATTAGGTTGGTTAGTTGGTTAGGTTAGGTTGCTCAGGTTAGGTTGCTCAGGTTAGGTTGCTCAGGTTAGGTTGCTCAGGTTAGGTTGCTCAGGTTGGTTGCTTAGGTTAGGTTGCTCAGGTTCGGTTGCTCAGGTTCGGTTGCTCAGGTTAGGTTGCTCAGGTTAGGTTGCTCAGGTTAGGTTGCTCAGGTTAGGTTGCTCAGGTTAGGTTGCTTAGGTTCGGTTGCTCAGGTTCGGTTGCTCAGGTTAGGTTGCTCAGGTTAGGTTGCTCAGGTTAGGTTGCTCAGGTTCGGTTGCTCAGGTTCGGTTGCTCAGGTTAGGTTGCTCAGGTTAGGTTGCTCAGGTTAGGTTGCTCAGGTTAGGTTGCTCAGGTTAGGTTGCTCAGGTTAGGTTGCTCAGGTCAGGTTGCTCAGGTCAGGTTGCTCAGGTCAGGTTGCTCAGGTCAGGTTGCTCAGGTCAGGTTGCTCAGGTTAGGTTGCTCAGGTTAGGTTGCTCAGGTTAGGTTAGATAGCTTAGGTTGGTTGGTTAGGTTAGATAGCTTAGGTTGGTTGGTTAGGTTAGATAGCTTAGGTTGGTTGGTTAGGTTAGTTAGGTTGGTTGGTTGGTTAGGTTAGTTAGGTTAGTTGGTTAGATAGCTTAGGTTGGTTAGGTTGGTTGGTTAGGTTAGATAGCTTAGGTTGGTTGGTTAGGTTAGTTAGGTTGGTTGGTTGGATAGCTTAGGTTGGTTGGTTGGTTGGATAGCTTAGGTTGGTTGGTTGGTTGGATAGCTTAGTTAGGTTGGTTACGTTGGTTACGTTGGATGGTTACGTTGGTTAGGATGGTTGATTACGTTGGTTAGGTTAGGTTGGGTTGGTTGGTTAGGTTGCTTGGTTAGGTTGGTTGATTAGGTTCTTTGGTTAGGTTGGTTGATTAGGTTCTTTGGTTAGGTTGGTTGGTTAGGTTGCTTGGTTAGGTTGGTTGGTAAGGTTGCTTGGTTAGGTTGGTTGGTTAGGTTGGTTGGTTTGGTTGGTTGGTTAGGTTAGGTTGGGCTGGTTGGTTAGGTTAGGTTGGTTGGTTTGGTTGGTTGGTTTGGTTGGTTGGTTAAGTTGGTTGGTTAGGTTGGTTGATTAGGTTCTTTGGTTAGGTTAGGTTAGTTGGTTAGGTTGCTTGGTTAGGTTGGTTGATTAGGTTCTTTGGTTAGGTTGCTTGGTTTTGTTGGTTGGTTAGTTGCTTGGTTAGGTTAGATAGCTTAGGTTGGTTAGGTTAGATAGCTTAGGTTGGTTGGTTAGGTTAGATAGCTTAGGTTGGTTGGTTAGGTTAGATAGCTTAGGTTGGTTGGTTAGGTTAGATAGCTTAGGTTGGTTGGTTAGGTTAGATAGCTTAGGTTAGATAGCTAAGGTTGGTTGGATAGGTTGGTTGGTTAGGTTGGTTGGTTAGTTAGGTTGGTTAGGTTGGTTTGTTAGGTTGGTTGGTTAGGTTGGTTGGTTAGGTTGGTTGGTTAGGTTAGATAGCTTACGTTGGTTAGGTTGGTTGGTTAGTTAGGTTGGTTAGTTAGGTTGGTTGGTTAGATAGCTTAGGTTGGTTAGGTTGGTTGGTTGGTTAGGTTCCTTGGTTAGGTTGGTTGGTTAGGTTGCTTGGGTAGGTTGCTTGGTTAGGTTAGATAGCTTAGGTTGGTTGGTTAGGTTAGTTAGGTTGGTTGGTTAGGTTAAATAGTTTACGTTGGTTGGTTAGTTAGGTTGGTTAGGTTAGGTTGGTTAGGTTGGTTGGTTATGTTAAGTTGGTTACGTTATTACGTTGGTTAGGTTGGTTGGTTACGTTGGTTAGGATGGTTGGTTACGTTGGTTAGGTTGGTTGGTTGGTTAGGTTAGTTTGGTTGGTTAGGTTAGGTTAGTTTGGTTGATTGGTTAGGTTAGGTTAGGGTGGTTGGTTAGGTTGGTTGGTTAGGTTGCTTGGTTAGGTTGGTTGATTAGGTTCTTTGGTTAGGTTGGTTGGTTAGGTTGCTTGGTTAGGTTGGTTGGTTAGGTTGCTTGGTTAGGTTAGATAGCTTAGGTTGGTTGGTTAGGTTAGATAGTTTCGGTTGGTTGGTTAGGTTAGATAGCTAATGTTGGTTGGATAGGTTGGTTGGTTAGGTTAGATAGCTTAGGTTGTTTGGTTAGGTTGGTTAGTTAGGTTGGTTTGTTAGGTTTGTTAGGTTGGTTAGGTTGGTTAGGTTAGGTTGCTTGGTTAGGTTGGTTGGTTAGGTTGGTTGGTTAGGTTGGTTGGTTGGTTAGGTTAGGTTGGTTAGGATGGTTGGTTACGATGGCTAGGTTAGGTTGGGTTGGTTGGTTAGGTAAGGTTAGGTTGGTTGGTTAGGTTGCTTGGTTAGGTTGGTTGGTTAGGTTGCTTGGTTAGGTTAGATAGCTTAGGTTGGTTGGTTAGGTTAGGTTGGTTGGTTAGGTTAGATAGTTTACGTTGGTTAGGTTGGTTGGTTAGTTTGGTTGGTTAGCTAGGTTGGTTGGTTAGATAGCTTAGTTTGGTTGATTAGGTTGGTTGGTTAGTTAGGTTGGTTGGTTGGTTGGTTAGGTTGGTTGCTTAGTTTGGTTGGTTGGTTAGGTTTGGTTGGTTAGGTTGGTTGGTTAGGTTAAGTTGGTTACATTATTATGTTGGTTAGGTTGGTTGGTTACGTTGGTTAGGATGGTTGGTTACGTTGTTTAGGTTGGTTGGTTGGTTAGGTTAGGTTGGTTGGGTTGGTTGGTTAGGTTAGGTTGGTTGGTTAGGATGCTTGGTTAGGTTGGTTGGTTAGGTTGCTTGGTTAGGTTGGTTGGTTAGGTTAGATAGCCAAGGTTGGTTGGATAGGTTGGTTGGTTAGGTTAGATAGCTTAGGTTGGTTGGATAGGTTGGTTGGTTAGTTAGGTTGGTTTGTTAGGTTGGTTGGTTAGGTCAGGTTGCTTAGGTTGGTTGCTTAGGTTGGTTGGTTAGGTTGGTTGGTTACATTGGTTAGGTTGGTTGGTTGGTTAGGTTAGGTTAGGTTGGTTGGTTAGGTTAGTTCGGTTGGTTGGGTTAGGTTAGGATCCTTGGTTAGGTTGGTTGATTAGGTTCCCTGGTTAGGATGGTTGGTTAGGTTGCTTGGTTAGGTTGGCTGGTTAGGTTGGTTGGTTAGGTTCCTTGGTTAGGTTAGATCGGCTACCAACAATTACAGCCCCTTTTCTATTTCTACAAACCTAGCCTAAACTAACCTAACTTAACCTGCAAACCTAGCCTATTTCCTAGTCAAAACAAACATAACCTAATCTAACCTAACGTAACTAACTCCTGGATACCTATTTACTGTTAGGTAAATAGATGTATTCGGTGATAGGAAACGCTACCTACAATTACAGCCCTTCTTCTATTTCTATTTCTACAAACCTAGCCTATTCTCTAGCCTAAACTAACCTAACCTAAGGTAATCTAACTAACTCCTGGATACCTATTTACTGCTACATGAACAGAGAAGACACGCTACCAACAATTATTGCCCAATTTCTATTTCAACAAAAAGAGCCTATTTCTTAGCCTAAACTAATCTAACCTAATTAAACCTAACCTAACCTAATCTAACCTTACCTATATATATACTTCACTACTCACTAACATCATCACTACCACACTACTCACTAACATCATCACTACCACACTACTCACCATCATCATCACTACCTCACCATCATCATCACTACCTCTCTACTCACCATCATCATCACTACCTCACCATCATCTTCACTACCACACTACTCACCATCATCACTACCACACTACTCACTATCATCATCACTACCACACTACTCACCATCATCACTACCCACCATCATAACTACCACACTACTCTTAACCATCATCACTACCTCACTACTCACCATCATCACTACCACACTACTCACCATCATCACTACCACACTACTCCTAACCATCATCACTACCTCACTACTCACAATCATCATCACTACCTCACCATCATCATCACTACTTCACCATCATCATCACTACCTCACCATCATCACTACCTCGCCATCATCATCACTACCTCACTACTCACCATCATCACTACCACACTACTCACCATCATCATTCCCTCACTACTCACCATTATCATCACTACACTACTCACCATCATCATCACTACCACAATACTCACCATCATCATCACTACCACAATACTCACCATCAACATCACTACCACACTACTTAGCAACACCATCACTACCTCACTACTCACCATCATCACTACCACACTACTCACTATCATCACTTTTATCACTTCTCACCATCACCATCACTACCTCTCTACTAACCATCATCATCACTACCACACTACTCACCATCATCATCACTACCACACTACTCACTATCATCACTTTTCACCATCACCATCACTACCTCACTATTCACCATCATCACTACCTCACCATCATCATCACTACCTCTCTACTCACCATCATCATTATTACCTCACTACTCACCATCATCATCACTACCTCACCATCATTATCACTACCTCTCTACTCACCATCATCATTACCTCACTACTCACCATCACTACCACACTACTCACCATCATCACTACCTCTCTACTCACCATCATCATCACTACTTCTCTACTCACCACCATCATTTCCTCACTACTCACTAACATCATCACTTCCTCACTACTCACCATCATCATCATCATCACTACTCACCATCATCACTACCCACCATCATCACTACCACACTACTCATAAACATCATCACTACCACACTACTCACCATCATCACTACCACACTACTCACTATCATCACTACCACACTACTCGGTGAGTAGTGTGGTAGTGAGAGTGAGTAGTGATGATGGTGAGTAGTGAGGTAGTGATGATGGTGAGTAGTGTGGTAGTGATGATGATAGTGAATAGTGTAGTAGTGATGATGATGGTGAAGTGTGGTAGTGATGATGATGGTGAAGTGTGGTAGTGATGATGGTGAAGTGTGGTAGTGATGATGGTGAAGTGTGGTAGTGATGATGGTGAAGTGTGGTAGTGATGGTGATGGTGAGTAGTGAGGTAGTGATGATGATAGTGAAGTGTGGTAGTGATGATGATGGTGAGTAGTGTGGTAGTGATGATGGTGAGTAGTGTGGTAGTGATGATGATAGTGAAGTGTGGTAGTGATGATGATGGTGAATAGTGTGGTAGTTATGATGATAGTGAGGTAGTGATGATGATGGTGAGTAGTTAGGAAATGATGATGGTGGTGAGTAGTGAGGTAGTGATGATGGTGAGTAGTGTGGTAGTGAGGTAATGATGATGATGGTGAGTAGAGAGGTAGTGATGATGATGATGAGTAGAGAGGTAGTGATGATGGTGAGGTAGTGATGATGAAGGTGAGTAGTGAGGTAATGATGATGATGGTGAGTAGAGAGGTAGGGATGATGATAGTGAATAGTGTGGTAGTGATGATAGTGAATAGTGTGGTAGTGATGATGATGGTGAGTAGTGTGGTAGTGATGATGATAGTGAGTAGTGAGGTAGTGATGATGATGGTGAGAAGTGATGATAGTGAGTAGTGTGGTAGTGATGATGGTGAGTAGTGAGGTAGTGATGATGATAGTGAAGTGTGGTAGTGATGATGATGGTGAGTAGTGTGGTAGTGATGATGATGGCGAGTAGTGAGGTAGTGATGTTGGTGAGAAGTGATAATAGTGAGTAGTGTGGTAGTGATGATGATGGTGAGTAGTGAGGTAGTGATGATAGTGAATAGTGTGATAGTGATGCTGATGGTGAGTAGTGTGATAGTGATGATGATAGTGATGTATTGATGATGATGGTGAGTAGTGAGGTAGTGATGATGATGGTTAGTGTGGTAGTGATGATAGTGAAGAGTGTGGTAGTGATGATGATGGTGAGTAGTGTGGTAGTGATGATAGTGAGTAGTGATGATGATGGTGAGAAGTGGTAGAAGTGATGATAGTGAGTAGTGTGGTAGTGATGGTGAGTAGTGAGGTAGTGATGATGATAGTGAATAGTGTGGTAGTGATGATGATGGTGAGTAGTGTTGTAGTGATTATGATAGTGAGGTAGTGATGATGATGGTGAGTAGTGAGGTAGTGATGATGATGGTGAGTAGTGTGGTAGTGATAATGATAGTGAATAGTGTGGTAGTGATGATGATGGTGAGTAGTGTGGTAGTGATGATGATAGTGAGTAGTGTGGTAGTGATGATGATGGTGAGTAGTGTGGTAGTGATGATGATGGTGAGTAGTGAGGTAGTGATAATGATGGTGAGTAGTGTGGTAGTGATGATGGTGAGTAGTGTGGTAGTGATGATAATGAGTAGTGTGGTAGTGATGATAGTGAGTAGTGAGGTAGTGATGATGATGGTGAGAAGTGATGATAGTGAGTAGTGTGGTAGTGATGATGGTGAGTAGTGAGGTAGTGATGATGATAGTGAATGGTGTGGTAGTGATGATGATGGTGAGTAGTGTGGTAGTGATGATGATAGTGAGGTAGTGATGATGATGGTGAGTAGTGAGGTAGTGATGGTGATAAGTGATAAAAGTGATGATAATGAGTAGTGTGGTAGTGATGATTGTGAGTAGTGAGGAAGTGATGATGATGGTGAGTAGTGAGGTAGTGATGGTGTTGCTAAGTAGTGTGGTAGTGATGTTGATGGTGAGTATTGTGGTAGTGATGATGATGGTGAGTATTGTGGTAGTGATGATGATGGTGAGTAGTGTAGTGATGATAATGGTGAGTAGTGAGGTAATGATGATGGTGAGTAGTGTGGTAGTGATGATGGTGAGTAGTGAGGTAGTGATGATGATGGCGAGGTAGTGATGATAGTGAGGTAGTGATGATGATGGTGAGGTAGTGATGATGATGGTGAGGTAGTGATGATGATTGTGAGTAGTGATGTAGTGATGATGGTTAAGAGTAGTGTTGTAGTGATGATGGTGAGTAGTGAGGTAGTGATGATGATAGTGAGTAGTGTGGTAGTTATGATGATGGTGGGTAGTGATGATGGTGAGTAGTGTGGTAGTGATGATGATAGTGAGTAGTGTGGTAGTGATGATGGTGAGTAGTGTTGTAGTGATGATGTTTATGAGTAGTGGTAGTGATGATGGTGGGTAGAGATGATGGTGAGTAGTGATGATGGTGAGTAGTGAGGAAGTGATGATGTTAGTGAGTAGTGAGGAAATGATGATGGTGGTGAGTAGAGAAGTAGTGATGATGATGGTGAGTAGTGAGGTAGTGATGATGGTGAGTAGTGTGGTAGTGATGGTGAGTAGTGAGGTAATGATGATGATGGTGAGTAGAGAGGTAGTGATAATGTTGAGGTAGTGATGACGATGGTGAGTAGTGAGGTAATGATGATGATGGTGAGAAGAGAGGTAGTGATGATGATGGTGAGGTAGTGATGATGATAGTGAGTAGGGAGGTAATGATGATGGTGAGTAGAGAGGTAGTGATGATGATGGTGAGGTAGTGATGATGATGGGGAGTAGGGAGGTAATGATGATGATGGTGAGTAGAGAGGTAGTGATGATGATGGTGAGGTAGTGATGATGGTGGTGAGTAGAGAAGTAGTGATGATGGTGAGTAGTGTGGTAGTGATGGTGAGTAGTGAGGTAATGATGATGATGGTGAGTAGAGAGGTAGTGATAATGATGGTGAGGTAGTGATGATGATGGTGAGTAGAGAGGTAGTGATGGTGATGGTAAGGTAGTGATGATGATGGTGAGTAGGGAGGTAGTGATGATGATGGTGAGTAGGGAGGTAGTGATAATGATGGTGAGGTAGTGATGATGATGGTGAGTAGAGAGGTAGAGAGGTAGTGATGATGATGGTGAGGTAGTGATGATGATGGTGAGTAGAGAGGTAGTGATGATGATGGTGAGGTAGTAATGATGATGGTGAGTAGGGAGGTAGTGATGATGATGGTGAGTAGGGAGGTAGTGATAATGATGGTGAGGTAGTGATGATGATGGTGAGTAGAGAGGTAGAGAGGTAGTGATGATGATGGTGAGGTAGTGATGATGATGGTGAGTAGGGAGGTAGTGATGATGTTAGTGAGTAGTGTGGTAGTGATGATGTTAGTGAGTAGTGAAGTATATATATAGGTAAGGTTAGATTAGGTTAGGTTAGGTTTAATTAGGTTAGATTAGTTTAGGCTAAGAAATAGGCTATTTTTGTTGAAATAGAAATAGGGCAGTAATTGTTGGTAGCGTGTCTTCTCTGTTCACGTAGCAGTAAATAGGTATCCAGGATTTAGTTAGATTACCTTAGGTTAGGTTAGTTTAGTCTAGGAAATGGGCTAGGTTTGTAGAAATAGAAATAGAAGAAGGGCTGTAATTGTAGGTAGCGTTTCCTATCACCGAATACATCTATTCACCTAACAGTAAATAGGTATCCAGGAGTTAGTTACGTTAGGTTAGGTTATGTTAGATTAGGTTAGGTTAGATTAGGTTAGGTTGGTTTAGGGTAGGTTTGTAGAAGTAGGGCTGTAATTGTTGGTAGCCTTTCCTATCACCGAATGTCTCTGTTCACCTAGCAGTAAATAGGTATCCAGGCGTTAGTAAGCTAGCTACTTGGGGCGTGGTGAGTGAGTGAGGGTTATTCACTAGTTGGACCTTGTGGGGTGGTGGGTGTTGGAGACCATTATAAGCCTAACATGTATAAAGTGCCTGTCTGCCTGTCCCCCGACTCAATGATGTTACAAGTATTGACTAAATGAAGCCTAAGAGAAAATATGCAAGGCCTAAGATAAGTCATTTGTCAGCAGCAACTTGTGCGAGATCTATGGCAGCTGTGGCATCCCAACATTTCTATTTTGGAGCAACAGTAGTAGTAGTAGTAGTAGTAGTAGTAGAAGTAGTAGTAGTAGTAGTAGTAGTCCATTTGTTGTTGGTTAATTTGACTAAATAGTTGCAATAAGTACTATCATTAATGGAGAATTGGCTGCTATGTGTGAGTATCCTCCGCCTGCCTGCCTGCCGCAGTTACCATTATCTTGACTCACTCACTCACTCACATGTGATTACTTACTACTTGTATACAATAGCAACGGCCATACTACCTACCTACCTATCACCTTGAGAACACTGCGTCTCCTCCCATACATCTGTCAGGTTAAACACCGTTGACTTTGGTTAGTACTTGGATGGTTGACCTGCCTGGGAACACCAACTGCTGCTGCTGTTAGTATACATATTTGGGCAGTCTCCGTAGGTCAGAGTGTGTGTGTGTGTGTGTGTGTGTGTGTGTGTGTGTGTGTGTGTGTGTGTGTGTGTGTGTGTGTGTGTGTGTGTGTGTGTGTGTGTGTGTGTGCGCGCGCGCATAAGAGGCTGGTACATAAGCTGGAGAGACAGGCAGGTGTAGCTGGTAAGGTGCTCCAGTGGATAAGGAAGTATCTAAGCAATAGGAAGCAGAGAGTTACGGTGAGGGGTGAGACCTCCAATTGGCGTGAAGTCACCAGTGGAGTCCCACAGGGCTCTGTACTCGGTCCTCTCTTCTTTCTGATATATGTAAATGATCTCCCGGAGGGTATCGATTCATTTCTCTCAATGTTTGCGGACGCTGCTAAAATTATGAGAAGGATTAAAACAGAAGAGGACTGTTTGAGGCTTCAAGAAGACCAAGACAAGCTGAAGGAATGGTCGAACAAATGGTTGTTAGAGTTTAACCCAACCAAATGTAATGTAATGAAGATAGGTGTAGGGAGCAGGAGGCCAGATACAAGGTATCATCTGGGAGAGGAAATTCTTCAGGAGTCAGAGAAGGAAAAAGACTTGGGGGTTGATATCACGCCAAACCTGTCTCCTGCAGCACATATCAAGCAGATAACATCAGCGGCATATGCCAGGCTGGCCAACATACGAACGGCATTGAGAAACTTGTGTAAAGAATCATTCGGAACTTTGTATACCACATATGTCAGGCCAATCCTGGAGTATGCAGCCCCAGCATGGAGTCCATATCTAGTCAAGGATAAGACTAAACTGGAAAAGGTTCAAAGGTTTGGCACCAGACTAGTACCCGAGCTGAGAGGTATGAGCTACGAGGAGAGACTACGGGAATTAAACCTCACTTCGGTGGAAGACAGAAGAGTTAAGGGGGACATGATCACCACATTTAAGATTCTGAAGGGAATTGATAGGGTAGATAAAGACAGTCTATTTAGCACAAGGGGACACAGGTGGAAACTGAGTGCCCAAATGAGCCACAGAGATATTGGAAAGAACTTTTTTAGTGTCAGAGTGGTTGACAAATGTCAGTTAGCCTAAATTCTCCAATATTCATTCATAAAACTGCCTCACGGGACTGCAACCTTATCAAACAAAGCTATCAGGTATTTCTAACTGTCAACACAAATTAACAACTTCACATATCAATCATTGCAACTGTTGATAAATAGACACTAACTAACCTTGCTATGAGATATAAATACAAGTGCCAAATTTGATTCAGAAGGCAACTCCAGCGTGGCCTAGTCGGATAGAACAAGTTCCTAATCCGGATAGATCTGCGTTCGAGCCTGTCGGAACGGTTGCAAGTACAGGGCACAGATTTCTCTGTGTGTCCCCTCCTGTAGGAGCATCAGTTTCGATAGATTCTCTGGATAGCCGAAGATTGATTGACCGACTCCTTGGAATGTGGGGAAGGGTTGAAGTCCGGGGGGCCACGGACGGATACCTGGATCCACTGACCTCGGGCAGGTCTTTCAATCCACCTGGATTTCAGGTGGGGAGAAGGGAGGCAATTTGGGTCGACACAAATAGCTTCCTGGACCCAAAACCCCTTGGATACACGGACACGGACACGCACACGGACACTCATGGACTCTGACACGAACCGAAGGTTCGTGTCAGATAATAAGAAGGGAGTTGATAATATAATAAGGTTGTATAATAATAATACAATATATAATAATAATAATATAATAATATAATATATAATAATAATACAATATATAATAATAATAATATAATAATATAATATATAATAATAATAATGATATAATAATAATAATAATAATATAATAATAATAATAATATAATAACATAATTAGGTTGGTTAGTTGGTTAGGTTAGGTTGCTCAGGTTAGGTTGCTCATGTTAGGTTGCTCAGGTTAGGTTGCTCAGGTTGGTTGGTTAGGTGAGGTTGCTCAGGTTAGGTTGCTTAGGTTAGGTTGCTCAGGTTCGGTTGCTCAGGTTCGGTTGCTCAGGTTGGTTGGTTAGGTTAGGTTGCTCAGGTTCGGTTGGTTAGGTTAGGTTGCTCAGGTTCGGTTGCTCAGGTTAGGTTGCTCAGGTTAGGATGCTCAGGTTAGGTTGCTCAGGTTTGGTTGGTTAGGTTAGGTTGCTCAGGTTCGGTTGCTCAGGTTAGGTTGCTCAGGTTGGTTGGTTAGGTTAGGTTGCTTAGGTTAGGTTGCTTAGGTTAGGTTGCTCAGGTTCGGTTGCTCAGGTTCGGTTGCTCAGGTTAGGTTGCTCAGGTTAGGTTGCTCAGGTTAGGTTGCTTAGGTTGGTTGGTTAGGTTTGGTTGCTTAGGTTAGGTTGCTCAGGTTAGGTTGCTCAGGTTAGGTTGCTCAGGTTAGGTTGCTCCGGTTAGGTTGCTCAGGTTAGGTTGCTCAGGTTAGGTTGCTCAGGTTAGGTTGCTCAGGTTAGGTTGCTCAGGTTAGGTTAGGTTGCTCAGGTTAGGTTGCTCAGGTTAGGTTGGTTAGGCAGGTTGCTCAGGTTAGGTTGCTCAACCTTAGGTTAGGTTAGGTTACATTGCTTAGGTTGGTTGGTTACGTTGGTTGGTTGGTTACGTTGGTTGGTTGGTTAGGTTGGATAGTTAGGTTGGTTGGTTAGGTTGGTTGGTTAGGTTTCTTTGTTAGGTTAGTTAGTTGGATAGCTCAGGTTAGGTTGCTTAGGTTGGTTGGTTAGGTTTGGTTGCTTAGGTTAGGTTGCTCAGGTTAGGTTGCTCAGGTTAGGTTGCTCAGGTTAGGTTGCTCCGGTTAGGTTGCTCAGGTTAGGTTGCTCAGGTTAGGTTGCTCAGGTTAGGTTGCTCAGGTTAGGTTAGGTTGCTCAGGTTAGGTTAGGTTGCTCAGGTTAGGTTGCTCAGGTTAGGTTGGTTAGGCAGGTTGCTCAGGTTAGGTTGCTCAACCTTAGGTTAGGTTAGGTTACATTGCTTAGGTTGGTTGGTTACGTTGGTTGGTTGGTTACGTTGGTTGGTTGGTTAGGTTGGATAGTTAGGTTGGTTGGTTAGGTTGGTTGGTTAGGTTTCTTTGTTAGGTTAGTTAGTTGGATAGCTTAGGTTGGATAGCTTAGGTTGGTTAGGTTGGTTGGTTAGGTTAGATAGCTTAGGTTGCTTGGTTAGGTTAGATAGCTTAGGTAGGTTGGATAGGTTAGTTAGGTTGGTTGGTTGGTTGGATAGCTTAGGTTGGTTGGTTGGTTAGGTTGCTTGGTTAGGTTGGTTGGTTTGGTTGCTTGGTTAGGTTAGATAGCTTAGGTTGGTTGGTTAGGTTAGATAGCTTAGGTTGGTTGGTTAGGTTAGTTAGGTTGGTTGGTTGGATAGCTTAGGTTGGTTAGGTTGCTTGGTTAGGTTAGATAGCTTAGGTTGGTTGGTTAGGTTAGTTAGGTTGGTTGGTTGGATAGCTTAGGTTGGTTGGTTGGTTGGATAGCTTAGGTTGGTTGGTTGGTTGGATAGCTTAGTTAGGTTGGTTACGTTGGTTACGTTGGTTAGGATGGTTGATTACATTGGTTAGGTTAGGTTGGGTTGGTTGGTTAGGTTGCTTGGTTAGGTTGGTTGATTAGGTTCTTTGGTTAGGTTGGTTGATTAGGTTCTTTGGTTAGGTTGGTTGGTTAGGTTGCTTGGTTAGGTTGGTTGGTAAGGTTGCTTGGTTAGGTTGGTTGATTAGGTTCTTCGGTTAGGTTGGTTGGTTAGGTTAGGTTGCTTAGGTTGGTTGCTTAGGTTGGTTGCTTAGGTTGCTTAGGTTGGTTGGTTAGGTTAGATAGCTTAGGTTGGTTGGTTAGGTTAGGTTGCTTAGGTTGGTTGCTTAGGTTGGTTGGTTAGGTTGGTTGGTTAGGTTGGTTGGTTAGGTTGGTTGGCTTGGTTAGAGAGCTTACGTTGGTTAGGTTGCTTGGTTAGGTTGGTTGGTTAGGTTGGTTGGTTAGGTTGGTTGGCTAGGTTAGATAGCTTACGTTGGTTAGGTTGGTTGGTTAGGTTCCTTGGTTAGGTTGGTTGGTTAGGTTGCTTGGTTAGGTTGGTTGGTTAGGTTAGATAGCTTAGGTTGGTTGGTTAGGTTAGATAGCTTAGGTTGGTTGGTTAGGTTGGTTGGTTAGGTTAGAAAGCTTACGTTGGTTGGTTAGATTGGTTGGTTAGGTTAGATAGCTTACGTTGGTTAGGTTGGTTGGTTAGATTGCTTGGTTAGGTTGGTTGGTTAGGTTAGGTTGCTTGATTAGGTTAGATAGCTAAAGTTGGTTGGTTAGGTTTGTTGGTTAGGTTAGGTTGCTTAGGTTGGTTGGTTAGTTAGGTTGGTTAGGTTGGTTGGTTGGATAGCTTAGGTTGGTTGGTTAGGTTGGTTGGTTAGGTTGGTTGGTTAGGTTGGTTGGTTAGGTTGGTTGGTTAGGTTGGTTGGTTAGGTTGGTTGGTTAGGTTGGTTGGTTAGGTTAGGTTGGGCTGGTTGGTTAGGTTAGGTTGGTTGGTTTGGTTGGTTGGTTTGGTTGGTTGGTTAGGTTGGTTGGTTAGGTTGGTTGATTAGGTTCTTTGGTTAGGTTAGGTTGGTTGGTTAGGTTGCTTGGTTAGGTTGGTTGATTAGGTTCTTTGGTTAGGTTGTTTAGTTTTGTTCGTTGGTTAGTTGCTTGGTTAGGTTAGATAGCTTAGGTTGGTTAGGTTAGATAGCTTAGGTTGGTTGGTTAGGTTAGATAGCTTAGGTTGGTTGGTTAGGTTAGATAGCTTAGGTTGGTTGGTTAGGTTAGATAGCTTAGGTTAGATAGCTAAGGTTGGTTGGATAGGTTGGTTGGTTAGGTTGGTTGGTTAGTTAGGTTGGTTAGGTTGGTTGGTTAGGTTGGTTGGTTAGGTTGGTTGGTTAGGTGTGTTAGGTTGGATGGTTAGGTTAGATAGCTTACGTTGGTTAGGTTGGTTGGTTGGTTAGGTTCCTTGGTTAGGTTGGTTGGTTAGGTTGCTTGGGTAGGTTGCTTGGTTAGGTTAGATAGCTTAGGTTGGTTGGTTAGGTTAGTTAGGTTGGTTGGTTAGGTTAAATAGTTTACGTTGGTTGGTTAGTTAGGTTGGTTGGTTGGTTAGGTTGGTTGGTTAGGTTAGATAGCTTAGGTTGGTTGGTTAGGTTAGTTAGGTTGGTTGGTTAGGTTAAAAAGTTTACATTGGTTGGTTAGTTAGGTTGGTTGGTTGGTTAGGTTGGTTGGTTAGGTTGGTTGGTTAGGTTGGTTGGTTAGTTAGGTTGGTTAGGTTGGTTGATTAGGTTGGTTGGTTAGGTTGGTTGGTTAGGTTGGTTGGTTAGGTTAGTTAGGTTGGTTGGTTAGGTTAGATAGCTTACGTTGGTTAGGTTGGTTGGTTGGTTAGGTTCCTTGGTTAGGTTGGTTGGTTAGGTTGCTTGGGTAGGTTGCTTGGTTAGGTTAGATAGCTTAGGTTGGTTGGTTAGGTTAGTTAGGTTGGTTGGTTAGGTTAAATAGTTTACGTTGGTTGGTTAGTTAGGTTGGTTGGTTGGTTTGGTTGGTTAGGTTAGGTTGGTTAGGTTGGTTTGGTTGGTTGGTTAGGTTAAGTTGGTTACGTTATTACGTTGGTTAGGTTGGTTGGTTACGTTGGTTAGGATGTTTGGTTACGTTGGTTAGGTTGGTTGGTTGGTTAGGTTAGTTTGGTTGGTTAGGTTAGGTTAGTTTGGTTGGTTGGTTAGGTTAGGTTAGGTTGGTTGGTTAGGTTGGTTGGTTAGGTTGCTTGGTTAGGTTGGTTGATTAGGTTCTTTGGTTAGGTTCGTTGGTTAGGTTGCTTGGTTAGGTTGGTTGGTTAGGTTGCTTGGTTAGGTTAGATAGTTTAGGTTGGTTGGTTAGGTTAGATAGTTTAGGTTGGTTGGTTAGGTTAGATAGCTAATGTTGGTTGGATAGGTTGGTTGGTTAGGTTAGATAGCTTAGGTTGTTTGGTTAGGTTGGTTAGTTAGTTAGGTTGGTTTGTTAGGTTTGTTAGGTTGGTTAGGTTAGGTTGCTTGGTTAGGTTGGTTGGTTAGGTTGGTTGGTTAGGTTGGTTGGTTGGTTAGGTTAGGTTGGTTAGGTTGGTTAGGTTAGGTTGGTTATGTTAGGTTGGTTAGGTTAGATAGCTTAGGTTGGTTGGTTAGGTTAGATAGCTTAGGTTGGTTGGTTAGGTTAGATAGCTAAGGTTGGTTGGATAGGTTGGTTGGATAGGTTTGTTGGTTAGGTTAGATAGCTTAGGTTGTTTGGTTAGGTTGGTTGGTTAGTTAGGTTGGTTTGTTAGGTTGGTTAGGTTGGTTGGTTAGGTTAGGTTGGTTGGTTAGGTTGGTTGGTTAGGTTGGTTGGTTAGGTTAGGTTGGTAAGGTTAGGTTGGTTAGGTTAGGTTGCTTAGGTTGGTTGCTTAGGTTGGTTGGTTAGGTTGGTTACGTTGGTTAGGTTGGTTGGTTACATTGGTTAGGTTGGTTGGATTTATTGGTTAGGTTGGTTGGTTACGTTGGTTGGTTGGTTACGCTAGGTTAGGTTGGTTGGTTAGGTTAGTTGGTTGGTTAGGTTAGATAGTTTACGTTGGTTAGGTTGGTTGGTTAGTTTGGTTGGTTAGTTAGGTTGGTTGGTTAGATAGCTTAGTTTGGTTGATTAGGTTGGTTGGTTAGTTAGGTTGGTTGGTTGGTTGGTTAGGTTGGTTGCTTAGGTTGTTTGGTTGGTTAGGTTGGTTAGGTTTGGTTGGTTAGGTTGGTTGGTTAGGTTAAGTTGGTTACGTTATTACGTTGGTTAGTTTGGTTGGTTACGTTAGTTAGGATGGTTGGTTACGTTGATAAGGTTGGTTGGTTGATTAGGTTAGGTTAGGTTGGTTGGGTTGGTTGGTTAGGTTAGGTTTATTGGTTGGGATGCTTGGTTAGGTTGGTTGGTTAGGTTGCTTGGTTAGGTTGGTTGGTTAGGTTAGATAGCCAAGGTTGGTTGGATAGGTTGGTTGGTTAGGTTAGATAGCTTAGGTTGGTTGGTTAGGTTGGTTGGTTAGTTAGGTTGGTTTGTTAGGTTAGTTGGTTAGGTTAGGTTGCTTAGGTTGGTTGCTTAGGTTGGTTGGTTAGGTTGGTTATGTTGGTTAGGTTGGTTGGTTACATTGGTTAGGTTGGTTGGTTGGTTAGGTTAGGTTAGGTTGGTTGGTTAGGTTAGTTCGGTTGGTTGGGTTAGGTTAGGATCCTTGGTTAGGTTCCTTGGTTAGGTTCCTTGGTTAGGTTGGTTGATTAGGTTCCCTGGTTAGGATGGTTGGTTAGGTTGCTTGGTTAGGTTGGTTGGTTAGGTTGGTTGGTTAGGTTCCTTGGTTAGGTTAGATAGGCTACCAACAATTACAGCCCCTTTTCTGTTTCTATTTCTACAAACCTAGCCTAAACTAACCTAACTTAACCTGCAAACCTAGCCTATTTCCTAGTCAAAACAAACATAACCTAATCTAAGCTAACCTAACCTAACGTAACTAACTCCTGGATACCTATTTACTGTTAGGTGAATAGATGTATTCGGTGATAGGAAACGCTACCTACAATTACAGCCCTTCTTCTATTTCTATTTTTTACAAACCTAGCCTATTCTCTAGCCTAAACTAACCTAACCTAAGGTAATCTAACTAACTCCTGGATACCTATTTACTGCTACATGAACAGAGAAGACACGCTACCAACAATTACTGCCCTATTTCTATTTCAACAAAAATAGCCTATTTCTTAGCCTAAACTAATCTAACCTAATTAAACCTAACCTAACCTAATCTAACCTTACCTATATATATACTTCACTACTCACTAACATCATCACTACCACACTACTCACTAACATCATCACTACCTCCCTACTCACCATCATCATCACTACCTCACCATCATCATCACTACCTCTCTACCTCTCTACTCACCATCATTATCACTACCTCTCTACTCACCATCATCATCATTACCTCACTACTCACCATCACTACCACACTACTCACCATCATCACTACTTCTCTACTCACCACCATCATCATTTCCTCACTACTCACTAACATCATCACTTCCTCACTACTCACCATCATCACTACTCACCATCATCTCTACCCACCATCATCACTACCACTACTCATAAACATCATCACTACCACACTACTCACCATCATCACTACCACACTACTCACTATCATCATCACTACCACACTACTCACCATCATCACTACCACACTACTCACTATCATCATCACTACCACACTACTCACCATCATCACTACCCACCATCATAACTACCACACTACTCTTAACCATCTTCACTACCTCACTACTCACTATCATCACTACCACACTACTCACCATCATCACTACCACAATACTCTTAACCATCATCACTACCTCACTACTCACAATCATCATCACTACCTCACCATCATCATCACTACCTCACCATCATCATCACTACCTCACCATCATCACTACCTCGCCATCATCATCACTACCTCACTACTCACCATCATCACTACCACACTACTCACCATCATCATTACCTCACTACTCACCATTATCATCACTACACTACTCACCATCATCATCACTACCACAATACTCACCATCATCATCACTACCACAATACTCACCATCAACATCACTACCACACTACTTAGCAACACCATCACTACCTCACTACTCACCATCATCACTACCACACAACTCACTATCATCACTTCTCACCATCACCATCACTACCTCACTACTCACCATCATCATCACTACCACACTATTCACTATCATCATCACTACCACACTACTCACCATCATCATCACTACCACACTACTCACTATCATCACTTCTCACCATCATCATCACTACCTCACTATTCACCATCATCACTACCTCACCATCATCATCACTACCTCTCTACTCACCATCATCATTATTACCTCACTGCTCACCATCATCATCACTACCTCACCATCATTATCACTACCTCTCTACTCACCATCATCATTACCTCACTACTCACCATCACTACCACACTACTCACCATCATCACTACCTCACTACTCACCATCATCATCACTACTTCTCTACTCACCACCATCATTTCCTCACTACTCACTAACATCATCACTTCCTCACTACTCACCATCATCATCATCATCACTACTCACCATCATCACTACCCACCATCATCACTACCACACTACTCATAAACATCATCACTACCACACTACTCACCATCATCACTACCACACTACTCACTATCATCACTACCACACTACTCGGTGAGTAGTGTGGTAGTGATAGTGAGTAGTGATGATGGTGAGTAGTGAGGTAGTGATGATGGTGAGTAGTGTGGTAGTGATGATGATAGTGAATAGTGTAGTAGTGATGATGATGGTGAAGTGTGGTAGTGATGATGATGGTGAAGTGTGGTAGTGATGATGATGGTGAAGTGTGGTAGTGATGATGATGGTGAAGTGTGGTAGTGATGATGGTGAAGTGTGGTAGTGATGATGGAGAAGTGTGGTAGTGATGATGGTGAAGTGTGGTAGTGATGATGGTGAAGTGTGGTAGTGATGGTGAGTAGTGAGGTAGTGATGATGATAGTGAAGTGTGGTAGTGATGATGATGGTGAGTAGTGTGGTAGTGATGATGATGGTGAGTAGTGAGGTAGTGATGATGATGGTGAGTAGTGTGGTAGTGATGATGATAGTGAAGTGTGGTAGTGATGATGATGGTGAACAGTGTGGTAGTGATGATGATAGTGAGGTAGTGATGATGATAGTGAGTAGTGAGGAAATGATGATGGTGGTGAGTAGTGAGGTAGTGATGATGGTGAGTAGTGTGGTAGTGAGGTAATGATGATGATGGTGAGTAGAGAGGTAGTGATGATGATGGTGAGTAGAGAGGTAGTGATGATGGTGAGGTAGTGATGATGAAGGTGAGTAGTGAGGTAATGATGATGATGGTGAGTAGAGAGGTAGTGATGATGATGGTGAGGTAGTGATGATAATGGTGAGTAGTGAGGTAGTGATGATGATGGTGAGAAAGTGGTGAGGGTGAGTAGTGTGGTAGTGATGATGATAGTGAATAGTGTGGTAGTGATGATGATAGTGAATAGTGTGGTAGTGATGATAGTGAATAATGTGGTAGTGATGATGATGGTGAGTAGTGTGGTAGTGATGATGATAGTGAGTAGTGAGGTAGTGATGATGATGGTGAGAAGTGATGATAGTGAGTAGTGTGATAGTGATGATGGTGAGTAGTGAGGTAGTGATGATGATAGTGAAGTGTGGTAGTGATGATGATGGTGAGTAGCGTGGTAGTGATGATGATGGTGAGTAGTGAGGTAATGATGATGATGGTGAGTAGTGTGGTAGTGATGATGATAGTGAATAGTGTGGTAGTGATGATGATGGCGAGTAGTGAGGTAGTGATGATGGTGAGAAGTGATAATAGTGAGTAGTGTGGTAGTGATGATGATGGTGAGTAGTGAGGTAGTGATGATAGTGAATAGTGTGATAGTGATGGTGAGTAGTGTGATAGTGATGATGATAGTGATGTATTGATGATGATGGTGAGTAGTGAGGTAGTGACGATGATGGTTAGTGTGGTAGTGATGATAGTGAATAGTGTGGTAGTGATGATGATGGTGAGTAGTGTGGTAGTGATGATAGTGAGTAGTGATGATGATGGTGAGAAGTGGTAGAAGTGATGATAGTGAGTAGTGTGGTAGTGATGATGATGGTGAGTAATGAGGTAGTGATGATGATAGTGAATAGTGTGGTAGTGATGATGATGGTGAGTAGTGTTGTAGTGATTATGATAGTGAGGTAGTGATGATGATGGTGAGTAGTGAGGTAGTGATGATGATGGTGAGTAGTGTGGTAGTGATAATGATAGTGAATAGTGTGGTAGTGATGATGATGATGAGTAGTGTGGTAGTGATGATGATAGTGAGTAGTGTGGTAGTGATGATGATGGTGAGTAGTGTGGTAGTGATGATGATGGTGAGTTGTGAGGTAGTGATGGTGTTGCTAAGTAGTGTGGTAGTGATGTTGATGGTGAGTAGTGATAGAAGTGATGATAGTGATGATGATGGTGAGTAGTGTGGTAGTGATGATAATAGTGAGTAGTGAGGTAGTGATAATGATGGTGAGTAGTGTGGTAGTGATGATGGTGAGTAGTGTGGTAGTGATGATAGTGAGTAGTGTGGTAGTGATGATAGTGAGTAGTGAGGTAGTGATGATGATGGTGAGAAGTGATGATAGTGAGTAGTGTGGTAGTGATGATGGTGAGTAGTGAGGTAGTGATGATGATAGTGAATAGTGTGGTAGTGATGATGATGGTGAGTAGTGTGGTAGTGATGATGATAGTGAGTAGTGAGGTAGTGATGATGATGGTGAGTAGTGAGGTAGTGAAGGTGATAAGTGATAAAAGTGATGATAATGAGTAGTGTGGTATTAATGATGATTGTGAGTAGTGAGGTAGTGATGATGATGGTGAGTAGTGAGGTAGTGATGGTGTTGCTAAGTAGTGTGGTAGTGATGTTGATGGTGAGTATTGTGGTAGTGATGATGATGGTGAGTATTGTGGTAGTGATGATGATGGTGAGTAGTGTAGTGATGATAATGGTGAGTAGTGAGGTAATGATGATGGTGAGTAGTGTGGTAGTGATGATGGTGAGTAGTGAGGTAGTGATGATGATAACGAGGTAGTGATGATGGTGAGGTAGTGATGATGATGGTGACGTAGTGATGATGATGGTGAGGTAGTGATGATGATGGTGAGGTAGTGATGATGATTGTGAGTAGTGAGGTAGTGATGATGGTTAAGAGAAGTGTGGTAGTGATGATGGTGAGTAGTGTGGTAGTGATGATGGTGAGTAGTGAGGTAGTGATGATGATAGTGAGTAGTGTGGTAGTTATGATGATGGTGGGTAGTGATGATGGTGAGTAGTGTGGTAGTGATGATGATAGTGAGTAGTGTGGTAGTGATGATGGTGAGTAGTGTGGTAGTGATGATGTTTATGAGTAGTGGTAGTGATGATGGTGGGTAGAGATGATGGTGAGTAGTGATGATGGTGAGTAGTGAGGAAGTGATGATGTTAGTGAGTAGTGAGGAAATGATGATGGTGGTGAGTAGTGAAGTAGTGATGATGATGGTGAGTAGTGAGGTAGTGATGATGGTGAGTAGTGTGGTAGTGATGGTGAGTAGTGAGGTAATGATGATGATGGTGAGTAGAGAGGTAGTGATAATGGTGAGGTAGTGATGACGATGGTGAGTAGTGAGGTAATGATGATGATGGTGAGTAGAGAGGTAGTGATGATGATGGTGAGGTAGTGATGATGATAGTGAGTAGGGAGGTAATGATGATGGTGAGTAGAGAGGTAGTGATGATGATGGTGAGGTAGTGATGATGATGGTGAGTAGGGAGGTAATGATGATGGTGAGTAGAGAGGTAGTGATGATGATGGTGAGGTAGTGATGATGGTGGTGAGTAGAGAAGTAGTGATGATGGTGAGTAGTGTGGTAGTGATGGTGAGTAGTGAGGTAATGATGATGATGGTGAGTAGAGAGGTAGTGATAATGATGGTGAGGTAGTGATGATGATGGTGAGTAGAGAGGTAGTGATGATGATGGTGAGGTAGTGATGATGATGGTGAGTAGGGAGGTAGTGATGATGTTAGTGAGTAGTGTGGTAGTGATGATGTTAGTGAGTAGTGAAGTATATATATAGGTAAGGTTAGATTAGGTTAGGTTAGGTTTAATTAGGTTAGATTAGTTTAGGCTAAGAAATAGGCTATTTTTGTTGAAATAGAAATAGGGCAGTAATTGTTGGTAGCGTGTCTTCTCTGTTCACGTATGTTACGAACCCGGATCCAGCGTCCGAGCCTGGAGCAGTGATAACCACGCCATCTGTGGGTCAGCTCCCGAAACCCCCGCCAAGTGGACGACGACACCTGGTGAGGACAGCGTGTACTGGCCTCGAGGACCAGTTTCCAGTCTGGTTCAGCGCTCAACACCGTCGCTTCTGACCTCTGGTGAGGTGGTGCTCCGACGACAGCGCCATCTATGGACTGGATACGTCAGGTGTTTGTGCCCGAGCCCGGAAGTGAGGTGTATTAGTGTCCCGGTTATTGATGACGTGTCTGCTTACAGAGCCGACCTGGGACCACTGTGATGGAAGTGGAGTCAGTCTACCCGAGGCAGCCAGTCTCCATACTGTGAAGTTTGCTGCAGCTGTTGTGACGTCGTCCCCCCGGAAGAACACTGTGGTGTGTTAGCCTGCCAGTGGAGTGGCAGTGAAAGGATTTACCCGGGACCGACTGTTGGAGACGATCATCCACTATGGTATTGAGGACAGGAGGGTGATTTGTGATATCACACGAGACTCCTGTCTAGGGCGTACCCCTTATATCGTTCGTGGAGTGGCCGTACCAGCCTCGGTGGCTCAGTACCTGCCAGCAGACCAGCTGGACGTGTGGTTGACGGCCTCCACGACGGTGCCCCCAGTGGACCTGCGTTTTGGCTGACCTGTGGCCCGGGTAGGCTCGGCATTCTCAGAGGACACGTCGTGAGGCCACGAAGAAAGCGCCAAGGACTCAGCACCAAGTGGTGTGGCACCAGCGTCTTCAGCAGAAGACCACGATTATGGATTAATCCCCTTGTATAGTGTTAATACCCCCCCCCCCCTTTGTGTAACCGTTTTATATATTATTTATTGGTGACGGACATTATATAATATTAAGTTCTTAGCTTTCTTTCCCTACTCCCATTAAGTTACTTGCGTCACGGATCTCATCCCTTGATAGCCAATACTGGCTTGGGAATGGATACATATATCTTCCTCTAACAACATCAGAGTAAGGACCCCGTTGCGTCCCGAGAGGGCCGTAACATAATTGGCATCCCCAGCGGGATCCATCCCCTTGTTAAGTATGTTTGACAGGGGTGGTGAAGTGGCGTAATCCCTGTATATAATTCCCCCTGTGTGTGACGATTGTGACGCTATACGTCCTGTGCGGTGCTCAGAGTGACTAAGTGCGATATTGTGCAGTGCGGTGCTCGCTGTGATTAAGCGATTAAGTGCAATATTGACTAGTGCGGTGCTCAGTGATTCAGTGCAATATTGTAGAGCGAAGTGTTCGCTTGGATTCAGTGCAATATTGGGTAGTGCGGTGCCCGAAGTGATTACGTGCAATATTGGCAAGTGCAGTGTTTAGTGCGATAAAGTGCAATATTGGCGTAGAACAGTGCTCGGTGTGTTAAGTGCTAACGTGTAAGCAGTGTGTTAAGTGCTAAGTGTTCCATCTGTGACAATGGCAGACAAAGCTACCATCGATGATCTGGACGAAGTTCAGGCTTTTCTGAACAGAGAGGATTGTCTTGCCAGATTAAAGTATCTGAGCAAACCGGAACTTGTACTAGTGAGCGCCTACCTGGAGATCAAGATCCGTGCCAGTGATTCCCGTGTGGAGATCTTGTCCAAGGTTCACCGGCACCTGAAGGCAGAAGAGAAACAGGAAGGCGAGACTCCTAGTACAAAGGAAAGTGCAGACATAGCTTCCACGGAAAAAGAAGATAAGGGCAGCGACGTTGACAGTGATGCAGGCGAGCTTAATATCAGCTTCCTAACAGTCAAAATGCGTGCCCTAGAGATCAATCGTGAAATAGAATGGAAGAAATTAGAAATGGAACGAGAGAGACAAGATAAAGAAATGGAGATGAAAGAAAAAGAATTGGCGATGAGGCGTTTAGAATTAGAAAGAGAAGAGAAACGACAGAGAGAAGAGAGAGAAAGAGAAGAAAGAAGAGAAGAACGAGAAAGAGAAGAGAAACGAGAAAGAGAAGAACGAGAACGAGAGAGAGAAGAACGAGAAAGAGAAGAGAGACGAGAGAGAGAAGAACGAGAACGAGAGAGAGAAGAACGAGAGCGAGAAAGAGAGGAACGAGACAGACAAGAACGACGAGACAAAAAGGAAAGAGAGAGACAACATGAACTAGAAGTTTTGCGATTAGGCGGTGGTCGGAGGCAAACAACGGACACCAGTAGCTTCGATCCGGTACGCAACATCAAAATGGTCCCCAAATTCCATGAGAAGGAAGTGTCAAAATTCTTTGCAGCCTTCGAGAAAGTCGCTGCCTCTTTGGAGTGGCCAAGGGAGAATTGGGCTATCATGATACAGTCAGTCTTGACTGGGAAGGCCCAAATCGCCTACTCTACGTTATCCCTTGACGACTCCATCGATTATGACAAGGTGAAGAAAGTGGTGCTCATGGCGTACCAATTGGTACCTGAGGCATATAGGCAAAAGTTCAGAAACCTGAAGAAGACTTCGGAGCACACTTTCACAGAGTTCGCCACGATCAAGGAGCGACTTTTCCAAGAATGGTGTACCTCTCGGAAGGTGGAGACCAAGGAAGACCTCGAGCAGCTGATTCTGCTCGAGGACTTCAAGGATTGTTTGTCTGGAGACCTCAAGACGTACTTAGAGGAACAGCAGGTAGAGACCTTGAGTGCAGCAGCCACCATGGCTGAAGAGTACATCCTGACTCATAGGCCGTCTGCTAAGTACGTCCCAAGGAATTACCAGCGCCGGTTCGACAGACCAAATGACGAAGAGGAAAGACCCGTCCCACAAAGCGCTAAGAAGACGCCCCCAAGTAGCCCCCGAAGAACAAGTCCTAGCAGTCCGAAACACCGGAGCCCGAGGAGGAATATGGTGTGCTGGACTTGTGGGCAGAAAGGGCATATAGCTGCTAGGTGCCGAGGCAGAAGAGGTGGCAGCGCACGTAGGGAGGTGATGATGATGAGCTGTGTTACACCACCAGCAGGAAGCCAGTCGACGACTACGCAGGACGAACCCAGATTGTTTTCCCCTCACACTTCAGGTGGGTATGTATCGAGTGATCATACTGGTAGATCGGTTGTAGTGCTCAGAGATAGTGGAGCAGCCCAGTCCCTGATCGTGAAGAGCTCGTTACCCGAGGGAGTAAGCATTGACGGGAGACAACAGGTTGTCCTGGTTGGGTTTCCTAGGACGCAGTATATCGCCCCCTTAGTGTTAGTACATCTCGACTCGCCTTATTTCAGCGGCACATGTGCGTTGGCAGTAGTCGATACCCTCCCTGTGGCTGGGATTGACGTGGTACTAGCCAACGACTTGGTGACCGATTGGAGCACCAATCATCCCAAGATAGCGGACGAGTCAGCCAGAACATCAAAGTCTGAGGTGTCTACAGGCAATGGTAATGTCCAGGTAAAGACAGACCCGGATGTAACTGTGTTTAATTTGTCCTCTCACCCGCAGATCGACGATATTCTAGCAGAGACTTCTAATTCTTCTCTCGACAAGGAACATGAGGTTAAGAAGGCAGAGGTACCTGAGCTAGAAGAGAGGCCTCGTGTGCAGGCACCCACGGATACCAACGAGTCTGGAGCGAAGGCGGATGTGTGCTTGCGGTATGGCAAGTTACAGCATGTAGTGAACCAGCCAGAGATTCCCCAGACTTCAGAGGTATGTGAGGTGTGTTCAAAAGGTCTAGTGCCCTCTTCGGTCCAAGCCAGGCTTGTGGATGTTGCCGGCTATGGACATGACAAGTTCAGGAAGCTTATCCCTCAGATGACCAAATGTTTCCTAGCAGTATTTTGTTTTATTCTCGTTTGTGTTCTCAGTGAGGATCAGTGGACGACCCGAAGAATGATGGCTCCCATGAACATCGTGAAAAGGTCCCAGGGATTAGAGATTTGTACTGCAAGTGTTGCAGTTGAAGAAGGGACCTGGAAGGTGATGGTTGATACAGGAGGTACGACATATGATAATATGAGTGACTGTTTCCGGCAGGTTGACACCCCCCGCGTGATAGCTGAGCCTCAAAACAGCGTTATACGGAACGTTGGTCGACCTGACGGTGGCAGAGCGAATGCCATCTGCGACGTACGAGCAGCCCTGTGGAAACTAGGTTTAAGCCTAGTAGAAGAGTATGCAGTAAGTACTGACTTGCCCACTGTCGCAATCACTCTGAATTATCAGACTCCTGTATTCCAGGTTCCTGTCTCCCTGAAGGACCATCGGACCGGTACCAGAAATGCCGTCTGTGATCAGCCGTCATCGGTGCCACGACGCAGAGAAGTGTCGAGTCACCCCAGATCGTGTCTACACGGATCCTTACTAGAGAGGTGTGAGATGATGCCCCTGCTTGACATCGCAGTGGAGATGTGGACGATTATATCAGGCAGATCATTGCCTTCTATCTACAAGTTCCCTTTGTGCCAGGGTTCCTCAGTACAGTTCTGTAGACGAGACAGCCTCGCCATCCCAGATTATAAAGCATGTGTGTCCATTTGGAGTTATGTCGTCGTACTAATTTGGTTTGTGTTTCTTTTTATAGAACCCCAAACCAAATTCTTTTTGGTGGGGAGGTGTTACGAACCCGGATCCAGCGTCCGAGCCTGGAGCAGTGACAACCACGCCATCTGTGGGTCAGCTCCCGAAACCCCCGCCAAGTGGACGACGACACCTGGTGAGGACAGCGTGTACTGGCCTCGAGGACCAGTTTCCAGTCTGGTTCAGCGCTCAACACCGTCGCTCCTGACCTCTGGTGAGGTGGTGCTCCGACGACAGCGCCATCTATGGACTGGATACGTCAGGTGTTTGTGCCCGAGCCCGGAAGTGAGGTGTATTAGTGTCCCGGTTATTGATGACGTGTCTGCTTACAGAGCCGACCTGGGACCACTGTGATGGAAGTGGAGACAGTCTACCCGAGGCAGCCAGTCTCCATACTGTGAAGTTTGTTGCAGCTGTTGTGACGTCGTCCCCCCGGAAGAACACTGTGGTGTGTTAGCCTGCCAGTGGAGTGGCAGTGAAAGGATTTACCCGGGACCGACTGTTGGAGACGATCATCCACTGGGGTATTGAGGACAGGAGGGTGATTTGTGATATCACACGAGACTCCTGTCTAGGGCGTACCCCTTATATCGTTCGTGGAGTGGCCGTACCAGCCTTGGTGGCTCAGTACCTGCCAGCAGACCAGCTGGACGTGTGGTTGACGGCCTCCACGACGGTGCCCCCAGTGGACCTGCGTTTTGGCTGACCTGTGGCCCGGGTAGGCTCGGCATTCTCAGAGGACACGTCGTGAGGCCACGAAGAAAGCGCCAAGGACTCAGCACCAAGTGGTGTGGCACCAGCGTCTTCAGCAGCAGACCACGATTATGGATTAATCCCCTTGTATAGTGGTAATACCCCCCCCCACCTTTGTGTAACCGTTTTATATATTATTTATTGGTGACGGACATTATATAATATTAAGTTCTTAGCTTTCTTTCCCTACTCCCATTAAGTTACTTGCGTCACGGATCTCATCCCTTGATAGCCAATACTGGCTTGGGAACGGATACATATATCTTCCTCTAACAACATCAGAGGGACCCCACCTCCACAATGTTACGCGGCAATTGGTTCCACAAATCAACAACCCTGTTACTGAACCAGTATTTACCCAAGTCTTTCCTAAATCTAAACTTATCCAATTTATACCCATTGTTTCGTGTTCTGTCCTGTGTTGATACTTTTAATACCCTATTAATATCCCCCCGGTTATGTCCATTCATCCACTTGTAAACCTCTATCATGTCACCCCTAACTCTTCGCCTTTCCAGTGAATGCAACTTAAGCTTTGTTAATCTTTCTTCATATGAAAGATTTCTAATTTGGGGAATTAACTTAGTCATCCTACGCTGGACACGTTCAAGTGAATTTACATCCATTCTATAATATGGCGACCAAAACTGAACTGCATAATCTAAATGGGGCCTAACTAGAGCAAGATATAGCTTGAGAACCACACCAGGTGTCTTGTTACTAACGCTGCGATTAATAAATCCAAGTGTCCGATTTGCCTTATTACGAACATTTATGCATTGATCCTTTTGTTTTAAATTCTTACTAATCATAACTCCCAGATCCCTTTCGCAATCCGACTTCGCAATCACAACAATCATCTAGCTCGTATCTTGTAACTCTATCATCATTACCTAACCTCAGAACTTTACATTTATCAGCATTAAACTGCATCTGCCAATCCTTTGACCATTTCAAAACCCTATCTAGATCAACTTGAAGTGATAGTGAGTCCTCCTCCGAATTAATTTCCCTACCGATTTTCGTATCATCGGCAAATTTGCAAATGTTGCTACTCAAACCTGAATCTAAATCATTTATATATATTATAAACAACAGAGGTCCCAGGACAGAGCCTTGAGGCACTCTACTTACAACATTTTCCCACTCTGACTTGATTCCATTTATACTAACTCTCTGTTTCCTTTGGTATAGCCATGCCCTAATCCAGCTTAATATAGAACATAAGAAGAACATAAGAACAAAGGTAACTGCAGAAGGCCTATTGGCCCATACGAGGCAGCTCCTATTCTATAACCACCCAATCCCACTCATATACTTGTCCAACCCGTGCTTGAAACAATCGAGGGACCCCACCTCCACAATGTTACGCGGCAATTGGTTCCACAAATCAACAACCCTGTTACTGAACCAGTATTTACCCAAGTCTTTCCTAAATCTAAACTTATCCAATTTATACCCATTGTTTCGTGTTCTGTCCTGTGTTGATACTTTTAATACCCTATTAATATCCCCCCGGTTATGTCCATTCATCCACTTGTAAACCTCTATCATGTCACCCCTAACTCTTCGCCTTTCCAGTGAATGCAACTTAAGCTTTGTTAATCTTTCTTCATATGAAAGATTTCTAATTTGGGGAATTAACTTAGTCATCCTACGCTGGACACGTTCAAGTGAATTTATATCCATTCTATAATATGGCGACCAAAACTGAACTGCATAATCTAAATGGGGCCTAACTAGAGCAAGATATAGCTTGAGAACCACACCAGGTGTCTTGTTACTAACGCTGCGATTAATAAATCCAAGTGTCCGATTTGCCTTATTACGAACATTTATGCATTGATCCTTTTGTTTTAAATTCTTACTAATCATAACTCCCAGATCCCTTTCGCAATCCGACTTCGCAATCACAACAATCATCTAGCTCGTATCTTGTAACTCTATCATCATTACCTAACCTCAGAACTTTACATTTATCAGCATTAAACTGCATCTGCCAATCCTTTGACCATTTCAAAACCCTATCTAGATCAACTTGAAGTGATAGTGAGTCCTCCTCCGAATTAATTTCCCTACCGATTTTCGTATCATCGGCAAATTTGCAAATGTTGCTACTCAAACCTGAATCTAAATCATTTATATATATTATAAACAACAGAGGTCCCAGGACAGAGCCTTGAGGCACTCTACTTACAACATTTTCCCACTCTGACTTGATTCCATTTATACTAACTCTCTGTTTCCTTTGGTATAGCCATGCCCTAATCCAGCTTAATATAGAACATAAGAAGAACATAAGAACAAAGGTAACTGCAGAAGGCCTATTGGCCCATACGAGGCAGCTCCTATTCTATAACCACCCAATCCCACTCATATACTTGTCCAACCCGTGCTTGAAACAATCGAGGGACCCCACCTCCACAATGTTACGCGGCAATTGGTTCCACAAATCAACAACCCTGTTACTGAACCAGTATTTACCCAAGTCTTTCCTAAATCTAAACTTATCCAATTTATACCCATTGTTTCGTGTTCTGTCCTGTGTTGATACTTTTAATACCCTATTAATATCCCCCCGGTTATGTCCATTCATCCACTTGTAAACCTCTATCATGTCACCCCTAACTCTTCGCCTTTCCAGTGAATGCAACTTAAGCTTTGTTAATCTTTCTTCATATGAAAGATTTCTAATTTGGGGAATTAACTTAGTCATCCTACGCTGGACACGTTCAAGTGAATTTATATCCATTCTATAATATGGCGACCAAAACTGAACTGCATAATCTAAATGGGGCCTAACTAGAGCAAGATATAGCTTGAGAACCACACCAGGTGTCTTGTTACTAACGCTGCGATTAATAAATCCAAGTGTCCGATTTGCCTTATTACGAACATTTATGCATTGATCCTTTTGTTTTAAATTCTTACTAATCATAACTCCCAGATCCCTTTCGCAATCCGACTTCGCAATCACAACACCATCTAGCTCGTATCTTGTAACTCTATCATCATTACCTAACCTCAGAACTTTACATTTATCAGCATTAAACTGCATCTGCCAATCCTTTGACCATTTCAAAACCCTATCTAGATCAACTTGAAGTGATAGTGAGTCCTCCTCCGAATTAATTTCCCTACCGATTTTCGTATCATCGGCAAATTTGCAAATGTTGCTACTCAAACCTGAATCTAAATCATTTATATATATTATAAACAACAGAGGTCCCAGGACAGAGCCTTGAGGCACTCCACTTACAACATTTTCCCACTCTGACTTGATTCCATTTATACTAACTCTCTGTTTCCTTTGGTATAGCCATGCCCTGATCCAGCTTAATACAGCACCCCCAATACCATGAGACTCTATCTTTTTAATCAGTCTTTCATGTGGCACTGTATCAAAAGCTTTGCTAAAGTCAAGGTATACAACATCGCAATCCTTACCACTATCAACTGCCTCAACAATGCTAGAATAAAAAGATAACAAATTTGTTAAACATGAACGGCCATTTATAAAACCATGTTGCGACTCAATTATTAATTTATATTTTTCAAGATGAAGACGAATTTTATTTGCTATTATAGATTCGAGTAACTTTCCCACAATAGACGTTAGGCTAATTGGTCGATAGTTAGACGCAAGTGATCTATCTCCTTTCTTAAAAACTGGTATCACATTAGCAACTTTCCAAAACTCTGGCACTCTGCCTGACTCTATTGATTTATTAAATATGGTTGACAGTGGGTCATAAAGCTCCTCTATACATTCTTTAAGCACCCTGGCAAACACTTCATCCGGCCCTGGGGATTTGTTTGGTTTGAGTTTTACTATTTGTTTAAGAACATCCTCCCTGGTAACTGCTAAACTCGTCAACCTGTCCTCGTCCCGACCCACATAGACTTGTTCGGCTGAAGGCATTTTGTTAAGTTCCTCTTTAGTAAATACAGATACAAAATATTTATTAAAAATACTACTCATCTCTTCATCACTATCTGTTATTTGACCTGTCTCAGTTTTTAATGGACCTATCCTTTCCCTAGTCTTAGTACGATATAACTGAAAAAACCCTTTAGGATTTGTCTTTGCTTGCCCTGCTATGCGAACTTCATAGTTTCTTTTTGCTTTCCTTATCTCTTTTTTAACATTTCTAACCAGTTGTACGAATTCCTGTTCTAAAGTGACCTCCCCATTTTTAATCCTTTTGTACCAAGCTCTCTTTTTACCTATAAGGTTCTTCAAATTCTTTGTTATCCACTTTGGGTCATTAGTATTCGATCTATTCAATTTGTATGGTATACTACGTTCCTGTGCTTTGTTTAGAATATTCTTAAATAAGTTATATATTGAATCCACATCGAAATCCCCATTTAAGTCACCTATCGCTGGGTTCATGTCTCGCTCCAAGACCGGCCCACACCCCATACCCAAGACTTTCCAATCAATTTGACCCAAAAAATTTCTTAGGCTATTAAAATCAGCTTTTCGAAAATCTGGCACTTTAACAGAATTTTCTCCTACTGGTCTATTCCATTCTATGCTAAATCTGATTTCTTTGTGATCACTGCTCCCTAGCTCACTCCCTATTTCGATGTCATTAATTTGCGTTTCCCTGTTAGTTAACACTAAATCTAAAATATTATTTTCCCGTGTTGGTTCCTTAATGTGTTGCGTAAGAAAGCAATCGTCAATTAATTCTAGAAAATCTTCTGCTTCACTATTCCCTGTTTTGTTCAACCAGTTTATTCCGCTAAAATTAAAGTCACCCATGACATAAATACTGTTAGATCTAGATGCTCTAGATATTTCATCCCATAGATGCTTTGCTTCCATATTATTAGCTTTTTCGTTTAATTCAATCCAAATAGTTTCTGTGTGTGGCTCTGTTTTGATTCCCTCTTTGAGACTACATTTCAAATTGTCCCTAACATATATGGCTACTCCACCTCCTCGTCTAATATATCTATCTGTGTGAAATAGTTTAAATCCATATATTTGATATTCAGCTAATAGTTCTCTATTTTCTACATTCATCCACGTTTCGGTAAGTGCAATAATATCTATTTTTTCTGTGCAGACAAGAGCATTTAATTCGTTAATTTTATTTCTTAGACTTCTACTGTTAGTGTAATATACCCTAAGTGAATTGTTATTTTGCGGACCTTCTCTTTCCCTGATCGTTTTGCCAATTCCTTTCTCCCACAAACACATACTTTTATTACCTCCTTCCTCCAAATCAATTCCCATACCTCTATCTACTAACAGTTTAAACCCAAACAAACACCTCTAACCACTTCTTCTAACGAGTTCGCAACAGCAACAACCCCAGCTCTCGATAGATGCACCCCATCACGAGCATACATTTCATTTCTTCCATAGAAGTGTTCCCAGTTGTCTATGAAAGATATTGCATTTGATTTGCAATATCTTTCCAGCCGGCAATTGACACCAAGTGCCCTCGATATCCATTCATTTCCCACTCCCTTTCTTGGAAGAATGCCACATATGATCGGGATTCCTCCCTTGCTCCTAACTAACTCTATGGCTGTTTTATACCTCTGAATCAGTTCCTCACTCCTAACTCGACCAACATCATTTCCTCCCACGCTAATGCAAATAATGGGATTGTTCCCATTACCAGCCATAATATCATTCATGTTGTTTATAATATCACCAATGCCAGCTCCGGGATAGCAAACCCTTAACCTGTTCCCCCTATCTCTAGCACAAAACGTTCTATCCAAATACCTTATCTGGGAATCTCCCACAACTAATGTTTGCTTAGGTACTTCCTTTACTTTCTGAGGGGCCTGCGCTTCCTTTCTCTTCGTTGCTTTCCCTTTTGCGCGATCCACAGTCTCTCCACAGCACTCGTCCTCCAAAACGTCAAATGAATTAGAAGTTGCTATGGCGTTTGAAGGCGGCTTTATCAAAGTCTTCTTAAGGCCCCTGTCTTTCACAACTCTCCAAGACGAGGTCCCTTTACTGCTGGTCTCCTCCTTCGTTACTTCTCGTTGTTCTTTCAGCTGACGCACCTCCTCCCGCAGAAAGTCCAACTCTGTCCTCAGGGCTCCCACTAGAGTCACCAGGTCCTTAACTACAACTTCCATATTGCAATGATAATATAACAACACTCAGGAGCTCCGGTTAACACAACCTCTCACTGTGACTTCACCTGACCGACTGATTGCGACGTCGGATTGCGAAAGGGATCTGGGAGTTATGTTTAGTAAGAATTTAAAACAAAAGGATCAATGCATAAATGGTCGTAATAAGGTAAATCGGACACTTGGATTTATTAATCGCAGCGTTAGTAACAAGACACCTGGTGTGGTTCTAAAGCTATATCTTGCTCTAGTTAGGCCCCATTTAGATTTTGCAGTTCAGTTTTGGTCGCCATATTATAGAATGGATATAAATTCACTTGAACGTGTCCAGCGTAGGATGACTAAGTTAATTCCCCAAATTAGAAATCTTTCATATGAAGAAAGATTAACAAAGCTTAAGTTGCATTCACTGGAAAGGCGAAGAGTTAGGGGTGACATGATAGAGGTTTACAAGTGGGTGAATGGACATAACAAAGGGGATATTAATAGGGTATTAAAAGTATCAACACAAGACAGAACACGAAACAATGGGTATAAATTGGATAAGTTTAGATTTAGGAAAGACTTGGGTAAATACTGGTTCAGTAACAGGGTTGTTGATTTGTGGAACAAATTGTCACGTAACATTGTGGAGGTGGGGTCCCTCAATTGTTTCAAGCATGGGTTATACATGTATATGAGTGGGATTGGGTGGTTATAAACAGGAGCTGCCTCGTATGGGCCAATAGGCCTTCTGCAGTTGCCTTTGTTCTTATGTTCTTAGGATATCACACTGGGCGCCTCTGGCTCTTGGAGAGGGGCTCTACGTCACACATTTAGGGGATGCAGCTCCAACACTTAGCCTCGTTGTCACGTGCACACACCCACTCGAGCCGCTGTGACTCCCCACTCTCTCTTTATGTGATATGATCTCCTCAATCTCCTTTGACTTATTAGTATTACCTTCTACCCTGTCTACAGCAGTGGTTCTTGGTTCTTTCTCTCTCTCTCCTTCTTTACTACATCCTGGGAAGCCTCACTAGGACAAGGGCAAACACCTGCAAATTTGAATACATTTACTGGACAAAGCACATACACAATACATACACACATATAATAATAATGAATCCTATACTATACTATTACAGTCAGGTTGCACTCCAACACCATCAGAACTCTATCATCTGCTTATCAAGTGGTATCCTATCTCCTGATTCACCACCTAATACTACCAACCTCCTCAAGTAGATCAAGTCTTTTAATACAATGTTGCACTGTCAGCAAGAGAATATATATCTATAAACATGTACAAGAAAAATCAGCGTATGAATGCAATAACATATATATATATCAGTATAAATGTTCCTTGATACACAACAATGATTAATCGATCACCCTATCAGTCCTAGAACACATACATCTGTAGGTAATCCAGCTTACGACTGTAACTCTATGCTTCAGTATAAACGCTCCTCGGCACAAGAATGGCAAACAATCACTCGCCTTTCACTGCGTCTTGCACGCTAATGACATCCAACCACTCTATCACCTCCCTACAAGTAATCATTTTGAACTTCCCTTCCACATCTGGAAGTTCACTACCCTGATCTCTTCAGGTTCTCCCCGGTTTAACTACCAGGATCCTCTGCAGCTCCTCCAGGCTGCTACACCATGAAATTTTTCTTGAGCAACTATGGTGCTTCACCCTTCTGCTAGGGTCCTCCACAGCTCTCCCGGCTGCTACACCAAGAAGTTCTCTCGAGCAACTATGGTGCTCCACCACCTCTTCGGAAGCACGTGACACTCCTCTTCACTGCTTCTCCTCACAGCTCGAGGTCCTCTCCTCCACTCCCTTGGAGTCTCATCAACTACTCCCTCTGTGCTGGCTTCGAAGTTCTCAGCAACTTCTTCCCCAAAGACAAACCTGCAACCCATTGATACTCCAATAAAAACGTTTCCCCTTAAACACAAACAAAAATAACCACACAATATGTTTGCCTTCAACATCTATCTGCTCTCTACATACTGTGAGAGTGGACTCCCCCACTTTGGGCTGGTCCATGCTCCACCTCGCCCGGCGAGCCTCACTCACTCTGGGAGGGTCCTCCGCCGCCAGGAGCTGGGCTCTCTCAGTCACCTGACAGAGCTCCGAGGAGATGGACGTCGCTCCGCCCTCCAAGATGTTCCTCCCTCTCCACTCTCTTATTTTAGGCCTCCTGCCTTATCAAACATGTCTAACTTATCAATAAACATTGCTACTGTCGCTGGGCACACGACCAACTACAAGTAATCGCTATAGACTGGCTTAAATCATGCTTACCACAAATGCCTAGTGGAGGGCGCTCCTCCCTCTGACGGAGTCTGGTCAGGGCACTCCCACGGCCCACGATAATGTCTCTGGGTGGCTTAATAAACACTCCTCGCCGTCCAGGACTTGAGACCACAACGTTCTCAGCTCGATTCCACAGCTGGAACGTCTGCACACTTCTCCTCTCTTGGAGATATATCACTACGGGTTCCTTTCTGACGGGAGCTCATATGGAGCATGGCTTCCCCCTACGATGTCTGGCACTCAAGTGAGCTCAAAGCCCTCCAGAAGCGAGCCTCACGCCTCCAGCAAATTATCCACATCTCCTAACCAGTCATTTATCTATTTTCTTATTCACTGCCCATAATCTCAAATTGTTTATTAAATCCGACCAACTATTTTACATCTGTGTTATCACGTCTATATTTCCTAGACCTTCTAGTCAGGTCAGGCTCGATAGAATAATTCTCAAAGGGGAGACTCGTTTTTCGGCTGCCTGGGATCATAACATACACCAGAGTGTCTCACTACACCAGAGTGTCTCACTACACCACAGTGTCTCACTACACCAGTGTCTCACTACACCAGAGTGTCTCACTACACCAGAGTGTCTCACTACACCAGAGTGTCTCACTACACCAGAGTGCCTCACTACACCAGAGTGCCTTACTACACCAGAGTGCCTCACTACACCAGAGTGCCTCACTACACCAGAGTGCCTCACTACACCAGAGTGTCTCACCAAGGTCCAAGAAAGTGATAACGTTTCTCCGGTTTTGGTGACCACCCGTGCACAAGCTGCACGGCTGCAACCAGCTGACTCTACTGCTACCGCTGTCTTTCAAGACCCTCAGAATCTACCACCAAATCTTACCAGTTTGGAGTTCCGTAAGTTACAGAGGGAAGATCAATCATTAACACCATTATTCTTCCAGGCTGAGACTCAACCTGACAGTATCCCTGGCTTCTTCCTGGAGAATCAGTTGGTCTACCGCAGGTACAGACCCAGTAAGCTGAAGGAGGACGACGACTGGGCAAATGTCGAACAACTAGTGATTCCCACCAGCCTACGGCCCGATATTCTACACTTGGCCCACGGAGCTCTTTCTCCCTATGGTTTTAACAAAACCTACCACGGAATCCGATAAGACTACTACTGGCCAGGTATGGTTAAGGACGTCAAAAAGTACGTGCAACAGTGTCATACATGTCAGATGGCAGGTAAACCTAACATCTCTATTCCCCAGGCCCCATTGACTCCTATTCAGGTGCCTGCGGAGCCTTTCCACAGATTCTTCATAGACTGTGTTGGTCCTTTACCCCGGACCAGTTCTGGCAACGCCTATATACTAACTATCTTGTGTCCTACCACCAGATTCCCCATAGCAGTTCCAGTAAAGAACATTACGGCTGCTGCTGTGGTGAAACAGCTAATGAAGATCTTCACCCAGTATGGATTTCCAAGAGAGGTTCAAAGTGACTGTGGCACCAATTTCACCAGTGATCTCTTCAAGAAGACACTGGAGGAGTTCAACATCACACAGGTACTGTCCAGCCCGTATCATCCTGCTTCACAGGGTTCTCTTGAACGTAGTCATCAGACTATTAAAGCACTCCTAAAGAAATTTTGCAATGAAACCTTGAAGGACTGGGATAAACAACTTGACCTCATTATGTGCATTTTCAGAAGTCTCCCCAATGAGTCTCTATGAGTATCTCCTTATGAGATGCTCTACGGACGTAAGTGCCATACTCGTCTCAAAGCTTTCAAAGACTCTCTACGTAATGCCACCTTCAGTGACCCTCAGAATGTGCCCCAGTTTCTTCAAAACTTAAAACACATTCTAGAGAGAGTACGTAAATTTGCTAATGACAATCTATTGAAAGCTCAGGAGAGGATGAAGACTAATTTTGACCAACGCAGCAAACTAAGGAAATTTAAACCAGGAGACTTCGTGTTGGCATATTTTCCTATCCCAGGTTCTCCATTGCAAAACAAGTTTTCAGGACCTTACCACATCAAAGAGTGCAGGAACAATCACAACTACGTTCTTGAGAGTCCAGATAGGCGGCGGAAGACCCAGTTGTGCCACGTCAACCTCCTGAAGCAGTATAAAGGACAGTAATAGTGTTCCTCTCATCAGAATCTTCAAGGAGCATCAGAAGTTGTTCAGCGATGATCCACAGGAGTGTAATGTGGTTCAGCACGTCATCCAGCTGCTCCCTGACACCCGGCCGATTCGTCAACCTTTCTACCGAATCAGCCCGAGCAAAAAGGAAGTCATGCGTGCTGAAGTACAGTACCTCCTGGATCATGGGCTGGCCACCCCTTGTGAGTCCCCTTGGGCCTCACCCTGCATCTTGGTGCCGAAACCGCACGGTAAAGTGAGGCTGTGTACCGATTACCGGAAATTGAATCTTGTGACTATCAAGGATGCTTATCCAGTACCTACAATAGATGACATCCTTGACACCATTGGTAATGCTCGGTATCTATCAAAGTTAGACTTACTCAAGGGATACTACCAAGAATGTTTGACAAAGCGAGCTAAGGAAATATCTGCCTTTACCACTCCCTTTGGCCTTTACAGATACGAACGCCTTCCATTTGGACTATGTAATGCCCCGGCCACCTTCCAGCGAGCTGTCAACCACGTCATCCAGGGCTTAGATAACACCTACGCCTACTTGGATGATATCGTTGTGGCAACCAACACCTGGAGCGAACATCTGCTCCAGCTGCAACGATTGTTTGCCAAGCTCCTGACAGCCGGCCTCACCATTAACTTGGGCAAGTCCACCTTTGCTAAAGGTAAAGTGCGTTATCTTGGTCATGAGATAGGGAGTGGCAGCATAGCTCCGTTAAACATACATTCCTAAGCCATCCAGCATTACCCACAGCCTACCACCAGGAAGCAGCTCCTGTGCTTCCTTGGTCTTGCCTCCTACTACCGTAGGTTTGTGAAGAATTTTAGTACGGTGGCGACACCTTTGATCACTTTAACCAGCCCCAAGCAACGGTATAATTGGACCATTCAGCAGACCATTGCTTTTGAACAAAAAGATTCCTGCTCTGTTCTAATCCTATTCTTGCCTCGCCAGATATCACGAAGCCTTTCATCCTCCATGTCGACGCCAGTGGTACCGGCATCGGGGGTGTCCTGATGCAACAACGAGGCGAGGAGATTCCACCTGTTAGCTACTACAGCTACAAGTTAAAAACACACCAGAAGAATTACAGCACGAAAAGGAGCTACTCTCCATCGTCCTGAACTTGCAGCACTTTGAATCATACCTGCAAGGTGCTCGGTCTACCACCATCTACTTGGACCACAATCCCCTACGCTTCCTGCAGCAAACCCAATTCAACAATCAACGGCTTCTACAATAGGCTTTATATCTGCAGAATTTCAACCTAGAGATCTTCTACATCAAAGGTTCTGACAACATCATAGCAGACGCCCTCTCCAGAGTTTATGAAGTAGAGACAACTCCACCTACTACTCTACCACCTGAAGACGTAACTTCACCCGTAAGTGCAGGCTTCGGGGGAGAGTTGTGACAATAATCTCTTTCAAGAGAGATTGAGCCTGCTCTTCTCTACATGAAGTTACGCATTTTATTAAAAAATAAGATGCTACCTTCAAGATACGTCTCCTAGTAGCACAAAACGTTTTGACCAGGAGGCAAAACGTATCCAAGACTCACCCCTACTCCACTCCCTCCACGCCGGCTCGTCATCAACCAGCCAACTACCCTTCCCAGCCTGCCTGCTCCTGATTGGTGACTCGCCGACTGCACACCTGCATACTGCACCTCAGCGCCCTCTACCTGAGTCAATGTCTGGGCTTGATCCAGCCATTGAAGTCAGAATATCCTTGTGCTCTCAAGCAGTGAACAACTAACTGATACGCTGTGTATCAGCTGGATGTTTTGCAGCTAGCGCTAATATTCTCAGCACCTGATTATTTTTCACCTTTAACATTATATTAGTGTAGAGTAACTTCATCCCTATTATTCATTTATGTTATATTGTTTTTGACTTGTTCTTTTGCACTGTACATTACCAAGGGATTGTCTTTGTTTATATTTTTGTTTTCTATATTAATTAAAGTTTCAATGTTCATACTTTGTGTTTTGCGTGTCTTCCCTTACTTTACCACAAACAGACAAACAGGCAAGCAGTCTATTTTTTTTTTTTTGTAAGTGTGACTAGGCATTGACACCTGTCATTGGAGGACTGCCAAACATCTACACTCCAACACTTTCCCATCACAGTATATACATATTAATTATTTTGTGTATTCATTATTTGTGTGTATGAATTTTGAGTGCTGCTGAATGATCACTATTACATCTAATGATGATAATGAAGAGCTAGCCAGAGGAAAGTCTAATGGTGACATTCAAGCACTGCTCAAAATCCTTAGCTACTTATTGTTAGGTAGGTACATTTAACCTCGAATGAGGAAGGCTGACATTTAGCCAGACTAATTTAGGCTATATTCAATTTACTTGTCAACTAATGAGCCAGTACCCAAGCTACATTAGCAATACTTATTCAAGTCCTTTGAAACTTGGACTTAAAGCCACCATGGCTACTCCTGAACAGTTAAGGAGAACCTATATTGGTCTTAAAGGTCATTTAACCAGACTGATTAATACGTCTGATACTTTGTCCAAAGCAACTCCCATTGATTACCATCAATTAGAAACATCATTGAGAGTAGCTGATCTCAAATTTGATCAAGTCAGATCTACAAGCCAGTCTTATCTCAACCTACTGAATGCAGCTGAAACTGATCCTGATGAAATAGATCAAACTCTAGCAGAAATTTCTCAGTATGAAGATGAGACTCAAGATAAACTTGACATACTATCCAATATAGTAAGTCAACATAAATCCAGTGCAAATAATACTATGTCTCAATCCAGTAATCAATTACCTGAGGTTCGTCTACCTACTTTAGACTTACCTACATTTGCATGGCTGGATGAGGAAAATTGGGACACATTTTGGACTTCATTTGAAGTTCATATACATAAAAAAAACTTCTCTTGACAGAGTTTCTAAATTCTCTTACCTAATCAGTCTTCTCAAAGGGGAGGCTAAAAAGGTCATAAATAACCTAGCTCTCACTGATTGTAATTATGAGGAAGCTATAAAACTGCTAAAGTTGAATTATTGCAACAAGGAGTTAAGTATAGCTAACCTGTATTACCAGTTACTGGATCTGAATGCACCAAGTAACCGACCAGACTCACTTCAAAGCTTCAGGCTAGAAGTAGTCTCTAGTGAAGGCCTTAGGTGCTAAAGTTGATGAACCAGCCTAAGAATGGTCAATCAAGTTACTTTTACAGAGGAAATTACCTCGAAGTATTTTAGCAGAAATCTGCTCACAATATAAAACCGAGTTTTTCACTCTCGAGCAAATATTCGAGGGACTAAGAATAACAGTTAACAAGTTGAAAACTCATGATAAGATTAAACATGAGTCTAAACAACCTAACATTGACAGCTCAGTCAAACCAAAATCGACTTTGAACAAGTCCAATAAATTCAAACCTAGGACTGCTCCATCCACTCGGAAAAGGAGTAGTAGCGTAGGTATTATTCAGTATCTAACCTAACCTAACCTAACCTGGAAGTCTCGTCGTGGACGTGGTAGTGAGCAGACGTGTTTTGATTCGCTCTGCTACTGGCGTCTGGTGGGTGGACGTGTTTGTCGTCGCTGTTGGCCGGCGTGTTGACGGATGGGCGGATAACGTCACGCTGGGGGTGGTATATGTGCCATCATGGGCTCCTACACACCTCCACTAAAGCGGAAGGAGTCTGTAGGACTCAAGTTTAGTTGTCATGCTGCTCCCGACCTTGTATCCACCACGATCTTCGATGTGTTACAGATCAAGCAGGAAGAAATATTTGGTTACCAACCACTGCCAAGGAACAGGGTGGTGTTGAAATTTGAAAACAATGTGGCGTGTGGCGTTTTCAGAGTTTCTTAAGAAGTATGATGATGACATTATAAGTTTACCTAATGGGAAAGGATCAGTACAAGTGATTAATTTGAGCAAAACGTTTACATACGTTTCTGTGAGGGATGCGCCATTTGAAATGTTGAATGGAACTATTGTACACATACTGGAACAATATGGGAAAGTGGACAATGTTCGTTTTAATAAATATACCTATGGCCCAGGGAGAGGGTGTTTTAATGGAACACGAACAGTAAAGATGGAACTTCGCCGTAATATTCCTTCATCAATATCAGTAGCAGGTCATTATATTAAATTTATATACAATGGCCAAATGCAAACTTGTTTTAAGTGTGGGCGTACTGGTCACATGGCTGCTGCCTGCCAGGTGGAGGCATCGGAGCGGATCAACATTTTTCATGAACATGACTTTCCGCCATTAATAGAGGATAGTGTATCAGGAAATGAACCCAATGTTGTAAATACTGTAGTTCCAGGTGAGGTAGATGAAGTAACCCGCAACTCTGTAAGTGAAACGTCTGTGGAAGTGACTCCCAGTGCGAATGAGGCCGGTGAAGGTAACTTAGTTCAGGACGATAATGGTAATGCAGACAAGGAGGGTACAGACGTCACCCTGGTGAGGGTGACGTAAGTCTGGACACGGTACATGTGGACGCCCATAACATAGGTGCTGACGCTGCGAAGAGCTGCGAGGCTGGCGGTGGTGCTGACCTTGGTGAGGTGACGATGGAACAAGTAATTGGTTGTCAACTGGATGTAGAGGATGACACCATGGAGGATAGTGATGTAGAAATGTCTGTGCAGAGGGCAACTCCACCCTCTTCAGTAAGGTATGATAGAAAGGGTAGGGGTAGTGTGAAGGCTGGGGGTGTGAAGGCTGGGGGTGTGAAGGCTATGGGTGTGAAGGCTGGTTCTGTAACCAGTCTTGTGAAGAAACGAAAAAAAATTACTCGGAGTATTGATCTGGAACGTATGAAGGACTACGCCGCTAAATTAAAAGTCTCTGAAAAAATTGAGCAGGTTGTTGCCGTTAAAGTTCACCGTGACCAAGGCCCCAAAGAGTCACTGAAACGTAGCGATGGCACAGTACAACCGGTGAGTGAAGATCATGGTAGAGAGAACAGTGATAAGACATGGTGGGATCTTGTGGAACATGAACAGAATCGAGACGCGAGTGCAAATATTAAACTTAGATTTCGAAAAGGGAAAGATGACACTAAGATAGTGTCAAGTGAGATAATGATGGATAACGAGTAATTTTGGTTTCTCTCAAAATTACATTCGGAAAGCCTATTAATTTTAATTGTGCTACTTTGAACATTAATGGGCTCAATTGTAGAAATAAACAGTTGCAGCTGTTATCATTGTTTAAATAACATAATTTGGATGTACTTTTAGTGCAAGAACACAATGTACAAGATGTTAAGAAACTTGATGTGCTGCTTGATTTCTTTGAAATATTGATAAATCCAACGACCTTGTTGAAAGGTGGTACGATGATATTGATTGCTAAGCGAGCCCACATCAAGGTTCTTAATACTGAAATGGATGATAATGGTAATGTTTTATATGCGAGGATTTCCTTTTTTGACACAATAATTCCTGTACTTAATGTGTATGCTCCCTCTGGCACCCGCAGGAGGAAAGAGAGGGAGGACTTGTTCTCTAACGAGTTATTATATTTTTTCAGAAATGATACACGTAACGTTATTTTTGGTGGCGACTTTAATTGTGTCACTTCTATGAGAGATTGTAGCATTCAGTCGAACGCATGTGTATCTCCTGCTTTAATTACACTTTTGAAATGTATTGGTCTAAAGGATGCAAATAGCATTAACGGAGGTGTATATGAATACACATATGTTCGCCAGAATTATGGTTCTAGGCTTGACAGAATATATATGCACTCGTTACATGATAAAATTAGTTCTTGCAGTACTGTTCAGGTCAGCTGTTCAGATCACTGTATGGTTGTGGTGAAGCTTGTTATTGACGATCAGGTTAAAGTGGGGACAGGGTCATGGAAGCTCAATTGCAGTCTGTTGCAGAGTAGAGATGTAATTGATAATTTTCAAGTATTGTGGGAACATCTGGTTGGGCAACAACATAAGTTCAGATGTCTGTTGGAGTGGTGGGACATGTGTAAAGTTGCATGCAAAAGTTTCTTCGTGAAAGTATCCAAACGAAAGGCTGCTGAAAAATATGGTCTGTTAAACTTATTCCAACACAGACTAAAACAACTTTATGTAAAGCTCAATATGGGATTAGACAAGTATGAAGAAATTACCATTTTAAAAGACAGAATTAACAAACTGAGGGATGATATATCTGAAGGAGTCAATGTTCGCCTCCAGATTAATGATAGGATGTATGGTGAGAAACTCTCTCCTTATTTGTTAAGTAAAGCCAAGAATAACAAGGGTACAGCACTTGTGACTAGTATTAAAGCAGGTGATGGGACGGATATGACATATACGGATGGGATTGTATGTTATGTTCGGGGTGAATTAGAGAAATTGTACAAAAATTGAACGTAGACCAAGGTATGCGGGAGTATTTCCTTGGAAAATGTACACGGGTTTTAACCCAGGATGACAACACGTCATTACTGGCAAATGTAGATAAGCAGGAAGTGTGGAGTGTGGTCAAGAGTTTAAAGAAAGGTAAATCACCTGGCTGTGATGGGTTCCCGGCGGAATTTTATTTCTATCTATGGGATGTCATTGGTAAAGACTTTGTACAAGTGGTGCAGTATAGCATACAGCATAGGAAGCTTAGCATGTCACAATCTCATGGGATTATTAAGATGATACCTAAAACGGGTGATATGCATATTCTAACGAACTGGAGGCCACTTTCCCTACTAAACCAGGATTATAAAATAGTATCGAAACTGTTGCCAAATAGACTTAGGATTGCAATGGATAAAATTATATCAAAGGAACAGTTATGTGGTGTGCCTGGAAGATCCATAATCAATTGTAATAATGTAATTAGGGATGTTGTGTATTATGTGTCTGAGAATAATGTTCCTTCCTCCATGATAAACCTCGACTGGTCGAAAGCCTTTGACCGTGTTGATGTTCAGTTTGTATTAGAAATATTGGATAGGGTAGGAGTGGCACAAGAATTTATTGATTGGATCCGTATGCTTTATAAACAGTGTCGGAGCAGCGTCTGTATCAATGGTGTCTTAAGTAAACCATTTTCAGTTGAACGATCTGTACGTCAGGGATGTCCCCTTTCAATGATTTTGTATGTTATATTTCAAGAGCCACTGTACTTGGCAATAAAAAGCAATGACTTTATTGTTCCACCTCGTCTTCCTAATGCTATGACACTTCCTGTTGTTGGTTATGCAGACGATACAACTATTTTTGTGTCGACAGAAGACTCGGTGGTGAATGTTCAGAATGAGTTAGACAACTTTGAAAGAGCGACAGGTGCTGTTATTAACAAGAACAAAACGTGTATGATGGGACTTGGCAGTTGGTGTAATAAGGTTAACTGGACAGGTTCATGGTTCAAGGTAGTGAAGTCTATTAAAGCTCTTGGGATATGCCAGGGTAAAACATATGAAACAACATTGGTTACGAATTGGCAAGTACTATGTGGGAATATAATAGTTGCAACGAATATGTTGTCAAATAGGAAATTGACCCTCTTTCAGAAGGCTGTAATAATCAATTGCAAAATTTTGTCTAAAGTGTGGTATTTGTCTCACAACTTTCCAATAGACAAAAAAAGTGCTATAGAGATTGACAAAACTATTTTTAGATATGTATGGTATGGTAGATACCAACCAATTAAACGAACTACCCTATGTAAAGGTAAGAAAAACGGTGGAATAGGAATACTGAATGTGTACCATAAGTCATTGGCAATCTTATGTGTTACTTTTAGAGAGGAGATAATGCAGAGGGATAGTGTAAATGCACTAGGACATTACTATTGTAAATTACGTGTTAGCTATTTGATACATATGCCAGAGTATACTGACCTTGCCTTTATTTCACCGCACTTTTGCAATTGATGTTCTCAGGGAGATTTGTAATATTGAAGGTTTTTTAATGATGAACAGTAAACAAGTGTATGATGTTATACTACCAAATATAGTTCCTAGAGTAGAGGAGGCATATCCACTCTTTAGCTGGCAAGTAATATGGGCAAACCTTCATGTTAAATTTATTGCCCCAAAACAACGTGAGCTGTTGTATCGCTATATTCATGAGACCCTCCCTACTAATGATAGGTTGTTGATGTTGGGCATTAAGGACAACAATAGGTGTGACCAATGTACTGAAATTGAAAATAATATGCATATATTTTATTTCTGTAAGCAGAAAGTTGTTCTTGTAAACTGGATTAGAGACACTCTTAAAGCTTTATGTGGACCAAGTATTAGAGTGGAGTTAATGAGGTTTTTAATGTTTCATATTGACATAAAATGCAAGAAAATTAGGAATACAATAATTATGTTACTTTCTGGTTACATTTTTTGTGTGTGGATAGGCAGGCAGGAAGGTTACTCAGTAGACAAAATATTGAAGTTCTTGCGAGGCAGGACCAGGTATAACATTTGGGGTTTAAGGCTCATGATCGGTGGTGATATGGAAAATTTGTTTACTGAGAATTATATAAAATATATATATATGTAATAATTTCCCCTGTATTAATGTAAATTTATTCTCCAATTTTTGTAAATCGTTTATAGGTAAATAAGTATAACATTCAGTTTTTTTTTTTTTAAAGATCTTGTTCTGTACTACTGAAACACTTGTTCACTAAGAATTGTAATGTATAATTGCCTTGTAACAATTATGTATATGTAATTTATATTGTATTTTTTTAAATAAAGATAAAAAAAAAATTAGATAACCATTCGTACGTACACACACAAAAACCTAGATAGGTTAGGCAGTGATGTGGTGGAAGCTGACTCCATACATAGTTTATAATGTAAATATGATCAAGCCCAGTAGGCTCAGGAATCTATATACACCGGTTGATCAACAGTTGCGAGGCGGGACCAAAGAGCCAGAGCTCTTTGCACAACTAGGTGAGTACAACCAGGTGAGCACACACGCACACATGCGGACATTAACACTCCCAAAATAGCCAACAGCAACAACAAACACGAAAACATATACAAGGACAGCAGCAGGTACTTGATGCGTCAACACCACCACCAACAATGCAATGAAACAGCAATTGTACCAGCAAACACAGCCACAACAGCATCTGTACCAGCAAACACAGCCACAACAGCAACTGTACCAGCAAACACAGCCACAACAGCATATGTACCAGCAAACACAGCCACAGCAGCATCTGTACCAGCAAACACAGCCACAACAGCAACTGTACCAGCAAACACAGCCACAACAGCATCTGTACCAGCAAACACAGCCACAACAGCAACTGTACCAGCAAACACAGCCACAACAGCATCTGTACCAGCAAACACAGCCACAACAGCATCTGTACCAGCAAACACAGCCACAACAGCATCTGTACCAGCAAACACAGCCACAACAGCATCTGTACCAGCAAACACAGCCACAACAGCATCTGTACCAGCAAACACAGCCACAACAGCAACTGTACCAGCAAACACAGCCACAACAGCATATGTACCAGCAAACACAGCCACAACAGCATCTGTACCAGCAAACACAGCCACAACAGCAACTGTACCAGCAAACACAGCCACAACAGCATCTGTACCAGCAAACACAGCCACAACAGCATCTGTACCAGCAAACACAGCCACAACAGCATCTGTACCAACAAGTACAGCCACAACAGCATCTGTACCAGCAAGCACAGCCACAACAGCAACTGCACCAGCAAGTACAGCCCTCCTCCGGTTGTTGCCGACCCTCCTCCGGTTGTTACCGTCCCTCCTCCGGTTGTTGCCGACCCTCCTCCGGTTGTTACCGTCCCTCCTCCGGTTGTTGCCGACCCTCCTCCGGTTGTTACCGTCCCTCCTCCGGTTGTTGCCGACCCTCCTCCGGTTGTTACCGTCCCTCCTCCGGTTGTTGCCGACCCTCCTCCGGTTGTTACCGTCCCTCCTCCGGTTGTTGCCGACCCTCCTCCGGTTGTTGCCGTCCCTCCTCCGGTTGTTGCCGACCCTCCTCCGGTTGTTACCGTCCCTCCTCCGGTTGTTGCCGACCCTCCTCCGGTTGTTACCGTCCCTCCTCCGGTTGTTGCCGTCCCTCCTCCGGTTGTTGCCGACCCTCCTCCGGTTGTTATCGTCCCTCCTCCGGTTGTTGCCGTCCCTCCTCCGGTTGTTACCGTCCCTCCTCCGGTTGTTGCCGACCCTCCGGTTGTTGCCGACCCTCCTCCGGTTGTTGCCGTCCCTCCTCCGGTTGTTGCCGACCCTCCTCCGGTTGTTACCGTCCCTCCTCCGGTTGTTACCGTCCCTCCTCCAGTTGTTGCCGTCCCTCCTCCGGTTGTTGTCGTCCCTCCTCCGGTTGTTGCCGTCCCTCCTCCGGTTGTTGCCGTCCCTCCTCCGGTTGTTACCGTCCCTCCTCCGGTTGTTGCCGACCCTCCTCCGGTTGTTGCCGACCCTCCTCCGGTTGTTGCCGACCCTCCTCCGGTTGTTGCCGTCCCTCCTCCGGTTGTTGCCGACCCTCCTCCGGTTGTTATCGTCCCTCCTCCGGTTGTTGCCGTCCCTCCTCCGGTTGTTGCCGACCCTCCTCCGGTTGTTGCCGTCCCTCCTCCGGTTCTTGAGATACCGTCGGTTGGTCTGTCTGATCCTGTCGCTGTCCCAGCTGCTCCCGTGGGCCTTCCTGGAGCTCCCTGTGTGACGTCGCTGTCTTCTCCCTCGTCTTCTGATGCTGCGCCTGGCCCTGTGTCCGTGACTCGGGTCCCGGATGTGCTGGGTGCTGGGGTGGCTGCGGAGCCTCCTGCTGTGTAGGGTCCGGTTCCCCCTGTGGTAGAGGCTGCTGCCGTCCTGGCGTCGGTTCCTTCGGCTCGTGGTACCCGTGTTTCTGGGTCACTTACCGGCTCTGACGATATCCGGCTGGTGCCCAAACGTTCCCGGCGTTCGTCTTCTTCCTGGGCAGACGCTGGTGACTTCAGTGACTGTAGGGCTTCGGGTGTTGACGGTGTGGATACGGATGCGTCGATGTCACCGCGGTTCGTGGTGGCGGAGGTCCATGTGCCTGCCGGTGCTGGTGCCTGTGTCTCGGACGTGCCTTCGGTTCTTTCTCCGCCGGGTGATTCTCCACAGTGGGGGGTGGTGGCTTCCGCTGCCAGGGATGGTGTGGACTCTGGTGCTGGGCGTGGCCTGGTGGTGACGTTACGGAAGGATGCGCACCGTCCGGGTTCCCTGCTGTCGTCTGGTGGTGTGCCCGGGGCCGCGGGTACCCCTGTGGTGCGGGTGCGCGTTGGGGCCCTGGGGGACGTGTTGCCGGCGTCTGTGATGCCACCGGGTCACTGGTCGAAGATTGCCGAGTTACTGCTGTCTGACGGACCGGAGTGCTTTCGTGGGGGGCAAGTTCCCTTCCTGTGGGGGCGAGTGGCGACTTCTCGCCTCATGAGTACTACCATCTGGGTCCCCAGTTTGCAGGTGTTTGTTGCCCCGGTTCCGGATGTTATGGCGTCCCCGGTGGATGGACGAGACCCTTGGCAATGGGTGCTCTGGGAGGCGTTCAATGTAAGGTTCCCGCGGGCCAAGTTCCCGGGCAAGTTTGTGCTCTGATTTCCTGTGTATTTGCTCTGACATGCTGTGTGCCCTTCTGGCTGTTTGTTTGCCCTGTTCTATTATGTGCTTCTGCCTCTCCCTTTGTGCGTAGCTTTGTCGTGTGGCATATTAGTTTCTAGTGCTTGGCGTCACTCGTTTCGCGTTTTGGCTTGGCATTTTGCCTTTCCTGGCTTTGCGATTCACCCTTCACGGGTACGCCGGGGCGCATCCGATCCCACGATCGTCGTCGCCCCTAACTCAATAACAACAACATATATACAGCTTAAACCACGTGGTCTCTTTTCCTTCCAGTCATCTATAGATATAAACCTACAATTCCTGTATAACAGGCTATGTGTTTTGTTTACATATATGTGTGTGTGTGCGTAACTACCTAAATGTACTTACATGACGAGAGCTTCGCTCGTGGTGTTCCGTCTGGATTTATATTACAATAAATGTATAACTTGAGAATAATTTCTGTTTAGGACAAAGGTTCATTTCCCTGTTTGTCAGTAGGCTATCACTGAAACCGTAATATGCTTTCGGACCATCGCAAATATTTAGATAACTACCGAGGTGGTCTGAGAGGGAGGTTCGTGTATGCTTCCCAGTGTGTACGTGTGGGCGTACATATGTGCGGACGTACGTACGTGCGGGTGTACGTATGTGCGGGCGTACATATGTGCTGGAATGCGTCTATTACGCCCGAGTGTTTATTGATGAACACTCATGGGTTTGGCGGTGCTATGAGTCCATGGGCAGCATGAGTACGTGGGCGGCATGAGTATGTGGGCGGCATGAGTATGTGGGCGGCATGAGTATGTGGGCGGCATGAGTGTGTTGGCCAAATATGAGTGTGTGTGTATGTGTACCTCACGAGAGTCATGAGGCATAGGAGCGTGGGTGACAGGCTCGCAGACTGCACATGTGCCTGTGCAGCATACTCATATGGGAAGCATAGACGTGAGGGCAGCATACATGAGGGCTTCATACACACGTCACACACACACACACACACACACACACCTGCTAGCGGCATACAAGTGTGTGTGAGGCACTCAGATGTAGGGGGGGGAGGTGAGTGCCACTGGCCTCAGATGGTAGATGAGGAGTTATGAGGAAAGGGCAGACGAGTGGGGGGGGGGTCCTGGAGTGAAGAGGCAGGTGGATGAGGCTGGATGAGGATGAAAGTGTAGGTGGATGAGGGGAAAGGGGAGAGGGTGAGGGGAAACTGCTGTGGACCCTCTCACCTGCTGACCTTTCACGCCATCCTCCACCCACTCACTCACCCCTCTCACAGTCCATTCACTCTAACTCACCCTCTCTTACAGTCCAATCACTCTCACTCACCCTCTCTCACAGTCACTCACTCTCACCCTCACAGTTCACTCACTCTCACTCACCCTCTCTCACAGTCACTCACTCTCACTCAGCCCTCTTACAGTTCACTCACTCTCACCCTCACAGTTCACTCACCCCCCAAAACCACATATTTCTAAACACCCAGCCTCATATGTACCAATATCACATGCCACACCCATCATCGTCATTTCCCCCCCCCCCTAGTATCTGTGGTCCTCGACACCTACATGGCCTCCCACACCTGCACCAACACCCACACCTGTGTCTCCTCCCACACCTGGGTGACCCACACTAACCTGAGACAAAGCCTTTAACAGCCGAGTGGTGGGACAGTCGGAGTGGCTGTAGGCGGCCCAGCTCCTCCCTCCCCCCACCCCACACTCATGACAGACAGCTCAGTAATCTCAACATATCCACCAAAACAATAATTTATTGCAAATAAGGAAAGCAATAGAAAATTAGGAAGAATCAACAGGACCAACAAAAAACGAAATTGGTTTGCTGTTTATGCAAATGGTAGGCACCCACAAACCTTCACGCCGTTTTCTATGACACGGAGTAAAGTAATGAGTAATTTATAGTCTATAGATTCTAAGTACAACATTATGAAAAGTCTTGTTACTTCTGATGAGATAACTAGGCCTTTTTATGAGGGAAAATGGGTAAGGGTAGAACTAATTATTTTGAAAAGTTCATTGGGCGGAGTTGTTAGAATAGTGTTGTGAGGGGGAAGAGGCTACTGGAGACATTCTCCATGTCTGCTACAAGTACATCTGTGGCTGCACATGTCATCCTTACATTGACGCTTGTCTTTAAGGCCTAAGGCCTATCTGCAAGGTTCTTAAGGTGACCACAAGTATACTGGACTAAAGTATACTCTCAGTATACAGCAAAAAAGGGGAGTTATACTTCTCAGTGTATATATATATATATCCACGTCTATCGTTATGGTGTATTTTTAGACCGTTAAATAATTAAATTTTAAATCCCTACCTCCTTTCAAATTTGAACCATGACGGTTAACGGTATTGTCAACCGTCAAATAATTCAATTTCAAATGTCTTCCCGCTACTTGTTCTATTTGGGTGTTGGTGTCCATGCTTCTAATATTGCTGGGTTTGGTTCATACAGTTTAGCCACTACACCAAAATAAAAGTGGTTTGGAAGAGCTACAGTTGTATTTTAAAATTTATCTTATATATATTTTAAGGTGTGGAGTCTCTTGGGGCCTCTATCTCTTTCACTCTTCACGCTGAAGCTGTTTTTGTTCCTTCATGCTAAAGCTGTCTTTGTTTCTTGGCGCTGAAGCTGTTTTTGTTTCTTGACGCTGAAGCTGTTTTTGTTTCTTGACGCTGAAGCTGTTTTTGTTTCTTGACGCTGAAGCTGTTTTTGTTTCTTGACGCTGAAGCTGTTTTTGTTTCTTGACGCTGAAGCTGTTTCTTCACGCTAAAACAGTCTGTCTTTCACCCTATTATTTGTTTTGTATAACCTTTTACTTGCAAATGCTACCAATAATTAAGTCTTAATTTCCTTCAAATATATGTTTTTAAGCAATGATTATTATGCATGGCAATGGGGGTAAAAAAGTATGGGAATAGGGTAAAAAAGTATGGCAATGGGGTTCAAAATGCATGTGAATGGGTAAAACAGTGTTGGTAAACTCATGGTAATGTTGCAAACAATTATACTAAGATGGTTTTATGCTGTTGCAACTGCCACGAGCTGTGTTGCCCTCAGCCTGGACCTGCGGGGGGGGGGGGGGAGGGGGTCTTTAAGGTCACTAAGACAGTCTTTACTAAGTCTTGGATGGACGGTGTCCAGTTCAGCCTTAAGTGAGTCAGCCTTTTGGATGACGCCAGCAGCCAGTGAGTCATATTACAGTCGTAGATTAACGCCCATACGCACACACACACAGCCGGTGGCCGAGTGGACAGCACGCTGGACACGTGATCGTGTGGTTACGGGTTCGATCCCGGGCGCCGGCGAGAAACGATGGGCAGAGTTTCTTTTACCCTGAATGCCTCTGTTACCTAGCAGTAAATAGGTACCTGGGAGTTAGACAGCTGCTACGGGCTGCTTCCTGTGTGTGTGTGTGTGTGTGTGTGTGTGTGTGTGTGCGCATAAGAGGCTGGTACATAAGCTGGAGAGACAGGCAGGTGTAGCTGGTAAGGTGCTCCAGTGGATAAGGGAGTATCTAAGCAATAGGAAGCAGAGAGTTACGGTGAGGGGGTGAGACCTCCGATTGGCGTGAAGTCACCAGTGGAGTCCCACAGGGCTCTGTACTCGGTCCTATCTTGTTTCTGATATATGTAAATGATCTCCCGGAGGGTATCGATTCATTTCTCTCAATGTTTGCGGACGCTGCTAAAATTATGAGAAGGATTAAAACCAAAGAGGACTTTTTGAGGTTTCAAGAAGACCTAGACAAGCTGAAGGAATGGTCGAACAAATGGTTGTTAGAGTTTAACCCAACCAAATGTAATGTAATGGAGATAGGTGTAGGGAGCAGGAGGCTAGATACAAGGTTTCATCTGGGAGAGGCAATTCTTCAGAAGTCAAAGAAGGAAAAAGACTTGGGGGTTGATATCACGCCAAACTTGTCTCCTGCAGCACATATCAAGCGGATAACATCAGCGGCATATGCCAGGCTGGCTAACATACGAACGGCATTCAGAAGCTTGTGTAAAGAATCATTCAGAACTTTGTATACCACATAAGTCAGGCCAATCCTGGAGTATGCAGCCCCAGCATGGAGTCCATATCTAGTCAAGGATAAGACTAAACTGGAAAAGGTTCAAATGTGTGCCACCAGACTAGTACCCGAGCTGTGAGGTATGAGCTACGAGGAGAGACTATGGGAATTAAACCTCACTTCGCTGGAAGACAGAAGAGTTAAGGGGGACATGATCACCACATTCAAGATTCTGAAGGGAATTGATAAGGTAGATAAAGATCTATTTAACACAAGGGGCACACGCACTAGGGGACACAGGTGGAAACTGAGTGCCCAAATGAGCCACAGAGATATTAGAAAGAACTTTTTTAGTGTCAGAGTGGTTGACAAATGGAATGCATAAGGAGGTGATGTGGTGGAGGCTGACTCCATACGCAGTTTCAAGTGTAGATATGATAGAGCCCAGTAGGCTCAGGAATCTGTACACCTGTTGATTGACGGTTGAGAGGCGGGACCAAAGAGCCAGAGCTCAACCCCCGCAAACACAACTAGGTGAGTACACACACACACACACACACACACACACACACACACACACACACACACACACACACACACACACACACACACACACACACACATGTCAGTTAGCCTAAATTCTCCAATATTCATTCATAAAACTGCCTCACGGGACTGCAACCTTATCAAACAAAGCTATCAGGTATTTCTTACTGTCAACACAAATTAACAACTTCACATATCAATCATTGCAACTGTTGATAAATAGACACTAACTAACCTTGCTATGAGATATAAATACAAGTGCCAGATTTGATTCAGAAGGCAACTCCAGCGTGGCCTAGTCGGATAGAACAAGTTCCTAATCCGGATAGATCTGCGTTCGAGCCTGTCGGAACGGTTGCAAGTACAGGGCACAGATTTCTCTGTGTGTCCCCTCCTGTAGGAGCATCAGTTTCGATAGATTCTCTGGATAGCCGAAGATTGATTGACCGACTCCTTGGAATGTGGGGAAGGGTTGAAGTCCGGGGGGCCACGGACGGATACCTGGATCCACTGACCTCGGGCAGGTCTTTCAATCCACCTGGATTTCAGGTGGGGAGAAGGGAGGCAATTTGGGTCGACACAAATAGCTTCCTGGACCCAAAACCCCTTGGATACACGGACACGGACACTCACACGGACACGCACACGGACACTCATGGACTCTGACACGAACCGAAGGTTTGTGTCAGATAATAAGAAGGGAGTTGATAATATAATAAGGTTGTATAATAATAATATAATATATAATAATAATAATATAATAATATAATATATAATAATAATAATAATATAATAATAATAATAATATAATAATAATAATAATATAATAACATAATTAGGTTGGTTAGTTGGTTAGGTTAGGTTGCTCAGGTTAGGTTGCTCAGGTTAGGTTGCTCAGGTTAGGTTGCTCAGGTTAGGTTGCTCAGGTTAGGTTGCTCAGGTTGGTTGCTTAGGTTAGGTTGCTCAGGTTCGGTTGCTCAGGTTCGGTTGCTCAGGTTAGGTTGCTCAGGTTAGGTTGCTCAGGTTAGGTTGCTCAGGTTAGGTTGCTCAGGTTAGGTTGCTTAGGTTGGTTGGTTAGGTTCGGTTGCTCAGGTTCGGTTGCTCAGGTTAGGTTGCTCAGGTTAGGTTGCTCAGGTTAGGTTGCTCAGGTTCGGTTGCTCAGGTTCGGTTGCTCAGGTTAGGTTGCTCAGGTTAGGTTGCTCAGGTTAGGTTGCTTAGGTTAGGTTGCTCAGGTTAGGTTGCTCAGGTTAGGTTGCTCAGGTTCGGTTGCTCAGGTTCGGTTGCTCAGGTTAGGTTGCTCAGGTTAGGTTGCTCAGGTTAGGTTGCTCAGGTTAGGTTGCTCAGGTTAGGTTGCTCAGGTTAGGTTGCTCAGGTTAGGTTGCTCAGGTCAGGTTGCTCAGGTCAGGTTGCTCAGGTTAGGTTGCTCAGGTTAGGTTGCTCAGGTTAGGTTGCTCAGGTTAGGTTAGATAGCTTAGGTTGGTTGGTTAGGTTAGATAGCTTAGGTTGGTTGGTTAGGTTAGATAGCTTAGGTTGGTTGGTTAGGTTAGTTAGGTTGGTTGGTTGGTTAGGTTAGTTAGGTTAGTTGGTTAGATAGCTTAGGTTGGTTAGGTTGGTTGGTTAGGTTAGTTAGCTTAGGTTGGTTGGTTAGGTTAGTTAGGTTGGTTGGTTGGATAGCTTAGGTTGGTTGGTTGGTTGGATAGCTTAGGTTGGTTGGTTGGTTGGATAGCTTAGTTAGGTTGGTTACGTTGGTTACGTTGGATGGTTACGTTGGTTAGGATGGTTGATTACGTTGGTTAGGTTAGGTTGGGTTGGTTGGTTAGGTTGCTTGGTTAGGTTGGTTGATTAGGTTCTTTGGTTAGGTTGGTTGATTAGGTTCTTTGGTTAGGTTGGTTGGTTAGGTTGCTTGGTTAGGTTGGTTGGTAAGGTTGCTTGGTTAGGTTGGTTGATTAGGTTCTTCGGTTAGGTTGGTTGGTTAGGTTAGGTTGCTTAGGTTGGTTGCTTAGGTTCGTTGCTTAGGAGCTTAGGTTGGTTGGTTAGGTTAGATAGCTTAGGTTGCTTGGTTAGGTTAGATAGCTTAGGTTGGTTGGTTAGGTTAGGTTGCTTAGGTTAGGTTGCTTAGGTTGGTTGCTTAGGTTGGTTGGTTAGGTTGGTTGGTTAGGTTAGGTTGCTTAGGTTGGTTGCTTAGGTTGGTTGCTTAGGTTGGTTGGTTAGATTGGTTGGTTAGGTTGGTTGGCTAGGTTAGATAGCTTACGTTGGTTAGGTTGCTTGGTTAGGTTGGTTGGTTAGGTTGGTTGGTTAGGTTGGTTGGTTAGGTTGGTTGGCTAGGTTAGATAGCTTATGTTGGTTAGGTTGATTGGTTAGGTTCCTTGGTTAGGTTGGTTGGTTAGGTTGCTTGGTTAAGTTGGTTGGTTAGGTTAGATAGCTTAGGTTGGTTGGTTAAGTTAGATAGCTTAGGTTGGTTGGTTAGGTTAGATAGCTTACGTTGGTTGGTTAGGTTGGTTGGTTAGGTTAGATAGCTTACGTTGGTTAGGTTGGTTGGTTAGGTTGCTTGGTTAGGTTGGTTGGTTAGGTTGCTTGGTTAGGTTAGATAGCTTAAGTTGGTTGGTTAGGTTAGATTGCTTAGGTTGGTTGGTTAGTTAGGTTGGTTAGGTTGGTTGGTTGGATAGATTAGGTTGGTTGGTTGGTTAGGTTGGTTGGTTAGGTTGGTTGGTTAGGTTGGTTGGTTTGGTTGGTTGGTTAGGTTAGGTTGGGCTGGTTGGTTAGGTTAGGTTGGTTGGTTTGGTTGGTTGGTTTGGTTGGTTGGTTAAGTTGGTTGGTTAGGTTGGTTGATTAGGTTCTTTGGTTAGGTTAGGTTGGTTGGTTAGGTTGCTTGGTTAGGTTGGTTGATTAGGTTCTTTGGTTAGGTTGCTTGGTTTTGTTGGTTGGTTAGTTGCTTGGTTAGGTTAGATAGCTTAGGTTGGTTAGGTTAGATAGCTTAGGTTGGTTGGTTAGGTTAGATAGCTTAGGTTGGTTGGTTAGGTTAGATAGCTTAGGTTGGTTGGTTAGGTTAGATAGCTTAGGTTGGTTGGTTAGGTTAGATAGCTTAGGTTGGTTGGTTAGGTTAGATAGCTTAGGTTAGATAGCTAAGGTTGGTTGGATAGGTTGGTTGGTTAGGTTGGTTGGTTAGTTAGGTTGGTTAGGTTGGTTTGTTAGGTTGGTTGGTTAGGTTGGTTGGTTAGGTTAGATAGCTTACGTTGGTTAGGTTGGTTGGTTAGTTAGGTTGGTTAGTTAGGTAGGTTGGTTAGATAGCTTAGGTTGGTTAGGTTGGTTGGTTGGTTAGGTTCCTTGGTTAGGTTGGTTGGTTAGGTTGCTTGGGTAGGTTGCTTGGTTAGGTTAGATAGCTTAGGTTGGTTGGTTAGGTTAGTTAGGTTGGTTGGTTAGGTTAAATAGTTTACGTTGGTTGGTTAGTTAGGTTGGTTAGGTTAGGTTGGTTAGGTTGGTTAGGTTGGTTGGTTATGTTAAGTTGGTTACGTTATTAAGTTGGTTAGGTTGGTTGGTTACGTTGGTTAGGATGGTTGGTTACGTTGGTTAGGTTGGTTGGTTGGTTAGGTTAGTTTGGTTGGTTAGGTTAGGTTAGTTTGGTTGATTGGTTAGGTTAGGTTAGGTTGGTTGGTTAGGTTGGTTGGTTAGGTTGCTTGGTTAGGTTGGTTGATTAGGTTCTTTGGTTAGGTTGGTTGGTTAGGTTGCTTGGTTAGGTTGGTTGGTTAGGTTGCTTGGTTAGGTGAGATAGCTTAGGTTGGTTGGTTAGGTTAGATAGTTTAGGTTGGTTGGTTAGGTTAGATAGCTAATGTTGGTTGGATAGGTTGGTTGGTTAGGTTAGATAGCTTAGGTTGTTTGGTTAGGTTGGTTAGTTAGGTTGGTTTGTTAGGTTTGTTAGGTTGGTTAGGTTGGTTAGGTTAGGTTGCTTGGTTAGGTTGGTTGGTTAGGTTGGTTGGTTAGGTTGGTTGGTTGGTTAGGTTAGGTTGGTTAGGTTAGGTTGGTTAGGTTAGGTTGGTTAGGTTAGGTTGGTTAGGTTAGATAGCTTAGGTTGGTTGGTTAGGTTAGATAGCTTAGGTTGGTTGGTTAGGTTAGATAGCTAAGGTTGGTTGGATAGGTTGGTTGGATAGGTTTCTTGGTTAGGTTAGATAGCTTAGGTTGTTTGGTTAGGTTGGTTGGTTAGTTAGGTTGGTTTGTTATGTTGGTTAGGTTGGTTGGTTGGTTGGTTAGGTTAGGTTGGTTGGTTGGTTGGTTAGGTTAGGTTGGTTGGTTAGGTTGGTTGGTTAGGTTGGTTGGTTAGGTTGGTTGCTTAGGTTGGTTGGTTAGGTTGGTTACGTTGGTTAGGTTGGTTGGTTACATTGGTTAGGTTGGTTGGTTACATTGGTTGGTTACGTTGGTTGGTTGGTTGGTTACGCTAGGTTAGGTTGGTTGGTTAGGTTAGTTGGTTGGTTAGGTTTGGTTGGTTACGTTGGTTGGTTACGTTGGTTAGGATGGTTGGTTACGATGGCTAGGTTAGGTTGGGTTGGTTGGTTAGGTAAGGTTAGGTTGGTTGGTTAGGTTGCTTGGTTAGGTTGCTTGGTTAGGTTGCTTGGTTAGGTTAGATAGCTTAGGTTGGTTGGTTAGGTTAGGTTGGTTGGTTAGGTTAGATAGTTTACGTTGGTTAGGTTGGTTGGTTAGTTTGGTTGGTTAGCTAGGTTGGTTGGTTAGATAGCTTAGTTTGGTTGATTAGGTTGGTTGGTTAGTTAGGTTGGTTGGTTGGTTGGTTAGGTTGGTTGCTTAGTTTGGTTGGTTGGTTAGGTTGGTTAGGTTTGGTTGGTTAGGTTGGTTGGTTAGGTTAAGTTGGTTACATTATTATGTTGGTTAGGTTGGTTGGTTACGTTGGTTAGGGTGGTTGGTTACGTTGTTTAGGTTGGTTGGTTGGTTAGGTTAGGTTGGTTGGGTTGGTTGGTTAGGTTAGGTTGGTTGGTTAGGATGCTTGGTTAGGTTGGTTGGTTAGGTTGCTTGGTTAGGTTGGTTGGTTAGGTTAGATAGCCAAGGTTGGTTGGATAGGTTGGTTGGTTAGGTTAGATAGCTTAGGTTGGTTGGATAGGTTGGTTGGTTAGTTAGGTTGGTTTGTTAGGTTGGTTGGTTAGGTTAGGTTGCTTAGGTTGGTTGCTTAGGTTGGTTGGTTAGGTTGGTTGGTTACATTGGTTAGGTTGGTTGGTTGGTTAGGTTAGGTTAGGTTGGTTGGTTAGGTTAGTTCGGTTGGTTGGGTTAGGTTAGGATCCTTGGTTAGGTTCCTTGGTTAGGTTGGTTGATTAGGTTCCCTGGTTAGGATGGTTGGTTAGGTTGCTTGGTTAGGTTGGCTGGTTAGGTTGGTTGGTTAGGTTCCTTGGTTAGGTTAGATAGGCTACCAACAATTACAGCCCCTTTTCTATTTCTACAAACCTAGCCTAAACTAACCTAACTTAACCTGCAAACCTAGCCTATTTCCTAGTCAAAACAAACATAACCTAATCTAACCTAACGTAACTAACTCCTGGATACCTATTTACTGTTAGGTGAATAGATGTATTCGGTGATAGGAAACGCTACCTACAATTACAGCCCTTCTTCTATTTCTATTTCTACAAACCTAGCCTATTCTCTAGCCTAAACTAACCTAACCTAAGGTAATCTAACTAACTCCTGGATACCTATTTACTGCTACATGAACAGAGAAGACACGCTACCAACAATTATTGCCCAATTTCTATTTCAACAAAAAGAGCCTATTTCTTAGCCTAAACTAATCTAACCTAATTAAACCTAACCTAACCTAATCTAACCTTACCTATATATATACTTCACTACTCACTAACATCATCACTACCACACTACTCACTAACATCATCACTACCACACTACTCACCATCATCATCACTACCTCACCATCATCATCACTACCTCTCTACTCACCATCATCATCACTACCTCACCATCATCATCACTACCACACTACTCACCATCATCACTACCACACTACTCACTATCATCATCACTACCACACTACTCACCATCATCACTACCCACCATCATAACTACCACACTACTCTTAACCATCATCACTACCTCACTACTCACCATCATCACTACCACACTACTCACCATCATCACTACCACACTACTCTTAACCATCATCACTACCTCACTACTCACAATCATCATCACTACCTCACCATCATCATCACTACTTCACCATCATCATCACTACCTCACCATCATCACTACCTCGCCATCATCATCACTACCTCACTACTCACCATCATCACTACCACACTACTCACCATCATCATTCCCTCACTACTCACCATTATCATCACTACACTACTCACCATCATCATCACTACCACAATACTCACCATCATCATCACTACCACAATACTCACCATCAACATCACTACCACACTACTTAGCAACACCATCACTACCTCACTACTCACCATCATCACTACCACACTACTCACTATCATTACTTTTATCACTTCTCACCATCACCATCACTACCTCACTACTAACCATCATCATCACTACCACACTACTCACCATCATCATCACTACCACACTACTCACTATCATCACTTTTCACCATCACCATCACTACCTCACTATTCACCATCATCACTACCTCACCATCATCATCACTACCTCTCTACTCACCATCATCATTATTACCTCACTACTCACCATCATCATCACTACCTCACCATCATTATCACTACCGCTCTACTCACCATCATCATTACCTCACTACTCACCATCACTACCACACTACTCACCATCATCACTACCTCTCTACTCACCATCATCATCACTACTTCTCTACTCACCACCATCATTTCCTCACTACTCACTAACATCATCACTTCCTCACTACTCACCATCATCATCATCATCACTACTCACCATCATCACTACCCACCATCATCACTACCACACTACTCATAAACATCATCACTACCACACTACTCACCATCATCACTACCACACTACTCACTATCATCACTACCACACTACTCGGTGAGTAGTGTGGTAGTGAGAGTGAGTAGTGATGATGGTGAGTAGTGAGGTAGTGATGATGGTGAGTAGTGTGGTAGTGATGATGATAGTGAATAGTGTAGTAGTGATGATGATGGTGAAGTGTGGTAGTGATGATGATGGTGAAGTGTGGTAGTGATGATGGTGAAGTGTGGTAGTGATGATGGTGAAGTGTGGTAGTGATGGTGATGGTGAGTAGTGAGGTAGTGATGATGATAGTGAATAGTGTAGTAGTGATGATGATGGTGAAGTGTGGTAGTGATGATGATGGTGAAGTGTGGTAGTGATGATGGTGAAGTGTGGTAGTGATGATGGTGAAGTGTGGTAGTGATGGTGATGGTGAGTAGTGAGGTAGTGATGATGATAGTGAAGTGTGGTAGTGATGATGATGGTGAGTAGTGTGGTAGTGATGATGGTGAGTAGTGTGGTAGTGATGATGATAGTGAAGTGTGGTAGTGATGATGATGGTGAATAGTGTGGTAGTTATGATGATAGTGAGGTAGTGATGATGATGGTGAGTAGTGAGGAAATGATGATGATGGTGAGTAGTGTGGTAGTGAGGTAATGATGATGATGGTGAGTAGAGAGGTAGTGATGATGATGATGAGTAGAGAGGTAGTGATGATGGTGAGGTAGTGATGATGAAGGTGAGTAGTGAGGTAATGATGATGATGGTGAGTAGAGAGGTAGGGATGATGATAGTGAATAGTGTGGTAGTGATGATAGTGAATAGTGTGGTAGTGATGATGATGGTGAGTAGTGTGGTAGTGATGATGATAGTGAGTAGTGAGGTAGTGATGATGATGGTGAGAAGTGATGATAGTGAGTAGTGTGGTAGTGATGATGGTGAGTAGTGAGGTAGTGATGATGATAGTGAAGTGTGGTAGTGATGATGATGGTGAGTAGTGTGGTAGTGATGATGATGGCGAGTAGTGAGGTAGTGATGTTGGTGAGAAGTGATAATAGTGAGTAGTGTGGTAGTGATGATGATGGTGAGTAGTGAGGTAGTGATGATAGTGAATAGTGTGATAGTGATGCTGATGGTGAGTAGTGTGGTAGTGATGATGATAGTGATGTATTGATGATGATGGTGAGTAGTGAGGTAGTGATGATGATGGTTAGTGTGGTAGTGATGATAGTGAAGAGTGTGGTAGTGATGATGATGGTGAGTAGTGTGGTAGTGATGATAGTGAGTAGTGATGATGATGGTGAGAAGTGGTAGAAGTGATGATAGCGAGTAGTGTGGTAGTGATGATGATGGTGAGTAGTGAGGTAGTGATGATGATAGTGAATAGTGTGGTAGTGATGATGATGGTCGGTGATGGGGAGCTGGTCGGCCGAGCGGACAGCACGCTGGATTTGTGATCCTGTGGTCCTGGGTTCGATCCCAGGCGCCGGCGAGAAACAATGGGCAGAGTTTCTTTCACCCTATGCCACTGTTACCTAGCAGTAAAATAGGTACCTGGGTGTTAGTCAGCTGTCACGGGCTGCTTCCTGGGGGTGGAGGCCTGGTCGAGGACCGGGCCGCGGGGACACTAAAACCCCGAAATCATCTCAAGATAACCTCAAGATGGTGAGTAGTGTTGTAGTGATTATGATAGTGAGGTAGTGATGATGATGGTGAGTAGTGAGGTAGTGATGATGATGGTGAGTAGTGTGGTAGTGATAATGATAGTGAATAGTGTGGTAGTGATGATGATGGTGAGTAGTGTGGTAGTGATGATGATAGTGAGTAGTGTGGTAGTGATGATGATGGTGAGTAGTGTGGTAGTGATGATGATGGTGAGTAGTGAGGTAGTGATGGTGTTGCTAAGTAGTGTGGTAGTGATGTTGATGGTGAGTAGTGATAGAAGTGATGATAGTGATGATGGTGAGTAGTGTTGTAGTGATGATGATAGTGAGTAGTGAGGTAGTGATAATGATGGTGAGTAGTGTGGTAGTGATGATGGTGAGTAGTGTGGTAGTGATGATAATGAGTAGTGTGGTAGTGATGATAGTGAGTAGTGAGGTAGTGATGATGATAGTGAATTGTGTGGTAGTGATGATGATGGTGAGTAGTGTGGTAGTGATGATGATAGTGAGTAGTGAGGTAGTGATGATGATGGTGAGTAGTGAGGTAGTGATGATGATAGTGAATTGTGTGGTAGTGATGATGATGGTGAGTAGTGTGGTAGTGATGATGATAGTGAGTAGTGAGGTAGTGATGATGATGGTGAGTAGTGAGGTAGTGATGGTGATAAATGATAAAAGTGATGATAATGAGTAGTGTGGTAGTGATGATGATTGTGAGTAGTGAGGTAGTGATGATGATGGTGAGTAGTGAGGTAGTGATGGTGTTGCTAAGTAGTGTGGTAGTGATGTTGATAGTGAGTATTGTGGTAGTGATGATGATAGTGAGTATTGTGGTAGTGATGATGATGGTGAGTAGTGTAGTGATGATAATGGTGAGTAGTGAGGTAATGATGATGGTGAGTAGTGTGGAAGTGATGATGGTGAGTAGTGAGGTAGTGATGATGATAACGAGGTAGTGATGATGGTGAGGTAGTGATGATGATGGTGAGGTAGTGATGATGATGGTGAGGTAGTGATGATGATGGTGAGGTAGTGATGATGATTGTGAGTAGTGAGGTAGTGATGATGGTTAAGAGAAGTGTGGTAGTGATGATGGTGAGTATTGTGGTAGTGATGATGTTTATGAGTAGTGGTAGTGATGATGGTGGGTAGAGATGATGGTGAGTAGTGATGATGGTGAGTAGTGAGGAAGTGATGATGTTAGTGAGTAGTGAGGAAATGATGATGGTGGTGAGTAGAGAAGTAGTGATGATGATGGTGAGTAGTGAGGTAGTGATGATGGTGAGTAGTGTGGTAGTGATGGTGAGTAGTGAGGTAATGATGATGATGGTGAGTAGAGAGGTAGTGATAATGGTGAGGTAGTGATGACGATGGTGAGTAGTGAGTTAATGATGATGATGGTGAGTAGAGAGGTAGTGATGATGATGGTGGGTAGTGATGATCGTGAGTAGTGTGGTAGTGATGAGGATAGTGAGTAGTGTGGTAGTGATGATGGTGAGTAGTGTGGTAGTGATGATGTTTATGAGTAGTGGTAGTGATGATGGTGGGTAGAGATGATGGTGAGTAGTGATGATGGTGAGTAGTGAGGAAGTGATGATGTTAGTGAGTAGTGAGGAAATGATGATAGTGGTGAGTAGAGAAGTAGTGATGATGATGGTGAGTAGTGAGGTAGTGATGATGGTGAGTTGTGTGGTAGTGATGGTGAGTAGTGAGGTAATGATGATGATGGTGAATAGAGAGGTAGTGATAATGGTGAGGTAGTGATGACGATGGTGAGTAGTGAGGTAATGATGATGATGGTGAGTAGAGAGGTAGTGATGATGATGGTGAGGTAGTGATGATGATAGTGAGTAGGGAGGTAATGATGATGGTGAGTAGAGAGGTAGTGATGATGATGGTGAGGTAGTGATGATGATGGTGAGTAGGGAGGTAATGATGATGATGGTGAGTAGAGAGGTAGTGATGATGGTGGTGAGTAGAGAAGTAGTGATGATGGTGAGTAGTGTGGTAGTGATGGTGAGTAGTGAGGTAATGATGATGATGGTGAGTAGAGGGGTAGTGATAATGATGGTGAGGTAGTGATGATGATGGTGAGTAGAGAGGTAGTGATGATGATGGTGAGGTAGTGATGATGATGGTGAGTAGGGAGGTAGTGATGATGTTAGTGAGTAGTGTGGTAGTGATTGTGAGTAGTGAGGTAGTGATGATGATGGTGAGTAGTGAGGTAGTGATGATGTTAGTGAGTAGTGTGGTAGTGATGATGTTAGTGAGTAGTGAAGTATATATATAGGTAAGGTTACATTAGGTTAGGTTAGGTTTAATTAGGTTAGATTAGTTTAGGCTAAGAAATAGGCTATTTTTGTTGAAATAGAAATAGGGCAGTAATTGTTGGTAGCGTGTCTTCTCTGTTCACGTAGCAGTAAATAGGTATCCAGGAGTTAGTTAGATTACCTTAGGTTAGGTTAGTTTAGGCTAGGAAATAGGCTAGGTTTGTAGAAATAGAAATAGAAGAAGGGCTGTAATTGTAGGTAGCGTTTCCTATCACCGAATACATCTATTCACCTAACAGTAAATAGGTATCCAGGAGTTAGTTACGTTAGGTTAGGTTATGTTAGATTAGGTTAGGTTAGGTTAGATTAGGTTAGGTTGGTTTAGGGTAGGTTTGTAGAAGTAGGGCTGTAATTGTTGGTAGCCTTTCCTATCACCGAATGTCTCTGTTCACCTAGCAGTAAATATGTATCCAGGAGTTAGTAAGCTAGCTACTTGGGGCGTGGTGAGTGAGTGAGGGTTAGTCACTAGTTGGACCTTGTGGGGTGGTGGGTGTTGGAGACCACTATAAGCCTAACATGTATAAAGTGCCTGTCTGCCTGTCCCCCGCCTCAATGATGTTACAAGTATTGACTAAATGAAGCCTAAGAGAGCATATGCAAGGCCTAAGATGAGTCATTTGTCAGCAGCAACTTGTGCGAGATCTATGGCAGCGGTGGCATCCCAACATTTCTATTTTGGAGCAACAGTAGTAGTAGTAGTAGAAGTAGTAGTAGTAGTAGTAGTAGTAGTAGTAGTAGTAGTAGTAGTAGTAGTAGTAGTAGTAGTCCATTTGTTGTTGGTTAATTTGACTAAATAGTTGCAATAAGTACTATCATTAATGGAGAATTGGCTGCTATGTGTGAGTATCCTCCGCCTGCCTGCCTGCCGCAGTTACCATTATCTTGACTCACTCACTCACTCACATGTGATTACTTACTACTTGTATACAATAGCAACGGCCATACTACCTACCTACCTATCACCTTGAGAACACTGCGTCTCCTCCCATACATCTGTCAGGTTAAACACCGTTGACTTTGGTTAGTACTTGGATGGGTGACCTGCCTGGGAACACCAACTGCTGCTGCTGTTAGTATACATATTTGGGCAGTCTCCGTAGGTCAGAGTGTGTGTGTGTGTTTGTGTGTGTGTGTGTGTGTGTGTGTGTGCGCGCGCATAAGAGGCTGGTACATAAGCTGGAGAGACAGGCAGGTGTAGCTGGTAAGGTGCTCCAGTGGATAAGGGAGTATCTAAGCAATAGGAAGCAGAGAGTTACGGTGAGGGGTGAGACCTCCAATTGGCGTGAAGTCACCAGTGGAGTCCCACAGGGCTCTGTACTCGGTCCTCTCTTCTTTCTGATATATGTAAATGATCTCCCGGAGGGTATCGATTCATTTCTCTCAATGTTTGCGGACGCTGCTAAACTTATGAGAAGGATTAAAACAGAAGAGGACTGTTTGAGGCTTCAAGAAGACCAAGACAAGCTGAAGGAATGGTCGAACAAATGGTTGTTAGAGTTTAACCCAACCAAATGTAATGTAATGAAGATAGGTGTAGGGAGCAGGAGGCCAGATACAAGGTATCATCTGGGAGAGGAAATTCTTCAGGAGTCAGAGAAGGAAAAAGACTTGGGGGTTGATATCACGCCAAACCTGTCTCCTGCAGGTTTACGACTTTTTATACCCAACATATGCCATGTCCTGAAAGTGGCAGTGAGTCACATTTTGCACAAACTCCCCTGCAGTTTTCGAAATATCCTAAATATCCCAATTTCGAGGCTAGAGCCAAATTTTGGAGCCAAATTCTGGCTCTCTTCACGTATTCGCTGTTTGAAATTACGACTTTTTATACCCAACATATGCCAAGTACTGAAACGGCGTTTGGTCACATTTCTCCCAATCCCCCCTGCAGTTTTCAAAATATCCCAAACATCCCAATTTCGGTGCCTGAGCCATATTTTGGAGCCAAATTCTGGCTCTCTGCACGTATTCGCAGTTTGAAATTACGACTTTTTTATTCCCAATATATGCGAAGTACTGAAAGCGGCGTTTGGTTTCATTTGTCCCAATCCCCCCTGCAGTTTTCAAAACATCCCAAACATCCCAATTTCAGTGCCTGAGCCATATTTTGGACCCAAATTCTGGCTCTCTGCACGTATTCGCAGTTTGAAATTACGACTTTTTTTTATTCCCAACATATGCCAAGTACTGAAAGCGGCAGTGAGTCACATTTTGCACAAACTCCCCTGCAGTTTTCAAAATATCCCAAACTTCCCAATTACGAGGCCTGAGCCACATTTTGGAGTCAAATTCTGGCTCTCTGCACGTATTCGCCGTTTGAAATTGCGACTTTTTATACCCAACATATGCCAAGTACTGAAAGCGGCGTTTGGTCACATTTCTCCCAATCCCCCCTGCAGTTTTCAAAATATCCCAAACATCCCAATTTCGGTGCCTGAGCCATATTTTGGAGCCAAATTCTGGCTCTCTGCACGTATTAGCAGTTTGAAATTACGACTTTTTTATACCCAACATATGCGAAGTACTGAAAGCGGCGTTTGGTCACATTTGTCCCAAACCTCTATGCAGTTTTCGAAATATCCCAAACATCCCAATTTCTTGGCCAGAGCCATATTTTGGAGCCAAATTCTGGCTTTGTGCACGTATTCGCAGTTTTAAATTGCGACTTTTTATACCCAACATATGCCATGTCCTAAAAGTGGCAGTGAGTCACATATTTCACAAACTCCCCTGCAGTTTTCGAAATATCCCAAATATCCCAATTTCAAGGCTAAAGCCAATTTTTGGAGCCAAATTCTGGCTCTCTGCACGTATTCGCTGTTTGAAATTACGACTTTTTATACCCAACATATGCCAAGTACTGAAAGCGGCGTTTGGTCACATTTCTCCCAATCCCCCCTGCAGTTTTCAAAATATCCCAAACATCCCAATTTCGGTGCCTGAGCCATATTTTGGAGCTAAATTCTGGCTCTCTGCACGTATTCGCAGTTTGAAATTACGACTTTTTTATTCCCAGTATCTGCGAAGTACTGAAAGCGGCGTTTGGTTTCATTTGTCCCAATCCCCCCTGCAGTTTTCAAAATATCCCAAACATCCCAATTACGAGGCCTGAGCCACATTTTGGAGTCAAATTCTGGCTCTCTGCACGTATTCGCCGTTTGAAATTACGACTTTTTATACCCAACATATGCCAAGTACTGAAAGCGGCGTTTGGTCACATTTCTCCCAATCCCCCCTGCAGTTTTCAAAATATCCCAAACATCCCAATTTCAGTGCCTGAGCCATATTTTGGAGCCAAATTCTGGCTCTCTGCACGTATTCGCAGTTTGAAATTACGACTTTTTTTTATTCCCAACATATGCCAAGTACTGAAAGCGGCAGTGAGTCACATTTTGCACAAACTCCCCTGCAGTTTTCAAAATATCCCAAACTTCCCAATTACGAGGCCTGAGCCACATTTTGGAGTCAAATTCTGGCTCTCTGCACGTATTCGCCGTTTGAAATTGCGACTTTTTATACCCAACATATGCAAAGTACTGAAAGCTGCGTTTGGTCACATTTCTCCCAATCGCCCCTGCAGTTTTCAAAATATCCCAAACATCCCAATTTCGGTGCCTGAGCCATATTTTGGAGCCAAATTCTGGCTCTCTGCACGTATTCACAGTTTGAAATTACGACTTTTTTATTCCCAATATATGCGAAGTACTGAAAGCGGCGTTTGGTTTCATTTGTCCCAATCCCCCCTGTAGTTTTCAAAATATCCCAAACATCCCAATTTCAGTGCCGGAGCCATATTTTGGAGCCAAATTCTGGCTCTCTGCACGTATTCGCAGTTTGAAATTACAACTTTTTTTTATTCCCAACATATGCCAAGTACTGACAGCGGCAGTGAGTCAAATTTTGAACAAACTCCCCTGCAGTTTTCAAAATATCCCAAACTTCCCAATTACGAGGCCTGAGCCACATTTTGGAGTCAAATTCTGGCTCTCTGCACGTATTCGACGTTTGAAATTGCGACTTTTTTATACCCAACATATGCCAAGTACTGAATGCGGTGTTTGGTCACATTTGTCACAATCCCCCCTGCAGTTTTCAAAATATCCCAAATATCCCAATTTCAAGGCCTGAGCTATGTTTTGGAGTCAAATTCTGGCTCTCTGCACGTATTCGCTGTTTGAAATTATGACTTTTTATGCCCAACATATGCCAAGTACTGAATGCGGCGTTTGGTTACATTTATCCCAAACCTCCCTGCAGTTTTCAAAATATCCCAAATATTCAAATTTCGAGGCTTGAACCATATTTTGGAGCAAAATTCTGGCTCTCTGCACGTATTCGTTGTTTGAAATTATGTTTTTTTATACCCAACATATGCCAAGTACTGAATGCGGCGTATGGTTACACTTGTCCCAAACCTCCCTACAGTTTTCAAAATATCCCAAACATCCCAATATCGACGTCTGAGCCATATTTTGGAGCCAAATTCTGGCTCTCTGCACGTATTCGCAGTTTGAAATTACAACTTATTATACCCAACATATGCCAAGTACTGAAAGCGGCGTTTGGTCACATTTGTCCCAATCCCCCCTGCAGTTTTCAAAATATCCAAACATCCCAATTTCGGTGCCTGAGCCATATTTTGGAGCCAAATTCTGGCTCTCTGCACGTATTCGCAGTTTGAAATTACGACTTTTTTATTCCCAACATATGCGAAGTATTGAAAGCGGCGTTTGGTCACATTTGTCCCAAACCTCTATGCAGCTTTCACAATATCCCAAACATCCCAATTTCGTGGCCAGAGCCATATTTTGGAGCCAAATTCTGGCTTTATGCACGTATTCGCAGTTTTAAATTACGACTTTTTATACCCAACATATGCCATGTCCTGAAAGTGTCAGTGAGTCACATTTTGCACAAACTCCCCTGCAGGTTTCGAAATATCCCAAATATCCCAATTTCGATGCAAGAGCCAAATTTTGGAGCCAAATTCTGGCTCTCTGCACGTATTCGCTGTTTGAAATTACGACTTTTTATACCCAACATATGCCAAGTACTGAAAGCGCCAGTGATTCACATTTTGCACAAACTCCACTGCAGTTTTCAAAATATCCCAAATATCCCAATTTCGAGGCCTGAGCTATATTTTGGAGTCAAATTGTGGCTCTCTGCACGAATTCGCTGTTTGAAAATACGAGTTTTTATGCCCAACATATGCCAAGTACGGAATGCGGCGTTTGGTTACACTTGTCCCAAACCTCCCCTGCAGTTTTCAAAATATCCCAAACATCCCAATATCGAGGCCTGAGCCATATTTTGGGGCCAAATTCTGGCTCTCTGCACGTATTCGCAGTTTGAAATTACGACTTTTTTATTCCCAACATATGCGAAGTACTGAAAGCGGCGTTTGTTCACATTTGTCCCAATCACCCCTGCAGTTTTCAAAATGTTCCAAACATCCCAATTTCGGTGCCTGAGCCATATTTTCGAGAGAAATTCTGGCTCTCTGCACGTATTCGCAGTTTGAAATTACGACTTTTTTATTCCCAACATATGCCAAGTACTGAAAGTGGCAGTGATTCACATTTTGCACAAACTCACCTGCAGTTTTCAAAATATCCCAAACATCCTAATTTCGTTGCCAGAGCCATATTTTGTAGCCAAATTCTGGCTCTCTGCACGTATTCGCCGTTTGAAATTACGACTTTTTATACCCAACATATGCCAAGTACTGAAAGCTGCAGTGAGTTACATTTTGCGAAAACTCCACTGCAGTTTACGAAATATCCCAAACATCCCAATTTCGAGGCCTGAGCCATATTTTGGAGCCAAATTCTGGTTCTATGCACGTATTCGCAGTTTGAAATTACGTCTTTTTATACCCAACATATGCCAAGTACTGAAACCAGCAGTGAGTCACATTTGCACAAACTCCCCTGCAGTTTTCAAAATATCCCAAACTTCCCAATTACGAAGCCTGAGCCACATTTTGGAGTCAAATTCTGGCTCTCTGCACGTATTCGCTGTTTGAAATTATGACTTTTTATGCCCAACATATGCCAAGTACTGAATGCGGCGTTTGGTTACATTTGTCCTAAACCTCCCTGCAGTTTTCAAAATATCCCAAATATTCCAATTTCGAGGCCTGAGCCATATTTTGGAGCCAAATTCTGGCTCTATGCACGTATTCGCAGTGTGAAATTACGTCTTTTTATACCCAACATATGCCAAGTACTGAAACCAGCAGTGAGTCACATTTTGCACAAACTCCCCTGCAGTTTTCAAAATATCCCAAACTTCCCAATTACGAAGCCTGAGCCACATTTTGGAGTCAAATTCTGGCTCTCTGCACGTATTCGCTGTTTGAAATTATGACTTTTTATGCCCAACATATGCCAAGTACTGAATGCGGCGTTTGGTTACATTTGTCCTAAACCTCCCTGCAGTTTTCAAAATATCCCAAATATTCCAATTTCGAGGCCTGAGCCATATTTTGGAGCCAAATTCTGGCTCTATGCACGTATTCGCAGTTTGAAATTACGTCTTTTTATACCCAACATATGCCAAGTACTGAAACCAGCAGTGAGTCACATTTTGCACAAACTCCCCTGCAGTTTTCAAAATATCCCAAACTTCCCAATTACGAAGCCTGAGCCACATTTTGGAGTCAAATTCTGGCTCTCTGCACGTATTCGTAGTTTGAAATTATGTTTTTTTATACCCAACATATGCCAGGTACTGAATGCGGTGTTTGGTTACACTTGTCCCAAACCTCCCTACAATTTTCAAAATATCCCAAACATCCCAATATCGACGTCTGTGCCATATTTTGGAGCCAAATTCTGGCTCTCTGCACGTATTCGCAGTTTGAAATTACAACTTATTGTACCCAACATATGCGAAGTACTGAAAGCGGCGTTTGGTCACATTTGTCCCAAACCTCTATGCAGTTTTCAAAATATCCCAAACATCCCAATTTCGTGGCCAGAGCCATATTTTGGGGCCAAATTCTGGCTTTATGCACTTATTCGCAGTTTTAAATTACGACTTTTTATACACAACATATGCCATGTCCTGAAAGTGGCAGTGAGTCACATTTTGCACAAACTCCCCTGCAGTTTTCGAAATATCCCAAATATCCCAATTTCGAGGCCTGAGCTATATTTTGGAGTCAAATTCTGGCTCTCTGCACGAATTCGCTGTTTGAAATTACGAGTTTTTATGCCCAACATATGCCAAGTACTGAATGCGGCGTTTGGTTACACTTGTCCCAAACCTCCCTGCAGTTTTCAAAATATCCCAAACATCCCAATATCGAGGCCTGAGCCATATTTTGGAGCCAAATTCTGGCTCTCTGCACGTATTCGCAGTTTCAAATTACGACTTTTTTATTCCCAACATATGCGAAGTACTGAAAGCGGCGTTTGGTCACATTTGTCCCAATCCCCCCTGCAGTTTTCAAAATATCCCAAACATCCCAATTTCGGTGCCTGATCCATATTTTGGAGCCAAATTCTGGCTCTCTGCACGTATTCGCAGTTTGAAATTACGACTTTTTTATTCCCAACATATGCCAAGTACTGAAAGCGGCAGTGATTCACATTTTGCACAAACTCCACTGCAGTTTTCAAAATATCCCAAACATCCTAATTTCGTGGCCAGAGCCATATTTTGTAGCCAAATTATGGCTCTCTGCACGTATTCGCCGTTTGAAATTACGACTTTTTATACCAAACATATGCCAAGTACTGAAAGCGGCAGTGAGTCACATTTTGCAAAAACTCCACTGCAGTTTTCGAAATATCCCAAATATCCCAATTTCGAGGCCTGAGCCATATTTTGGAGTCAAATTCTGGCTCTCTGCACGTATTCGCTGTTTGAAATTACGTCTTTTTATACCCAACATATGCCAAGTACTGAAAGCGGCAGTGAGTCCCATTTTGCACAAACTCCCCTGCAGTTTTTAAAATATCCCAAACTTCACAATTACGAGGCCTGAGCCACATTTTGGAGTCAAATTCTGGCTCTCTGCACGTATTCGCTGTTTGAAATTGCGATTTTTTTTTTTACCAAACATATGCCAAGTACTGAATGCGGTGTTTGGTCATATTTGTCACAATCCCCCCTGCAGTTTTCAAAATATCCCAAATATCCCAATTTCAAGGCCTGAGCTACGTTTTGGATTCAAATTCGGGCTCTCTGCACGTATTTGCTGATTGAAATTATGACTTTTTATGCCCAACAAATGCCAAGTACTGAATGCGGCGTTTGGTTACATTTGTACGAAACCTCCCTGCAGTTTTCAAAATATCCCAAATATTCCAATTTCGAGGCCCGAACCATATTTTGGAGCCCAATTCTGGCTCTCTGCACGTATTCGTAGTTTGAAATTATGTTTTTCTATACCCAACATATGCCAATTACTGAAAGCGGCGTTTGGTCACATTTGTCCCAATCCCCCCTGCAGTTTTCAAAATATCCCAAACATCCCAATTTCGGTGCCTGAGCCATATTATGGAGCCAAATTCTGGCTCTCTGCACGTATTCGCAGTTTGAAATTACGACTTTTTTATACCCAACATATGCAAAGTACTGAAAGCGGCGTTTGGTCACATTTGTCCCAAACCTCTATGCAGTTTTCAAAATATCCCAAACATCCCAATTTCGTGGCCAGAGCCATATTTTGGAGTCAAATTCTGGCTTCATGCAAGTATTCGCAGTTTTTAATTACGACTTTTTATACCCAACATATGCCATGTCCTGAAAGTGGCAGTGAGTCACATTTTGCACAAACTCCCCTGCAGTTTTCGAAATATCCTAAATATCCCAATTTCGAGGCTAGAGCCAAATTTTGGAGCCAAATTCTGGCTCTCTTCACGTATTCGCTGTTTGAAATTACGACTTTTTATACCCAACATATGCCAAGTACTGAAAGCGGCAGTGATTCACATTTTGCACAAACTCCACTGCAGTTTTCAAAATATTCCAAATATCGCAATTTCGAGGCCTGAGCTATATTTTTGAGTCAAATTCTGGCTCTCTGCACGAATTCGCTGTTTGAAATTACGAGTTTTTATGCCCAACATATGCAAAGTACTGTATGCGGTGTTTAGTTACACTTGTCCCAAACCTCCCTGCAGTTTTCAAAATATCCCAAACATCCCAATATCGAGGCCTGAGCCATATTTTGGAGCCAAATTCTGGCTCTCTGCACGTATTCGCTGTTTGAAATTACGACTTTTTATACCCAACATATGCCAAGTACTGAAAGCGGCAGTGAGTCACATATTGCACAAACTCCCCTCCAGTTTTCAAAATATACCAAATATTCCAATTTCGAGGCCTGAGCCATATTTTGGAGCCAAATTCTGACTCTCTGCACGTATTCGCAGTTTGAAATTACGACTTTTTTATACCCAACATATACAAAGTACTGAAAGCGGCGTTTGGTCACATTTGTCCCAAACCTCCCAGCAGTTTTCAAAATATCCCAAACATCCCAATATCTAGGCCTGAGTTATATTTTGGAGCCAAATTCTGTCGCTCTGCACGTATTTGCAGTTTGAAATTACGTCTTTTTATACCCAACTTATGCCAAGTCCTGAAAGCGGCAGGGAGTCACATTTTGCACAAACTCTCCTGCAGTTTTCAAAAAATCCCAAATATCCCAATTTCGAGGCCTGAACCATATTTTGGAGCCTAATTTTGGCTCTCTGCACGTATTCGTAGTTTGAAATTTAGTTTTTTTATACCCAACATATGCCAAGTACTGAATGCGGCGTTTGATTACACTTCTCCCAAACCTCTCTGCAGTTTTCAAAATATCCCAAACATCCCAATTTCGGTGCCTGAGCCATATTTTGGAGCAAAATTCTGGCTCTCTGCACGTGTTCGCAGTTTGAAATTACAACTTATTATACCCAACATATGCCAAGTACTGAGAGCGGAGTTTGGTCACAATTGTCCCAATCCCCCTTGCAGTTTTCAAAATATCCCAAACATCCCAATTTCGGTGCCTGAGCCATATTTTAGAGCCAAATTCCGGCTCTCTGCACGTATTCTCAGTTAGAAATTACGACTTTTTTATACCCAACATATGCGAAGTACTGAAAGCTGCGTTTGGTCACATTTGTCCCAATCCCCCCTGCAGTTATCAAAATATCTCAAACATCCCAATTTCGAGACCTGAGCCATATTTTCGAGGCAAATTCTGGCTCTCTGCACGTTTTCGCAGTTTGATATTACGACTTTTTATACCCAACATATGACAAGTACTGAAAGCGGCAGTGAGTCACATTTTGCACAAACTCCCCTGCAGTTTTCAAAATATCCCAAACATCCCAATTTCGAGTCCTGAGCCATATTTTGGAGCCAAATTCTGGCTTTATGCACGTAATCGCAGTTTAATGTAACGACTTTTTATACCCAACATATGCCAAATACTGAAAGCGGCAGTGAGTCACATTTTCACAAACTCCCATGCAGTTTTCAAAATATCCCAAACAGCCCAATTTCGTGGCCTATGCCATATATTGGAGCCAAATTCAGGCTCTCTGCACGTATTCGCAGTTTGAAATTACGACTTTTTTATACCCAACATATGCAAAGTACTGAAAGCAGCGTTTGGTCACATTTGTCCCAAACCTCTATGCAGTTTTCAAAATATCCCAAGCATCCCAATTTCGTGGCCAGAGCCATATTTTGGAGCCAAATTCTGGCTTTATGCACGTATTCGCAGTTTAAAATTACGACTTTTTATACCCAACATATGCCAAGTCCTGAAAGTGGCAGTGAGTCACATTTTGCACAAACTCCCCTGCAGTTTTCGAAATATCCCAAATATCCCAATTTCGAGGCTAGAGCCATATTTTGGAGCCAAATTCTGGCTCTCTGCACGTATTCGCTGTTTGAAATTACGATTTTTTATACCCAACATATGCCAAGTACTGAAAGCGGCAGTGATTCACTTTTTGCACACACTCCACTGCAGTTTTCAAAATATCCCAAATATCCCAAATTCGAGGCCTGAGCTATATTTTGGAGTCAAATTATGGCTCTCTGCACGTATTCGCAGTTTGAAATTACGACTTTTTTATACCCAACATATGCGAAGTACTGAAAGCGGCGTTTGGTCACATTTGTCCCAAACCTCCCTGCAGTTTTCAAAATATCTCAAACATCCCAATATCGAGACCTAAGACATATTTTGGAGCCAAATTCTAGCTCTCTGCACGTATTCGCAGTTTGAAATTGCAATTTTTTTGTACCCAACATATGCAAAGTACTGAATGCGGCGTTTGGTTACATTTGTCCCAAACCTCCCTGCAATTTTCAAAATATCCCAAATATTCCAATTTCGAGGCCTGAACCATATTTTGGAGCCAAATTCTGGCTCTCTGCACGTATTCGTAGTTTGAAATTTTGTTTTTTCATACCCAACATATGCCAAGTACTGAATGCGGCGTTTGGTTACACTTGTCCCAAACCTCCCTGCAGTTTTCAAAATATCCCAAACATTCCAATATCGAGGCCTGAGCCATATTTTGGAGCCAAATTCTGGCTCTCTGCACGTATTCGCAGTTTAAAATTACAACTTATTATACCCAACATATGCCAAGTACTGAAAGCGGCGTTTGGTCACATTTGTCCTAATCCCCCCCCTGCAGTTTTCAAAATATAACAAACATCCCAATTTCGGTGCCTGAGCCATATTTTAGAGCCAATTTCTGGCTCTCTGCACGAATTCTCAGTTTGAAATTACGACTTTTTTATACCCAACATATGCGAAGTACTGAAAGCGGCGTTTGGTCACATTTGTCCCAAACCTCCCTGCAGTTTTCAAAATATCTCAAACATCCCAATATCGAGACCTAAGACATATTTTCGAGCCAAATTCTGGCTCTCTGCACGTTTTCGCAGTTTGATATTACGACTTTTTATACCCAACATATGACAAGTACTGAAAGCGGCAGTGAGTCACATTTTGCACAAACTCCCCTGCAGTTTTCAAAATATCCCAAACATCCCAATTTCGAGTCCTGAGCCATATTTTGGAGCCAAATTCTGGCTTTATGCACGTATTCGCAGTTTAATGTAACGACTTTTTATACCCAACATATGCCAAATACTGAAAGCGGCAGTGAGTCACATTTTGCACAAACTCCCATGCAGTTTTCAAAATATCCCAAACAGCCCAATTTCGTGGCCTATGCCATATATTGGAGCCAAATTCAGGCTCTCTGCACGTATTCGCAGTTTGAAATTACGACTTTTTTATACCCAACATATGCAAAGTACTGAAAGCAGCGTTTGGTCACATTTGTCCCAAACCTCTATGCAGTTTTCAAAATATCCCAAGCATCTCAATTTCGTGGCCAGAGCCATATTTTGGAGCCAAATTCTGGCTTTATGCATGTATTCGCAGTTTGAAATTACGACTTTTTATACCCAACATATGCCAAGTCCTGAAAGTGGCAGTGAGTCACATTTTGCACAAACTCCCCTGCAGTTTTCGAAATATCCCAAATATCCCAATTTCGAGGCTAGAGCCATATTTTGGAGCCAAATTCTGGCTCTCTGCACGTATTCGCTGTTTGAAATTACGACTTTTTATACCCAACATATGCCAAGTACTGAAAGCGGCAGTGATTCACTTTTTGCACACACTCCACTGCAGTTTTCAAAATATCCCAAATATCCCAATTTCGAGGCCTGAGCTATATATTGGAGTCAAATTATGGCTCTCTGCACGTATTCGCAGTTTGAAATTACGACTTTTTTATACCCAACATATGCGAAGTACTGAAAGCGGCGTTTGGTCACATTTGTTCCAAACCTCCCTGCAGTTTTCAAAATATCTCAAACATCCCAATATCGAGACCTAAGACATATTTTGGAGCCAAATTCTAGCTCTCTGCACGTATTCGCAGTTTGAAATTGCAATTTTTTTGTACCCAACATATGCAAAGTACTGAATGCGGCGTTTGGTTACATTTGTCCCAAACCTCCCTGCAATTTTCAAAATATCCCAAATATTCCAATTTCGAGGCCTGAACCATATTTTGGAGCCAAATTCTGGCTCTCTGCACGTATTCGTAGTTTGAAATTTTGTTTTTTCATACCCAACATATGCCAAGTACTGAATGCGGCGTTTGGTTACACTTGTCCCAAACCTCCCTGCAGTTTTCAAAATATCCCAAACATTCCAATATCGAGGCCTGAGCCATATTTTGGAGCCAAATTCTGGCTCTCTGCACGTATTCGCAGTTTAAAATTACAACTTATTATACCCAACATATGCCAAGTACTGAAAGCGGCGTTTGGTCACATTTGTCCTAATCCCCCCCCTGCAGTTTTCAAAATATAACAAATATCCCAATTTCGGTTTCTGAGCCATATTTTAGAGCCAATTTCTGGTTTTCTGCACGTATTCTCAGTTTGAAATTACGACTTTTTTATACCCAACATATGCGAAGTACTGAAAGCGGCGTTTGGTCACATTTGTCCCAAACCTCTATGCAGTTTTCAAAATATCCCAAACAACCCAATTTCGTGGCCAGAGCCATATTTTGGAGCCAAATTTTGGCTTTATGCACGTATTCGCAGTTTGAAATTGCGACTTTTTATACCCAACATATGCCAAGTACTGAAAGCGGCAGTGATTCACTTTTTGCACAAACTCCACTGCAGTTTTCAAAATATCCCAAATATCCCAATTTCGAGGCCTGAGCTATATTTTGGAGTCAAATTCTGGCTCTCTGCACGTATTCGTAGTTTGAAATATTGTTTTTTTATACCCAACATATGCCAAGTACTGAATGCGGCATTTGGTTACACTTGTCCCAAACCTCCCTGCAGTTTTCAAAATATCCCAAACATCCTAATATCGAGGCCTGAGCCATATTTTGGAGTCAAATTCTGGCTCTCTGCACGTATTCGCAGTTTGAAATTACAACTTATTATACCCAACATATGCCAAGTACTGAAAGCGGCGTTTGGTCATATTTGTCCCAATCCCCCCCTGCAGTTTTCAAAATATCCCAAACATCCCAATTTCGAAGCCTGAGCCATATTTTAGAGCCAAATTCTGGCTCTCTGCAAGTATTCTCAGTTTGAAATTACGACTTTTTTATACCCAACATATGCGAAGTACTGAGAGCGGCGTTTGGTCAGATTTGTCCCAAACCTCTACGCAGATTTCAAAATATCCCAAACGTCCCAATTTCGAGACCTGAGCCATATTTTGGAGCCAAATTCTGGCTCTCTGCACGTTTTTGCAGTTTGATATTACGACTTTTTATACCCAACATATGACAAGTACTGAAAGCGGCAGTGAGTCACATTTTGCACAAACTCCCCTGCAGTTTTCAAAATATCCCAAATATCCCAATTTCGAGTCCTGAGCTATATTTTGGAGCCAAATTCTGGCTTTATGCACGTATTCGCAGTTTAATGTTACGATTTTTTATACCCAACATATGCCAAATACAGAAAGCGGCAGTGAGTCACATTTTGCACAAACTCCCATGCAGTTTTCAAAATATCCCAAACAGCCCAATTTCGTGGCCTATGCCATATATTGGAGCCAAATTCAGGCTCTCTGCACGTATTCGCAGTTTGAAATTACGACTTTTTTATACCCAACATAAGCTAAGTACTGAAAGCAGCGTTTGGTCACATTTCTCCCAAACCTCTATGCAGTTTTCAAAATATCCCAAGCATCTCAATTTCGTGGCCAGAGCCATATTTTGGAGCCAAATTCTGGCTTTATGCACGTATTCGCAGTTTGAAATTTCGACTTTTTATACCCAACATATGCCAAGTCCTGAAAGTGGCAGTGAGTCACATTTTGCACAAACTCCCCTGCAGTTTTCGAAATATCCCAAATATCCAAATTTCGAGGCTAGAGCCATATTTTGGAGCCAAATTCTGGCTCTCTGCACGTATTCGCTGTTTGAAATTACGACTTTTTATACCCAACATATGCCAAGTACTGAAAGCTGCAGTGATTCACTTTTTGCACACACTCCACTGCAGTTTTCAAAATATCCCAAATATCCCAATTTCGAGGCCTGAGCTATATTTTGGAGTCAAATTATGGCTCTCTGCACGTATTTGCAGTTTGAAATTACGACTTTTTTATACCTAACATATGCGAAGTACTGAAAGCGGCGTTTGGTCACATTTGTCCCAAACCTCCCTGCAGTTTTCAAAATATCTCAAACATCACAATATCGAGACCTAAGCCATATTTTGGAGCCAAATTCTAGCTCTCTGCACATATTCGCAGTTTGAAATTGCAATTTTTTTATACCCAACATATGCAAAGTACTGAATGCGGCGTTTGGTTACATTTGTCCCAAACCTCCCAGCAATTTTCAAAATATCCCATATATTCCAATTTCGAGGCCTGAACCATATTTTGGAGCCAAATTCTGGCTCTCTGCACGTATTCGTAGTTTGAAATTTTGTTGAGCCAGAATTTGGCTCCAAAATATGGCTCAGGCCTCGAAATTAGGATGTTTGGGATATTTTGAAAACTGCAGGGGGGGGTTTGGGACAAATTTTACCAAACGCTGCTTTCAGTACTTTGCATATGTTGGGTATAAAAAAGTCGCAATTTCAAACTGCGAATACGTGCAGAGAGCTAGAATTTGGCTCCAAAATATGGCATAGGTCTCGATATTGGGATGTTTGAGATATTTTGAAAACTGCAGGGAGGTTTGGGACAAATGTGACCAAACGCCGCTTTCAGTACTTCGCATATGTTGGGTATAAAAAAGTCGTTATTTCAAACTGTGAATACGTGCAGAGCCAGAATTTGGCTCCAAAATATGGTTCAGGGATCAAAATTGGAATATTTGGGATATTTTGAAAACTGCAGGGAGGTTTGGGACAAATGTAACCAAACGCCGCATTTAGTACGTGGCATATGTTGGGCATAAAAAGTCGTAATTTCAAACTGCGAATACGTGCAGAGAGCCTGAATTTGGCTCCAAAATATAGCTCAGGCCTCGAAATTTGGATATTTGGGATATTTTGAAAACTGCAGTGGAGTTTGTGCAAAATGTGAATCACTGCCGCTTTCAGTACTTGGCATATGTTGGGTATAAAAAGTCGTAATTTCAAACAGCAAATACGTGCAGAGAGCCAGAATTTGGCTCCAAAATATGGCTCTAGCCTCGAAATTGGGATATTTCGAAAACTGCAGTGGAGTTTGTGAAAAATGTGACTCACTGTCACTTTCAGGACATAGCATATGTTGGGTATAAAAAGTCGTAATTTAAAACTGCGAATACGTGCATAAAGCCAGAATTTGGCTCCAAAATATGGCTCTGGCCACGAAATTGGGATGTTTGGGATATTTTGAAAACTGCATAGTGGTTTGGGACAAATCTGACCAAACGCCGCTTTCAGTACTTCGCATATGTTGGGAATAAAAAAGTCGTAATTTCAAACTGCGAATACGTGCAGAGAGCCAGAATTTGGCTCCAAAATATGGCTCAGGCACCGAAATTGGGATGTTTGGGATATTTTGAAAACTGCATGGGGGATTGGGACAAATGTGACCAAACGCCGCTTTCAGTACTTCGCATATGTTGGGAATAAAAAATTCGTAATTTCAAACTGCGAATACGTGCAGAGAGCCAGAATTTGGCTCCAATATATGGCTCAGGCCTCGATATTGGGATGTTTGGGATATTTTGAAAACTGCAGGGAGGTTTGGGACAAGTGTAACCAAACGCCGCATTCAGTACTTGGCATATGTTGGGCATAAAAAGTCGTAATTTCAAACAGCGAATACGTGCAGAGAGCCAGAATTTGACTCCAAAATACAGCTTAGGCCTCGAAATTGGGATATTTGGGATATTTGGAAACTGCAGTGGAGTTTGTGCAAAATGTGAATCACTGCCGCTTTCAGTACTTGGCATATGTTGGGTATAAAAAGTCGTAATTTCAAACAGCGAATACGTGCAGAGAGCCAGAATTTGGCTCCAAAATATGGCTCTAGTCTCGAAATTGGGATATTTCGAAAACTGCAGTGGAGTTTGTGAAAAATGTGACTCACTGTCACTTTCAGGACATAGCATATGTTGGGTATAAAAAGTCGTAATTTAAAACTGCGAATACGTGCATAAAGCCAGAATTTGGCTCCAAAATATGGCTCTGGCCACGAAATTGGGATGTTTGGGATATTTTGAAAACTGCATAGTGGTTTGGGACAAATGTGACCAAACGCCGCTTTCAGTACTTCGCATATGTTGGGAATAAAAAAGTCGTAATTTCAAACTGCGAATACGTGCAGAGAGCCAGAATTTGGCTCCAAAATATGGCTCAGGCACCGAAATTGGGATGTTTGGGATATTTTGAAAACTGCAGGGGGTAATGGGTCAAATGTGACCAAACGCCGCTTTCAGTACTTGGCATATGTTGGGTATATTAAGTTGTAATTTCAAACTGCGAATACGTGCAGAGAGCCAGAATTTGGCTCCAAAATATGGCTCAGGCACCGAAATTGGGATGTTTGGGATATTTTGAAAACTGCATGGGGGATTGGGACAAATGTGACCAAACACCGCTTTCAGTACTTCGCATAAGTTGGGAATAAAAAATTCGTAATTTCAAACTGCGAATACGTGCAGAGAGCCAGAATTTGGCTCCAATATATGGCTCAGGCCTCGATATTGGGATGTTTGGGATATTTTGAAAACTGCAGGGAGGTTTGGGACAAGTGTAACCAAACGCCGCATTCAGTACTTGGCATATGTTGGGCATAAAAAGTCGTAATTTCAAACAGCGAATACGTGCAGAGAGCCAGAATTTGACTCCAAAATACAGCTTAGGCCTCGAAATTGGGATATTTGGGATATTTGGAAACTGCAGTGGAGTTTGTGCAAAATGTGAATCACTGCCGCTTTCAGTACTTGGCATATGTTGGGTATAAAAAGTCATAATTTCAAACAGCGAATACGTGCAGAGAGCCAGAATTTGGCTCCAAAATTTGGCTCTAGCCTCGAAATTGGGATATTTGGGATATTTCAAAAACTGCAGGGGAGTTTGTGCAAAATGTGACTCACTGCCAATTTCAGGACATGGCATATGTTGGGTATAAAAAGTCGTAATTTAAAACTGCGAATACGTGCATAAAGCCAGAATTTGGCTCCAAAATATGGCTCTGGCCACGAAATTGGGATGTTTGGGATATTTTGAAAACTGCATAGAGGTTTGGGACAAATGTGACCAAACGCCGCTTTCAGTACTTCGCATATGTTGGGTATAAAAAAGTCGTAATTTCATTCTGCTAATACGTGCAGAGAGTCAGAATTTGGCTCCAAAATATGGCTCAGACACCGAAATTGGGATGTTTGGGATATTTTGAAAACTGCAGGGGGGATTGGGACAAATGGGACCAAACGCCGCTTTCAGTACTTGGCATATGTTGGGTATAATAAGTTGTAATTTCAAACTGCGAATACGTGCAGAGAGCCAGAATTTGGCTCCAAAATATGGCTCAGACGTCGATATTGGGATGTTTGGGATATTTTGAAAACTGTAGGGAGGTTTCGGACAAGTGTAACCAAACGCCACATTCAATACTTGGCATATGTTGGGTATAAAAAAACATAATTTCAAACTACGAATACGTGCAGAGAGCCAGAATTTGGCTCCAAAATATGGTTCAGGCCTCGAAATTGGAATATTTGGGATATTTTGAAAACTGCAGGGAGGTTTGGGACAAATGTAACCAAACGCCGCATTCAGTACTTGGCACATGTTGGGCATAAAAAGTCATAATTTCAAACAGCGAATACGTGCAGAGCCAGAATTTGACTCCAAAACATAGCTCAGGCCTTGAAATAGGGATATTTGGGATATTTTGAAAACTGCAGGGGGGATTGTGACAAATGTGACCAATCACCGCATTCAGTACTTTGCATATGTTGGGTATAAAAAAGTCACAATTTCAAACGGCGAATACGTGCAAAGAGCCAGAATTTAACTCCAAAATGTGGCTCAGGCCTCGTAATTGGGAAGTTTGGGCAAAATTTGACTCACTGCCGCTTTTAGTACTTGGCATATGTTGGGTATAAAAAGTCGTAATATCAAACTGCGAAAACGTGCAGAGAGGCAGAATTTGGCTCCAAAATATAACTTAGGCCTAGATATTGGGATGTTTGGGATATTTTGAAAACTGCTGGGAGGTTTGGGATAAATGTGACCAAACGCCACTTTCAGTACTTTGTATATGTTGGGTATAAAAAAGTCGTAATTTCAAACTGCGAATACGTGCAGAGAGTTAGAATTTGGCTCCAAAATATGGCTCAGGCCTCGAAATTGGGATATTTGGTATATTTTGAAAACTGGAGGGGAGTTTGTGCAAAATGTGACTCACTGTCGCTTTCAGTACTTGGCATATGTTGGGTATAAAAAGTCGTAATTTCAAACTGCGAATACATGCATAGAGCCATAATTTGGCTCCAAAATATGGCTCAGGCCTCGAAATTGGGATGTTTAGGATATTTTGAAAACTTCATAGAGGTTTGGGACAAATGTGACCAAACGCCGCTTTCAGTACTTCGCATATGTTGGGTATAAAAAAGTCGTAATTTCAAACTGCGAATACGTGCAGAGAGCAAGAATTTGGCTCCAATATTTGGCTTAGGCCTCGAAATTGGGATGTTTGGGATATTTTGAAAACTGCATCGGAGTTTGTGCAAAATGTGACTCACTGCCGCTTTCAGAACTTGGCATATGTTGGGTATAAAAAGTCGTAATATCAAACTGCGAATACGTGCAGAGAGCCAGAATTTGGTTCCAAAATATGGCTCAGGCCTCGAAATTTGGATGTTTGGGATGTTTTGAAAACCTGCAGGGGGGGGGGTTTGGGACAAATGTTACCAAACACCGCTTTCAGTACTTTGCTTATGTTGGGTATAAAAAAGTCGCAATTTCAAACTGTGAATACGTGCAGAGAGCCAGAATTTGGCTCCAAAATATGGCTCAGGCCTCAAAATTGGAATATTTGGGATATTTTGAAAACTGCAGGAAGGTTTGGGTCAAATGTAACCAAACGCCGCATTCAGTACGTGGCATATGTTGGGCATAAAAAGTCGTAATTTCAAACTGCGAATACGTGCAGAGAGCCTGAATTTGGCTCCAAAATATAGCTCAGGCCTCGAAAATGGGATATTTGGGATTTTTTGAAAACTGCAGGGGAGTTTGTGCAAAATGTGAATCACAGCCGCTTTCAGTACTTGGCATATGTTGGGTATAAAAATTCGTAATTTCAAACAGCGAATACGTGCAGAGAGCCAGAATTTGGTTCCAAAATATGGCTCTAGCCTCGAAATTGGGATATTTGGGATATTTCGATAACTGTAGGGGAGTTTGTGCAAAATGTGACTCACTGCCACTTTCAGGACTTGGCATATGTTGGGTATGAAAAGTCGTAATTTCAAACAGCGAATACATGCATAGAGCCAGAATTTTGCTCCAAAATATGGTTCTGGCCTCGAAATTGGGATGTTTGGGATATTTTGAAAAGTGCATAGTGGTTTGGGACAAATGTAACCAAACGCCGCTATCAGTACTTCGCAAATGTTGGGTATAAAAAAGTCGTAATTTCAAAGTGCGAATACGTGCAGAGAGCTAGAATTTGGCTCCAATATATGGCTTAGGCCTCGAAATTGGGATGTTTGGGATATTTTGAAAACTGCATAGGAGTTTGTGCAAAATGTGACTCACTGCCGCTTTCAGTACTTTGTATATGTTGGGTATAAAAAGTCATAACATCAAACTGCGAATACGTGCATAAAGCCAGAATATGGCTCCAAAATATGGCTCAGGCCTCGAAAATAGGATGTTTGGGATATTTTGAAAACTGCAGAGGAGTTTGTGCAAAATGTGACTCACTGCCGCTTTCAGTACTTGTCATATGTTGGGTATAAAAAGACGTAATTTCAAACTGCGAATACGTGCAGAGAGCCAGAATTTGGCTCCAAAATATGGCTCTAGCCTCGAAATTGGGATATTTGGGATATTTCGAAAACTGCAGTGGAGTTTGTGCAAAATGTGACTCACTGCCTCTTTCAGGACATGGCATATGTTGGGTATAAAAAGTCGTAATTTAAAACTGCGAGTACGTGCATAAAGCCAGAATGTGGCTCCAAAATATGGCTCTGGCCACGAAATTGGGATATTTGGGATATTTTGAAAACTGCAGGGGAGTTTGTGCAAAATGTGAATCACTGCCGCTTACAGTACTTGGCATATGTTGGGAATAAAAAAGTCGTAATTTCAAACTGCGAATACGTGCAGAGAGCCAGAATTTGGCTCCAAAATATGGCTCAGGCACCGAAATTGGGATGTTTGGGATATTTTGAAAACTGCAGGGGGGATTGGGACAAATGTGACCAAACGCCGCTTTCAGTACTTCGCATATGTTGGGAATAAAAAATTCGTAATTTCAAACTGCGAATACGTGCAGAGAGCCAGAATTTGGCTCCAAAATATGGCTCAGGCCTCGATATTGGGATGTTTGGGATATTTTGAAAACTGCAGGGAGGTTTGGGACAAGTGTAACCAAACGCCGCATTCAGTACTTGGCATATGTTGGGCATAAAAAGTCGTAATTTCAAACAGCGAATACATGCAGAGAGCCAGAATTTGACTCCAAAATACAGCTCAGGCCTCGAAATTGGGATATTTGGGATATTTCGAAAACTGCAGGGGAGTTTGTGCAAAATGTGACTCACTGCCACTTTCAGGACATGGCATATGTTGGGTATAAAAAGTCGTAATTTAAAACTGCGAATACGTGCATAAAGCCAGAATTTGGCTCCTAAATATGGCTCTGGCCACGAAATTGGGATGTTTGGGATATTTTGAAAACTGCATAGAGGTTTGGGACAAATGTGACCAAACGCCACTTTCAGTACTTCGCATATGTTGGGTATAAAAAAGTCGTAATTTCATTCTGCTAATACGTGCAGAGAGCCAGAATTTGGCTCCAAAATATGGCTCAGACACCGAAATTGGGCTGTTTGGGATATTTTGAAAACTGCAGGGGGGATTGGGACAAATGGGACCAAACGCCGCTTTCAGTACTTGGCATATGTTGGGTATAATAAGTTGTAATTTCAAACTGCGAATACGTGCAGAGAGCCAGAATTTGGCTCCAAAATATGGCTCAGACGTCGATATTGGGATGTTTGGGATATTTTGAAAACTGTAGGGAGTTTTCGGACAAGTGTAACCAAACGCCGCATTCTGTACTTGGCATATGTTGGGTATAAAAAAACATAATTTCAAACTACGAATACGTGCAGAGAGCCAGAATTTGGGTCCAAAATATGGTTCAGGCCTCGAAATTGGAATATTTGGGATATTTTGAAAACTGCAGGGAGGTTTGGGAGAAATGTAACCAAACGCCGCATTCAGTACTTGGCACATGTTGGGCATAAAAAGTCATAATTTCAAACAGCGAATACGTGCAGAGAGCCAGAATATGACTCCAAAACATAGCTCAGGCCTTGAAATAGGGATATTTGGGATATTTTGAAAACTGCAGGGGGGATTGTGACAAATGTGACCAATCACCGCATTCAGTACTTTGCATATGTTGGGTATAAAAAAGTCACAATTTCAAACGGCGAATACGTACAAAGAGCCAGAATATAACCCCAAAATGTGGCTCAGGCCTCGTAATTGGGAAGTTTGGGATATTTTGAAAACTGCAGGGGAGTTTGGGCAAGATGTGACTCACTGCCGCTTTCAGTACTTGGCATATGTTGGGTATAAAAAGTCGTAATATCAAACTGCGAAAACGTGCAGAGCCAGAAATTGGCTCCAAAATATAACTTAGGCCTAGATATTGGGATGTTTGGGATATTTTGAAAACTGCTGGGAGGTTTGGGATAAATGTGACCAAACGCCACTTTCATTACTTTGTATATGTTGGGTATAAAAAAGTTGTAATTTCAAACTGCGAATACGTGCAGAGAGTTAGAATTTGGCTCCAAAATATGGCTCAGGCCTCGAAATTGGGATATTTGGTATATTTTGAAAACTGGAGGGGAGTTTGTGCAAAATGTCACTCACTGTCGCTTTCAGTACTTGGCATATGTTGGGTATAAAAAGTCGTAATTTCAAACTGCGAATACGTGCATAGAGCCAGAATTTGGCTCCAAAATATGGCTCAGGCCTCGAAATTGGGATGTTTGGGATTTTTTGAAAACTGCATAGAGGTTTGGGACAAATGTGACAAAACGCCGCTTTCAGTACTTCGCATATGTTGGGTATAAAAAAGTCGTAATTTCAAAATGCGAATACGTGCAGAGAGCACGAATTTGGCTCCAATATTTGGCTTAGGCCTCGAAATTGGGATGTTTGGGATAATTTGAAAACTGCATCGGAGTTTGTGCAAAATGTGACTCACTGCCGCTTTCAGAACTTGGCATATGTTGGGTATAAAAAGTCGTAATATCAAACTGCGAATACGTGCAGAGAGCCAGAATTTGGTTCCAAAATATGGCTCAGGCATAGAAATTTGGATGTTTGGGATGTTTTGAAAACCTGCAGGGGGGTTTGGGACAAATGTTACCAAACACCGCTTTCAGTACTTTGCTTATGTTTGGTATAAAAAAGTCGCAATTTCAAACTGCGAATACGTGCAGAGAGCCAGAATTTGGCTCCAAAATATGGCTCAGGCCTCAAAATTGGAATATTTGGGATATTTTGAAAACTGCAGGAAGGTTTGGGTCAAATGTAACCAAACGCCGCATTCAGTACGTGGCATATGTTGGGCATAAAAAGTCGTAATTTCAAACTGCGAATACGTGCAGAGAGCCTGAATTTGGCTCCAAAATATAGCTCAGGCCTCGAAATTGGGATATTTGGGATTTTTTGAAAACTGCAGGGGAGTTTGTGCAAAATGTGAATCACAGCCGCTTTCAGTACTTGGCATATGTTGGGTATAAAAATTCGTAATTTCAAACAGCGAATACGTGCAGAGAGCTAGAATTTGGCTCCAATATATGGCTTAGGCCTCGAAATTGGGATGTTTGGGATATTTTGAAAACTGCATAGGAGTTTGTGCAAAATGTGACTCACTGCCGCTTTCAGTACTTTGTATATGTTGGGTATGAAAAGTCGTAATTTCAAACAGCGAATACATGCATTGAGCCAGAATTTGGCTCCTAAATATGGCTCTGGCCACGAAATTGGGATGTTTGGGATATTTTGAAAACTGCATAGAGGTTTGGGACAAATGTGACCAAACGCCGCTTTCAGTACTTCGCATATGTTGGGTATAAAAAAGTCGTAATTTCATTCTGCTAATACGTGCAGAGAGCCAGAATTTGGCTCCAAAATATGGCTCAGACACCGAAATTGGGCTGTTTGGGATATTTTGAAAACTGCAGGGGGGATTGGGACAAATGGGACCAAATGCCGCTTTCAGTACTTGGCATATGTTGGGTATAATAAGTTGTAATTTCAAACTGCGAAATCGTGCAGAGAGCCAGAATTTGGCTCCAAAATATGGCTCAGACGTCGATATTGGGATGTTTGGGATATTTTGAAAACTGTAGGGAGGTTTCGGACAAATGTAACCAAACGCCGCATTCAGTACTTGGCATATGTTGGGTATAAAAAAACATAATTTCAAACTACGAATACGTGCAGAGAGCCAGAATTTGGCTCCAAAATATGGTTCAGGCCTCGAAATTGGAATATTTGGGATATTTTGAAAACTGCAGGGAGGTTTGGGAGAAATGTAACCAAACGCCGCATTCAGTACTTGGCACATGTTGGGCATAAAAAGTCATAATTTCAAACAGCAAATACATGCAGAGAGCCAGAATATGACTCCAAAACATAGCTCAGGCCTTGAAATAGGGATATTTGGGATATTTTGAAAACTGCAGGGGGGATTGTGACAAATGTGACCAATCACCGCATTCAGTACTTTGCATATGTTGGGTATAAAAAAGTCACAATTTCAAACGGAGAATACGTGCAAAGAGCCAGAATTTAACCCCAAAATGTGGCTCAGGCCTCGTAATTGGGAAGTTTGGGATATTTTGAAAACTGCAGGGGAGTTTGGGCAAGATGTGACTCACTGCCGCTTTCAGTACTTGGCATATGTTGGGTATAAAAAGTCGTAATATCAAACTGCGAATACGTGCAGAGAGCCAGAATTTGGTTCCAAAATATGGCTCAGGCCTCGAAATTTGGATGTTTGGGATGTTTTGAAAACCTGCAGGGGGGGTTTGGGACAAATGTTACCAAACACCGCTTTCAGTACTTTGCTTATGTTTGGTATAAAAAAGTCGCAATTTCAAACTGCGAATACGTGCAGAGAGCCAGAATTTGGCTCCAAAATATGGCTCAGGCCTCAAAATTGGAATATTTGGGATATTTTGAAAACTGCAGGAAGGTTTGGGTCAAATGTAACCAAACGCCGCATTCAGTACGTGGCATATGTTGGGCATAAAAAGTCGTAATTTCAAACTGCGAATACGTGCAGAGAGCCTGAATTTGGCTCCAAAATATAGCTCAGGCCTCGAAATTGGGATATTTGGGATTTTTTGAAAACTGCAGGGGAGTTTGTGCAAAATGTGAATCACAGCCGCTTTCAGTACTTGGCATATGTTGGGTATAAAAATTCGTAATTTCAAACAGCGAATACGTGCAGAGAGCTAGAATTTGGCTCCAATATATGGCTTAGGCCTCGAAATTGGGATGTTTGGGATATTTTGAAAACTGCATAGGAGTTTGTGCAAAATGTGACTCACTGCCGCTTTCAGTACTTTGTATATGTTGGGTATGAAAAGTCGTAATTTCAAACAGCGAATACATGCATTGAGCCAGAATTTGGCTATAAAATATGGTTCTGGCCTCGAAATTGGGATGTTTGAGATATTTTGAAAACTGCATAGTGGTTTGGGACAAAGGTAACCAAACGCCGCTTTCAGTACTTCGCATATGTTGGGTATAAAAAAGTCGTAATTTCAAAGTGCGAATACGTGCAGAGAGCTAGAATTTGGCTCCAATATATGGCTTAGGCCTCGAAATTGGGATGTTTGGGATATTTTGAAAACTGCATAGGAGTTTGTGCAAAATGTGACTCACTGCCGCTTTCAGTACTTTGTATATGTTGGGTATAAAAAGTCATAACATCAAACTGAGAATACGTGCATAAAGCCAGAATTTGGCTCCAAAATATGGCTCAGGCCTCGAAATTAGGATGTTTGGGATATTTTGAAAACTGCAGAGGAGTTTGTGCAAAATGTGACTCACTGCCGCTTTCAGTACTTGTGATATGTTGGGTATAAAAAGTCGTAATATCAAACTGCGAATACGTGCAGAGAGCCAGAATTTGGCTCTAAAATATGGCTCAGGTCTCGATATTGGGATGTTTGAGATATTTTGAAAACTGCAGGGAGGTTTGGGACAAATGTGACCAAACGCAGCTTTCAGTACTTGGCATATGTTGGGTATAAAAAATTCGCAATTTCAAACTGCGAATACGTGCAGAAAGCCAGAATTTGGCTCCAAAATATGGATCAGGCCTCGAAATTGGGGTATTTGGGATATTTCGAAAACAGCTGGGGAGTTTGTACAAAATGTAACTCACTGCCGCTTTTAGGACTTGGCATATGTTGGGTATAATAAGTTGTAATTTCAAACTGCGAATACGTGCAGAGAGCCAGAATTTGGCTCCAAAATATGGCTCAGGCCTCGATATTGGGATGTTTGGGATATTTTGAAAACTGCAGGGAGGTTTGGGACAAGTGTAACCAAACGCCGCATTCAGTACTTGGCATATGTTGGGTATAACAAGTCATAATTTCAAACTACGAATACGTGCAGAGAGCCACAATTTGGCACCAAAATATGGTTCAGGCCTCGAAATTGGAATATTTGGGATATTTTGAAAACTGCAGGGAGGTTTGAGACAAATGTAACCAAATGCCGTATTCAGTACTTGGCATATGTTGGGCATAAAAGTCGTAATTTCGAACAGCGAATACGTGCAGAGAGCCAGAATTTGACTTCAAAATATAGCTAGGGCCTCGAAATTAGGATATTTGGGATATTTTGAAAACTGCAGGGGGGATTGGGATAAATGTGACCAAACGCCGCTGTCAGTACTTGGCATATGTTGGGTATGAAAAAGTCGTAATTTCAAACTGCGAATACGTGCAGAGAGCCAGAATTTGGCTCTAAAATATATCTCAGGCACCGAAATTGGGATGTTTGGGATATTTTGAAAACTGCAGGGGAGTTTGTGCAAAATGTGACTCACTGCTGCTTTCAGAAATTGGCATATGTTGGGTATAAAAAGACGTAATTTCAAACTGCGAATACATGCAGAGCGCCAGAATTTGGCTCCAAAATATGGCTCAGGCCTCGTAATTGGGATGTTTGGGATGTTTTAAAAACTGCAGGGGAGTTTGTGCAAAATGTGACTCACTGCCGCATTCAGTACTTGGCATATGTTGGGTATAAAAAGACCTAATATCAAACTGCGAAAACGTGAAGAGAGCAAGAATTTGGCCCCAAAATATGGCTCAGGCCTAGATATTGGGATGTTTGGGATATTTTGAAAACTGCTGGGAGGTTTGGGACAAATGTGACCAAATGCCGCTTTCAGTACTTTGTTTTTGTTGGGTATAAAAAGTCGTAATTTCAAACTGCGAATACGTGCAGAGAGTCAGAATTTGGCTCCAAAATATGGCTTAGGCGTCGAAATTGGGATATTTGGGATATTCTGAAAACTGCAGTGGAGTTTGTGCAAAATGTGAATCACTGCCGCTTTCAGGACTTGGCATATGTTGGGTATAAAAAGTCGTAAATTCAAACTGCGAATACGTGCATAGAGCCAGAATTGGGCTCCAAAATATGGCTCTAGCTTCGAAATTAGGATATTTGGGATATTTCGAAAACTGCAGGGGAGTTTGTGCAAAATGAGACTCACTGCCGCTTTCAGTACTTGGCATATGTTGGGTATAATAAGTTGTAATTTCAAACTGCGAATACGTGCAGAGAGCCAGAATTTGACTCCAAAATATAGCTCAGGCCTCGAAATTGGGATATTTGGGATATTTTAAAAACTGCAGGGTGGATTGGGACAAATGTGACCAAACGCCGCTTTCAGTACTTGGCATATGTTGGGTATAAAAAAGACGCAATTTCAAAAGGCGAATACGTGCAGAGGGCCAGAATTTGACTCCAAAATATGGCTCAGGCCTCAAAATTGGGATATTTGGGATATTTTGAAAACTGCAGGGGAGTTTGTGCAAAATGTGACTCACTGCCGCTTTGAGGACTTGGCATATGTTGGGTATAAAAAGACGTAATTTCAAACTGCGAATACATGCAGAGCGCCAGAATTTGGCTCCAAAATATTGCTCAGGCCTCGTAATTGGAAAGTTTGGGATATTTTGAAAACTGCAGGGAAGTTTGTGCAAAATGTGAATCACTGCCGCTTTCAGTACTTGGCATATGTTGGGTATAAAAAGTCGTAATTTCAAACTGCGAATACGTGCATAGAGCCAGAATTTGGCTCCAAAATATGGCTCTGGCCTCGAAATTGGGATGTTTGGGATATTTTGAAAACTGCATGGAGGTTTGTGACATATGTGACCAAACGCCGCTTTCAGTACTTCGCATATGTTGGGTATAAAAAGTCGTAATATCAAACTGCGAATACGTGCAGAGAGCCAGAATTTGGCTCCAAAATATGGCTCAGGTCTCGATATTGGGATGTTTGAGATATTTTGAAAACTGCAGGGAGGTTTGGGACAAATGTAACCAAATGCCGCATTCAGTACTTGGCATATGTTGGGTATAAAAAGACGTAATTTCAAACTGCGAATACGTGCAGAGCGCCAGAATTTGGCTCCAAAATATGGCTCAGGCCTCGTAATTGGGAAGTTTTGGATATTTTGAAAACTGCAGGGGAGTTTGTGCAAAATGTGACTCACTGCCGCTTTCAGTTCTTGGCATATGTTGGGTATAAAAAGTCGTAATTTCAAACTGCGAATACGTGCATAGAGCCAGAATTTGGCTCCAAAATATGGCTCTTGCCTCGAAATTGGGGTATTTGGGATATTTTGAAAACTGCAGGGGAGTTTGTACAAAATGTAACTCACCCATGCTTTCAGGACTTGGCATATGTTGGGTATAATAAGTTGTAATTTCAAACTGCGAATACGTGCAGAGAGCCAGAATTTGACTCCAAAATATAGCTCAGGCCTCGAAATTGGGATATTTTGGATATTTTGAAAACTGCAGGGGGGATTGGGACAAATGTGAATCACTGCCGCTTTCAGTACTTGGCATATGTTGGGTATAAAAAGTCGTAATTTCAAACTGTGAATACGTGCAGAGAGCCAGAATTTGGCTCCAAAATATGGCTCTGGCCTCGAAATTGGGATGTTTTGGATATTTTGAAAACTGCATAGAGGTTTGGGACAAATGTGACCAAACGCCGCTTTCAGTACTTTGCATATGTTGGGTATAAAAAGTCGTAATATCAAACTGCGAATACGTGCAGAGAGCCAGAATTTCGCTCCAAAATATGGCTCAGGTCCTGATATTGGGATCTTTGAGATATTTTGAAAACTGCAGGGAGGTTTGGGACAAATGTAACCAAACGCCACATTCAGTACTTGGCATATGTTGGGTATAAAAAGTCATAATTTCAAACAGCGAATACGTGCAGAGAGCCAGAATTTGACTCCAAAATATAGCTCAGGCCTTGAAATTGGGATATTTGGGATATTTTGAAAACTGCAGGGGGGATTGGGACAAATGTGACCAAACGCCGCATTCAGTACTTGGCATATGTTGGGTATAAAAAAGTCGCAATTTCAAACGGCTAATACGTGCAGAGAGCCAGAATTTGACTCCAAAATATGGCTCAGGCCTCGTAATTGGGAAGTTTGGGATATTTTGAAAACTGCAGGGGAGTTTGTGCAAAATGTGACACACTGCTGCTTTCAGTACTTGGCATATGTTGGGTATAAAAAGACGTAATTTCAAACTGCGAATAAGTGCAGAGCGCCAGAATTTGGCTCCAAAATATGGCTCAGGCCTCGTAATTGGGAAGTTTTGGATATTTTGAAAACTGCAGGGGAGTTTGTGCAAAATGTGACTCATTGCCGCTTTCAGTACTTGGCATATGTTGGGTATAAAAAGTCGTAATATCAAACTGCGAAAACGTGCAGAGAGCCAGAATTTGGCTCCAAAATATAACTTAGGCCTAGATATTGGGATGTTTGGGATATTTTGAAAACTGCTGGGAGGTTTGGGATAAATGTGACCAAACGCCGCTTTCAGTACTTTGTTTATGTTGGGTATAAAAAAGTCATAATTTCAAACTGCGAATACGTGCAGAGAGCAAGAATTTGGCTCCAAAATATGGCTCTGGCCTCGAAATTGGGATGTTTGGGATATTTTGAAAACTGCATAGAGGTTTGGGACAAATGTGACCGAATGCCGCTTTCAGTACTTCGCATATGTTGGGTATAAAAAGACATAATTTCAAACTGCGAATACGTGCAGAGCGCCAGAATTTGGCTCCAAAATATGGCCCAGGCCTCGAAATTGGGATATTTGGTATATTTTGAAAACTGGAGGGGAGTTTGTGCAAAATGTGGCTCACTGCCGCTTTCTGTACTTGGCATATGTTGGGTATAAAAAGTCGTAATATCAAACTTCGAATACGTGCATAGAGCCAGATTTTGGCTCCAAAATATGGCTCAGGCCTCGAAATTGGGATGTTTGGGATATTTTGAAAACTGCATAGAGGTTTGGGACAAATGTGACCGAACGCAGCTTTCAGTACTTCGCATATGTTGGGTATAAAAAAGTCGTAATTTCCAACTGCGAATACGTGCAGAGATCCAGAATTTGGTTCCAAAATATGGCTCAGGCCTCGAAATTTTGATATTTGGGATATTTTGAAAACTGCAGGGGAGTTTGTGCAAAATGCGACTCATTGCCGCTTTCAGTAGTTGGCATATGTTGGGTATAAAAAGTCATAATTTCAAACAGCGAATACGTGCAGAGAGCCAATATTTGACTCCAAAATATAGCTCAGGACTTGAAATTGGGATATTTGTGATATTTTGAAAACTGCAGGGGGGATTGGGACAAATGTGACCAAACGCCGCATTCAGTACTTGGCATATGTTGGGTATAAAAAAGTCTCAATTTCAAACGGCGAATACGTGCAGAGAGCCAGAATTTGACTCCAAAATATGGCTCAGGCCTCGTAATTGGGAAGTTTGGGATATTTTGAAAACTGCAGGGGAGTTTGTGCAAAATGTGACTCACTGCTGCTTTCAGTACTTGGCATATGTTGGGTATAAAAAGTCATAACATCAAACTGCGAATACGTGCATAAAGCCAGAATTTGGCTCCAAAATATGGCTCAGGCCTCGAAATTAGGATGTTTGGGATATTTTGAAAACTGCAGAGGAGTTTGTGCAAAATGTGACTCACTGCTGCTTTCAGTACTTGTCATATGTTGGGTATAAAAAGTCGTAATATCAAACTGCGAATACGTGCAGAGAGCCAGAATTTGGCTCCAAAACATGGCTCAGGTCTCGATATTGGGATGTTTGAGATATTTTGAAAACTGCAGGGAGGTTTGGGACAAATGTGACCAAACGCTCTTTCAGTACTTTGCATATGTTCGGTATAAAAAGTCGTAATATCAAACTCCGAATACGTGCAGAGAGCCAGAATTTGGCTCCAAAATATGGCTCAGGACTCGATATTGGGATGTTTGAGATATTTTGAAAACTGCAGGGAGGTTTGGGACAAATGTGACCAAACGCCGCTTTCAGTACTTCGCATATGTTGGGTATAAAAAAGTCGTAATTTCAAACTGCGAATACGTGCATAGAGCCAGAATTTGACTCCAAAATATAGCTCTGGCCTCGAAATTGGGATATTTGGGATATTTTGAAAACTGCAGGGGAGTTTGTGCAAAATGTGACTCACTGCCACTTTCAGGACTTGGCATATGTTGGGTATAAAAAGTCGTAATTTCAAACTGCGAATACGTGCATAGAGCGAGAATTTGGCTCCAAAATATGGCTCTAGCCTCGAAATTGGGATATTTGGGATATTTAGAAAACTGCAGGGGAGTTTGTGCAAAATGTGACTCACTGCCGCTTTCAGTACTTTGCATATGTTGGGTATAAAAAAGTCGCAATTTCAAACTGTGAATACGTGCAGAAAGCCAGAATTTGGCTCCAAAATACGGCTCAAGCCTCGAAATTGGGGTATTTGGGATATTTTGGAAACTGCAGGGGAGTTTGTACAAAATGTAACTCACTGCCGCTTTAAGGACTTGGCATATGTTGGGTATAATAAGTTATAATTTAAAACTGCGAATACGTGCAGAGAGCCAGAATTTGACTCCAAAATATAGCTCAGGCCTCGAAATTTTGATATTTAGGATATTTTGAAAACTGCAGGGGGGATTGGGACAAATGTGACCAAACGCCGCTTTCAGTACTTGGCATAAGTTGGGTATAAAAAAGACGCAATTTCAAACGGCGAATACGTGCAGAGAGCCAGAATTTGACTCCAAAATATGGCTCAGGCCTCAAAATTGGGATGTTTGGGATATTTTGAAAACTGCAGGGGAGTTTGTGCAAAATGTGACTCACTGCCGCTTTCAGGACTTGGCATATGTTGGGTATAAAAAGACGTAATTTCAAACTGCGAATACATGCAGAACGCCAGAATTTGGCTCCAAAATATGGCTCAGGCCTCGTAATTGGGAAGTTTTGGGATATTTTGATAACTGCAATGAAGTTTGTGCAAAATGTGAATCACTGCCGCTTTCAGTACTTGGTATATGTTGGGTATAAAAAGTCGTAATATCAAACTTCGAATACGTGCATAGAGCCAGATTTTGGCTCCAAAATATGGCTCAGGCCTCTGAAATTGGGATGTTTGGGATATTTTGAAAACTGCATAGAGGTTTGGGACAAATGTGACCGAACGCCGCTTTCAGTACTTCGCATATGTTGGGTATAAAAAAGTCGTAATTTCCAACTGCGAATACGTGCAGAGAGCAAGAATTTCTCTACAATATATGGCTTAGGCCTCGAAATTGGGATGTTTGGGATATTTTGAAAACTGCATCGGAGTTTTTGCAAAATGTGACTCACTGCCGCTTTCAGTACTTGGCATATGTTGGGTATAAAAAGTCGTAATATCAAACTGCGAATACGTGCAGAGATCCAGAATTTGGTTCAAAAATATGGCTCAGGCCTCGAAATTTTGATATTTGGGATATTTTGAAAACTGCAGGGGAGTGTGCAAAATGCGACTCATTGCCGCTTTCAGTACTTGGCATATGTTGGGTATAAAAAGTCATAATTGCAAACAGCGAATACGTGCAGAGAGCCAGAATTTGACTCCAAAATATAGCTCAGGACTTGAAATTGGGATATTTGGGATATTTTGAAAACTGCAGGGGGGATTGGGACAAATGTGACCAAACCCCGCATTCAGTACTTGGCATATGTTGGGTATAAAAAAGTCGCAATTTCAAACGGCGAATACGTGCAGAGAGCCAGAATTTGACTCCAAAATACAGCTCAGGCCTCGAAATTGGGATATTTGGGATATTTGGAAACTGCAGTGGAGTTTGTGCAAAATGTGAATCACTGCCGCTTTCAGTACTTGGCATATGTTGGGTATAAAAAGTCGTAATTTCAAACAGCGAATACGTGCAGAGAGCCAGAGTTTGGCTCCAAAATTTGGCTCTCGCCTCGAAATTGGGATATTTGGTATATTTCGAAAACTGCAGGGGAGTTTGTGCAAAATGTGACTCACTGCCACTTTCAGGACATGGCATATGTTGGGTATAAAAAGTCGTAATTTAAAACTGCGAATACGTGCATAAAGCCAGAATTTGGCTCCTAAATATGGCTCTGGCCACGAAATTGGGATGTTTGGGATATTTTGAAAACTGCATAGAGGTTTGGGACAAATGTGACCAAACGCCGCTTTCAGTACTTCGCATATGTTGGGTATAAAAAAGTCGTAATTTCATTCTGCTAATACGTGCAGAGAGCCAGAATTTGGCTCCAAAATATGGCTCAGACACCGAAATTGGGCTGTTTGGGATATTTTGAAAACTGCAGGGGGGATTGGGACAAATGGGACCAAACGCCGCTTTCAGTACTTGGCATATGTTGGGTATAATAAGTTGTAATTTCAAACTGCGAATACGTGCAGAGAGCCAGAATTTGGCTCCAAAATATGGCTCAGACGTCGATATTGGGATGTTTGGGATATTTTGAAAACTGTAGGGAGTTTTCGGACAAGTGTAACCAAACGCCGCATTCTGTACTTGGCATATGTTGGGTATAAAAAAACATAATTTCAAACTACGAACACGTGCAGAGAGCCAGAATTTGGGTCCAAAATATGGTTCAGGCCTCGAAATTGGAATATTTGGGATATTTTGAAAACTGCAGGGAGGTTTGGGAGAAATGTAACCAAACGCCGCATTCAGTACTTGGCACATGTTGGGCATAAAAAGTCATAATTTCAAACAGCGAATACGTGCAGAGAGCCAGAATATGACTCCAAAACATAGCTCAGGCCTTGAAATAGGGATATTTGGGATATTTTGAAAACTGCAGGGGGGATTGTGACAAATGTGACCAATCACCGCATTCAGTACTTTGCATATGTTGGGTATAAAAAAGTCACAATTTCAAACGGCGAATACGTACAAAGAGCCAGAATATAACCCCAAAATGTGGCTCAGGCCTCGTAATTGGGAAGTTTGGGATATTTTGAAAACTGCAGGGGAGTTTGGGCAAGATGTGACTCACTGCCGCTTTCAGTACTTGGCATATGTTGGGTATAAAAAGTCGTAATATCAAACTGCGAAAACGTGCAGAGAGCCAGAATTTGGCTCCAAAATATAACTTAGGCCTAGATATTGGGATGTTTGGGATATTTTGAAAACTGCTGGGAGGTTTGGGATAAATGTGACAAAACGCCACTTTCATTACTTTGTATATGTTGGGTATAAAAAAGTTGTAATTTCAAACTGCGAATACGTGCAGAGAGTTAGAATTTGGCTCCAAAATATGGCTCAGGCCTCGAAATTGGGATATTTGGTATATTTTGAAAACTGGAGGGGAGTTTGTGCAAAATGTGACTCACTGTCGCTTTCAGTACTTGGCATATGTTGGGTATAAAAAGTCGTAATTTCAAACTGCGAATACGTGCATAGAGCTAGAATTTGGCTCCAAAATATGGCTCAGGCCTCGAAATTGGGATGTTTGGGATATTTTGAAAACTGCATAGAGGTTTGGGACAAATGTGACAAAACACCGCTTTCAGTACTTCGCATATGTTGGGTATAAAAAAGTCGTAATTTCAAACTGCGAATACGTGCAGAGAGCACGAATTTGGCTCCAATATTTGGCTTAGGCCTCGAAATTGGGATGTTTGGGATAATTTGAAAACTGCATCGGAGTTTGTGCAAAATGTGACTCACTGCCGCTTTCAGAACTTGGCATATGTTGGGTATAAAAAGTCGTAATATCAAACTGCGAATACGTGCAGAGAGCCAGAATTTGGTTCCAAAATATGGCTCAGGCATAGAAATTTGGATGTTTGGGATGTTTTGAAAACCTGCAGGGGGGGTTTGGGACAAATGTTACCAAACACCGCTTTCAGTACTTTGCTTATGTTTGGTATAAAAAAGTCGCAATTTCAAACTGCGAATACGTGCAGAGAGCCAGAATTTGGCTCCTAAATATGGCTCTGGCCACGAAATTGGGATGTTTGGGATATTTTGAAAACTGCATAGAGGTTTGGGACAAATGTGACCAAACGCCGCTTTCAGTACTTCGCATATGTTGGGTATAAAAAAGTCGTAATTTCATTCTGCTAATACGTGCAGAGAGCCAGAATTTGGCTCCAAAATATGGCTCAGACGTCGATATTGGGATGTTTGGGATATTTTGAAAACTGTAGGGAGGTTTCGGACAAGTGTAACCAAACGCCGCATTCATTACTTGGCATATGTTGGGTATAAAAAAACATAATTTCAAACTACGAATACGTGCAGAGAGCCAGAATTTGGCTCCAAAATATGGTTCAGGCCTCGAAATTGGAATATTTGGGATATTTTGAAAACTGCAGGGAGGTTTGGGAGAAATGTAACCAAACGCTGCATTCAGTACTTGGCACATGTTGGGCATAAAAAGTCATAATTTCAAACAGCAAATACGTGCAGAGAGCCAGAATATGACTCCAAAACATAGCTCAGGCCTTGAAATAGGGATATTTGGGATATTTTGAAAACTGCAGGGGGGATTGTGACAAATGTGACCAATCACCGCATTCAGTACTTTGCATATGTTGGGTATAAAAAAGTCACAATTTCAAACGGAGAATACGTGCAAAGAGCCAGAATTTAACCCCAAAATGTGGCTCAGGCCTCGTAATTGGGAAGTTTGGGATATTTTGAAAACTGCAGGGGAGTTTGGGCAAGATGTGACTCACTGCCGCTTTCAGTACTTGGCATATGTTGGGTATAAAAAGTCGTAATATCAAACTGCGAATACGTGCAGAGAGCCAGAATTTGGTTCCAAAATATGGCTCAGGCCTCGAAATTTGGATGTTTGGGATGTTTTGAAAACCTGCAGGGGGGGTTTGGGACAAATGTTACCAAACACCGCTTTCAGTACTTTGCTTATGTTTGGTATAAAAAAGTCGCAATTTCAAACTGCGAATACGTGCAGAGAGCCAGAATTTGGCTCCAAAATATGGCTCAGGCCTCAAAATTGGAATATTTGGGATATTTTGAAAACTGCAGGAAGGTTTGGGTCAAATGTAACCAAACGCCGCATTCAGTACGTGGCATATGTTGGGCATAAAAATTCGTAATTTCAAACTGCGAATACGTGCAGAGAGCTAGAATTTGGCTCCAATATATGGCTTAGGCCTCGAAATTGGGATGTTTGGGATATTTTGAAAACTGCATAGGAGTTTGTGCAAAATGTGACTCACTGCCGCTTTCAGTACTTTGTATATGTTGGGTATGAAAAGTCGTAATTTCAAACAGCGAATACATGCATTGAGCCAGAATTTGGCTATAAAATATGGTTCTGGCCTCGAAATTGGGATGTTTGAGATATTTTGAAAACTGCATAGTGGTTTGGGACAAATGTAACCAAACGCCGCTTTCAGTACTTCGCATATGTTGGGTATAAAAAAGTCGTAATTTCAAAGTGCGAATACGTGCAGAGAGCTAGAATTTGGCTCCAATATATGGCTTAGGCCTCGAAATTGGGATGTTTGGGATATTTTGAAAACTGCATAGGAGTTTGTGCAAAATGTGACTCACTGCCGCTTTCAGTACTTTGTATATGTTGGGTATAAAAAGTCATAACATCAAACTGAGAATACGTGCATAAAGCCAGAATTTGGCTCCAAAATATGGCTCAGGCCTCGAAATTAGGATGTTTGGGATATTTTGAAAACTGCAGAGGAGTTTGTGCAAAATGTGACTCACTGCCGCTTTCAGTACTTGTGATATGTTGGGTATAAAAAGTCGTAATATCAAACTGCGAATACGTGCAGAGAGCCAGAATTTGGCTCTAAAATATGGCTCAGGTCTCGATATTGGGATGTTTGAGATATTTTGAAAACTGCAGGGAGGTTTGGGACAAATGTGACCAAACGCAGCTTTCAGTACTTGGCATATGTTGGGTATAAAAAATTCGCAATTTCAAACTGCGAATACGTGCAGAAAGCCAGAATTTGGCTCCAAAATATGGATCAGGCCTCGAAATTGGGGTATTTGGGATATTTCGAAAACTGCTGGGGAGTTTGTACAAAATGTAACTCACTGCCGCTTTTAGGACTTGGCATATATTGGGTATAATAAGTTGTAATTTCAAACTGCGAATACGTGCAGAGAGCCAGAATTTGGCTCCAAAATATGGCTCAGGCCTCGATATTGGGATGTTTGGGATATTTTGAAAACTGCAGGGAGGTTTGAGACAAATGTAACCAAATGCCGTATTCAGTACTTGGCATATGTTGGGCATAAAAGTCGTAATTTCAAACAGCGAATACGTGCAGAGAGCCAGAATTTGGCACCAAAATATAGCTAGGGCCTCGAAATTAGGATATTTGGGATATTTTGAAAACTGCAGGGGGGATTGGGACAAATGTGACCAAACGCCGCTGTCAGTACTTGGCATATGTTGGGTATGAAAAAGTCGTAATTTCAAACTGCGAATACGTGCAGAGAGCCAGAATTTGGCTCTAAAATATATCTCAGGCACCGAAATTGGGATGTTTGGGATATTTTGAAAACTGCAGGGGAGTTTGTGCAAAATGTGACTCACTGCTGCTTTCAGAAATTGGCATATGTTGGGTATAAAAAGACGTAATTTCAAACTGCGAATACATGCAGAGCGCCAGAATTTGGCTCCAAAATATGGCTCAGGCCTCGTAATTGGGATGTTTGGGATGTTTTAAAAACTGCAGGGGAGTTTGTGCAAAATGTGACTCACTGCCGCTTTCAGTACTTGGCATATGTTGGGTATAAAAAGACCTAATATCAAACTGCGAAAACGTGCAGAGAGCAAGAATTTGGCCCCAAAATATGGCTCAGGCCTAGATATTGGGATGTTTGGGATATTTTGAAAACTGCTGGGAGGTTTGGGACAAATGTGACCAAATGCCGCTTTCAGTACTTTGTTTTTGTTGGGTATAAAAAGTCGTAATTTCAAACTGCGAATACGTGCAGAGAGTCAGAATTTGGCTCCAAAATATGGCTTAGGCGTCGAAATTGGGATATTTGGGATATTCTGAAAACTGCAGTGGAGTTTGTGCAAAATGTGAATCACTGCCGCTTTCAGGACTTGGCATATGTTGGGTATAAAAAGTCGTAAATTCAAACTGCGAATACGTGCATAGAGCCAGAATTTGGCTCCAAAATATGGCTCTAGCTTCGAAATTAGGATATTTGGGATATTTCGAAAACTGCAGGGGAGTTTGTGCAAAATGAGACTCACTGCCGCTTTCAGTACTTGGCATATGTTGGGTATAATAAGTTGTAATTTCAAACTGCGAATACGTGCAGAGAGCCAGAATTTGACTCCAAAATATAGCTAAGGCCTCGAAATTGGGATATTTGGGATATTTTAAAAACTGCAGGGTGGATTGGGACAAATGTGACCAAACGCCGCTTTCAGTACTTGGCATATGTTGGGTATAAAAAAGACGCAATTTCAAAAGGCGAATACGTGCAGAGGGCCAGAATTTGACTCCAAAATATGGCTCAGGCCTCAAAATTGGGATATTTGGGATATTTTGAAAACTGCAGGGGAGTTTGTGCAAAATGTGACTCACTGCCGCTTTGAGGACTTGGCATATGTTGGGTATAAAAAGACGTAATTTCAAACTGCGAATACATGCAGAGCGCCAGAATTTGGCTCCAAAATATTGCTCAGGCCTCGTAATTGGAAAGTTTGGGATATTTTGAAAACTGCAGGGAAGTTTGTGCAAAATGTGAATCACTGCCGCTTTCAGTACTTGGCATATGTTGGGTATAAAAAATCGTAATTTCAAACTGCGAATACGTGCAGAGAGCCAGAATTTGGCTCCAAAATATGGCTCTAGCCTCGAAATTGGGATATTTGGGATATTTCGAAAACTGCAGGGCAGTTTGTGCAAAACGTGACTCACTGCCACTGTCAGGACTTAGCATATGTTGGGTATAAAAAGTCGTAATTTCAAACTGCGAATACGTGCATAGAGCCAGAATTTGGCTCCAAAATATGGCTCTGGCCTCGAAATTGGGATGTTTGGGATATTTTGAAAACTGCATGGAGGTTTGTGACATATGTGACCAAACGCCGCTTTCAGTACTTCGCATATGTTGGGTATAAAAAGTCGTAATATCAAACTGCGAATACGTGCAGAGAGCCAGAATTTGGCTCCAAAATATGGCTCAGGTCTCGATATTGGGATGTTTGAGATATTTTGAAAACTGCAGGGAGGTTTGGGACAAATGTAACCAAATGCCGCATTCAGTACTTGGCATATGTTGGGTATAAAAAGACGTAATTTCAAACTGCGAATACGTGCAGAGCGCCAGAATTTGGCTCCAAAATATGGCTCAGGCCTCGTAATTGGGAAGTTTTGGATATTTTGAAAACTGCAGGGGAGTTTGTGCAAAATGTGACTCACTGCCGCTTTCAGTTCTTGGCATATGTTGGGTATAAAAAGTCGTAATTTCAAACTGCGAATACGTGCATAGAGCCAGAATTTGGCTCCAAAATATGGCTCTTGCCTCGAAATTGGGGTATTTGGGATATTTTGAAAACTGCAGGGGAGTTTGTACAAAATGTAACTCACCCATGCTTTCAGGACTTGGCATATGTTGGGTATAATAAGTTGTAATTTCAAACTGCGAATACGTGCAGAGAGCCAGAATTTGACTCCAAAATATAGCTCAGGCCTCGAAATTGGGATATTTGGGATATTTTGAAAACTGCAGGGGGGATTGGGACAAATGTGAATCACTGCCGCTTTCAGTACTTGGCATATGTTGGGTATAAAAAGTCGTAATTTCAAACTGTGAATACGTGCAGAGAGCCAGAATTTGGCTCCAAAATATGGCTCTGGCCTCGAAATTGGGATGTTTGGGATATTTTGAAAACTGCATAGAGGTTTGGGACAAATGTGACTAAACGCCGCTTTCAGTACTTTGCATATGTTGGGTATAAAAAGTCGTAATATCAAACTGCGAATACGTGCAGAGAGCCAGAATTTCGCTCCAAAATATGGCTCAGGTCCTGATATTGGGATCTTTGAGATATTTTGAAAACTGCAGGGAGGTTTGGGACAAATGTAACCAAACGCCACATTCAGTACTTGGCATATGTTGGGTATAAAAAGTCATAATTTCAAACAGCGAATACGTGCAGAGAGCCAGAATTTGACTCCAAAATATAGCTCAGGCCTTGAAATTGGGATATTTGGGATATTTTGAAATCTGCAGGGGGGATTGGGACAAATGTGACCAAACGCCGCATTCAGTACTTGGCATATGTTGGGTATAAAAAAGTCGCAATTTCAAACGGCAAATACGTGCAGAGAGCCAGAATTTGACTCCAAAATATGGCTCAGGCCTCGTAATTGGGAAGTTTGGGATATTTTGAAAACTGCAGGGGAGTTTGTGCAAAATGTGACACACTGCTGCTTTCAGTACTTGGCATATGTTGGGTATAAAAAGACGTAATTTCAAACTGCGAATAAGTGCAGAGCGCCAGAATTTGGCTCCAAAATATGGCTCAGGCCTCGTAATTGGGAAGTTTTGGATATTTTGAAAACTGCAGGGGAGTTTGTGCAAAATGTGACTCATTGCCGCTTTCAGTACTTGGCATATGTTGGGTATAAAAAGTCGTAATATCAAACTGCGAAAACGTGCAGAGAGCCAGAATTTGGCTCCAAAATATAACTTAGGCCTAGATATTGGGATGTTTGGGATATTTTGAAAACTGCTGGGAGGTTTGGGATAAATGTGACCAAACGCCGCTTTCAGTACTTTGTTTATGTTGGGTATAAAAAAGTCATAATTTCAAACTGCGAATACGTGCAGAGAGCAAGAATTTGGCTCCAAAATATGGCTCTGGCCTCGAAATTGGGATGTTTGGGATATTTTGAAAACTGCATAGAGGTTTGGGACAAATGTGACCGAATGCCGCATTCAGTACTTCGCATATGTTGGGTATAAAAAGACATAATTTCAAACTGCGAATATGTGCAGAGCGCCAGAATTTGGCTCCAAAATATGGCTCAGGCCTCGAAATTGGGATATTTGGTATATTTTGAAAACTGGAGGGGAGTTTGTGCAAAATGTGGCTCACTGCCGCTTTCTGTACTTGGCATATGTTGGGTATAAAAAGTCGTAATATCAAACTTCGAATACGTGCATAGAGCCAGATTTTGGCTCCAAAATATGGCTCAGGCCTCGAAATTGGGATGTTTGGGATATTTTGAAAACTGCATAGAGGTTTGGGACAAATGTGACCGAACGCAGCTTTCAGTACTTCGCATATGTTGGGTATAAAAAAGTCGTAATTTCCAACTGCGAATACGTGCAGAGATCCAGAATTTGGTTCCAAAATATGGCTCAGGCCTCGAAATTTTGATATTTGGGATATTTTGAAAACTGCAGGGGAGTTTGTGCAAAATGCGACTCATTGCCGCTTTCAGTACTTGGCATATGTTGGGTATAAAAAGTCATAATTTCAAACAGCGAATACGTGCAGAGAGCCAATATTTGACTCCAAAATATAGCTCAGGACTTGAAATTGGGATATTTGTGATATTTTGAAAACTGCAGGGGGGATTGGGACAAATGTGACCAAACGCCGCATTCAGTACTTGGCATATGTTGGGTATAAAAAAGTCTCAATTTCAAACGGCGAATACGTGCAGAGAGCCAGAATTTGACTCCAAAATATGGCTCAGGCCTCGTAATTGGGAAGTTTGGGATATTTTGAAAACTGCAGGGGAGTTTGTGCAAAATGTGACTCACTGCTGCTTTCAGTACTTGGCATATTTTGGGTATAAAAAGTCATAACATCAAACTGCGAATACGTGCATAAAGCCAGAATTTGGCTCCAAAATATGGCTCAGGCCTCGAAATTAGGATGTTTGGGATATTTTGAAAACTGCAGAGGAGTTTGTGCAAAATGTGACTCACTGCCGCTTTCAGTACTTGTCATATGTTGGGTATAAAAAGTCGTAATATCAAACTGCGAATACGTGCAGAGAGCCAGAATTTGGCTCCAAAACATGGCTCAGGTCTCGATATTGGGATGTTTGAGATATTTTGAAAACTGCAGGGAGGTTTGGGACAAATGTGACCAAACGCTCTTTCAGTACTTTGCATATGTTCGGTATAAAAAGTCGTAATATCAAACTCCGAATACGTGCAGAGAGCCAGAATTTGGCTCCAAAATATGGCTCAGAACTCGATATTGGGACGTTTGAGATATTTTGAAAACTGCAGGGAGGTTTGGGACAAATGTGACCAAACGCCGCTTTCAGTACTTCGCATATGTTGGGTATAAAAAAGTCGTAATTTCAAACTGCGAATACGTGCATAGAGCCAGAATTTGACTCCAAAATATAGCTCTGGCCTCGAAATTGGGATATTTGGGATATTTTGAAAACTGCAGGGGAGTTTGTGCAAAATGTGACTCACTGCCACTTTCAGGACTTGGCATATGTTGGGTATAAAAAGTCGTAATTTCAAACTGCGAATACGTGCATAGAGCGAGAATTTGGCTCCAAAATATGGCTCTAGCCTCGAAATTGGGATATTTGGGATATTTAGAAAACTGCAGGGGAGTTTGTTCAAAATGTGACTCACTGCCGCTTTCAGTACTTTGCATATGTTGGGTATAAAAAAGTCGCAATTTCAAACTGTGAATACGTGCAGAAAGCCAGAATTTGGCTCCAAAATACGGCTCAAGCCTCGAAATTGGGGTATTTGGGATATTTTGAAAACTGCAGGGGAGTTTGTACAAAATGTAACTCACTGCCGCTTTAAGGACTTGGCATATGTTGGGTATAATAAGTTATAATTTAAAACTGCGAATACGTGCAGAGAGCCAGAATTTGACTCCAAAATATAGCTCAGGCCTCGAAATTGTGATATTTAGGATATTTTGAAAACTGCAGGGGGGATTGGGACAAATGTGACCAAACGCCGCTTTCAGTACTTGGCATAAGTTGGGTATAAAAAAGACGCAATTTCAAACGGCGAATACGTGCAGAGAGCCAGAATTTGACTCCAAAATATGGCTCAGGCCTCAAAATTGGGATGTTTGGGATATTTTGAAAACTGCAGGGGAGTTTGTGCAAAATGTGACTCACTGCCGCTTTCAGGACTTGGCATATGTTGGGTATAAAAAGACGTAATTTCAAACTGCGAATACATGCAGAACGCCAGAATTTGGCTCCAAAATATGGCTCAGGCCTCGTAATTGGGAAGTTTTGGGATATTTTGATAACTGCAATGAAGTTTGTGCAAAATGTGAATCACTGCCGCTTTCAGTACTTGGCATATGTTGGGTATAAAAAGTCGTAATATCAAACTTCGAATACGTGCATAGAGCCAGATTTTGGCTCCAAAATATTTCTCAGGCCTCGAAATTGGGATGTTTGGGATATTTTGAAAACTGCATAGAGGTTTGGGACAAATGTGACCGAACGCCGCTTTCAGTACTTCGCATATGTTGGGTATAAAAAAGTCGTAATTTCCAACTGCGAATACGTGCAGAGAGCAAGAATTTCTCTACAATATATGGCTTAGGCCTCGAAATTGGGATGTTTGGGATATTTTGAAAACTGCATCGGAGTTTTTGCAAAATGTGACTCACTGCCGCTTTCAGTACTTGGCATATGTTGGGTATAAAAAGTCGTAATATCAAACTGCGAATACGTGCAGAGATCCAGAATTTAGTTCCAAAATATGGCTCAGGCCTCGAAATTTTGATATTTGGGATATTTTGAAAACTGCAGGGGAGTGTGCAAAATGCGACTCATTGCCGCTTTCAGTACTTGGCATATGTTGGGTATAAAAAGTCATAATTTCAAACAGCGAATACGTGCAGAGAGCCAGAATTTGACTCCAAAATATAGCTCAGGACTTGAAATTGGGATATTTGGGATATTTTGAAAACTGCAGGGGGGATTGGGACAAATGTGACCAAACCCCGCATTCAGTATTTGGCATATGTTGGGTATAAAAAAGTCGCAATTTCAAACGGCGAATACGTGCAGAGAGCCAGAATTTGACTCCAAAATATGGCTCAGGCCTCGTAATTGGGAAGTTTGGGATATTTTGAAAACTGCAGGGGAGTTTGTGCAAAATGTGACTCACTGCTGCTTTCAGTACTTGGCATATGTTGGGTATAAAAAGACGTAATTTCAAACTGCGAATACGTGCAGAGCGCCAGAATTTGGCTCCAAATTATGGCTCAGGCCTCGATATTGGAATGTTTGGGATTTTTTGAAAACTGCAGGGAGGTTTGGGACAAATGTAAACAAACGCCGCATTCAGTACTTGGCATATGTTGGGTATAAAAAGTCGTAATTTCAAACTGCGAATACGTGCAGAGAGCCAGAATTTGGCTCCAAAATATGGTTCAGGCCTCAAAATTGGAATATTTGGGATATTTTGAAAACTGCAGGAAGGTTTGGGACAAATGTAACCAAACGCCGCATTCAGTACGTGGCATATGTTGGGCATAAAAAGTTGTAATTTCAAACTGCGAATACGTGCAGAGAGCCTGAATTTGGCTCCAAAATATAGCTCAGGCCTCGAAATTCGGATATTTGGGATTTTTTGAAAACTGCAGGGGAGTTTGTGCAAAATGTGAATCACAGCCGCTTTCAGTACTTGGCATATGTTGGGTATAAAAAGTCGTAATATCAAACTGCGAATACGTGCAGAGATCCAGAATTTAGTTCCAAAATATGGCTCAGGCCTCGAAATTTTGATATTTGGGATATTTTGAAAACTGCAGGGGAGTGTGCAAAATGCGACTCATTGCCGCTTTCAGTACTTGGCATATGTTGGGTATAAAAAGTCATAATTTCAAACAGCGAATACGTGCAGAGAGCCAGAATTTGACTCCAAAATATAGCTCAGGACTTGAAATTGGGATATTTGGGATATTTTGAAAACTGCAGGGGGGATTGGGACAAATGTGACCAAACCCCGCATTCAGTATTTGGCATATGTTGGGTATAAAAAAGTCGCAATTTCAAACGGCGAATACGTGCAGAGAGCCAGAATTTGACTCCAAAATATGGCTCAGGCCTCGTAATTGGGAAGTTTGGGATATTTTGAAAACTGCAGGGGAGTTTGTGCAAAATGTGACTCACTGCTGCTTTCAGTACTTGGCATATGTTGGGTATAAAAAGACGTAATTTCAAACTGCGAATACGTGCAGAGCGCCAGAATTTGGCTCCAAATTATGGCTCAGGCCTCGATATTGGAATGTTTGGGATTTTTTGAAAACTGCAGGGAGGTTTGGGACAAATGTAAACAAACGCCGCATTCAGTACTTGGCATATGTTGGGTATAAAAAGTCGTAATTTCAAACTGCGAATACGTGCAGAGAGCCAGAATTTGGCTCCAAAATATGGTTCAGGCCTCAAAATTGGAATATTTGGGATATTTTGAAAACTGCAGGAAGGTTTGGGACAAATGTAACCAAACGCCGCATTCAGTACGTGGCATATGTTGGGCATAAAAAGTTGTAATTTCAAACTGCGAATACGTGCAGAGAGCCTGAATTTGGCTCCAAAATATAGCTCAGGCCTCGAAATTCGGATATTTGGGATTTTTTGAAAACTGCAGGGGAGTTTGTGCAAAATGTGAATCACAGCCGCTTTCAGTACTTGGCATATGTTGGGTATGAAAAGTCGTAATTTCAAACAGCGAATACGTGCAGAGAGCCAGAATTTGGTTCCAAAATATGGCTCTAGCCTCGAAATTGGGATATTTGGGATATTTCGATAACTGCAGGGGAGTTTGTGCAAAATGTGACTCACTGCCACTTTCAAGACTTGGCATATGTTGGGTATAAAAAGTCGTAATTTCAAACAGCGAATACATGCATAGAGCCAGAATTTGGCTCCAAAATATGGTTCTGGCCTCGAAATTGGGATGTTTGGGATATTTTGAAAACTGCATAGTGGTTTGGGACAAATGTAACCAAACGCCGCTTTCAGTACTTCGCATATGTTGGGTATAAAAAAGTCTCAATTTCAAACGGCGAATACGTGCAGAGAGCCAGAATTTGACTCTAAAATATGGCTCAGGCCTCGTAATTGGGAAGTTTGGGATATTTTGAAAACTGCAGGGGAGTTTGTGCAAAATGTGACTCACTGCTGCTTTCAGTACTTGGCATATGTTGGGTATAAAAATTCATAACATCAAACTGCGAATACGTGCATAAAGCCAGAATTTGGCTCCAAAATATGGCTCAGGCCTCGAAATTAGGATGTTTGGGATATTTTGAAAACTGCAGAGGAGTTTGTGCAAAATGTGACTCACTGCCGCTTTCAGTACTTGTCATATGTTGGGTATAAAAAGTCGTAATATCAAACTGCGAATACGTGCAGAGAGCCAGAATTTGGCTCCAAAACATGGCTCAGGTCTCGATATTGGGATGTTTGAGATATTTTGAAAACTGCAGGGAGGTTTGGGACAAATGTGACCAAACGCTCTTTCAGTACTTTGCATATGTTCGGTATAAAAAGTCGTAATATCAAACTCCGAATACGTGCAGAGAGCCAGAATTTGGCTCCAAAATATGGCTCAGGACTCGATATTGGGATGTTTGAGATATTTTGAAAACTGCAGGGAGGTTTGGGACAAATATGACCAAACGCCGCTTTCAGTACTTCGCATATGTTGGGTATAAAAAAGTCGTAATTTCAAACTGCGAATACGTGCATAGAGCCAGAATTTGACTCCAAAATATAGCTCTGGCCTCGAAATTGGGATATTTGGGATATTTTGAAAACTGCAGGGGAGTTTGTGCAAAATGTGACTCACTGCCACTTTCAGGACTTGGCATATGTTGGGTATAAAAAGTCGTAATTTCAAACTGCGAATACGTGCATAGAGCGAGAATTTGGCTCCAAAATATGGCTCTAGCCTCGAAATTGGGATATTTGGGATATTTAGAAAACTGCAGGGGAGTTTGTGCAAAATGTGACTCACTGCCGCTTTCAGTACTTTGCATATGTTGGGTATAAAAAAGTCGCAATTTCAAACTGTGAATACGTGCAGAAAGCCAGAATTTGGCTCCAAAATACGGCTCAAGCCTCGAAATTGGGGTATTTGGGATATTTTGAAAACTGCAGGGGAGTTTGTACAAAATGTAACTCACTGCCGCTTTAAGGACTTGGCATATGTTGGGTATAATAAGTTATAATTTAAAACTGCGAATACGTGCAGAGAGCCAGAATATGACTCCAAAATATAGCTCAGGCCTCGAAATTGTGATATTTAGGATATTTTGAAAACTGCAGGGGGGATTGGGACAAATGTGACCAAACGCCGCTTTCAGTACTTGGCATAAGTTGGGTATAAAAAAGACGCAATTTCAAACGGCGAATACGTGCATAGAGCCAGAATTTGACTCCAAAATATGGCTCAGGCCTCAAAATTGGGATGTTTGGGATATTTTGAAAACTGCAGGGGAGTTTGTGCAAAATGTGACTCACTGCCGCTTTCAGGACTTGGCATATGTTGGGTATAAAAAGACGTAATTTCAAACTGCGAATACATGAAGAACGCCAGAATTTGGCTCCAAAATATGGCTCAGGCCTCGTAATTGGGAAGTTTTGGGATATTTTGATAACTGCAATGAAGTTTGTGCAAAATGTGAATCACTGCCGCTTTCAGTACTTGGCATATGTTGGGTATAAAAAGTCGTAATATCAAACTTCGAATACGTGCATAGAGCCAGATTTTGGCTCGAAAATATGGCTCAGGCCTCGAAATTGGGATGTTTGGGATATTTTGAAAACTGCATAGAGGTTTGGGACAAATGTGACCGAACGCCGCTTTCAGTACTTCGCATATGTTGGGTATAAAAAAGTCGTAATTTCCAACTGCGAATACGTGCAGAGAGCAAGAATTTCGCTACAATATATGGCTTAGGCCTCGAAATTGGGATGTTTGGGATATTTTGAAAACTGCATCGGAGTTTTTGCAAAATGTGACTCACTGCCGCTTTCAGTACTTGGCATATGTTGGGTATAAAAAGTCGTAATATCAAACTGCGAATACGTGCAGAGATCCAGAATTTGGTTCCAAAATATGGCTCAGGCCTCGAAATTTTGATATTTGGGATATTTTGAAAACTGCAGGGGAGTGTGCAAAATGCGACTCATTGCCGCTTTCATTACTTGGCATATGTTGGGTATAAAAAGTCATAATTTCAAACAGCGAATACGTGCAGAGAGCCAGAATTTGACTCCAAAATATAGCTCAGGACTTGAAATTGGGATATTTGGGATATTTTGAAAACTGCAGGGGGGATTGGGACAAATGTGACCAAACGCCGCATTCAGTACTTGGCATATGTTGGGTATAAAAAAGTCGCAATTTCAAACGGCGAATACGTGCAGAGAGCCAGAATTTGACTCCAAAATATGGCTCAGGCCTCGTAATTGGGAAGTTTGGGATATTTTGAAAACTGCAGGGGAGTTTGTGCAAAATGTGACTCACTGCTGCTTTCAGTACTTGGCATATGTTGGGTATAAAAAGACGTAATTTCAAACTGCGAATACGTGCAGAGCGCCAGAATTTGGCTCCAAAATATGGCTCAGGCCTCGTAATTGGTAAGTTTTGGATATTTTGAAAACTGCAGGGGAGTGTGTGCAAAATGCGACTCATTGCCGCTTTCAGTACTTGGCATATGTTGGGTATAAAAAGTCGTAAATTCAAACTGCGAATACGTGCAGAGGGCTAGAATTTGGCTCCAAATTATGGCTCAGGCCTCGATATTGGAATGTTTGGGATTTTTTGAAAACTGCAGGGAGGTTTGGGACAAATGTAAACAAACGCCGCATTCAGTACTTGGCATATGTTGGGTATAAAAAGTCGTAATTTCAAACTGCGAATACGTGCAGAGAGCCAGAATTTGGCTCCAAAATATGGTTCAGGCCTCAAAATTGGAATATTTGGGATATTTTGAAAACTGCAGGAAGGTTTGGGACAAATGTAACCAAACGCCGCATTCAGTACGTGGCATATGTTGGGCATAAAAAGTTGTAATTTCAAACTGCGAATACGTGCAGAGAGCCTGAATTTGGCTCCAAAATATAGCTCAGGCCTCGAAATTCGGATATTTGGGATTTTTTGAAAACTGCAGGGGAGTTTGTGCAAAATGTGAATCACAGCCGCTTTCAGTACTTGGCATATGTTGGGTATGAAAAGTCGTAATTTCAAACAGCGAATACGTGCAGAGAGCCAGAATTTGGTTCCAAAATATGGCTCTAGCTTCGAAATTGGGATATTTGGGATATTTCGATAACTGCAGGGGAGTTTGTGCAAAATGTGACTCACTGCCACTTTCAAGACTTGGCATATGTTGGGTATAAAAAGTCGTAATTTCAAACAGCGAATACATGCATAGAGCCAGAATTTGGCTCCAAAATATGGTTCTGGCCTCGAAATTGGGATGTTTGGGATATTTTGAAAACTGCATAGTGGTTTGGGACAAATGTAACCAAACGCCGCTTTCAGTACTTCGCATATGTTGGGTATAAAAAAGTCTCAATTTCAAACGGCGAATACGTGCAGAGAGCAAGAATTTGACTCCAAAATATGGCTTAGGCCTCGAAATTGGGATGTTTGGGATATTTTGAAAACTGCATAGGAGTTTGTGCAAAATGATACTCACTGCCGCTTTCAGTACTTTGTATATGTTGGGTATAAAAAGTCATAACATCAAACTGCGAATACGTGCATAAAGCCAGAATTTGGCTCCAAAATATGGCTCAGGCCTCGAAATTAGGATGTTTGGGATATTTTGAAAACTGCAGAGGAGTTTGTGCAAAATGTGACTCACTGCCGCTTTCAGTACTTGTCATATGTTGGGTATAAAAAGTCGTAATATCAAACTGCGAATACGTGCAGAGAGCCAGAATTTGGCTCCAAAACATGGCTCAGGTCTCGATATTGGGATGTTTGAGATATTTTGAAAACTGCAGGGAGGTTTGGGACAAATGTGACCAAACGCTCTTTCAGTACTTTGCATATGTTCGGTATAAAAAGTCGTAATATCAAACTCCGAATACGTGCAGAGAGCCAGAATTTGGCTCCAAAATATGGCTCAGGACTCGATATTGGGATGTTTGAGATATTTTGAAAACTGCAGGGAGGTTTGGGACAAATGTGACCAAACGCCGCTTTCAGTACTTCGCATATGTTGGGTATAAAAAAGTCGTAATTTCAAACTGCGAATACGTGCATAGAGCCAGAATTTGACTCCAAAATATAGCTCTGGCCTCGAAATTGGGATATTTGGGATATTTTGAAAACTGCAGGGGAGTTTGTGCAAAATGTGACTCACTGCCACTTTCAGGACTTGGCATATGTTGGGTATAAAAAGTCGTAATTTCAAACTGCGAATACGTGCATAGAGCGAGAATTTGGCTCCAAAATATGGCTCTAGCCTCGAAATTGGGATATTTGGGATATTTCGAAAAATGCAGGGGAGTTTGTGCAAAATGTGACTCACTGCCGCTTTCAGTACTTGGCATATGTTGGGTATAAAAAAGTCGCAATTTCAAACTGTGAATACGTGCAGAAAGCCAGAATTTGGCTCCAAAATACGGCTCAAGCCTCGAAATTGGGGTATTTGGGATATTTTGAAAACTGCAGGGGAGTTTGTACAAAATGTAACTCACTGCCGCTTTAAGGACTTGGCATATGTTGGGTATAATAAGTTATAATTTAAAACTGCGAATACGTGCAGAGAGCCAGAATTTGACTCCAAAATATAGCTCAGGCCTCGAAATTGTGATATTTAGGATATTTTGAAAACTGCAGGGGGGATTGGGACAAATGTGACCAAACGCCGCTTTCAGTACTTGGCATAAGTTGGGTATAAAAAAGACGCAATTTCAAACGGCGAATACGTGCAGAGAGCCAGAATTTGACTCCAAAATATGGCTCAGGCCTCAAAATTGGGATGTTTGGGATATTTTGAAAACTGCAGGGGAGTTTGTGCAAAATGTGACTCACTGCCGCTTTCAGGACTTGGCATATGTTGGGTATAAAAAGACGTAATTTCAAACTGCGAATACATGCAGAACGCCAGAATTTGGCTCCAAAATATGGCTCAGGCCTCGTAATTGGGAAGTTTTGGGATATTTTGATAACTGCAATGAAGTTTGTGCAAAATGTGAATCACTGCCGCTTTCAGTACTTGGCATATGTTGGGTATAAAAAGTCGTAATATCAAACTTCGAATACGTGCATAGAGCCAGATTTTGGCTCGAAAATATGGCTCAGGCCTCGAAATTGGGATGTTTGGGATATTTTGAAAACTGCATAGAGGTTTGGGACAAATGTGACCGAACGCCGCTTTCAGTACTTCGCATATGTTGGGTATAAAAAAGTCGTAATTTCCAACTGCGAATACGTGCAGAGAGCAAGAATTTCGCTACAATATATGGCTTAGGCCTCGAAATTGGGATGTTTGGGATATTTTGAAAATTGCATCGGAGTTTTTGCAAAATGTGACTCACTGCCGCTTTCAGTACTTGGCATATGTTGGGTATAAAAAGTCGTAATATCAAACTGCGAATACGTGCAGAGATCCAGAATTTGGTTCCAAAATATGGCTCAGGCCTCGAAATTTTGATATTTGGGATATTTTGAAAACTGCAGGGGAGTGTGCAAAATGCGACTCATTGCCGCTTTCATTACTTGGCATATGTTGGGTATAAAAAGTCATAATTTCAAACCGCGAATACGTGCAGAGAGCCAGAATTTGACTCCAAAATATAGCTCAGGACTTGAAATTGGGATATTTGGGATATTTTGAAAACTGCAGGGGGGATTGGGACAAATGTGACCAAACGCTGCATTCAGTACTTGGCATATGTTGGGTATAAAAAAGTCGCAATTTCAAACGGCGAATACGTGCAGAGAGCCAGAATTTGACTCCAAAATATGGCTCAGGCCTCGTAATTGGGAAGTTTGGGATATTTTGAAAACTGCAGGGGAGTTTGTGCAAAATGTGACTCACTGCTGCTTTCAGTACTTGGCATATGTTGGGTATAAAAAGACGTAATTTCAAACTGCGAATACGTGCAGAGCGCCAGAATTTGGCTCCAAAATATGGCTCAGGCCTCGTAATTGGTAAGTTTTGGATATTTTGAAAACTGCAGGGGAGTGTGTGCAAAATGCGACTCATTGCCGCTTTCAGTACTTGGCATATGTTGGGTATAAAAAGTCGTAAATTCAAACTGCGAATACGTGCAGAGGGCTAGAATTTGGCTCCAAATTATGGCTCAGGCCTCGATATTGGAATGTTTGGGATTTTTTGAAAACTGCAGGGAGGTTTGGGACAAATGTAAACAAACGCCGCATTCAGTACTTGGCATATGTTGGGTATAAAAAGTCGTAATTTCAAACTGCGAATACGTGCAGAGAGCCAGAATTTGGCTCCAAAATATGGTTCAGGCCTCAAAATTGGAATATTTGGGATATTTTGAAAACTGCAGGAAGGTTTGGGACAAATGTAACCAAACGCCGCATTCAGTACGTGGCATATGTTGGGCATAAAAAGTTGTAATTTCAAACTGCGAATACGTGCAGAGAGCCTGAATTTGGCTCCAAAATATAGCTCAGGCCTCGAAATTCGGATATTTGGGATTTTTTGAAAACTGCAGGGGAGTTTGTGCAAAATGTGAATCACAGCCGCTTTCAGTACTTCGAATATGTTGGGTATAAAAAAGTCGTAACTTTAAACTGCGAATACGTGCAGAGAGCCAGAATTTGGCTCCAATGTATGGCTTAGGCCTCGAAATTGGGATATTTTGAAAACTGCATGGGAGTTTGTGCAAAATGTGACTCACTGCCGCTTTCAGTACTTGGCATTTGATGGGTATAAAAAGTCGTAATATCAAACTGCCAATGCGTGCATGAAGCCAGAATTTGGCTCCAAAATATGGCTCAAGCCTCAAAATTGGGATTTTTGGGATATTTTGAAAACTGCAGGGGAGTTTGTGCAAAATGTGACTCACTGGCACTTTCAGTACTTGTCATATGTTGGGTATAAAAAGTCGTAATATCAAACTGCGAATACGTGCATAGAGCCAGAATTTGACTCCAAAATATAGCTCTGGCCTCGAAATTGGGATATTTGGGATATTCTGAAAACTACAGTGGAGTTTGTGCAAAATGTGAATCACTGCCGCTTTCAGGACTTGGAATATGTTGGGTATAAAAAGTCGTAAATTCAAACTGCGAATACGTGCATAGAGCCAGAATTTGGCTCCAAAATATGGCTCTAGCCACGAAATTGGGATATTTGGGATATTTCGAAAACTGCAGGGGAGTTTGTGCAAAATGAGACTCACTGCCGCTTTCAGTACTTGGCATATGTTGGGTATAATAAGTTGTAATTTCAAACTGCGAATACGTGCAGAGAGCCAGAATTTGACTCCAAAATATAGCTCAGGCCTCGAAATTGGGATATTTGGGATATTTTAAAAACTGCAGGGTGGATTGGGACAAATGTGACCAAACGCCGCTTTCAGTACTTGGCATATGTTGCGTATAAAAAAGACGCAATTTCAAACGGCGAATACGTGCAGAGAGCCAGAATTTCACTCCAAAATATGGCTCAGGCCTCAAAATTGGGATATTTGGGATATTTGAAAACTGCAGGGGAGTTTGTGCAAAATGTGACTCACTGCCACTTTCAGGACTTGGCATATGTTGGGTATAAAAAGACGTAATTTCAAACTGCGAATACATGCAGAGCGCCAGAATTTGGCTCCAAAATATTGCTCAGGCCTCGTAATTGGGAAGTTTGGGATATTTTGAAAACTGCAGGGAAGTTTGTGCAAAATGTGAATCACTGCCACTTTCAGTACTTGGCATATGTTGGGTATAAAAATTCATAATTTCAAACTGCGAATACGTGCAGAGAGCCAGAATTTGGCTCCAAAATATGGCTCTAGCCTCGAAATTGGGATATTTGGGATATTTCGAAAACTGCAGGGCAGTTTGTGCAAAACGTGACTCACTGCCACTTTCAGGACTTAGCATATGTTGGGTATAAAAAGTCGTAATTTCAAACTGCGAATACGTGCATAGAGCCAGAATTTGGCTCCAAAATATGGCTCTGGCCTCGAAATTGGGATGTTTGGGATATTTTGAAAACTGCATGGAGGTTTGTGACATATGTGACCAAACGCCGCTTTCAGTACTTCGCATATGTTGGGTATAAAAAGTCGTAATATCAAACTGCGAATACGTGCAGAGAGCCAGAATTTGGCTCCAAAATATGGCTCAGGTCTCGATATTGGAATGTTGAGATATTTTGAAAATTGCAGGGAGGTTTGGGACAAATGTAACCAAATGCCGCATTCAGTACTTGGCATATGTTGGGTATAAAAAGACGTAATTTCAAACTGCGAATATGTGCAGAGCGCCAGAATTTGGCTCCAAAATATGGCTCAGGCCTCGTAATTGGGAAGTTTTGGATATTTTGAAAACTGCAGTGGAGTTTGTGCAAAATGTGACTCACTGCCGCTTTCAGTACTTGGCATATGTTGGGTATAAAAAGTCGTAATATCAAACTGCGAAAACGTGCAGAGAGCCAGAATTTGGCTCCAAAATATAACTTAGGCCTAGATATTGGGATGTTTGGGATATTTTGAAAACTGCTGGGAGGTTTGGGATAAATGTGACCAAATGCCGCTTTCAGTACTTTGTATATGTTGGGTATAAAAAAGTCGTAATTTCTAACTGCGAATACGTGCAGAGAGTCAGAATTTGGCTCCAAAATATGGCTCAGGCCTCGAAATTGGGATGTTTGGGATATTTTGAAAACTGCATAGAGGTTTGGGACAATGTGACCGAATGCCGCTTTCAGTACTTCGCATATGTTGGGTATAAAAAGACGTAATTTCAAACTGCGAATACGTGCAGAGCGCCAGAATTTGGCACCAAAATATGGCTCAGGCCTCGAAATTGGGATATTTGGTATATTTTGAAAACTGGAGGGGGATTGGGACAAATGTGACCAAACGCCGCATTCAGTACTTGGCATATGTTGGGTATAAAAAAGTCGTAATTTCCAACTGCGAATACGTGCAGAGAGCAAGAATTTCGCTACAATATATGGCTTAGGCCTCGAAATTGGGATGTTTGGGATATTTTGAAAACTGCATCGGAGTTTTTGCAAAATGTGACTCACTGCCGCTTTCAGTACTTGGCATATGTTGGGTATAAAAAGTCGTAATATCAAACTGCGAATACGTGCAGAGATCCAGAATTTGGTTCCAAAATATGGCTCAGGCCTCGAAATTTTGATATTTGGGATATTTTGAAAACTGCAGGGGAGCTTGTGCAAAATGCGACTCATTGCCGCTTTCAGTACTTGGCATATGTTGGGTATAAAAAGTCATAATTTCAAACAGCGAATACGTGCAGAGAGCCAGAATTTGACTCCAAAATATAGCTCAGGCCTTGAAATTGGGATATTTGGGATATTTTGAAAACTGCAGGGGGATTGGGACAAATGTGACCAAACGCCGCATTCAGTACTTGGCATATGTTGGGTATAAAAAAGTCGCAATTTCAAACGGCGAATACGTGCAGAGAGCCAGAATTTGACTCCAAAATATGGCTCAGGCCTCGTAATTGGGAAGTTTTGGATATTTTGAAAACTGCAGGGGAGTGTGTGCAAAATGCGACTCATTGCCGATTTCAGTACTTGGCATATGTTGGGTATAAAAAGTCGTAAATTCAAACTGCGAATACGTGCAGAGAGCTAGAATTTGGCTCCAAATTATGGCTCAGGCCTCGATATTGGAATGTTTGGGATTTTTTGAAAACTGCAGGGAGGTTTGGGACAAATGTAAACAAACGCCGCATTCAGTACTTGGCATATGTTGGGTATAAAAAGTCGTAATTTCAAACTGCGAATACCTGCTGAGAGCCAGAATTTGGCTCCAAAATATGGTTCAGGCCTCAAAATTAGAATATTTGGGATATTTTGAAAACTGCAGGAAGGTTTGGGACAAATGTAACCAAACGCCGCATTCAGTACGTGGCATATGTTGGGCATAAAAAGTCGTAATTTCAAACTGCGAATACGTGCAGAGAGCCTGAATTTGGCTCCAAAATATAGCTCAGGCCTCGAAATTGGGATTTTTGGGATTTTTTGAAAACTGCAGGGGAGTTTGTGCAAAATGTGACTCACTGCCGCTTTCAGTACTTGACATATGATGGGTATAAAAAGTCGTAATATCAAACTGCGAATGCGTGCATGAAGCCAGAATTTGGCTCCAAAATATGGCTCAGGCCTCGAAATTGGGATTTTTGGGATATTTTGAAAACTGCAGGGGAGTTTGTGCAAAATGTGACTCACTGCCACTTTCAGTACTTGTCATATGTTGGGTATAAAAAGTCGTAATATCAAACTGCGAATACGTGCAGAGAGCCAGAATTTGGCTCCAAAATATGGCTCCGGTGTCGATATTGGGATGTTTGAGATATTTGAAAACTGCAGGGAGGTTTGAGACAAATGTGACCAAACGCAGCTTTCAGTACTTCGCATATGTTGGGTATAAAAAATTCGCAATTTCAAACTGCGAATACGTGCAGAAAGCCAGAATTTGGCTCCAAAATATATCTCAGGCCTCGAAATTGGGGTATTTGGGATATTTCGAAAACTGCAGGGGAGTTTGTACATAATGTAACTCACTGCCGCTTTCAGGACATGGCATATGTTGGTTATAATAAGTTGGAATTTCAAACTGCGAATAGGTGCAGAGAGCCAGAATTTGGCTCCAAAATATGGCTCAGGCCTCGATATTGGGATTTTTGGGATATTTTGAAAACTGCAGGGAGGTTTGGGACAAATGTTACCAAACGCCGCATTCAGTACTTGGCATATGTTGGGCATAAAAATTCGTAATTTTCAAACAGCGAATACGTGCAGAGAGCCAGAATTTGACTCCAAAATATAGCTCAGGCATCGAAATTGGGATATTTGGGATATTTTGAAAACTGCAGGGGGGATTGGGACAAATGTGACCAAACGCTACTTTCAGTACTTGGCATATGTTGGGTATAAAAAAGTCGCAATTTCAAACGGCGAATACGCGCATAGAGCATGAATTTGACTCCAAAATATGGCTCAGGCCTCAAAATTGGGATATATGGGATTTTTTGAAAACTGCAGGGGAGTTTGTGCAAAATGTGACTCACTGCCGCTTTCAGGACTTGGCATATGTTGGGTATAAAAAGACGTAATTTCAAACTGCGAATACGTGCAGAGAGCCAGGATTTGGCTCCAAAATATGGCTCAGGCCTAGATATTGGGATGTTTGTGATATTTTGAAAACTGCTGGGAGGTTTGGGACAAAGGTGACCAAATGCCGCTTTCAGTACTTTGCATATGGTTGGTATAAAAAAAGTCATAATTTCAAACTGCGAATACGTGCAGAGAGTCAGAATTTGGCTCCAAAATATGGCTCAGGCCTCGAAATTGGGATATTTGATATATTTTGAAAACTGGAGGGGAGTTTGACCAAAATGTGACTCACTGCCGCTTTTTGTACTTGGCATATGTTGGGTATAAAAAGTCGTAATTTCAAACTGCGAATACGTGCATAGAGCCAGAATTTGGCTGCAAAACATGGCTCAGGCCTCGAAATTGGGATGTTTGGGATATTTTGAAAACTGCATAGAGGTTAGGGACAAATGTGCCCGAACGCCGCTTTCAGTACTTCGCATATGTTGGGTATAAAAAAGTCGTAATTTCAAACTGCGAATACGTGCAGAGAGCAAGAATTTGGTTCCAAAATATGGCTCAGGCCTCGAAATTTGGATGTTTGGGATATTTTGAAAACTGCAGGGGAGTTTGTGCAAAATGCGACTCATTGTTGCTTTCAGTACTTGGCATATGTTGGGTATAAAAAGTCGTAAATTCAAACTGCGAATACGTGCAGAGAGCCAGAATTTGGCTCCAAAATATGGCTCAGGCCTCGATATTGGAATGTTTGGGATATTTTGAAAACTGCAGGGAGGTTTGGGACAAATGTAACCAAACGCCGCATTCAGTACTTGGCATATGTTGGGCATAAAAAGTCGTAATTTCAAACTGCGAATACCTGCAGAGAGCCTGAATTTTGGTCCAAAATATAGCTCAGGCCTCGAAATTGGGATATTTGGGATTTTTTGAAAACTGCAGGGGAGTTTGTGCATAATGTGAATCACTGCCGCTTTCAGTACTTGGCTTATGTTGGGTATAAAAAGTCGTAATTTCAAACAGCGAATACGTGCAGAGAGGCAGAATTTGGTTCCAAAATATGGCTCTAGCCTCGAAATTGGGATATTTGGGATATTTCGACAACTGCAGGGGAGTTTGTGCAAAATGTGACTCACTGCCACTTTCAGGACTTGGCATATGTTGGGTATAAAAAGTCGTAATGTCAAACTGCGAATAAGTGCATAGAGCCAGTATTTGGCTCCAAAATATGGCTCTGGCCTCGAAATTGGGATGTTTGGAATAATTTGAAAACTGCTGGGAGGTTTGGGACAAATGTGACCAAATACCGCTTTCAGTACTTTGATTTTGTTGGGTATAAAAAAGTCGTAATTTCAAACTGCGAATACGTGCAGAGAGTCAGAATTTGGCTCCAAAATATGGCTTAGGCGTCGAAATTTGGATGTTTTTGATATTTTGAAAACTGCAGGGGAGTTTGTGCAAAATGCGACTCATTGCCGCTTTCAGTACTTGGCATATGTTGGGTATAAAAAGTCTTAATTTCAAACTGCGAATACGTGCAGAGAGCCAGAATTTGGCTCCAATATATGGCTTAGGCCTCGAAATTGGGATATTTTGAAAACTGCATGGGAGTTTGTGCAAAAAGTGACTCACTGCCGCTTTCAGTACTTGGCATATGATGGGTATAAAAAGTCGTAATATCAAACTGCGAATGCGTGCATGAAGCCAGAATTTGGCTCCAAAATATGGCTCAGGCCTCGAAATTGGGATTTTTGGGATATTTTGAAAACTGCAGGGGAGTTTGTGCAAAATGTGACTCACTGCCACTTTCAGTACTTGTCATATGTTGGGTATAAAAAGTCGTAATATCAAACTGCGAATACGTGCAGAGAGCCAGAATTTGGCTCCAAAATATGGCGCCGGTGTCGATATTGGGATGTTTGAGATATTTTGAAAACTGCACGGAGGTTTGAGACAAATGTGACCAAACGCAGCTTTCAGTACTTCGCATATGTTGGGTATAAAAAATTCGCAATTTCAAACTGCGAATACGTGCAGAAAGCCAGAATTTGGCTCCAAAATATATCTCAGGCCTCGAAATTGGGGTATTTGGGATATTTCGAAAACTGCAGGGGAGTTTGTACAAAATGTAACTCACTGCCGCTTTCAGGACATGGCATATGTTGGTTATAATAAGTTGGAATTTCAAACTGCGAATAGGTGCAGAGAACCAGAATTTGGCTCCAAAATATGGCTCAGGCCTCGATATTGGGATTTTGGGATATTTTGAAAACTGCAGAGAGGTTTGAGACAAATGTTACCAAACGCCGCATTCAGTACTTGGCATATGTTGTTCATAAAAATTCGTAATTTTCAAACAGCGAATACGTGCAGAGAGCCAGAATTTGACTCCAAAATATAGCTCAGGCATCGAAATTGGGATATTTGGGATATTTTGAAAACTGCAGGGGGGATTGGGACAAATGTGACCAAACGCTGCTTTCAGTACTTGGCATATGTTGGGTATAAAAAAGTCGCAATTTAAAACGGCGAATACGCGCATAGAGCATGAATTTGACTCCAAAATATGGCTCAGGCCTCAAAATTGGGATATATGGGATTTTTGGAAAACTGCAGGGGAGTTTGTGCAAAATGTGACTCACTGCCGCTTTCAGGACTTGGCATATGTTGGGTATAAAAAGACATAATTTCAAACTGCGAATACGTGCAGAGAGCCAGGATTTGGCTCCAAAATATGGCTCAGGCCTAGATATTGGGATGTTTGTGATATTTTGAAAACTGCTGGGAGGTTTGGGACAAAGGTGACCAAACGCCGCTTTCAGTACTTTGCATATGGTTGGTATAAAAAAAATCATAATTTCAAACTGCGAATACGTGCAGAGAGTCAAAATTTGGCTCCAAAATATGGCTCAGGCCTCGAAATTGGGATATTTGATATATTTTGAAAACTGGAGGGGAGTTTGAGCAAAATGTGACTCACTGCCGCTTTTTGTACTTGGCATATGTCGAGTATAAAAAGTCGTAATTTCAAACTGCGAATACATGCATAGAGCCAGAATTTGGCTCCAAAACATGGCTCAGGCCTCGAAATTGGGATGTTTGGGATATTTTGAAAACTGCATAGAGGTTAGGGACAAATGTGACCGAACGCCGCTTTCAGTACTTCGCATATGTTGGGTATAAAAAAGTCGTAATTTCAAACTGCGAATACGTGCAGAGAGCAAGAATTTGGTTCCAAAATATGGCTCAGGCCTCGAAATTTGGATGTTTGGGATATTTTGAAAACTGCAGGGGAGTTTGTGCAAAATGCGACTCATTGCTGCTTTCAGTACTTGGCATATGTTGGGTATAAAAAGTCGTAAATTCAAACTGCGAATACGTGCAGAGAGCCAGAATTTGGCTCCAAAATATGGCTCAGGCCTCGATATTGGAATGTTTGGGATATTTTGAAAACTGCAGGGAGGTTTGGGACAAATGTAACCAAACGCCGAATTCAGTACTTGGCATATGTTGGGCATAAAAAGTCGTAATTTCAAACTGCGAATACCTGCAGAGAGCCTGAATTTTGGTCCAAAATATAGCTCAGGCCTCGAAATTGGGATATTTGAGATTTTTTGAAAACTGCAGGGGAGTTTGTGCATAATGTGAATCACTGCCGCTTTCAGTACTTGGAATATGTTGGGTATAAAAAGTCGTAAATTCAAACTGCGAATACGTGCATAGAGCCAGAATTTGGCTCCAAAATATGGCTCTAGCCACGAAATTGGGATATTTGGGATATTTCGAAAACTGCAGGGGAGTTTGTGCAAAATGAGACTCACTGCCGCTTTCAGTACTTGGCATATGTTGGGTATAATAAGTTGTAATTTCAAACTGCGAATACGTGCAGAGAGCCAGAATTTGACTCCAAAATATAGCTCAGGCCTCGAAATTGGGATATTTGGGATATTTTAAAAACTGCAGGGTGGATTGGGACAAATGTGACCAAACGCCGCTTTCAGTACTTGGCATATGTTGCGTATAAAAAAGACGCAATTTCAAACGGCGAATACGTGCAGAGAGCCAGAATTTCACTCCAAAATATGGCTCAGGCCTCAAAATTGGGATATTTGGGATATTTTGAAAACTGCAGGGGAGTTTGTGCAAAATGTGACTCACTGCCACTTTCAGGACTTGGCATATGTTGGGTATAAAAAGACGTAATTTCAAACTGCGAATACATGCAGAGCGCCAGAATTTGGCTCCAAAATATTGCTCAGGCCTCGTAATTGGGAAGTTTGGGATATTTTGAAAACTGCAGGGAAGTTTGTGCAAAATGTGAATCACTGCCACTTTCAGTACTTGGCATATGTTGGGTATAAAAATTCATAATTTCAAACTGCGAATACGTGCAGAGAGCCAGAATTTGGCTCCAAAATATGGCTCTAGCCTCGAAATTGGGATATTTGGGATATTTCGAAAACTGCAGGGCAGTTTGTGCAAAACGTGACTCACTGCCACTTTCAGGACTTAGCATATGTTGGGTATAAAAAGTCGTAATTTCAAACTGCGAATACGTGCATAGAGCCAGAATTTGGCTCCAAAATATGGCTCTGGCCTCGAAATTGGGATGTTTGGGATATTTTGAAAACTGCATGGAGGTTTGTGACATATGTGACCAAACGCCGCTTTCAGTACTTCGCATATGTTGGGTATAAAAAGTCGTAATATCAAACTGCGAATACGTGCAGAGAGCCAGAATTTGGCTCCAAAATATGGCTCAGGTCTCGATATTGGAATGTTTGAGATATTTTGAAAATTGCAGGGAGGTTTGGGACAAATGTAACCAAATGCCGCATTCAGTACTTGGCATATGTTGGGTATAAAAAGACGTAATTTCAAACTGCGAATATGTGCAGAGCGCCAGAATTTGGCTCCAAAATATGGCTCAGGCCTCGTAATTGGGAAGTTTTGGATATTTTGAAAACTGCAGTGGAGTTTGTGCAAAATGTGACTCACTGCCGCTTTCAGTACTTGGCATATGTTGGGTATAAAAAGTCGTAATATCAAACTGCGAAAACGTGCAGAGAGCCAGAATTTGGCTCCAAAATATAACTTAGGCCTAGATATTGGGATGTTTGGGATATTTTGAAAACTGCTGGGAGGTTTGGGATAAATGTGACCAAATGCCGCTTTCAGTACTTTGTATATGTTGGGTATAAAAAAGTCGTAATTTCTAACTGCGAATACGTGCAGAGAGTCAGAATTTGGCTCCAAAATATGGCTCAGGCCTCGAAATTGGGATGTTTGGGATATTTTGAAAACTGCATAGAGGTTTGGGACAAATGTGACCGAATGCCGCTTTCAGTACTTCGCATATGTTGGGTATAAAAAGACGTAATTTCAAACTGCGAATACGTGCAGAGCGCCAGAATTTGGCACCAAAATATGGCTCAGGCCTCGAAATTGGGATATTTGGTATATTTTGAAAACTGGAGGGGGATTGGGACAAATGTGACCAAACGCCGCATTCAGTACTTGGCATATGTTGGGTATAAAAAAGTCGTAATTTCCAACTGCGAATACGTGCAGAGAGCAAGAATTTCGCTACAATATATGGCTTAGGCCTCGAAATTGGGATGTTTGGGATATTTTGAAAACTGCATCGGAGTTTTTGCAAAATGTGACTCACTGCCGCTTTCAGTACTTGGCATATGTTGGGTATAAAAAGTCGTAATATCAAACTGCGAATACGTGCAGAGATCCAGAATTTGGTTCCAAAATATGGCTCAGGCCTCGAAATTTTGATATTTGGGATATTTTGAAAACTGCAGGGGAGCTTGTGCAAAATGCGACTCATTGCCGCTTTCAGTACTTGGCATATGTTGGGTATAAAAAGTCATAATTTCAAACAGCGAATACGTGCAGAGAGCCAGAATTTGACTCCAAAATATAGCTCAGGCCTTGAAATTGGGATATTTGGGATATTTTGAAAACTGCAGGGGGATTGGGACAAATGTGACCAAAAGCCGCATTCAGTACTTGGCATATGTTGGGTATAAAAAAGTCGCAATTTCAAACGGCGAATACGTGCAGAGAGCCAGAATTTGACTCCAAAATATGGCTCAGGCCTCGTAATTGGGAAGTTTTGGATATTTTGAAAACTGCAGGGGAGTGTGTGCAAAATGCGACTCATTGCCGATTTCAGTACTTGGCATATGTTGGGTATAAAAAGTCGTAAATTCAAACTGCGAATACGTGCAGAGAGCTAGAATTTGGCTCCAAATTATGGCTCAGGCCTCGATATTGGAATGTTTGGGATTTTTTGAAAACTGCAGGGAGGTTTGGGACAAATGTAAACAAACGCCGCATTCAGTACTTGGCATATGTTGGGTATAAAAAGTCGTAATTTCAAACTGCGAATACCTGCTGAGAGCCAGAATTTGGCTCCAAAATATGGTTCAGGCCTCAAAATTAGAATATTTGGGATATTTTGAAAACTGCAGGAAGGTTTGGGACAAATGTAACCAAACGCCGCATTCAGTACGTGGCATATGTTGGGCATAAAAAGTCGTAATTTCAAACTGCGAATACGTGCAGAGAGCCTGAATTTGGCTCCAAAATATAGCTCAGGCCTCGAAATTGGGATTTTTGGGATTTTTTGAAAACTGCAGGGGAGTTTGTGCAAAATGTGACTCACTGCCGCTTTCAGTACTTGACATATGATGGGTATAAAAAGTCGTAATATCAAACTGCGAATGCGTGCATGAAGCCAGAATTTGGCTCCAAAATATGGCTCAGGCCTCGAAATTGGGATTTTTGGGATATTTTGAAAACTGCAGGGGAGTTTGTGCAAAATGTGACTCACTGCCACTTTCAGTACTTGTCATATGTTGGGTATAAAAAGTCGTAATATCAAACTGCGAATACGTGCAGAGAGCCAGAATTTGGCTCCAAAATATGGCTCCGGTGTCGATATTGGGATGTTTGAGATATTTTGAAAACTGCAGGGAGGTTTGAGACAAATGTGACCAAACGCAGCTTTCAGTACTTCGCATATGTTGGGTATAAAAAATTCGCAATTTCAAACTGCGAATACGTGCAGAAAGCCAGAATTTGGCTCCAAAATATATCTCAGGCCTCGAAATTGGGGTATTTGGGATATTTCGAAAACTGCAGGGGAGTTTGTACATAATGTAACTCACTGCCGCTTTCAGGACATGGCATATGTTGGTTATAATAAGTTGGAATTTCAAACTGCGAATAGGTGCAGAGAGCCAGAATTTGGCTCCAAAATATGGCTCAGGCCTCGATATTGGGATTTTTGGGATATTTTGAAAACTGCAGGGAGGTTTGGGACAAATGTTACCAAACGCCGCATTCAGTACTTGGCATATGTTGGGCATAAAAATTCGTAATTTTCAAACAGCGAATACGTGCAGAGAGCCAGAATTTGACTCCAAAATATAGCTCAGGCATCGAAATTGGGATATTTGGGATATTTTGAAAACTGCAGGGGGGATTGGGACAAATGTGACCAAACGCTACTTTCAGTACTTGGCATATGTTGGGTATAAAAAAGTCGCAATTTCAAACGGCGAATACGCGCATAGAGCATGAATTTGACTCCAAAATATGGCTCAGGCCTCAAAATTGGGATATATGGGATTTTTTGAAAACTGCAGGGGAGTTTGTGCAAAATGTGACTCACTGCCGCTTTCAGGACTTGGCATATGTTGGGTATAAAAAGACGTAATTTCAAACTGCGAATACGTGCAGAGAGCCAGGATTTGGCTCCAAAATATGGCTCAGGCCTAGATATTGGGATGTTTGTGATATTTTGAAAACTGCTGGGAGGTTTGGGACAAAGGTGACCAAATGCCGCTTTCAGTACTTTGCATATGGTTGGTATAAAAAAAGTCATAATTTCAAACTGCGAATACGTGCAGAGAGTCAGAATTTGGCTCCAAAATATGGCTCAGGCCTCGAAATTGGGATATTTGATATATTTTGAAAACTGGAGGGGAGTTTGACCAAAATGTGACTCACTGCCGCTTTTTGTACTTGGCATATGTTGGGTATAAAAAGTCGTAATTTCAAACTGCGAATACGTGCATAGAGCCAGAATTTGGCTGCAAAACATGGCTCAGGCCTCGAAATTGGGATGTTTGGGATATTTTGAAAACTGCATAGAGGTTAGGGACAAATGTGCCCGAACGCCGCTTTCAGTACTTCGCATATGTTGGGTATAAAAAAGTCGTAATTTCAAACTGCGAATACGTGCAGAGAGCAAGAATTTGGTTCCAAAATATGGCTCAGGCCTCGAAATTTGGATGTTTGGGATATTTTGAAAACTGCAGGGGAGTTTGTGCAAAATGCGACTCATTGTTGCTTTCAGTACTTGGCATATGTTGGGTATAAAAAGTCGTAAATTCAAACTGCGAATACGTGCAGAGAGCCAGAATTTGGCTCCAAAATATGGCTCAGGCCTCGATATTGGAATGTTTGGGATATTTTGAAAACTGCAGGGAGGTTTGGGACAAATGTAACCAAACGCCGCATTCAGTACTTGGCATATGTTGGGCATAAAAAGTCGTAATTTCAAACTGCGAATACCTGCAGAGAGCCTGAATTTTGGTCCAAAATATAGCTCAGGCCTCGAAATTGGGATATTTGGGATTTTTTGAAAACTGCAGGGGAGTTTGTGCATAATGTGAATCACTGCCGCTTTCAGTACTTGGCTTATGTTGGGTATAAAAAGTCGTAATTTCAAACATCGAATACGTGCAGAGAGGCAGAATTTGGTTCCAAAATATGGCTCTAGCCTCGAAATTGGGATATTTGGGATATTTCGACAACTGCAGGGGAGTTTGTGCAAAATGTGACTCACTGCCACTTTCAGGACTTGGCATATGTTGGGTATAAAAAGTCGTAATGTCAAACTGCGAATAAGTGCATAGAGCCAGTATTTGGCTCCAAAATATGGCTCTGGCCTCGAAATTGGGATGTTTGGAATAATTTGAAAACTGCTGGGAGGTTTGGGACAAATGTGACCAAATACCGCTTTCAGTACTTTGATTTTGTTGGGTATAAAAAAGTCGTAATTTCAAACTGCGAATACGTGCAGAGAGTCAGAATTTGGCTCCAAAATATGGCTTAGGCGTCGAAATTTGGATGTTTTTGATATTTTGAAAACTGCAGGGGAGTTTGTGCAAAATGCGACTCATTGCCGCTTTCAGTACTTGGCATATGTTGGGTATAAAAAGTCTTAATTTCAAACTGCGAATACGTGCAGAGAGCCAGAATTTGGCTCCAATATATGGCTTAGGCCTCGAAATTGGGATATTTTGAAAACTGCATGGGAGTTTGTGCAAAAAGTGACTCACTGCCGCTTTCAGTACTTGGCATATGATGGGTATAAAAAGTCGTAATATCAAACTGCGAATGCGTGCATGAAGCCAGAATTTGGCTCCAAAATATGGCTCAGGCCTCGAAATTGGGATTTTTGGGATATTTTGAAAACTGCAGGGGAGTTTGTGCAAAATGTGACTCACTGCCACTTTCAGTACTTGTCATATGTTGGGTATAAAAAGTCGTAATATCAAACTGCGAATACGTGCAGAGAGCCAGAATTTGGCTCCAAAATATGGCGCCGGTGTCGATATTGGGATGTTTGAGATATTTTGAAAACTGCACGGAGGTTTGAGACAAATGTGACCAAACGCAGCTTTCAGTACTTCGCATATGTTGGGTATAAAAAATTCGCAATTTCAAACTGCGAATACGTGCAGAAAGCCAGAATTTGGCTCCAAAATATATCTCAGGCCTCGAAATTGGGGTATTTTGGATATTTCGAAAACTGCAGGGGAGTTTGTACAAAATGTAACTCACTGCCGCTTTCAGGACATGGCATATGTTGGTTATAATAAGTTGGAATTTCAAACTGCGAATAGGTGCAGAGAACCAGAATTTGGCTCCAAAATATGGCTCAGGCCTCGATATTGGGATTTTTGGGATATTTTGAAAACTGCAGAGAGGTTTGAGACAAATGTTACCAAACGCCGCATTCAGTACTTGGCATATGTTGTTCATAAAAATTCGTAATTTTCAAACAGCGAATACGTGCAGAGAGCCAGAATTTGACTCCAAAATATAGCTCAGGCATCGAAATTGGGATATTTGGGATATTTTGAAAACTGCAGGGGGGATTGGGACAAATGTGACCAAACGCTGCTTTCAGTACTTGGCATATGTTGGGTATAAAAAAGTCGCAATTTAAAACGGCGAATACGCGCATAGAGCATGAATTTGACTCCAAAATATGGCTCAGGCCTCAAAATTGGGATATATGGGATTTTTGGAAAACTGCAGGGGAGTTTGTGCAAAATGTGACTCACTGCCGCTTTCAGGACTTGGCATATGTTGGGTATAAAAAGACATAATTTCAAACTGCGAATACGTGCAGAGAGCCAGGATTTGGCTCCAAAATATGGCTCAGGCCTAGATATTGGGATGTTTGTGATATTTTGAAAACTGCTGGGAGGTTTGGGACAAAGGTGACCAAACGCCGCTTTCAGTACTTTGCATATGGTTGGTATAAAAAAAATCATAATTTCAAACTGCGAATACGTGCAGAGAGTCAAAATTTGGCTCCAAAATATGGCTCAGGCCTCGAAATTGGGATATTTGATATATTTTGAAAACTGGAGGGGAGTTTGAGCAAAATGTGACTCACTGCCGCTTTTTGTACTTGGCATATGTCGAGTATAAAAAGTCGTAATTTCAAACTGCGAATACATGCATAGAGCCAGAATTTGGCTCCAAAACATGGCTCAGGCCTCGAAATTGGGATGTTTGGGATATTTTGAAAACTGCATAGAGGTTAGGGACAAATGTGACCGAACGCCGCTTTCAGTACTTCGCATATGTTGGGTATAAAAAAGTCGTAATTTCAAACTGCGAATACGTGCAGAGAGCAAGAATTTGGTTCCAAAATATGGCTCAGGCCTCGAAATTTGGATGTTTGGGATATTTTGAAAACTGCAGGGGAGTTTGTGCAAAATGCGACTCATTGCTGCTTTCAGTACTTGGCATATGTTGGGTATAAAAAGTCGTAAATTCAAACTGCGAATACGTGCAGAGAGCCAGAATTTGGCTCCAAAATATGGCTCAGGCCTCGATATTGGAATGTTTGGGATATTTTGAAAACTGCAGGGAGGTTTGGGACAAATGTAACCAAACGCCGAATTCAGTACTTGGCATATGTTGGGCATAAAAAGTCGTAATTTCAAACTGCGAATACCTGCAGAGAGCCTGAATTTTGGTCCAAAATATAGCTCAGGCCTCGAAATTGGGATATTTGAGATTTTTTGAAAACTGCAGGGGAGTTTGTGCATAATGTGAATCACTGCCGCTTTCAGTACTTGGCTTATGTTGGGTATAAAAAGTCGTAATTTCAAACAGCGAATACGTGCAGAGAGGCAGAATTTGGTTCCAAAATATGGCTCTAGCCTCGAAATTGGGATATTTGGGATATTTCGAAAACTGCAGGGGAGTTTGTGCAAAATGTGACTCACTGCCACTTTCAGGACTTGGCATATGTTGGGTATAAAAAGTCGTAATTTCAAACTGCGAATAAGTGCATAGAGCCAGTATTTGGCTCCAAAATATGGCTCTGGCTTTGAAATTGGGATGATTGGGTTAATTTGAAAACTGCTGGGAGGTTTGGGACAAATGTGACCAAATGCCGCTTTCAGTACTTTGATTTTGTTGGGTATAAAAAAGTCGTAATTTCAAACTGCGAATACGTGCAGAGAGTCAGAATTTGGCTCCAAAATATGGCTTAGGCGTCGAAATTTGGATGTTTTTGATATTTTGAAAACTGCAGGGGAGTTTGTGCAAAATGCGACTCATTGCCACTTTCAGTACTTGGCATATGTTGGGTATAAAAAGTCTTAATTTCAAACTGCGAATACGTGCAGAGAGCCAGAATTTGGCTCCAATATATGGCTTAGGCCTCGAAATTGGGATATTTTGAAAACTGCATGGGAGTTTGTGCAAAATGTGACTCACTGCCGCTTTCAGTACTTGGCATATGATGGGTATAAAAAGTCGAAATATCAAACTGCGAATGCGTGCATGAAGCCAGAATTTGGCTCCAAAATATGGCTCAGGCCTCGAAATTGGGATTTTTGGGATATTTTGAAAACTGCAGGGGAGTTTGTGCAAAATGTGACTCACTGCCACTTTCAGTACTTGTCATATGTTGGGTATAAAAAGTCGTAATATCAAACTGCGAATACGTGCAGAGAGCCAGAATTTGGCTCCAAAATATGGCTCCGGTGTCGATATTGGGATGTTTGAGATATTTTGAAAACTGCAGGGAGGTTTGAGACAAATGTGACCAAACGCAGCTTTCAGTACTTCGCATATGTTGGGTATAAAAAATTCGCAATTTCAAACTGCGAATACGTGCAGAAAGCCAGAATTTGGCTCCAAAATATATCTCAGGCCTCGAAATTGGGGTATTTGGGATATTTCGAAAACTGCAGGGGAGTTTGTACAAAATGTAACTCACTGCCGCTTTCAGGACATGGCATATGTTGGTTATAATAAGTTGGAATTTCAAACTGCGAATAGGTGCAGAGAGCCAGAATTTGGCTCCAAAATATGGCTCAGGCCTCGATATTAGGATTTTTGGGATATTTTGAAAACTGCAGGGAGGTTTGGGACAAATGTTACCAAACGCCGCATTCAGTACTTGGCATATGTTGGGCATAAAAATTCGTAATTTTCAAACAGCGAATACGTGCAGAGAGCCAGAATTTGACTCCAAAATATTGCTCAGGCATCGAAATTGGGATGTTTGGGATAATTTGAAAACTGCTGGGAGGTTTGGGACAAATGTGACCAAATGCCGCTTTCAGTACTTTGATTTTGTTGGGTATAAAAAAGTCGTAATTTCAAACTGCGAATACGTGCAGAGAGTCAGAATTTGGCTCCAAAATATGGCTTAGGCGTCGAAATTTGGATGTTTTTGATATTTTGAAAACTGCAGGGGAGTTTGTGCAAAATGCGACTCATTGCCGCTTTCAGTACTTGGCATATGTTGGGTATAAAAAGTCTTAATTTCAAACTGCGAATACGTGCAGAGAGCCAGAATTTGGCTCCAATATATGGCTTAGGCCTCGAAATTGGGATATTTTGAAAACTGCATGGGAGTTTGTGCAAAATGTGACTCACTGCCGCTTTCAGTACTTGGCATATGATGGGTATAAAAAGTCGAAATATCAAACTGCAAATGCGTGCATGAAGCCAGAATTTGGCTCCAAAATATGGCTCAGGCCTCGAAATTGGGATTTTTGGGATATTTTGAAAACTGCAGGGGAGTTTGTGCAAAATGTGACTCACTGCCACTTTCAGTACTTGTCATATGTTGGGTATAAAAAGTCGTAATATCAAACTGCGAATACGTGCAGAGAGCCAGAATTTGGCTCCAAAATATGGCTCCGGTGTTGATATTGGGATGTTTGAGATATTTTGAAAACTGCAGGGAGGTTTGAGACAAATGTGACCAAACGCAGCTTTCAGTACTTCGCATATGTTGGGTATAAAAAATTCGCAATTTCAAACTGCGAATACGTGCAGAAAGCCAGAATTTGGCTCCAAAATATATCTCAGGCCTCGAAATTGGGGTATTTGGGATATTTCGAAAACTGTAGGGGAGTTTGTACAAAATGTAACTCACTGCCGCTTTCAGGACATGGCATATGTTGGTTATAATAAGTTGGAATTTCAAACTGCGAATAGGTGCAGAGAACCAGAATTTGGCTCCAAAATATGGCTCAGGCCTCGATATTGGGATTTTTGGGATATTTTAAAAACTGCAGAGAGGTTTGGGACAAATGTTACCAAACGCCGCATTCAGTACTTGGCATATGTTGGGCATAAAAATTCGTAATTTTCAAACAGCGAATACGTGCAGAGAGCCAGAATTTGACTCCAAAATATAGCTCAGGCATCGAAATTGGGATATTTGGGATATTTTGAAAACTGCAGGGGGGATTGGGACAAATGTGACCAAACGCTGCTTTCAGTACTTGGCATATGTTGGGTATAAAAAAGTCGCAATTTCAAACGGCGAATACGCGCATAGAGCATGAATTTGACTCCAAAATATGGCTCAGGCCTCAAAATTGGGATATATGGGATTTTTTGAAAACTGCAGGGGAGTTTGTGCAAAATGTGACTCACTGCCGCTTACAAGACTTGGCATATGTTGGGTATAAAAAGACATAATTTCAAACTGCGAATACGTGCAGAGAGCCAGGATTTGGCTCCAAAATATGGCTCAGGCCTAGATATTGGGATGTTTGTGATATTTTGAAAACTGCTGGGAGGTTTGGGACAAAGGTGACCAAACGCCGCTTTCAGTACTTTGCATATGGTTGGTATAAAAAAAGTCATAATTTCAAACTGCGAATACGTGCAGAGAGTAAGAATTTGGCTCCAAAATATGGCTCAGGCCTCGAAATTGGGATATTTGATATATTTTGAAAACTGGAGGGGAGTTTGAGCAAAATGTGACTCACTGCCGCTTTTTGTACTTGGCATATGTTGAGTATAAAAAGTCGTAATTTCAAACTGCGAATACGTGCATAGAGCCAGAATTTGGCTCCAAAACATGGCTCAGGCCTCGAAATTGGGTTGTTTGGGATATTTTGAAAACTGCATAGAGGTTAGGGACAAATGTGACCGAACGCTGCTTTCAGTACTTCGCATATGTTGGGTATAAAAAAGTCGTAATTTCAAACTGCGAATACGTGCAGAGAGCAAGAATTTGGTTCCAAAATATGGCTCAGGCCTCGAAATTTGGATGTTTGGGATATTTTGAAAACTGTAGGGGAGTTTGTGCAAAATGCGACTCATTGCTGCTTTCAGTACTTGGCATATGTTGGGTATAAAAAGTCGTAAATTCAAACTGCGAATACGTGCAGAGAGCCAGAATTTGGCTCCAAAATATGGCTCAGGCCTCGATATTGGAATGTTTGGGATATTTTGAAAACTGCAGGGAGGTTTGGGACAAATGTAACCAAACGCCGCATTCAGTACTTGGCATATGTTGGGCATAAAAAGTCGTAATTTCAAACTGCGAATACCTGCAGAGAGCCTGAATTTTGGTCCAAAATATAGCTCAGGCCTGGAAATTGGGATATTTGGGATTTTTTGAAAACTGCAGGGGAGTTTGTGCATAATGTGAATCACTGCCGCTTTCAGTACTTGGCTTATGTTGGGTATAAAAAGTCGTAATTTCAAACAGCGAATACGTGCAGAGAAGCAGAATTTGGTTCCAAAATATGGCTCAAGCCTCGAAATTGGGATATTTGGGATATTTCGAAAACTGCAGGGGAGTTTGTGCAAAATGTGACTCACTGCCACTTTCAGGACTTGGCATATGTTGGGTATAAAAAGTCGTAATTTCAAACTGCGAATAAGTGCATAGAGCCAGTATTTGGCTCCAAAATATGGCTCTGGCCTCGAAATTGGGATGTTTGGGATAATTTGAAAACTGCTGGGAGGTTTGGGACAAATGTGACCAAATGCCGCTTTCAGTACTTTGATTTTGTTGGGTATAAAAAAGTCGTAATTTCAAACTGCGAATACGTGCAGAGAGTCAGAATTTGGCTCCAAAATATGGCTTAGGCGTCGAAATTTGGATGTTTTTGATATTTTGAAAACTGCAGGGGAGTTTGTGCAAAATGCGACTCATTGCCGCTTTCAGTACTTGGCATATGTTGGGTATAAAAAGTCTTAATTTCAAACTGCGAATACGTGCAGAGAGCCAGAATTTGGCTCCAATATATGGCTTAGGCCTCGAAATTGGGATATTTTGAAAACTGCATGGGAGTTTGTGCATAATGTGACTCACTGCCGCTTTCAGTACTTGGCATATGATGAGTATAAAAAGTCGTAATATCAAACTGCGAATGCGTGCATGAATTTGGCTCCAAAATATGGCTCAGGCCTCGAAATTGGGATTTTTGGGATATTTTGAAAACTGCAGGGGAGTTTGTGCAAAATGTGACTCACTGCCACTTTCAGTACTTGTCATATGTTGGGTATAAAAAGTCGTAATATCAAAGTGCGAATACGTGCAGAGAGCCAGAATTTGGCTCCAAAATATGGATCCGGTGTTGATATTGGGATGTTTGAGATATTTTGAAAACTGCAGGGAGGTTTGAGACAAATGTGACCAAACGCAGCTTTCAGTACTTCGCATATGTTGGGTATAAAAAATTCGCAATTTCAAACTGCGAATACGCGCAGAAAGCCAGAATTTGGCTCCAAAATATATCTCAGGCCTCGAAATTGGGGTATTTGGGATATTTCGAAAACTGCAGGGGAGTTTGTACAAAATGTAACTCACTGCCGCTTTCAGGACATGGCATATGTTGGTTATAATAAGTTGGAATTTCAAACTGCGAATAGGTGCAGAGAACCAGAATTTGGCTCCAAAATATGGCTCAGGCCTCGATATTGGGATTTTTGGGATATTTTGAAAACTGCAGAGAGGTTTGGGACAAATGTTACCAAACGCCGCATTCAGTACTTGGCATATGTTGGGCATAAAAATTCGTAATTTTCAAACAGCGAATACGTGCAGAGAGCCAGAATTTGACTCCAAAATATAGCTCAGGCATCGAAATTGGGATATTTGGGATATTTTGAAAACTGCAGGGGGGATTGGGACAAATGTGACCAAACGCTGCTTTCAGTACTTGGCATATGTTGGGTATAAAAAAGTCGCAATTTCAAACGGCGAATACGCGCATAGAGCATGAATTTGACTCCAAAATATGGCTCAGGGCTCAAAATTGGGATATATGGGATTTTTTGAAAACTGCAGGGGAGTTTGTGCAAAATGTGACTCACTGCCGCTTTCAGGACTTGGCATATGTTGGGTATAAAAAGACATAATTTCAAACTGCGAATACGTGCAGAGAGCCAGGATTTGGCTCCAAAATATGGCTCAGGCCTAGATATTGGGATGTTTGTGATATTTTGAAAACTGCTGGGAGGTTTGGGACAAAGGTGACCAAACGCCGCTTTCAGTACTTTGCATATGGTTGGTATAAAAAAAGTCATAATTTCAAACTGCGAATACGTGCAGAGAGTCAGAATTTGGCTCCAAAATATGGCTCAGGCCTCGAAATTGGGATATTTGATATATTTTGAAAACTGGAGGGGAGTTTGAGCAAAATGTGACTCACTGCCGCTTTTTGTACTTGGCATATGTTGAGTATAAAAAGTCGTAATTTCAAACTGCGAATACGTGCATAGAGCCAGAATTTGGCTCCAAAACATGGCTCAGGCCTCGAAATTGGGATGTTTGGGATATTTTGAAAACTGCATAGAGGTTAGGGACAAATGTGACCGAACGCCGCTTTCAGTACTTCGCATATGTTGGGTATAAAAAAGTCGTAATTTCAAACTGCGAATACGTGCAGAGAGCAAGAATTTGGTTCCAAAATATGGCTCAGGCCTCGAAATTTGGATGTTTGGGATATTTTGAAAACTGCAGGGGAGTTTGTGCAAAATGCGACTCATTGCTGCTTTCAGTACTTGGCATATGTTGGGTATAAAAAGTCGTAAATTCAAACTGCGAATACGTGCAGAGAGCCAGAATTTGGCTCCAAAATATGGCTCAGGCCTCGATATTGGAATGTTTGGGATATTTTGAAAACTGCAGGGAGGTTTGGGACAAATGTAACCAAACGCCGCATTCAGTACTTGGCATATGTTGGGCATAAAAAGTCGTAATTTCAAACTGCGAATACCTGCAGAGAGCCTGAATTTTGGTCCAAAATATAGCTCAGGCCTCGAAATTGGGATATTTGGGATTTTTTGAAAACTGCAGGGGAGTTTGTGCATAATGTGAATCACTGCCGCTTTCAGTACTTGGCTTATGTTGGGTATAAAAAGTCGTAATTTCAAACAGCGAATACGTGCAGAGAGGCACAATTTGGTTCCAAAATATGGCTCTAGCCTCGAAATTGGGATATTTGGGATATTTCGAAAACTGCAGGGGAGTTTGTGCAAAATGTGACTCACTGCCACTTTCAGGACTTGGCATATGTTGGGTATAAAAAGTCGTAATTTCAAACTGCGAATAAGTGCATAGAGCCAGTATTTGGCTCCAAAATATGGCTCTGGCCTCGAAATTGGGATGTTTGGGATAATTTGAAAACTGCTGGGAGGTTTGGGACAAATGTGACCAAATGCCGCTTTCAGTACTTTGATTTTGTTGGGTATAAAAAAGTCGTAATTTCAAACTGCGAATACGTGCAGAGAGTCAGAATTTGGCTCCAAAATATGGCTTAGGCGTCGAAATTTGGATGTTTTTGATATTTTGAAAACTGCAGGGGAGTTTGTGCAAAATGCGACTCATTGCCGCTTTCAGTACTTGGCATATGTTGGGTATAAAAAGTCTTAATTTCAAACTGCGAATAAGTGCAGAGAGCCAGGATTTGGCTCCAAAATATGGCTCAGGCCTAGATATTGGGATGTTTGTGGTATTTTGAAAACTGCTGGGAGGTTTGGGACAATGGTGACCAAACGCCGCTTTCAGTACTTTGCATATGGTTGGTATAAAAAAGTCATAATTTCAAACTGCGAATACATGCAGAGAGTCAGAATTTGGCTCCAAAATATGGCTCAGGCCTCGAAATTGGGATATTTGATATATTTTGAAAACTGGAGGGGAGTTTGAGCAAAATGTGACTCACTGCCGCTTTTTGTACTTGGCATATGTTGGGTATAAAAAGTCGTAATTTCAAACTGCGAATACGTGCATAGAGCCAGAATTTGGCTCCAAAACATGGCTCAGGCCTCGAAATTGGGATGTTTGGGATATTTTGAAAACTGCATAGAGGTTAGGGACAAATGTGACCGAACGCCGCTTTCAGTACTTCGCATATGTTGGGTATAAAAAAGTCGTAATTTCAAACTGCGAATACGTGCAGAGAGCAAGAATTTGGTTCCAAAATATGGCTCAGGCCTCGAAATTTGGATGTTTGGGATATTTTGAAAACTGCAGGGGAGTTTGTGCAAAATGCGACTCATTGCTGCTTTCAGTACTTGGCAAATGTTGGGTATAAAAAGTCGTAAATTCAAACTGCGAATACGTGCAGAGAGCCAGAATTTGGCTCCAAAATATGGCTCAGGCCTCGATATTGGAATGTTTGGGATATTTTGAAAACTGCAGGGAGGTTTGGGACAAATGTAACCAAACGCCGCATTCAGTACTTGGCATATGTTGGGCATAAAAAGTCGTAATTTCAAACTGCGAATACCTGCAGAGAGCCTGAATTTTGGTCCAAAATATAGCTCAGGCCTCGAAATTGGGATATTTTGGATTTTTTGAAAACTGCAGGGGAGTTTGTGCATAATGTGAATCACTGCCGCTTTCAGTACTTGGCTTATGTTGGGTATAAAAAGTCGTAATTTCAAACAGCGAATACGTGCAGAGAGGCACAATTTGGTTCCAAAATATGGCTCTAGCCTCGAAATTGGGATATTTGGGATATTTCGAAAACTGCAGGGGAGTTTGTGCAAAATGTGACTCACTGCCACTTTCAGGACTTGGCATATGTTGGGTATAAAAAGTCGTAATTTCAAACTGCGAATAAGTGCATAGAGCCAGTATTTGGCTCCAAAATATGGCTCTGGCCTCGAAATTGGGATGTTTGGGATAATTTGAAAACTGCTGGGAGGTTTGGGACAAATGTGACCAAATGCCGCTTTCAGTACTTTGATTTTGTTGGGTATAAAAAAGTCGTAATTTCAAACTGCGAATACGTGCAGAGAGTCAGAATTTGGCTCCAAAATATGGCTTAGGCGTCGAAATTTGGATGTTTTTGATATTTTGAAAACTGCAGGGGAGTTTGTGCAAAATGCGACTCATTGCCGCTTTCAGTACTTGGCATATGTTGGGTATAAAAAGTCTTAATTTCAAACTGCGAATAAGTGCAGAGAGCCAGGATTTGGCTCCAAAATATGGCTCAGGCCTAGATATTGGGATGTTTGTGGTATTTTGAAAACTGCTGGGAGGTTTGGGACAATGGTGACCAAACGCCGCTTTCAGTACTTTGCATATGGTTGGTATAAAAAAGTCATAATTTCAAACTGCGAATACATGCAGAGAGTCAGAATTTGGCTCCAAAATATGGCTCAGGCCTCGAAATTGGGATATTTGATATATTTTGAAAACTGGAGGGGAGTTTGAGCAAAATGTGACTCACTGCCGCTTTTTGTACTTGGCATATGTTGGGTATAAAAAGTCGTAATTTCAAACTGCGAATACGTGCATAGAGCCAGAATTTGGCTCCAAAACATGGCTCAGGCCTCGAAATTGGGATGTTTGGGATATTTTGAAAACTGCATAGAGGTTAGGGACAAATGTGACCGAACGCCGCTTTCAGTACTTCGCATATGTTGGGTATAAAAAAGTCGTAATTTCAAACTGCGAATACGTGCAGAGAGCAAGAATTTGGTTCCAAAATATGGCTCAGGCCTCGAAATTTGGATGTTTGGGATATTTTGAAAACTGCAGGGGAGTTTGTGCAAAATGCGACTCATTGCTGCTTTCAGTACTTGGCAAATGTTGGGTATAAAAAGTCGTAAATTCAAACTGCGAATACGTGCAGAGAGCCAGAATTTGGCTCCAAAATATGGCTCAGGCCTCGATATTGGAATGTTTGGGATATTTTGAAAACTGCAGGGAGGTTTGGGACAAATGTAACCAAACGCCGCATTCAGTACTTGGCATATGTTGGGCATAAAAAGTCGTAATTTCAAACTGCGAATACCTGCAGAGAGCCTGAATTTTGGTCCAAAATATAGCTCAGGCCTCGAAATTGGGATATTTGGGATTTTTTGAAAACTGCAGGGGAGTTTGTGCATAATGTGAATCACTGCCGCTTTCAGTACTTGGCTTATGTTGGGTATAAAAAGTCGTAATTTCAAACAGCGAATACGTGCAGAGAGGCACAATTTGGTTCCAAAATATGGCTCTAGCCTCGAAATTGGGATATTTGGGATATTTCGAAAACTGCAGGGGAGTTTGTGCAAAATGTGACTCACTGCCACTTTCAGGACTTGGCATATGTTGGGTATAAAAAGTCGTAATTTCAAACTGCGAATAAGTGCATAGAGCCAGTATTTGGCTCCAAAATATGGCTCTGGCCTCGAAATTGGGATGTTTGGGATAATTTGAAAACTGCTGGGAGGTTTGGGACAAATGTGACCAAATGCCGCTTTCAGTACTTTGATTTTGTTGGGTATAAAAAAGTCGTAATTTCAAACTGCGAATACGTGCAGAGAGTCAGAATTTGGCTCCAAAATATGGCTCTAGCCTCGAAATTTGGATGTTTTTGATATTTTGAAAACTGCAGGGGAGATTGTGCAAAATGCGACTCATTGCCGCTTTCAGTACTTGGCATATGTTGGGTATAAAAAGTCTTAATTTCAAACTGCGAATACGTGCAGAGAGCCAGAATTTGGCTCCAAAATATGGTTCAGGCCTCGAAATTGGAATATTTGGGATATTTTGAAAACTGCAGGGTGGTTTGGGACAAATGTAACCAAACGCCGCATTCAGTACTTGGCATATGTTGGGCATAAAAAGTCGTAATTTCAAACTGCGAATACGTGCAGAGAGCCAGAATTTGACTCCAAAATATAGCTCTGGCCTCAAAATTGGGATATTTGGGATTTTTTGAAAACTGCAGGGGAGTTTGTCCAAAATGTGAATCACTGCTGCTTTCAATACTTGGCATATGTTGGGTATAAAAAGTCGTAATTTCAAACAGCGAGTACTTGCAGAGAGCCAGAATTTGGCTCCAAAATATGGCTCTAGCCTCGAAATTAGGATATTTGGGATATTTCGAAAAGTGCAGGGGAGTTTGTGCAAAATGTGACTCACTGCCGCTTTCAGGACTTGGCATATGTTGGGTATAAAAAGTCGTAATTTCAAACTGCGAATACGTGCATAGAGCCAGAATTTGGCTCCAAAATATGGATTTAGCCTCGAAATTGGGATATTTGGGATATTTCGAAAACTGTAGGGGAGTTTGTGCAAAATGTGACTCACTGCCGCTTTCAGTACTTGGCATATGTTGGGAATAAAAAAGTCGCAATTTCAAACTGTGAATATGTGCAGAAAGCCAGAATTTGGCTCCAAAATATGGCTCAAGCCTCGAAATTGGGGTATTTGGGATATTTTGAAAACTGCAGGGGAGTTTGTAGAAAATTTAACTCACTGCCGCTTTCAGGACTTGGCATATGTTGGGTATAATAAGTTGTAATTTCAAACTGCGAATACGTGCAGAGAGCCAGAATTTGACTCCAAAATATGGCTCAGGCCTCAAAATTGGGATATTTGGGATATTTTGAAAACTGCAGGGGGGATTGGGACAAATGTGACCAAACGCCGCTTTCAGTACTTGGCATATGTTGGGTATAAAAAAGACGCAATTTCAAACGGCGAATACGTGCAGAGAGCCAGAATTTGACTCCAAAATATGGCTCAGGCCTCAAAATTGGGATATTTGGGATATTTTGAAAACTGCAGGGGAGTTTGTGCAAAATGTGACTCACTGCCGCTTTCAGGACTTGGCATATGTTGGGTATAAAAAGACGTAATTTCAAACTGTGAATACATGCAGAGCGCCAGAATTTGGTTCCAAAATATGGCTCAGGCCTCGTAATTGGGAAGTTTGGGATATTTTGAAAACTGCAGGGAAGTTTGTGCAAAATGTGAATCACTGCCGCTTTCAGTACTTGGCATATGTTGGGTATAAAAAGTCGTAATTTCAAACTGCGAATACGTGCATAGAGCCAGAATTTGGCTCCAAAATATGGCTCTGGCTCGAAATTGGAATGTTTGGGATATTTTGAAAACTGCATAGAGGTTTGGGACAAATGTGACCTAACGCCGCTTTCAGTACTTCACATATGTTGGGTATAAAAAGTCATAATATCAAACTCCGAATACGTGCAGAGAGCCAAAATTTGGCTCCAAAATATGGCTCAGGTCTCGATATTGGAATGTTTGGGATATTTTGAAAACTGCAGGGAGGTTTGGGACATATGTAACCAAACGCCGCATTCAGTACTTGGCATATGTTGGGTATAAGAAGTCTTAATTTCAAACTGCGAATACGTGCAGAGAGCCAGAATTTGGCTCCAAAATATGGTTCAGGCCTCGATATTGGGCTGTTTGGGATATTTTGAAAACTGCAGGGGAGTTTGTGCAAAATGCGACTCATTGCCGCTTTCAGTACATGGCATATGTTGGGTATAATAAGTCGTAATTTCAAACTGCGAATACGTGCTGAGAGCCAGAATTTGGCTACAAAATATGGCTCAGGCCTCGATATTGGAATGTTTGGGATACTTTGAAAACTGCAGGGAGGTTTGGGACAAATGTAACCAAACGCCGCATTCAGTACTTGGCATATGTTGGGCATAAAAAGTCGTAATTTCAAACTGCGAATACGTGCAGAGAGCCAGAATTTGACTCCAAAATATAGCTCTGGCCTCGAAATTGGGATATTTAGGATTTTTTGAAAACTGCAGGGGAGTTTGTGCATAATGTGAATCACTGCCGCTTTCAGTACTTGTCTTATGTTGGGTATAAAAAGTCGTAATTTCAAACAGCGAATACGTGCAGAGAGGCACAATTTGGTTCCAAAATATGGCTCTAGCCTCGAAATTGGGATATTTGGGATATTTCGAAAACTGCAGGGGAGTTTGTGCAAAATGTGACTCACTGCCACTTTCAGGACTTGGCATATGTTGGGTATAAAAAGTCGTAATTTCAAACTGCGAATAAGTGCATAGAGCCAGTACTTGGCTCCAAAATATGGCTCTGGCTTCGAAATTGGGATGTTTGGGATAATTTGAAAACTGCTGGGAGGTTTGGGACAAATGTGACCAAATGCCGCTTTCAGTACTTTGATTTTGTTGGGTATAAAAAAGTCGTAATTTCAAACTGCGAATACGTGCAGAGAGTCAGAATTTGGCTCCAAAATATGGCTCTAGCCTCGAAATTTGGATGTTTTTGATATTTTGAAAACTGCAGGGGAGTTTGTGCAAAATGCGACTCATTGCCGCTTTCAGTACTTGGCATATGTTGGGTATAAAAAGTCTTAATTTCAAACTGCGAATACGTGCAGAGAGCCAGAATTTGGCTCCAAAATATGGTTCAGGCCTCGAAATTGGAATATTTGGGATATTTTGAAAACTGCAGGGTGGTTTGGGACAAATGTAACCAAACGCCGCATTCAGTACTTGGCATATGTTGGGCATAAAAAGTCGTAATTTCAAACTGCGAATACGTGCAGAGAGCCAGAATTTGACTCCAAAATATAGCTCTGGCCTCAAAATTGGGATATTTGGGATTTTTTGAAAACTGCAGGGGAGTTTGTCCAAAATGTGAATCACTGCTGCTTTCAATACTTGGCATATGTTGGGTATAAAAAGTCGTAATTTCAAACAGCGAGTACTTGCAGAGAGCCAGAATTTGGCTCCAAAATATGGCTCTAGCCTCGAAATTAGGATATTTGGGATATTTCGAAAAGTGCAGGGGAGTTTGTGCAAAATGTGACTCACTGCCGCTTTCAGGACTTGGCATATGTTGGGTATAAAAAGTCGTAATTTCAAACTGCGAATACGTGCATAGAGCCAGAATTTGGCTCCAAAATATGGATTTAGCCTCGAAATTGGGATATTTGGGATATTTCGAAAACTGTAGGGGAGTTTGTGCAAAATGTGACTCACTGCCGCTTTCAGTACTTGGCATATGTTGGGTATAAAAAAGTCGCAATTTCAAACTGTGAATATGTGCAGAAAGCCAGAATTTGGCTCCAAAATATGGCTCAAGCCTCGAAATTGGGGTATTTGGGATATTTTGAAAACTGCAGGGGAGTTTGTAGAAAATTTAACTCACTGCCGCTTTCAGGACTTGGCATATGTTGGGTATAATAAGTTGTAATTTCAAACTGCGAATACGTGCAGAGAGCCAGAATTTGACTCCAAAATATGGCTCAGGCCTCAAAATTGGGATATTTGGGATATTTTGAAAACTGCAGGGGGGATTGGGACAAATGTGACCAAACGCCGCTTTCAGTACTTGGCATATGTTGGGTATAAAAAAGACGCAATTTCAAACGGCGAATACGTGCAGAGAGCCAGAATTTGACTCCAAAATATGGCTCAGGCCTCAAAATTGGGATATTTGGGATATTTTGAAAACTGCAGGGGAGTTTGTGCAAAATGTGACTCACTGCCGCTTTCAGGACTTGGCATATGTTGGGTATAAAAAGACGTAATTTCAAACTGTGAATACATGCAGAGCGCCAGAATTTGGTTCCAAAATATGGCTCAGGCCTCGTAATTGGGAAGTTTGGGATATTTTGAAAACTGCAGGGAAGTTTGTGCAAAATGTGAATCACTGCCGCTTTCAGTACTTGGCATATGTTGGGTATAAAAAGTCGTAATTTCATACTGCGAATACGTGCAGAGAGCCAGAATTTGGCTCCAAAATATGGCTCTTGCCTCGAAATTGGGATTTTTGGGATATTTCGAAAACTGCAGGGCAGTTTGTGCAAAATGTGACTCACTGCCACTTTCAGTACTTAGCATATGTTGGGTATAAAAAGTCGTAATTTCAAACTGCGAATACGTGCATAGAGCCAGAATTTGGCTCCAAAATATGGCTCTGGCTCGAAATTGGAATGTTTGGGATATTTTGAAAACTGCATAGAGGTTTGGGACAAATGTGACCTAACGCCGCTTTCAGTACTTCACATATGTTGGGTATAAAAAGTCATAATATCAAACTCCGAATACGTGCAGAGAGCCAAAATTTGGCTCCAAAATATGGCTCAGGTCTCGATATTGGAATGTTTGGGATATTTTGAAAACTGCAGGGAGGTTTGGGACATATGTAACCAAACGCCGCATTCAGTACTTGGCATATGTTGGGTATAAGAAGTCTTAATTTCAAACTGCGAATACGTGCAGAGAGCCAGAATTTGGCTCCAAAATATGGTTCAGGCCTCGATATTGGGCTGTTTGGGATATTTTGAAAACTGCAGGGGAGTTTGTGCAAAAAGCGACTCATTGCCGCTTTCAGTACATGGCATATGTTGGGTATAATAAGTCGTAATTTCAAACTGCGAATACGTGCTGAGAGCCAGAATTTGGCTCCAAAATATGGCTCAGGCCTCGATATTGGAATGTTTGGGATACTTTGAAAACTGCAGGGAGGTTTGGGACAAATGTAACCAAACGCCGCATTCAGTACTTGGCATATGTTGGGCATAAAAAGTCGTAATTTCAAACTGCGAATACGTGCAGAGAGCCAGAATTTGACTCCAAAATATAGCTCTGGCCTCGAAATTGGGATATTTAGGATTTTTTGAAAACTGCAGGGGAGTTTGTGCAAAATGTGAATCACTGCTGCTTTCAGTACTTGGCATATGTTGGGTATAAAAAGTCGTAATTTCAAACAGCGAATACGTGCAGAGAGCCAGAATTTGGCTCCAAAATGTGGCTCAAGCCTCGAAATTGGGATATTTGGGATATTTCGAAAAGTGCACGGGAGTTTGTGCAAAATGTGACTCACTGCCACTTTCAGGACTTGGCATATGTTGGGTATAAAAAGTCGTAATTTTAAACTGTGAATACGTGCATAGAGCCAGAATTTGGCTCCAAAATATGGATCTAGCCTCGAAATTGGGATATTTGGGATATTTCGAAAACTGCAGGGGAGTTTGTGCAAAATGTGACTCACTGCCGCTTTCAGTACTTGGCATATGTTGGGTATAAAAAAGTCGCAATTTCAAACTGTGAATACGTGCAGAAAGCCAGAATTTGGCTCCAAAATATGGCTCAAGCCTCGAAATTGGGGTATTTGGGATATTTTGAAAACTGCAGGGGAGTTTGTACAAAATTTAACTCACTGCCGCTTTCAGGACTTGGCATATGTTGGGTATAATAAGTTGTAATTTCAAACTGCGAATACGTGCAGAGAGCCAGAATTTGACTCCAAAATATGGCTCAGGCCTCAAAATTGGGATATTTGGGATATTTTGAAAACTGCAGGGGGGATTGGGACAAATGTGACCAAACGCCTCTATCAGTACTTGGCATATGTTGGGTATAAAAAAGACGCAATTTCAAACGGCGAATACGTGCAGAGAGCCAGAATTTGGCTTCAAAATGTGGCTCAGGCCTCGTAATTGGGAAGTTTGGGATATTTTGAAAACTGCAGGGAAGTTTGTGCAAAATGTGAATCACTGCCGCTTTCAGTACTTGGCATATGTTGGGTATAAAAAGTCGTAATTTCAATCTGCGAATACGTGCAGAGAGCCAGAATTTGGCTCCAAAATATGGCTCAGGTCTCGATATTGGGATGTTTGAGATATTTTGAAAACTGCAGGGAGGTTTGGGTCAAATGTGACCAAACGCCGCTTTTAGTACTTCGTATATGTTGGGTATAAAAAAGTTGTAATTTCAAACTGCGAATACGTGCAGGGAGCCAGAATTTGGCTCCAAAATATGGCTCAGGCCTCGAAATTGGGCTGTTTGGGATATTTTGAAAACTGCAGGGGAGTTTGTGCAAAATGCGACTCATTGCCGCTTTCAGTACATGGCATATGTTGGGTATAATAAGTCGTAATTTCAAACTGCGAATACGTGCTGAGAGCCAGAATTTGGCTCCAAAATATGGCTCAGGCCTCGATATTGGAATGTTTGGGATACTTTGAAAACTGCAGGGAGGTTTGGGACAAATGTAACCAAACGCCGCATTCAGTACTTGGCATATGTTGGGCATAAAAAGTCGTAATTTCAAACTGCGAATACGTGCAGAGAGCCAGAATTTGACTCCAAAATATAGCTCTGGCCTCGAAATTGGGATATTTAGGATTTTTTGAAAACTGCAGGGGAGTTTGTGCAAAATGTGAATCACTGCTGCTTTCAATACTTGGCATATGTTGGGTATAAAAAGTCGTAAATTCAAACAGCGAGTACTTGCAGAGAGCCAGAATTTGGCTCCAAAATATGGCTCTAGCCTCGAAATTGGGATATTTGGGATATTTCGAAAAGTGCAGGGGAGTTTGTGCAAAATGTGACTCACTGCCACTTTCAGGACTTGGCATATGTTGGGTATAAAAAGTCGTAATTTCAAACTGCGAATACGTGCAGAGAGCCAGAATTTGGCTCCAAAATATGGCTCTAGCCTCGAAATTGGGATTTTTGGGAAATTTCGAAAACTGCAGGACAGTTTGTGCAAAATGTGACTCACTGCCACTTTCAGTACTTAGCATATGTTGGGTATAAAAAGTCATAATTTCAAACTGCGAATACATGCATAGAGCCAGAATTTGGCTCCAAAATATGGCTCTGGCTCGAAATTGGGATGTTTGGGATATTTTGAAAACTGCATAGAGGTTTGGGACAAATGTGACCTAACGCCGCTTTCAGTACTTCGCATATGTTGGGTATAAAAAGTCATAATATCAAACTCCGAATACGTGCAGAGAGCCAAAATTTGGCTCCAAAATATGGCTCAGGTCTCGATATTGGAATGTTTGGGATATTTTGAAAACTGCAGGGAGGTTTGGGACATATGTAACCAAACGCCGCATTCAGTACTTGGCATATGTTGGGTATAAAAAGTCATAATTTCAAACTGCGAATACGTGCAGAGAGCCAGAATTTGGCTCCAAAATATGGTTCAGGCCTCGAAATTGGAATATTTGGGATATTTTGAAAACTGCAGGGAGGTTTGGGACAAATGTGACTCACTGCAGCTTTCAGGACTTGGCATATGTTGGGTATAAAAAAGACGCAATTTCAAACGGCGAATACGTGCAGAGAGCCAGAATTTGACTCCAAAATATGGCTCAGGCCTCAAAATTGGGATATTTGGGATATTTTGAAAACTGCAGGGGAGTTTGTGCAAAATGTGACTCACTGCCGCTTTCAGGACTTGGCATATTTTGGGTATTAAAAGACGTAATTTCAAACTGCGAATACATGCAGAGCGCCAGAATTTGGCTCCAAAATATGGCTCTAGCCTCGAAATTGGGATTTTTAGGATATTTCGAAAACTGCAGGGCAGTTTGTGCAAAATGTGACTCACTGCCACTTTCAGTACTTAGCATATGTTGGGTATAAAAAGTCGTAATTTCAAACTGCGAATACGTGCATAGAGCCAGAATTTGGCTCCAAAATATGGCTCTGGCTCGAAATTGGGATGTTTGGGATATTTTGAAAACTGCATAGAGGTTTGGGACAAATGTGACCAAACGCCGCTTTCAGTACTTCGCATATGTTGGGTATAAAAAGTCGTAATATCAAACTCCGAATTCGTGCAGAGAGCCAGAATTTGGCTCCAAAATATGGCTCAGGTCTCGATATTGGGATGTTTGAGATATTTTGAAAACTGCAGGGAGGTTTGGGTCAATGTGACCAAACGCCGCTTTCAGTACTTCGCATATGTTGGGAATAAAAAAAGTCGTAATTTCAAACTGCGAATACCTGCAGGGAGCCAGAATTTGGCTCCAAAATATGGCTCAGGCCTCGAAATTGGGCTGTTTGGGATATTTTGAAAACTGCAGGGGAGTTTGTGCAAAATGCGATTCATTGCCGCTTTCAGTACATGGCATATGTTGGGTATAATAAGTCGTAATTTTAAACTGCGAATACGTGCTGAGAGCCAGAATTTGGCTCCAAAATATGGCTCAGGCCTCGATATTGGAATGTTTGGGATACTTTGAAAACTGCAGGGAGGTTTGGGATAAATGTAACCAAACGCCGCATTCAGTACTTGGCATATGTTGGGCATAAAAAGTCGTAATTTCAAACTGCGAATACGTGCAGAGAGCCAGAATTTGACTCCAAAATATAGCTCTGGCCTCGAAATTGGGATATTTAGGATTTTTTGAAAACTGCAGGGGAGTTTGTGCAAAATGTGACTCACTGCCACTTTCAGGACTTGGCATATGTTGGGTATAAAAAGTCGTAATTTCAAACAGCGAGTACTTGCAGAGAGCCAGAATTTGGCTCCAAAATATGGCTCTAGCCTCGAAATTGGGATATCTGGAATATTTCGAAAACTGCAGGGGAGTTTGTGCAAAATGTGACTCACTGCCACTTTCAGGACTTGGCATATGTTGGGTATAAAAAGTCGTAATTTCAAACTGCGAATACGTGCATAGAGCCAGAATTTGGCTCCAAAATATGGCTCTGGCCTCGAAATTGGGATGCCTGGGATATTTTGAAAACTGCATAGAGGTTTTGGACAAATGTGACCAAACGCCGCTTTCAGTACTTCGCATATGTTGGGTATAAAAAAGTCGTAATTTTAAACTGCGAATACGTGCAGAGAGCCAGAATTTGGCTCTAATATATGGCTTAGGCCTCGAAATTGGGATATTTTGAAAACTGCATGGGAGTTTGTGCAAAATGTGACTCATTGCCGCTTTCAGTACTTGGCATATGTTGGGTATAAAAAGTCGTAATATCAAACTGTGAATACGTGCATAAAGCCAGAATTTGGCTCCAAAATATGGCTCAGGCCTCGAAATTTTGATTTTTGGGATATTTTGAAAACTGCAGGGAGGTTTGGGACAAATATGACCAAACGCTGCTTTCAGTACTTCGCATATGTTGGGTATTAAAAATTCGCAATTTCAAACTGCGAATACGTGCAGAAAGCCAGAATTTGGCTCCAAAATATATCTCAGTCCTCGAAATTGGGGTATTAGGGATATTTCGAAAACTGCAGGGGAGTTTGTACAAAATGTAACTCACTGCCGCTTTCAGGACTTGGCATATGTTTGGTATAATAAGTTGTAATTTCAAACTGCGAATAGGTGTAGAGAGCCAGAATTTGGCTCCAAAATATGGCTCAGGCCTCGATATTGGGATATTTGGGACATTTTGAAAACTGCAGGGAGGATTGGGACAAATGTTACCAAACGCCACATTCAGTACTTGGCATATGTTGGGCATAAAAAGTCGTAATTTCAAACAGCGAATACGTGCAGAGAGCCAGAATTTGACTCCAAAATATAGCCCAGGCATAGAAATTGGGATATTTGGGATATTTTGAAAACTGCAGGGGGGATTGGGACAAATGTGACCAAACGCTGCTTTCAGTACTTGGCATATGTTGGGTATAAAAAAGTCGCAATTTCAAACGGCGAATACGCGCATAGAGCATGAATTTGACTCCAAAATATGGCTCAGGCCTCAAAATTGGGATATATGGGATATTTTGAAAACTGCAGGGGAGTTTGTGCAAAATGTGACTCACTGCCGCTTGCAGGACTTGGCATATGTTGGGTATAAAAAGACGTAATTTCAAACTGCGAATACGTGCAGAGAGCCAGAATTTGGCTCCAAAATATGGCTCAAGCCTCGTAATTTGGAAGTTTGGGATATTTTGAAAACTGCAGGGGAGTTTGTGCAAAATGTGACTCACTGCCGCTTTCAGTACTTGGCATATGTTGGGTATAAAAAATCGTAATATCAAACTGCGAAAACGTGCAGAGAGCCAGAATTTGGCTCCAAAATATAGCTCAGGCCTAGATATTGGGATGTTTGTGATATCCACTGCTGGGAGGTTTGGGACAAATGTGACCAAACGCCCCTTTCAGTACTTTGTATATGTTGGTATAAAAAAGTCGTAATTTCAAACTGCGAATACGTGCAGAGAGTCAGAATTTGGCTCCAAACCTGGCTCAGGCCTCGAAATTGGGATGTTTGGGATATTTTGAAAACTGCAGGGGGGATTGGAACAAATGTGACCAAACGCCGCTTTCAGAACTTGGCATATGTTAGGTATAAAAAAGTCGCAATTTCAAACTGCGAATACGTTCAGAGAGCCAGAATTTTTCTCCAAAATATGGCTCAGGCCTCGAAATTTTGATTTTTGGGATATTTTGAAAACTGCAGGGAGGTTTGGGACAAATATGACCAAACGCTGCTTTCAGTACTTCGCATATGTTGGGTATTAAAAATTCGCAATTTCAAACTGCGAATACGTGCAGAAAGCCAGAATTTGGCTCCAAAATATATCTCAGTCCTCGAAATTGGGGTATTAGGGATATTTCGAAAACTGCAGGGGAGTTTGTACAAAATGTAACTCACTGCCGCTTTCAGGACTTGGCATATGTTTGGTATAATAAGTTGTAATTTCAAACTGCGAATAGGTGTAGAGAGCCAGAATTTGGCTCCAAAATATGGCTCAGGCCTCGATATTGGGATATTTGGGACATTTTGAAAACTGCAGGGAGGATTGGGACAAATGTTACCAAACGCCACATTCAGTACTTGGCATATGTTGGGCATAAAAAGTCGTAATTTCAAACAGCGAATACGTGCAGAGAGCCAGAATTTGACTCCAAAATATAGCTCAGGCATAGAAATTGGGATATTTGGGATATTTTGAAAACTGCAGGGGGGATTGGGACAAATGTGACCAAACGCTGCTTTCAGTACTTGGCATATGTTGGGTATAAAAAAGTCGCAATTTCAAACGGCGAATACGCGCATAGAGCATGAATTTGACTCCAAAATATGGCTCAGGCCTCAAAATTGGGATATATGGGATATTTTGAAAACTGCAGGGGAGTTTGTGCAAAATGTGACTCACTGCCGCTTGCAGGACTTGGCATATGTTGGGTATAAAAAGACGTAATTTCAAACTGCGAATACGTGCAGAGAGCCAGAATTTGGCTCCAAAATATGGCTCAAGCCTCGTAATTTGGAAGTTTGGGATATTTTGAAAACTGCAGGGGAGTTTGTGCAAAATGTGACTCACTGCCGCTTTCAGTACTTGGCATATGTTGGGTATAAAAAATCGTAATATCAAACTGCGAAAACGTGCAGAGAGCCAGAATTTGGCTCCAAAATATAGCTCAGGCCTAGATATTGGGATGTTTGTGATATTTTGAAAACTGCTGGGAGGTTTGGGACAAATGTGACCAAACGCCCCTTTCAGTACTTTGTATATGTTGGTATAAAAAAGTCGTAATTTCAAACTGCGAATACGTGCAGAGAGTCAGAATTTGGCTCCAAACCTGGCTCAGGCCTCGAAATTGGGATGTTTGGGATATTTTGAAAACTGCAGGGGGGATTGGAACAAATGTGACCAAACGCCGCTTTCAGAACTTGGCATATGTTAGGTATAAAAAAGTCGCAATTTCAAACTGCGAATACGTTCAGAGAGCCAGAATTTTTCTCCAAAATATGGCTCAGGAACGAAATTGGGATGTTTGGGATATTTTGAAAACTGCGGGGGGGGGGGGGGGGAATTTGGGACAAATATGACCAAACGCCGCTTTCAGTACATCGCATATGTTGGGTATAAAAAAAGGCGTAATTTCAAACTGCGAATACGTACAGAGAGCCAGAATTTCGCACCAAAATATTGCTCAGGCCTCGAAATTGGTATATTTGGGATATTTCGAAAACTGCAGGGGAGTTGATGCAAAATGTGACTCACTGCCACTTTCAGGAATTGGCATATGTTGGGTATTAAAAGTCGATATATCAAACTGCGAATACGTGCATAGAGCCAGAATTTGGCTCCAAAATATGGCTCAGGCCTCGAAAATGGGATGTTTGGGATATTTTGAAAACCGCAGGGGAGTTTGTGCAAAATGTGATTTACTGCCGCGTCCATTACTTGGCATTTGTTGGGTATAAAAAGTCGTAATATCAAACTGCGAATACGTGCAGGGAGCCAGAAATTGGCTCCAAAATATTGCACAGGCACCGAAATTGGGATGTTTTGGATATTTTGAAAACAGCAGGAGGGATTGAGACAAATGTGACCAAACGCCGCTTTCAGTACTTTGCATATGTTGGGTATAAAAAAGTCGCAATTTCAAACTGCGAATACGTGCATAAAGCCAGAATTTGGCTCCGAAATATGGCTCTGGTCTCGATATTGGGATGTTTGGGATATTTTGAAAACTGCAGGGAGGTTTGGGACAAATGTGACCAAACGCCGCTTTCAGTACTTCGCATATGTTGGGTATAAGAAAGTCGTAATTTCAAACTGCGAATACGTACAGAGAGCCAGAATTTGGCTCTAAAATATGGCTCAGGCACCGAAATTGGGATGCTTGGGATATTGTAAAAACTGCAGGGGGGATTGGGACAAATGTGAACAAACGCCGCTTTCAGTACTTGGCATATGTTGGGTATAAAAAATTCGCTATTTCAAACTGCGAATACGTGCAGAGAGCCAGAATTTGGCTCCAAAATATGGCTCAGGCCTCGATATTAGGATGTTTGGGATATTTTAAAAACTGCAGGGAGGTTCAGGACAAGTGTAACCAATCACCGCATTCAGTACTTGGCATATATTGGGTATAAAAAGTCATAATTTCAAACTACGAATACGGGTAGAGAGCCAGAATTTGGCTCCAAAATATGGATCTGGGCTCGAAATTGGGATATTTCGAAAACTGGAGGGGAGTTTGTGCAAAATGTGACTCACTGCCACTTTCAGGACTTGGCATATGTTGGGTATAAAAAGTCGTAATTTCAAACTGCGAATAAGTGCAGAGAGCCACAATTTGGCTCCAAAATATGGCTCTGGCCTCGAAATTGGGATATCTGGGATATTTCGAAAACTGGAGGGGAGTTTGTGCAAAATGTGACTCACTGCCACTTTCATTACTTTGCATATGTTTCGTATAAAAAGTCGTAATTTCAAACTAGGAATACGTGCAGAGAGCCAGATTTTGGCTCCAAAATATGGCTCAAGCCTCGATATTGGGATGTTTTGGATATTTTGAAAACTGCATAGAGGTTTGGGACAAATGTGACCAAACGCCGCTTTCAGTACTTTGCATAAGTTGGGTATAAAAAAGTCGTAATTTCAAACTGCGAATACGTGCAGAGAGCCAGAATTTGGCTCCAATATATGGCTTAGGCCTCGAAATTGGGATGTTTGGGATATTTTGAAAACTGCATGGGAGTTTGTGCAAAATGTGACTCACTGCCATTTTAGTACTTGGCATATGTTGGGTATAAAAAGTCGTAATATCAAACTGCGAATACCTGCAGAGAGCCAGAATTTGGCTCTAAAATATGGCTCAGGCACCGAAATTGGGATGTTTGGGATATTTTGAAAACTGCAGGGGGGATTGGGACAAATGTGACCAAAGGCCGCTTTCAGTACTTGGCATATGTTGGGTATAAAAAGTCGTAATATCAAACTGCGAATACGTGCATAAAGCCAGAATTTGGCTCCAAAATATGGCTCAGGCCTCGAAATTGGGATGTTTGAGATATTTTGAAAACTGCAGGGGAGTTTGTGCAAAATGTGACTCACTGCCGCTTTCAGTACTTGTCATATGTAGGGTAAAAAAAGTCGTAATATCAAACTGCGAATACGTACAGAGAGCCAGAATTTGGCTCCAAAATATGGCTCAGGTCTCGATTTTGGGATGTTTGGGATATTTTGAAAACTGCAGTGAGGTTTGGGACAAATGTGACCAAACGCCGCTTTCAGTACTTCGCATATGTTGGGTATAAAAAATTCGTAATTTCAAACTGCGAATACGAGCATAGAGCCAGAATTTGGCTCTAAAATATGGCTCAGGCAAAGAAATTGGGATGTTTGGGATATTTTGAAAACTCCAGGGGGGATTGGGACAAATGTTACCAAACGCTGCTTTCAGTACTTGGCATAAGTTGGGTATATAAAATTCACAATTTAAAACTGCGAATACGTGCAGAGAGCCAGAATTTGCCTCCAAGATATGGCTCAAGCCTCGATATTGGGATGTTTGGGAGATTTTGAAAACTGCAGGGAGGTTTGGGACAAATGTAACCTAACGCCGCTTTCAGTACTTTGCATATGTTGGGTATAAAAAAGTCGTAATTTCAAACTGCGAATACGTGCAGAGAGCCAGAATTTGGCTCCAAAATATGGCTCAGGCCTCGAAATTGGGATGGTTATGATATTTTGAAAACTACAGGGGAGTTTCTGCAAAATGTGACTCACTGCCGCGTCCATTATTTGGCATATGTTGCGTATAAAAAGTCGTAATATCAAACTGCGAATACGTGCAGAGAGCCAGAATTTGGCTCTAAAATATGGCTCAGGAACCGAAATTGGGATGTTTGGGATATTTTGAAAACTGCAGGGGAGTTTGTGCAAAATGTGACTCACGGCCATTTCAGTACTTGGCATATGTTGGGTATAAAAAGTCGTAATATCAAACTGCGAATACGTGCATAAAGCCTGAATTTGGCTCCAAAATATGGCTCAGGCCTCGAAATTGGGATGTTTGAAATATTTTGAAAACTGCAGGGGAGTTTGTGCAAAATGTGACTCACTGCCACTTTCAGTACTTGTTATATGTAGGGTAAAAAAAGTCATAATATCAAACTGCGAATACGTGCAGAGAGCCAGAATTTGGCTCCAAAATATGGCTCAGGTCTCGATATTGGGATGTTTGGTATATTTTGAAAACTGCAGGGATGTTTGGGACAAATGTGACCAAGCGCCGCTTTCAGTACTTCGCATATGTTGGGTATAAAAAAGTCGTAATATCAAACTGCGAATACCTGCAGAGAGCCAGAATTTGGCTCTAAAATATGGCTCAGGCACCGAAATTGGGATGTTTGGGATATTTTGAAAACTCCAGGGGGGATTGGGACAAATGTGACCAAACGCCGCTTTCAGTACTTGGCATATGTTGGGTATATAAAAGTCGCAATTTCAAACTGCGAATACGCGCAGAGAGCCAGAATTTGACTCCAAGATATGGATCAAGCCTCGATATTGGGATGTTTGGGATATTTTGAAAACTGCAGGGAGGTTTGGGACAAATGTAACCAAACGCCGCTTTCAGTACTTCGCATATGTTGGGTATAAAAAAGTCGTAATATCAAACTGCGAATACGTGCATAAAGCCAGAATTTGGATCCAAAATATGGCTCAGGCCTCGAAATTGGGATGTTTGAGATATTTTGAAAACTGCAGGGGAGTTTGTGCAAAATGTGACTCACTGCCGCTTTCAGTACTTGTCATATGTAGGGTAAAAAAAGTCGTAATATCAAACTGCGAATACGTGCAGAGAGCCAGAATTTGGCTCCAAAATATGGCTCAGGTCTCGATATTGGGATGTTTGGGATATTTTGAAAACTGCAGTGAGGTTTGGGACAAATGTGACCAAACGCCGCTTTCAGTACTTCGCATATGTTGAGTATAAAAAATTCGTAATTTCAAACTGCGAATACGTGCAGAGAGCCAGAATTTGGCTCTAAAATATGGCTCAGGCAAAGAAATTGGGATGTTTGGGATATTTTGAAAACTCCAGGGGGGATTGGGACAAATGTGACCAAATGCCGCTTTCAGTACTTGGCATATGTTGGGTATATAAAAGTCACAATTTAAAACTGCGAATACGTGCAGAGAGCCAGAATTTGGCTCCAAGATATGGCTCAAGCCTCGATATTGGGATGTTTGGGATATTTTGAAAACTGCAGGGAGGTTTGGGACAAATGGAACCTAACGCCGCTTTCAGTACTTTGCATTTGTTGGGTATAAGAAAGTCGTAATTTCAAACTGCGAATACGTGCAGAGAGCCAGAATTTGGCTCCAAAATATGGCTCAGGCCTCGAAATTGGGATGGTTATGATATTTTGAAAACTGCAGGGGAGTTTCTGCAAAATGTGACTCACTGCCGCGTCCATTATTTGGCATATGTTGGGTATAAAAATTCGTAATATCAAACTGCGAATACGTGCAGAGAGCCAGAATTTGGCTCTAAAATATGGCTCAGGAACCGAAATTGCGATGTTTGGGATATTTTGAAAACTGCAGGGGGGATTGGGACAAATGTGACCAAACGCCTCTTTCAGTACTTCGCATATGTTGGGTATAAAAAAGTCGTAATTTCAAACTGCGAAAACATCCAGATAACCAGAATTTGGCTCCAAAATATGGCTCAGGCCTCGAAATGGGGATGTTTATGATATTTTGAAAACTGCAGGGGAGTTTGTGCAAAATGTGACTCACTGCCGCGTCCATTACTTGGCATATGTTGGGTATAAAAAGTCGTAATAACAAACTGTGAATACGTGCAGAGAGCCAGAATTTGGCTCTAAAATATGGCTCAGGCACCAAAATTGGGATGTTTGGGATATTTTGAAAACTGCAGGGGGGATTGGGACAAATGTGACCAAACGTCGCTTTCAGTACTTCGCAAATGTTGGGTATAAAAAAGTCGTAATTTCAAACTGCGAATACGTGCAGAGAGCCAGAATTTGGCTCCAATATATGACTCAGGCCTCGAAATTGAGATGTTTGGGATATTTTGAAAACTGCAGGGGGGATTGGGACAAATGTGACCAAACGTCGCTTTCAGTACTTCGCATATGTTGGGTATAAAAAAGTCGTAATAACAAACTGCGAATACATGCAGAGAGCTAGAGTTTGGCTCCAAAATATGGCTCAGGCACCGAAATTGGGATGTTTGGCATATTTTGAAAACTGCAGGGGGGATTGGGACAAATGTGACCAAATGCCGCTTTCATTACTTGGCATATGTTGGGTATAAAAAAGTCGCAATTTCAAACTGCGAATACGTTCAGAGAGCCAGAATTTGACTCCAAAATATGGCTCAGGCCTCAAAGTTGGGATATTTTGAAAACTGCAGGGGAGTTTGTGCAAAATGTGACTCACTGCCGCTTTCAGGACTTGGCATATGTTGGGTATAATAAGTCGTAATTTCGAACTGAGAATACGTGCAGAAAGCTAGAGTTTGGCTCCAAAATATGGCTCAGGCCTCGATATTGGGATGTTTGGGATATTTTGAAAACTGCAGGGGTGATTGGGACAAATGTGACCAAACGCCGCTTTTCAGCACTTGGCATAAGTTGGGTATAAAAAAGTCGTAATTTCAAACTGCGAATACGTGCATAAAGCCAGAATTTGGCTCCAAAATATGGCTCAGGCCTCGAAATTGGGATGTTTGAGATATTTTGAAAACTGCAGGGGGGATTGGGACAAATGTGACTCACTGTCGCTTTCAGTACTTGGCATATGTTGGGTATAAAAAGTCGTAATATCAAACTGTGAATACGTGCAGAGAGCCAGAATTTGGCTCCAAAATATGGCTCAGGTCTCGATATTGGGATGTTTGGGATATTTTGAAAACTGCAGGGGGGATTGGGACAAATGTGACCAAACGCCGCTTTCAGTACTTCGCATATGTTGGGTATAAAAAAGTCGTAATATCAAACTGCGAATACCTGCAGAGAGCCAGAATTTGGCTCTAAAATATGGCTCAGGCACCGAAATTGGGATGTTTGGGATATTTTGAAAACTCCAGGGGGGATTGGGACAAATGTAACCAAACGCCGCTTTCAGTACTTGGCATATGTTGGGTATATAAAAGTCGCAATTTCAAACTGTGAATACCTGCAGAGAGCCAGAATTTGACTCCAAGATATGGCTCAAGCCTCGATATTGGGATGTTTGGGATATTTTGAAAACTGCAGGGAGGTTTGGGACAAATGTAACCAAACGCCGCTTTCAGTACTTCGCATATGTTGGGTATAAAAAAGTCGTAATTTCAAACTGCGAATACGTGCAGAGAGCCAGAATTTGGCTCCAAAATATGGCTCAGGCCTCGAAATTGGGATGTTTATGATATTTTGAAAACTGCAGGGGAGTTTGTGCAAAATGTGACTCACTGCCGTGTCCATTATTTGGCATATGTTGGGTATAAAAAGTCGTAATATCAAACTGCGAATACGTGCAGAGAGCCAGAATTTGGCTCTAAAATATGGCTCAGGAACCGAAATTGGGATGTTAGGGATATTTTGAAAACTCCAGGGGGGATTGGGACAAATGTGACCAAACGCCGCTTTTAGTACTTGGCATATGTTGGGTATAAAAAATTCGTAATTTCAAACTGCGAATATGTGCAGAGAGCCAGAATTTGGCTCCAATATATAGCTTAGGCCTCGAAATTGGGATGTTTGGGATATTTTGAAAACTGCATGGGAGTTTGTGCAAAATGTGACTCACTGCCATTTCAGTACTTGGCATATGTTGGGTATAAAAAGTCGTAATATCAAACTGCAAAAACGTGCATAAAGCCAGAATTTGCCTCCAAAATATGGCTCAGGCCTCGAAATTGGGATGTTTGAAATATTTTGAAAACTGCAGGGGAGTTTGTGCAAAATGTGAATCACTGCCGCTTTCAGTACTTGTTATATGTAGGGTAAAAAAAGTCGTAATATCATAATGCGAATACGTGCAGAGAGCCAGAATTTGGCTCCAAAATATGGCTCAGGTCTCGATATTGGGATGTTTGGGATATTTTGAAAACAGCAGGGGGGATTGGGACAAATGTGACCAAACGCCGCTTTCAGTACTTGGCATATGTTGGGTATAAAAAAGTGGCAATTTCAAACTGCGAATACGTGCAGAGAGCCAGAATTTGGCTCCAAAATATAACTCAAGCCTCGATATTGGGATGTTTGGGATATTTTGAAAACTGCTGGGAGGTTTGGGACAAATGTAACCAAACGCCGCTTTCAGTACTTCGCATATGTTGGGTATAAAAAAGTCGTAATTTCAAACTGCGAATACGTGCAGAGAGCTAGAGTTTGGCTCCAAAATATGGCTCAGGCCTCGGTATTGGGATGTTTGGGATATTTTGAAAACTGCAGAGGGGATTGGGACAAATGTGACCAAACGCCGCTTTTCAGCACTTGGCATATGTTGGGTATAAAAAAGTCGTAACTTCAAACTGCGAATACGTGCATAAAGCCAGAATTTGGCTCCAAAATATGGCTCAGGCGTCGAAATTGGGATGTTTGAGATATTTTGAAAACTGCAGGGGGTATTGGGACAAATGAGACTCACTGTCGCTTTCAGTACTTGGCATATGTTGGGTATAAAAAGTCGTAATATCAAACTGCGAATACGTGCATAAAGCCAGAATTTGGCTCCAAAATATGACTCAGGCCTCGAAATAGGGATGTTTGAGATATTTTGAAAACTGCAGGGGAGTTTGTGCAAAATGTGACTCACTGCCGCTTTCAGTACTTGTCATATGTAGGGTAAAATTCGTAATATCAAACTGCGAATACGTGCAGAGAGCGAGAATTTGGCTCCAAAATATGGCTCAGGTCTCGATATTGGGATGTTTGGGATATTTTGAAAAATGCAGGTAGGTTTGGGACAAATGTGACCAAACGCCGCTTGCAGTACTTCGCATATGTTGGGTATAAAAAAGTCGTAATTTCAAACTGCGAATACGTGCAGAGAGCCAGAATTTGGCTCTAAAATATGGCTCAGGCAAAGAAATTGGGATGTTTGGGATATTTTGAAAACTCCAGGGGGGATTGGGACAAATGTGACCAAACGCCGCTTTCAGTACTTGGCATATGTTGGGTATATAAAAGTCGCAATTTCAAACTGCGAATACGTGCAGAGAGCCAGAATTTGGCTCCAAGATATGGCTCAAGCCTCGATATTGGGATGTTTGGGATATTTTGAAAACTGCAGGGAGGTTTGGGACAAATGTAACCAAACGCCGCTTTCAGTACTTCGCATATGTTGGGTATAAAAAAGTCATAATTTCAAACTGCGAATACGTGCAGAGAGCCAGAATTTGGCTCCAAAATATGGCTCAGGCCTCGAAATTAGGATGTTTATGATATTTTGAAAACTGCAGGGGAGTTTTTGCAAAATGTGACTCACTGCCGTGTCCATTATTTGGCATATGTTGGGTATAAAAAGTCGTAATATCAAGCTGCGAATACGTGCAGAGAGCCAGAATTTGGCTCTAAAATATGGCTCAGGAACCGAAATTGGGATGTTTGGGATATTTTGAAAACTGCAGGGGGGATTGGGACAAATGTGACCAAACGCCGCTTTCAGTACTTCGCATATGTTGGGTATAAAAAAGTCGTAATTTCAAACTGCGAATACGTGCAGAGAACTAGAATTTGGCTCCAAAATATGGCTCAGGCCTCGAAATTGGGATGTTTATGATATTTTGAAAACTGCAGGGGAGTTTGTGCAAAATGTGACTCACTGCCGCATCCATTACTTGGCATATGTTGGGTATAAAAAGTTTAATATCAAACTGCGAATACGTGCAGAGAGCCAGAATTTGGCTCTAAAATATGGCTCAGGCACCGAAATTGGGATGTTTGGGATATTTTGAAAACTGCAGGGGGGATTGGGACAAATGTGACCAAACGTCGCTTTCAGTACTTTGCATATGATGGGTGTAAAAAAGTCGTAATTTCAAACTGCGAATACGTGCAGAGAGCCTGAAGTTGGCTCCAAAATATGCCTCAGGCCTCGAAATTGGGATGTTTGGGATATTTTGAAAACTGCAGGGGAGTTTGTGCAAAATGTGACTCATTGCCGCTTTCATTACTTGGCATATGTTTGGTATAATAAGTCGTAATTTCGAACTGCGAATACGTGCAGAGAGCTAGAGTTTGGCTCCAAAACATGGCTCAGGCCTCGATATTGGGATGTTTGGGATATTTTGAAAACTGCAGGGGGGATTGGGACAAATGTGACTCACTGTCGCTTTCAGTACTTGGCATATGTTGGGTATAAAAAGTCGTAATATCAAACTGCGAATACGTGCATAAAGCCAGAATTTGGCTCCAAAATATGGCTCAGGCCTCGAAATAGGGATGTTTGAGATATTTTGAAAACTGCAGGGGAGTTTGTGCAAAATGTGACTCACTGCCGCTTTCAGTACTTGTCATATGTAGGGTAAAAAAAGTCGTAATATCAAACTGCGAATACGTGCAGAGAGCCAGAATTTGGCTCCAAAATATGGCTCAGGTCTCGATATTGGGATGTTTGGGATATTTTGAAAACTGCAGGGAGGTTTGGGACAAATGTGACCAAACGCCGCTTTCAGTACTTCGCATATGTTGGGTATAAAAAAGTCGTAATTTCAAACTGCGAATACGTGCAGAGAGCCAGAATTTGGCTCCAAAATATGGCTCAGGCCTCGAAATTAGGATGTTTATGATATTTTGAAAACTGCAGGGGAGTTTGTGCAAAATGTGACTCACTGCCGTGTCCATTATTTGGCATATGTTGGGTATAAAAAGTCGTAATATCAAGCTGCGAAAACGTGCAGAGAGCCAGAATTTGGCTCTAAAATATGGCTCAGGAACCGAAATTGGAATGTTTGGGATAGTTTGAAAACTGCAGGGGGGATTGGGACAAATATGACCAAACGCCGCTTTCAGTACTTCGCATATGTTGGGAATAAAAAAGTCGTAATATCAAACTGCGAATACGTGCAGAGAGCCAGAATTTGGCTCTAAAATATGGCTCAGGCAAAGAAATTTGGATATTTGGGATATTTTGACAACTCCAGGGGGGATTTTGACAAATGTGACCAAACGCCGCAATTAGTAATTGGCATAAGTTGGGTATAAAAAAGTCGCAATTTCAAACTGCGAATACGTGCAGAGAGCCAGAATTTGGCTCCAAATTATGGTTCAAGCCTCGATATTGGGATGTTTGGAATATTTTGAAAACTGCAGGGAGGTTTGGGACAAATGTAACCAAACGCCGCTTTCAGTACTTCGCATATGTTGGGTATAAAAAATTCGTAATTTCAAACTGCGAATACGTGCAGAGAGCCAGAATTTGGCTCCAAAATATGGCTCAGGCCTCGAAATTGGGATGTTTATGATATTTTGAAAACTGCAGGGGTGTTAGTGCAAAATGTGACTCACTGCCGTGTCCATTATTTGTCATATGTTGGGTATAAAAAGTCGTAATATCAAACTGCGAATACGTGCAGAGAGCCAGAATTTGGCTCTAAAATATGGCTCAGGAACCGAAATTGGGATGTTTGGGATATTTTGAAAACTGCAGGGGAGTTTGTGCAAAATGTGACTAATTGCCGCTTTCATTACTTGGCATATGTTGGGTATAATAAGTCGTAATTTCGAACTGAGAATACGTGCAGAGAGCTTGAGTTTGGCTCCAAAATATGGCTCTGGCCTCGATATTGGGATGTTTGGGATATTTTGAAAACTGCAGTGGGGATTGGGACAAATGTGACCAAACGCCGCTTTTCAGCACTTGGCATATGTTGGGTATATAAAAGTCGCAATTTCAAACTGCGAATACGTGCAGAGAGCCAGAATTTGGCTCCAAGATATGGCTCAAGCCTCGATATTGGGATGTTTGGGATATTTTGAAAACTGCAGGGAGGTTTGGGACAAATGTGACCAAACGCCGCTTTCAGTACTTCGCATATGTTGGGTATAAAAAAGTCGTAATTTCAAACAGCGAATACGTGCAGAGAACTAGAATTTGGCTCCAAAATATGGCTCAGGCCTCGAAATTGGGATGTTTATGATATTTTGAAAACTGCAGGGGAGTTTGTGCAAAATGTGACTCACTGCCGCATCCATTACTTGGCATATGTTGGGTATAAAAAGTCTAATATCAAACTGCGAATACGTGCAGAGAGCCAGAATTTGGCTCTAAAATATGGCTCAGGCACCGAAATTGGGATGTTTGGGATATTTTGAAAACTGCAGGGGGGATTGGGACAAATGTGACCAAACGTCGCTTTCAGTACTTTGCATATGATGGGTGTAAAAAAGTCGTAATTTCAAACTGCGAATACGTGCAGAGAGCCTGAAGTTGGCTCCAAAATATGCCTCAGGCCTCGAAATTGGGATGTTTGGGATATTTTGAAAACTGCAGGGGAGTTTGTGCAAAATGTGACTCATTGCCGCTTTCATTACTTGGCATATGTTTGGTATAATAAGTCGTAATTTCGAACTGCGAATACGTGCAGAGAGCTAGAGTTTGGCTCCAAAACATGGCTCAGGCCTCGATATTGGGATGTTTGGGATATTTTGAAAACTGCAGGGGGGATTGGGACAAATGTGACTCACTGTCGCTTTCAGTACTTGGCATATGTTGGGTATAAAAAGTCGTAATATCAAACTGCAAATACGTGCATAAAGCCAGAATTTGGCTCCAAAATATGGCTCAGGCCTCGAAAAAGGGATGTTTGAGATATTTTGAAAACTGCAGGGGAGTTTGTGCAAAATGTGACTCACTGCCGCTTTCAGTACTTGTCATATGTAGGGTAAAAAAAGTCGTAATATCAAACTGCGAATACGTGCAGAGAGCCAGAATTTGGCTCCAAAATATGGCTCAGGTCTCGATATTGGGATGTTTGGGATATTTTGAAAACTGCAGGGAGGTTTGGGACAAATGTGACCAAACGCCGCTTTCAGTACTTCGCATATGTTGGGTATAAAAAAGTCGTAATTTCAAACTGCGAATACGTGCAGAGAGCCAGAATTTGGCTCCAAAATATGGCTCAGGCCTCGAAATTAGGATGTTTATGATATTTTGAAAACTGCAGGGGAGTTTGTGCAAAATGTGACTCACTGCCGTGTCCATTATTTGGCATATGTTGGGTATAAAAAGTCGTAATATCAAGCTGCGAAAACGTGCAGAGAGCCAGAATTTGGCTCTAAAATATGGCTCAGGAACCGAAATTGGAATGTTTGGGATAGTTTGAAAACTGCAGGGGGGATTGGGACAAATATGACCAAACGCCGCTTTCAGTACTTCGCATATGTTGGGTATAAAAAAGTCGTAATTTCAAACTGCAAATACGTGCAGAGAACCAGAATTTGGCTCCAAAATATGGCTCAGGCCTCGAAATTGGGATGTTTATGATATTTTGAAAACTGCAGGGGAGTTTGTGCAAAATGTGACTCACTGCCTCATCCATTACTTGGCATATGTTGGGTATAAAAAGTCTAATATCAAACTGCGAATACGCGCAGAGAGCCAGAATTTGGCTCCAAAATATGGCTCAGGTCTCGATATTGGGATGTTTGGGATATTTTGAAAACTGCAGGGAGGTTTGGGACAAATGTGACCAAACGCCGCTTTCAGTACTTCGCATATGTTGGGTATAAAAAAGTCGTAATTTCAAACTGCGAATACGTGCAGAGAGCCAGAATTTGGCTCTAAAATATGGCTCAGGCAAAGAAATTTGGATATTTGGGATATTTTGACAACTCCAGGGGGGATTTTGACAAATGTGACCAAACGCCGCTATTAGTAATTGGCATAAGTTGGGTATAAAAAAGTCGCAATTTCAAACTGCGAATACGTGCAGAGAGCCAGAATTTGGCTCCAAATTATGGTTCAAGCCTCGATATTGGGATGTTTGGAATATTTTGAAAACTGCAGGGAGGTTTGGGACAAATGTAACCAAACGCCGCTTTCAGTACTTCGCATATGTTGGGTATAAAAAAGTCGTAATTTCAAACTGCGAATACGTGCAGACAGCCAGAATTTGGCTCCAAAATATGGCTCAGGCCTCGAAATTGGGATGTTTATGATATTTTGAAAACTGCAGGGGTGTTTGTGCAAAATGTGACTCACTGCCGTGTCCATTATTTGGCATATGTTGGGTATAAAAAGTCGTAATATCAAACTGCGAATACGTGCAGAGAGCCAGAATTTGGCTCTAAAATATGGCTCAGGAACCGAAATTGGGATGTTTGGGATATTTTGAAAACTGCAGGGGAGTTTGTGCAAAATGTGACTATTTGCCGCTTTCATTACTTGGCATATGTTGGGTATAATAAGTCGTAATTTCGAACTGAGAATACGTGCAGAGAGCTTGAGTTTGGCTCCAAAATATGGCTCTGGCCTCGATATTGGGATGTTTGGGATATTTTGAAAACTGCAGGGGGGATTGGGACAAATGTGACCAAACGCCGCTTTTCAGCACTTGGCATATGTTGGGTATAAAAAAGTCGTAATTTCAAACTTCGAATACGTGCATAAAGCCAGAATTTGGCTCCAAAATATGGCTCAGGCCTCGAAATTGGGATGTTTGAGATATTTTGTAAACTGCAGGGGGGATTGGGACAAATGTGACTCACTGTCGCTTTCAGTACTTGGCATATGTTGGGTATAAAAAGTCGTAATATCAAACTGCGAATACGTGCATGAAGCCAGAATTTGGCTCCAAAATATGGCTCAGGCCTCGAAATAGCGATGTTTGAGACATTTTGAAAACTGCAGGGGAGTTTGTGCCAAATGTGACTCACTGCCGCTTTCAGTACTTGTCATATGTAGGGTAAAAAAAGTCGTAATATCAAACTGCGAATACGTGCAGAGAGCCAGAATTTGGCTCCAAAATATGGCTCAGGTCTCGATATTGGGATGTTTGGGATATTTTGAAAACTGCAGGGAGGTTTGGGACAAATGTGACCAAACGCCGCTTTCAGTACTTCGCATATGTTGGGTATAAAAAAGTCGTAATTTCGAACTGCGAATACGTGCAGAGAGCCAGAATTTGGCTCTAAAATATGGCTCAGGCAAAGAAATTGGGATGTTTGGGATATTTTGAAAACTCCAGGGGGGATTGGGACAAATGTGACCAAACGCCGCTTTTAGTACTTGGCATATGTTGGGTATATAAAAGTCGCAATTTCAAACTGTGAATACGTGCAGAGAGCCAGAATTTGGCTCCAAGATATGGCTCAAGCCTCGATATTGGGATGTTTTGAATATTTTGAAAACTGCAGGGAGGTTTGGGATAAATGTGACCAAACGCCGCTTTCAGTACTTGGCATATGTTGGGTATAAAAAAGTGGCAATTTCAAACTGCGAATACGTGCAGAGAGCCAGAGTTTGGCTCCAAAATATGGCTCAAGCCTCGATATTATGATGTTTGGGATATTTTGAAAACTGCAGGGAGGTTTGGGACAAATGTAACCAAACGCCGCTTTCAGTACTTCACATATGCTGGGTATAAAAAAGTCGTAATTTCAAACTGCGAATACGTGCAGAGAGCCAGAAGTTGGCTCCAAAATATGGCTCAGGCCTCGAAATTGGGATGTTTGGGATATTTTGAAAACTACAGGGGAGTTTGTGCAAAATGTGACTCATTGCCGCTTTCATTACTTGGCATATGTTGGGTATAAAAAAGTCGTAATTTCAAACTGCGAATACGTGCAGAGAGCCAGAATTTGGCTCCAAAATATGGCTCAGGCCTCGAAATTAGGATGTTTATGATATTTTGAAAACTGCAGGGGAGTTTGTGCAAAATGTGACTCACTGCCGTGTCCATTATTTGGCATATGTTGGGTATAAAAAGTCGTAATATCAAGCTGCGAATACGTGCAGAGAGCCAGAATTTGGCTCTAAAATATGGCTCAGGAACCGAAATTGGAATGTTTGGGATAGTTTGAAAACTGCAGGGGGGATTGGGACAAATGTGACCAAATGCCGCTTTCAGTACTTCGCATATGTTGGGTATAAAAAAGTCGTAATTTCAAACTGCAAATACGTGCAGAGAACCAGAATTTGGCTCCAAAATATGGCTCAGGCCTCGAAATTGGGATGTTTATGATATTTTGAAAACTGTAGAGGAGTTTGTGCAAAATGTGACTCACTGCCGCATCCATTACTTGGCATATGTTGGGTATAAAAAGTCTAATATCAAACTGCGAATACGTGCAGAGAGCCAGAATTTGGCTCTAAAATATGGCTCAGGCAAAGAAATTTGGATATTTGGGATATTTTGAAAACTCCAGGGGGATTTTGACAAATGTGACCAAACGCCGCTATTAGTTATTGGCATATGTTGGGTATATAAAAGTCGCAATTTCAAACTGGGAATACGTGCAGAGAGCCAGAATTTGGCTCCAAATTATGGTTCTAGCCTCGATATTGGGATGTTTGGAATATTTTGAAAACTGCAGGGAGGTTTGGGACAAATGTAACCAAACGCCGCTTTCAGTACTTCGCATATGTTGGGTATAAAAAATTCGTAATTTCAAACTGCGAATACGTGCAGAGAGCCAGAATTTGGCTCCAAAATATGGCTCAGGCCTCGAAATTGGGATGTTTATGATATTTTGAAAAATGCAGGGGTGTTTGTGCAAAATGTGACTCACTGCCGTGTCCATTATTTGGCATATGTTGGGTATAAAAAGTCGTAATATCAAACTGCGAATACGTGCAGAGAGCCAGAATTTGGCTCTAAAATATGGCTCAGGAACCGAAATTGGGATGTTTGGGATATTTTGAAAACTGCAGGGGAGTTTGTGCAAAATGTGACTCATTGCCGCTTTCATTACTTGGCATATGTTGGGTATAATAAGTCGTAATTTCGAACTGAGAATACGTGCAGAGAGCTTGAGTTTAGCTCCAAAATATGGCTCAGGCCTCGATATTGGGATGTTTGGGATATTTTGAAAACTGCAGGGGGATTGGGACAAATGTGACCAAACGCCGCTTTTCAGCACTTGGCATATGTTGGGTATAAAAAAGTCGTAATTTCAAACTTCGAATACGTGCATAAAGCCAGAATTTTGCTCCAAAATATGGCTCAGGCCTCGAAATTGGGATGTTTGAGATATTTTGTAAACTGCAGGGGGAATTGGGACAAATGTGACTCACTGTCGCTCTCAGTACTTGGCATATGTTGGGTATAAAAAGTCGTAATATCAAACTGCGAATACGTGCATAAAGCCAGAATTTGGCTCCAAAATATGGCTCAGGCCTCGAAATAGCGATGTTTGAGACATTTTGAAAACTGCAGGGGAGTTTGTGCAAAATGTGACTCACTGCCGCTTTCAGTACTTGTCATATGTAGGGTAAAAAAAGTCGTAATATCAAACTGCGAATACGTGCAGAGAGCCAGAATTTGGCTCCAAAATATGGCTCAGGTCTCGATATTGGGATGTTTGGGATATTTTGAAAACTGCAGGGGGGATTGGGACAAATGTGACCAAACGCCGCTTTTAGTACTTGGCATATGTTGGGTATATAAAAGTCGCAATTTCAAACTGTGAATACGTGCAGAGAGCCAGAATTTGGCTCCAAGATATGGCTCTAGCCTCGATATTGGGATGTTTGGAATATTTTGAAAACTGCAGGGAGGTTTGGGATAAATGTGACCAAACGCCGCTTTCAGTACTTCTCATATGTTGGGTATAAAAAAGTCGTAATTTCAAACTGCGAATATGTGCAGAGAGCCAGAATTTGGCTCCAATATATGGCTTAGGCCTCGAAATTGGGATGTTTGGGATATTTTGAAAACTGCATGGGAGTTTGTGCAAAATGTGACTCACTGCCATTTCAGTACTTGGCATATGTTGGGTATAAAAAGTCGTAATATCAAACTGCGAATACGTGCATAAAGCCAGAATTTGGCTCCAAAATATGGCTCAGGCCTCGAAATAGCGATGTTTGAGACATTTTGAAAACTGCAGGGGAGTTTGTGCAAAATGTGAATCACTGCCGCTTTCAGTACATGATATATGTAGGATAAAAAAAGTCGTAATATCAAACTGCGAATACGTGCAGAGAGCAGAGTTTGGCTCCAAAATATGGCTCAAGCCTCGATATTGGGATGTTTTGGATATTTTGAAAACTGCAGGGAGGTTTGGGACAAATGTAACCAAACGCCGCTTTCAGTACTTCACATATGTTGGGTATAAAAAAGTCGTAATTTCAAACTGCGAATACGTGCAGAGAGCCAGAATTTGGCTCCAAAATATGGCTCAGGCCTCGAAATTAGGATGTTGATGATATTTTGAAAACTGCAGGGGAGTTTGTACAAAATGTGACTCACTGCCGTGTCCATTATTTGGCATATGTTGGGTATAAAAAGTCGTAATATCAAGCTGTGAATACGTGCAGAGAGCCAGAATTTGGCTCTAAAATATGGCTCAGGAACCGAAATTGGAATGTTTGGGATATTTTGAAAACTGCAGGGAGTATTGGGACAAATGTGACCAAACGCCGCTTTCAGTACTTCGCATATGTTGGGTATAAAAAAGTCGTAATTTCAAACTGCGAATACGTGCAGAGAGCCAGAAGTTGGCTCCAAAATATGGCTCAGGCCTCGAAATTGGGATGTTTGGGATATTTCGAAAACTACAGGGGAGTTTGTGCAAAATGTGACTCATTGCCGCTTTCATTACTTGGCATATGTTGGGTATAATAAGTCGTAATTTCGAACTGCGAATACGTGCAGAAAGCTAGAGTTTGGCTCCAAAATATGGCTCAGGCCTCGGTATTGGGATGTTTGGGATATTTTGAAAACTGCAGAGGGGATTGGGACAAATGTGACCAAACGCCGCTTTTTCAGCACTTGGCATATGTTGGGTATAAAAAAGTCGTAATTTCAAACTGCGAATACGTGCATAAAGCCAGAATTTGGCTCCAAAATATGGCTCAGGCGTCGAAATTGGGATGTTTGAGATATTTTGAAACTGCAGGGGGGATTGGGACAAATGTGACCAAACGCTGCTTTCAGTACTTGGCATATGTTGGGTATAAAAAAGTCGCAATTTCAAACGGCGAATACGCGCATAGAGCATGAATTTGACTCCAAAATATGGCTCAGGCCTCAAAATTGGGATATATGGGATATTTTGAAAAACTGCAGGGGAGTTTGTGCAAAATGTGACTCACTGCCGCTTGCTGGACTTGGCATATGTTGGGTATAAAAAGACGTAATTTCAAACTGCGAATACGTGCAGAGAGCCAGAATTTGGCTCCAAAATATGGCTCAAGCCTCGTAATTTGGAAGTTTGGGATATTTTGAAAACTGCACGGGAGTTTGTGCAAAATGTGACTCACTGCCGCTTTCAGTACTTGGCATATGTTGGGTATAAAAAATCGTAATATCAAACTGCGAAAACGTGCAGAGAGCCAGAATTTGGCTCCAAAATATAGCTCAGGCCTAGATATTGGGATGTTTGTGATATTTTGAAAACTGCTGGGAGGTTTGGGACAAATGTGACCAAACGCCCCTTTCAGTACTTTGTATATGTTGGTATAAAAAAGTCGTAATTTCAAACTGCGAATACGTGCAGAGAGTCAGAATTTGGCTCCAAACCTGGCTCAGGCCTCGAAATTGGGATGTTTGGGCTATTTTGAAACTGCAGGGGGGATTGGAACAAATGTGACCAAACGCCGCTTTCAGAGCTTGGCATATGTTAGGTATAAAAAGTCGCAATTTCAAACTGCGGAATACGTTCAGAGAGCCAGAATTTTTCTCCAAAATATGGCTCAGGCAACGAAATTGGGATGTTTGGGATATTTTGAAACTGCGGGGGGGGGGAATTTGGGACAAATATGACCAAACGCCGCTTTCAGTACATCGCATATGTTGGGTATAAAAAAAGGCGTAATTTCAAACTGCGAATACGTACAGAGAGCCAGAATTTCGCACCAAAATATTGCTCAGGCCTCGAAATTGGTATATTTGGGATATTTCGAAAACTGCAGGGGAGTTGATGCAAAAATGTGACTCACTGCCACTTTCAGGAATTGGCATATGTTGGGTATTAAAAGTCGATATATCAAACTGCGAATACGTGCATAGAGCCAGAATTTGGCTCCAAAATATGGCTCAGGCCTCGAAAATGGGATGTTTGGGATATTTTGAAAACCGCAGGGGAGTTTGTGCAAAATGTGATTTACTGCCGCGTCCATTACTTGGCATTTGTTGGGTATAAAAAGTCGTAATATCAAACTGCGAATACGTGCAGGGAGCCAGAAATTGGCTCCAAAATATTGCACAGGCACCGAAATTGGGATGTTTTGGATATTTTGAAAACAGCAGGAGGGATTGAGACAATGTGACCAAACGCCGCTTTCAGTACTTGCATATGTTGGGTATAAAAAAGTCGCAATTTCAAACTGCGAATACGTGCATAAAGCCAGAATTTGGCTCCGAAATATGGCTCTGGTCTCGATATTGGGATGTTTGGGATATTTTGAAAACTGCAGGGAGGTTTGGGACAAATGTGACCAAACGCCGCTTTCAGTACTTCGCATATGTTGGGAATAGGAAAGTCGTAATTTCAAACTGCGAATACGTGCAGAGAGCCAGAATTTGGCTCTAAAATATGGCTCAGGCACCGAAATTGGGATGCTTGGGATATTGTAAAAACTGCAGGGGGGATTGGGACAAATGTGAACAAACGCCGCTTTCAGTACTTGGCATATGTTGGGTATAAAAAATTCGCTATTTCAAACTGCGAATACGTGCAGAGAGCCAGAATTTGGCTCCAAAAATATGGCTCAGGCCTCGATATTAGGATGTTTGGGATATTTTAAAAACTGCAGGGAGGTTCAGGACAAGTGTAACCAATCACCGCATTCAGTACTTGGCATATATTGGGTATAAAAAGTCATAATTTCAAACTACGAATACGGGCAGAGAGCCAGAATTTGGCTCCAAAATATGGCTCTGGGCTCGAAATTGGGATATTTCGAAAACTGGAGGGGAGTTTGTGCAAAATGTGACTCACTGCCACTTTCAGGACTTGGCATATGTTGGGTATAAAAAGTCGTAATTTCAAACTGCGAATAAGTGCAGAGAGCCACAATTTGGCTCCAAAATATGGCTCTGGCCTCGAAATTGGGATATCTGGGATATTTCGAAAACTGGAGGGGAGTTTGTGCAAAATGTGACTCACTGCCACTTTCATTACTTTGCATATGTTTCGTATAAAAAGTCGTAATTTTCAAACTAGGAATACGTGCAGAGAGCCAGATTTTGGCTCCAAAATATGGCTCAAGCCTCGATATTGGGATGTTTTGGATATTTTGAAAACTGCATAGAGGTTTGGGACAAATGTGAACAAACGCCGCTTTCAGTACTTCGCATAAGTTGGGTATAAAAAAGTCGTAATTTCAAACTGCAAATACGTGCAGAGAGCCAGAATTTGGCTCCAATATATGGCTTAGGCCTCGAAATTGGGATGTTTGGGATATTTTGAAAACTGCATGGGAGTTTGTGCAAAATGTGACTCACTGCCATTTTAGTACTTGGGATATGTTGGGTATAAAAAGTCGTAATATCAAACTGCGAATACCTGCAGAGAGCCAGAATTTGGCTCTAAAATATGGCTCAGGCACCGAAATTGGGATGTTTGGGATATTTTGAAAACTGCAGGGGGGATTGGGACAAATGTGACCAAAGGCCGCTTTCAGTACTTGGCATATGTTGGGTATAAAAAGTCGTAATATCAAACTGCGAATACGTGCATAAAGCCAGAATTTGGCTCCAAAATATGGCTCAGGCCTCGAAATTGGGATGTTTGAGATATTTTGAAAACTGCAGGGGAGTTTGTGCAAAATGTGACTCACTGCCGCTTTCAGTACTTGTCATATGTAGGGTAAAAAAAGTCGTAATATCAAACTGCGAATACGTACAGAGAGCCAGAATTTGGCTCCAAAATATGGCTCAGGTCTCGATTTTGGGATGTTTGGGATATTTTGAAAACTGCAGTGAGGTTTGGGACAAATGTGACCAAACGCCGCTTTCAGTACTTCGCATATGTTGGGTATAAAAAATTCGTAATTTCAAACTGCGAATACGAGCATAGAGCCAGAATTTGGCTCTAAAATATGGCTCAGGCAAAGAAATTGGGATGTTTGGGATATTTTGAAAACTCCAGGGGGGATTGGGACAAATGTTTACCAAACGCTGCTTTCAGTACTTGGCATATGTTGGGTATATAAAATTCACAATTTAAAACTGCGAATACGTGCAGAAAGCCAGAATTTGCCTCCAAGATATGGCTCAAGCCTCGATATTGGGATGTTTGGGAGATTTTGAAAACTGCAGGGAGGTTTGGGACAAATGTAACCTAACGCCGCTTTCAGTACTTTGCATATGTTGGGTATAAAAAAGTCGTAATTTCAAACTGCGAATACGTGCAGAGAGCCAGAATTTGGCTCCAAAATATGGCTCAGGCCTCGAAATTGGGATGGTTATGATATTTTGAAAACTACAGGGAGTTTCTGCAAAATGTGACTCACTGCCGCGTCCATTATTTGGCATATGTTGCGTATAAAAAGTCGTAATATCAAACTGCGAATACGTGCAGAGAGCCAGAATTTGGCTCTAAAATATGGCTCAGGAACCGAAATTGGGATGTTTGGGATATTTTGAAAACTGCAGGGGAGTTTGTGCAAAATGTGACTCACGGCCATTTCAGTACTTGGCATATGTTGGGTATAAAAAGTCGTAATATCAAACTGCGAATACGTGCATAAAGCCTGAATTTGGCTCCAAAATATGGCTCAGGCCTCGAAATTGGGATGTTTGAAATATTTTGAAAACTGCAGGGGAGTTTGTGCAAAATGTGACTCACTGCCACTTTCAGTACTTGTTATATGTAGGGTAAAAAAAGTCGTAATATCAAACTGCGAATACGTGCAGAGAGCCAGAATTTGGCTCCAAAATATGGCTCAGGTCTCGATATTGGGATGTTTGGTATATTTTGAAAACTGCAGGGATGTTTGGGACAAATGTGACCAAGCGCCGCTTTCAGTACTTCGCATATGTTGGGTATAAAAAAGTCGTAATATCAAACTGCGAATACCTGCAGAGAGCCAGAATTTGGCTCTAAAATATGGCTCAGGCACCGAAATTGGGATGTTTGGGATATTTTGAAAACTCCAGGGGGGATTGGGACAAATGTGACCAAACGCCGCTTTCAGTACTTGGCATATGTTGGGTATATAAAAGTCGAAATTTCAAACTGCGAATACGCGCAGAGAGCCAGAAGTTGACTCCAAGATATGGATCAAGCCTCGATATTGGGATGTTTGGGATATTTTGAAAACTGCAAGGGAGGTTTGGGACAAATGTAACCAAACGCCGCTTTCAGTACTTCGCATATGTTGGGTATAAAAAAGTCGTAATATCAAACTGCGAATACGTGCATAAAGCCAGAATTTGGATCCAAATATGGCTCAGGCCTCGAAATTGGGATGTGTGAGATATTTTGAAACTGCAGGGGAGTTGTGCAAAAATGTGACTCACTGCCGCTTTCAGTACTTGTCATATGTTAGGGTAAAAAAAGTCGTAATATCAACTGCGAATACGTGCAGAGAGCCAGACTTTGGCTCCAAAATATGGCTCAGGTCTCGATATTGGGATGTTTGGGATATTTTGAAAAACTGCAGTGAGGTTTGGGACAAATGTGACCAAACGCCGCTTTCAGTACTTCGCATATGTTGAGTATAAAAATTCGTAATTTCAAACTGCGAATACGTGCAGAGAGCCAGAATTTGGCTCTAAAATATGGCTCAGGCAAAGAAATTGGGATGTTTGGGATATTTTGAAAACTCCAGGGGGGATTGGGACAAATGTGACCAAATGCCGCTTTCAGTACTTGGCATATGTTGGGTATATAAAAGTCACAATTTAAAACTGCGAATACGTGCAGAGAGCCAGAATTTGGCTCCAAGATATGGCTCAAGCCTCGATATTGGGATGTTTGGGATATTTTGAAAACTGCAGGGAGGTTTGGGACAAATGGAACCTAACGCCGCTTTCAGTACTTTGCATTTGTTGGGTATAAGAAAGTCGGAATTTCAAACTGCGAATACGTGCAGAGAGCCAGAATTGGCTCCAAAATATGGCTCAGGCCTCGAAATTGGGATGGTTATGATATTTTGAAAGTAAGTAAGTAATTATCAAAAGAAGGCACCAAACCGGGAAGGCTATGTAGCACCATCAAATACGCAAAATAATCAGGGGCGCTAAATATCACCAAGGATGCCAATACGAGAACAAAAACGCATAAGGCGAACGATATCAAAAGTATCCGAGTCACCAAGAATTCTATCGAGGGATAGGTGACCGCGAGGGGCGTCGGAAAGCAAGACACACGCTCGTCCTGGAGTCAGGACATTCAAGAAGGACATGCACGACCGTAAGAGGGACAATGCAACTAGGACAATAAGGAGCAGGGGCGGCGCTCCATCAAGTGACCATGGGTTAAGCGAGTATGGCCAATACGCAACCTCGCTAGAGCTGTTTCCCACCGCCGGTTACGGTGAAGGAGGACGGCCACGAGGAAACACAACATTTAAGAGTACGTAGCTTGTTACCAGTAACAGACAACCAAAGAAGCCTGCCAACGGGTAAGGACTGAGGAATGGATAACCGGGTAAAAGTCGGAATACGGAATGCCTTTACGAGAGATGGGACAAGAGCGGACAGCTTCCTTAGCGGCAGCATCCGCACGCTCATTTAAAGACACGCCAATATGGCTGGGAACCCAACAAAACTCAACCGACTTAAATTTACTGTGAACGAGAAACAGCCAATGCTGGATCTCGACAACTACCGGATGAACTGGATTAAAGCACCCGAGAGCCATGAGGGCACTACGAGAGTCAACAACAACCACAAAGGAAGACTGACAACGAGAAAGCAGGAGACGAAGAGCATAGAGAATAGCATAAAGTTCCGCTGTAAAGATGCTAGTCTCCGGAGGCAAGCGACACATATAAGTGCGATCAGGAAAAACAACAGAGTAGCCAACACCGTCCGCTGACTTAGACCCATCGGTGAAGACAGAAACGGAGCGGGAGTGAGAAGAAAAGTGCTCGAGGAAAAGGCGTTTTAGAACTGTAGGAGGGGTAAAAGCTTTAGTGATACGAGTCAAGGATGTACAAAACCGCGGAAGAGGGACCCTCCACGGGGGCAAAGAAGGAACAACACGAGGAGAAACATCAGAAATACGAACGGAAAGAGAATCCTGCAGGCGAGATAACCGGACAGAAAGAGGGAGGTGGTGAAGAGGAACAGGAACCGCAGGAGGGGTAAAAGTTAAAGCACGACAGAGACGAGAGGAAGGATGTTGCAAGGACCGCGCAAGATAGCGAAGACAGTAGCGATCACGGCGGTCCTGGAGAGACAGGAAGCCAGTGTCAACATACAAGCTAAGGACGGGAGTCGAACGAAAGGCACCAGAACTGAGGCGCAACCCAGCATGGTGCAAAGCATCAAGACGGCGAAGAGTAGAAGGAGAAGCAGACGAGTAAGCAGGGCAACCATAATCGAGCTTAGACAGGACGAGAGAGGAATGTAAAGCAAGGAGAGTGCGCCTATCTGCCCCCCAAGAAGTATGGGACAAGACCCGAAGGAGGGTAAGGGACTTAGAGCACTCAACACGGAGGTAAGAGATATGGGGAGACCAAGACAAACGAGTGTCAAGGAATAACCCCAAAAGCTTCGCGGAATCTTTGTATTCAAGGGGATGACCATAAAGTGACAAAGAGGGACGAAGAACAACCCGTTTCCGCGTAAAAGTCATGGCACAAGTCTTAGAAGTAGAGAACTTGAAGCCATGACCTGTGGCCCAAGACGACACGGCATCAATCGCAAGTTGAAGCCGGCGTTGAAGGAGAGGCGAATCATCACCCTGACAACAAAGGGTAAGATCATCGACATAGAGAGCGGAGAAGACACCAGAAGGAAGAGAGGAAAGAAGACCATTGAGGGCAACCAGAAAAAGAGTAGTGCTCAGAACACTACCCTGGGGCACACCTTCGTATTGCTGAAAAGAGGGAGAGAGAGCGGTACCAAGGCGCACCCGAAAGGAACGACGAGAGAGGAAGCTGCTGAGAAAGAGAGGGAGATGACCACGAAGGCCAAAAGAATGAAGTTGAGATAGGATATGATAACGCCAAGTGGTGTCGTAAGCCTTTTCTAGGTCAAAAAGGACGGCAACAACGGAGGTCTTCGCAGCAAAAGCAGTACGTATATAGACCTCCAAGTTCACCAGGACATCTGTCGTGCTGCGGCACTTGCGGAAACCAAATTGAGAAGGGGAGAGGAGGTGATGGTGTTCCAGGAACCACATCAGACGAACGTTAACCATACGTTCAAAGAGTTTGCAGACACAACTTGTGAGAGCAATAGGGCGAAAGTCCTTAGGGGAAGTACCCAGAGACCCCGGTTTGCGAACAGGGAGGACAACGGCATCGAGCCAGTCCTCAGGGACTGACGACGACTCCCAGATCCGATTATACAGACTCAGTAAATACTGAGACGTGCTCGGAGGGAGATGGCGAAGCATCTCATAATGAATACCATCGGAGCCCGCCGCCGTAGAACCGCAGAGGGCCAGGGCAGAACGAAGTTCAGAGAGAGAGAAGGGATCATTATAGGGAAGCTGAAGATGAGTGCAGAAATCTAAAGGACGAGACTCAAGGACAGGTTTACGAAGAAGGAAAGATTGGGGAAGATGAAGACCAGAGCTAACAGAAGAAAAGTGGGAACCCAGTTCGGAAGCGACCTGCAACGGGTCCGCCACAAGAGTATCATGGAGGTGAAGGACCGGTGAAACATCGGGAACGAACTTACCCGCTATCTTGCGGATACGCTTCCAGATCTGGGCCAGAGGGGTTTCGGACGTAATTGTCGAGACATAAGATGCCCAACATTCACGTTTAGCCGTACGGATGGCCCTACGGGCCACCGCACTCGCTTTCCGAAAGAAAAGAAAAGAATCGGTCGTCTGCCTACGGCGGTGCTTCTTCCAGGCTGCACGCTTACAGCGGACAGCCCGAGCACAGTCCGCATTCCACCAGGGAACGCACTTCCGTGGACCCGAGAGGAAGAGCGAGGAATAGAGCGGAGGGCAGCGTCGAAGACAGTGTCATGAAAAAGGAGGAGAGCGCGAGAGAGGGGCAGAAGGGAGAGGTCAGAGAGAGTAGCACTGAGGGAAAATAGGGTCCAGTCCGCCTTAGCAAACTGCCACCTAGGGAAAGAGAGGGAAGGGCGAAAAGAGAAAAAGGAAACAAGGATGGGGAAATGATCACTTCCATGGAGGTCATCAAGAACCTGCCATGTGAAATCTAAGTAAAGAGAAGAAGAGCAGAGAGAAAGATCAAGACAAGAAAGGGTACGAGTTCGAGAGTCCAAATGAGTGGGCTCACCAGAATTCAGAAGAGACAGGGAAGAAGAGAGGAGAAACGGCTCAAGGAGGCGACCCCGGGTATTCGTCAGAACGTCACCCCAAAGAGAATGACGACAATTGAAGTCACCCAGCAGGAGCACAGGCTCCGGCAAGGAGTCTAGGAGGTGTTTCAAATCAGGAAGAGAGAGCGGGACACTCGGGGGGAGATAAATGGAACAAACTGTGTACCATTTCCCCACAAAGATACGAGCAGCAGAACAATGGAGAGGCGAAGGAAAAAGTAAAGGAACAAAGGGAACATCAGCCCGAATCAAGAGAGCAGAAGAATTAGAAGCCCCAGCAATGGCTGGGGGGGGGGAGAGAAAGGAATAGCCACGAAAACGACCAGGACGAGCACCAAGCATCGGCTCCTGGAGACAGACACAAAGGGGCGAAAACCGCGAAACCAGAAGTTGGAGTTCGAGGAAATTGGCGTAATAACCTCGAACGTTCCATTGAAGAATGGACAACGACGAGAAGAGAAAGGACAAAAACAGAGAACAAGGAAGAAACAAAGGCGAAAGACCAACAGAGCACGTTAAAGAATATCAGGGTCGGGATCAGGGTCAGCAAAGTCAGGGTTAGGGGGCATGGGTAAACTGAGCAAAGACGGAGGGAAGGAAACGGGAGAACAGATCAGAGGTGGGCGGGCAGGGTCCGGAGGAGGAGGAGGAGGAGGAGGAGGAGACAACGGAGAGGAGCAGTCAAGGACAGCAGCAGGAAGAGGGGGAGTAGAAAGAGAGGAGCGCACCCCAGCAAGAGCAGCAACCGAAAGGGAAGCAGGGGCCAAAGAAACCTCCATAGCGGGAACAGGGGGCGCAAGCACTGAAACGGGAGTGGAAGGAGCAACAGAGCCAGAAGGAGGAGCTGAGGAAGAAAGCGAAGCCTTCTTACCCGCCGGGGAAGAGGAAGGAGAGGAGCCAGGCTTACGCTTCTGACTTAAAGAGACCGGTGTCCCAGCAACTACGTACCGGGCAACGGATTCCAGTGTCTCAACAGGAGAAGCCGAACGAGAGCACACACGACGGCCGTTAGGAGAGCGATGGACATCCGCCCGCACCGACAGGCGGCGGGGAGAGCCGATAGATGGAGGAAGAGGATGGGAAGGAGGATCGGAGGGGGACGAGGAAGGAGACACAGAAGACACGACAGACCGGGTAGAAGGAAGGGGAACCCCAGACAGAGGACCAGGAGGAGGATCCTTCGGGAGAGAACCCAAAGGGACAGAGGAGGGGGCAGTGGGCGCATCAGGGTCCAAGGCCTGGAAACGGTTGTGAGTCTGAGGAAGGCGGGAAGGACGAGGAGAGGAAGAGCGCAACACGCGAGCATAAGAGATATTAGCATAAGGCGGGAGCCGGCGAACCTGGCGCCTCGCCTCAGGAAAAGATAAACGCTCCCGGTGCTTCAAGTTGAGGACGGCTGCCTCAAGCTTGTAATGGACACACGCACGGGAGAAGGTAGGATGGGCCTCACCGCAGTTGAGGCAACGAGCCTGGGGAGAAGCGCACTCCGACTTAGAGTGACCTTCGCCACCACACAAAGGACAGAGAGAGACAGTCCCGGAGCAGCGGAGGGCACCATGCCCAAACCTCCAGCACTTGTTGCAGAGCCGAGGAGAAGGAATGTACTCCTGGACAGAGCACCTGGCACCAGCAAGAATGACAGAGGGTGGAAGGGTCCTACCATCAAAGGTAATCTTCACAACCCGGAGGGGTTGACGGCGACTACCACGAGGGGGACGAGTAAACGTGTCCACCTGGAGAATAGAATGGCCCTGGGCAGCGAGGATATGTCGAATATCGTCGTGGCAGTCGCGTAGGTCCCGAACACCGGTCGCAACATGGGGCGGGAGCAAAATAGTGCCAACACTGGCATTCAACTGAACGTTCTTCGAGACCCGAACGGGGGTCTCGCCAAGGCAGGATAAGGCAGCCAAGCGGGAAGCAGCATCCTGAGAAGGAGCAGCAACGACACGCGTACCGAGACGAGTGGGGTTAAAAGTAATGGAGGCATCCACGGAATCAATGAGATGTCGATGAAGGGAGAAATCGTCAGGAGGCGCAGAATCAAGAGGGAGGAGATCAAAATATTTGGCCCACGAAGCGGGACCAAACAAGGCTTGATAGGTAGCAGAACTGGAAGGAATCGAGCGAGGGCGGCCGTGACGAGAACGGCGGTGAGAACCCCCAGAGAGAGAGGGGTTAAAAGGCGCAGTAGTTACAACTAGAGAAGGAGCCGCGCCAGGGGACGAGGTAGTCACCACTGGGGGCTTGGGGCTCGACCCAACCACAGAGGAGGGAGGGGAGCCAGGGGAAGGAGTCAGAGAGGCCAAAGGAGGAGCAAGGTCGGGGCCCAATGCAGCGGAGGCTACAGAGCCCGGTCTTCCAATACGGACCGACTCGGGGGCTTGGTCGCCCACCCCACGAGCCTGAAAAGGTAAGCCAGAAGCAGCCGAAACAGGGGTTATCATCTTGACGAAATTACGAATTCACTCACGAATGTGCCCCCACACCCACCATGGAGCCACAATTAGAGGCAGGACACCCAACAAGAAGCTATCGCCGATCTTGTCGGGGCCTCCTAGGGGTGCGTCGTGAGTATACGCCCCACAAACGCCACCTTAAGAAACCGACAGTCCGTCGAGATCGGGTTCAGTGACGAAGTGGGGATTGACAATAAAAGGTTCCCCTCGCTCTCGACGTCGGGTACTGCAGTTCTACGGGTGCAAGAGTATGCCTCCTCAAGCACCCGGGCGTCAAAGTAGAAGAAGTCCAAGGGAAGAACCAGAACGAGCAAAAGGTCGGCAGGAAACGGCAAGCAGATAGGAGAAGAGGGGGGAGAAAAACGAAACAGAAGGAAAAGGAAAAGATGCCCAGCAGAATTGGAGAGGACGGCAGCAGGAGCACAAGGCTAGAAAAGGACAGAGGACTGTCCCAAGGAGCATCACACTCCGGCAGCCGCCCACTAAGCCCCCAGACGGCGACAACGAGCTGAGCGGGGAGGGGGTGATATTTTGAAAACTGCAGGGGAGTTTCTGCAAAATGTGACTCACTGCCGCGTCCATTATTTGGCATATGTTGGGTATAAAAATTCGTAATATCAAACTGCGAATACGTGCAGAGAGCCAGAATTTGGCTCTAAAATATGGCTCAGGAACCGAAATTGCGATGTTTGGGATATTTTGAAAACTGCAGGGGGGATTGGGACAAATGTGACCAAACGCCTCTTTCAGTACTTCGCATATGTTGGGTATAAAAAAGTCGTAATTTCAAACTGCGAAAACATCCAGATAACCAGAATTTGGCTCCAAAATATGGCTCAGGCCTCGAAATGGGGATGTTTATGATATTTTGAAAACTGCAGGGGAGTTTGTGCAAAATGTGACTCACTGCCGCGTCCATTACTTGGCATATGTTGGGTATAAAAAGTCGTAATAACAAACTGTGAATACGTGCAGAGAGCCAGAATTTGGCTCTAAAATATGGCTCAGGCACCAAAATTGGGATGTTTGGGATATTTTGAAAACTGCAGGGGGGATTGGGACAAATGTGACCAAACGTCGCTTTCAGTACTTCGCAAATGTTGGGTATAAAAAAGTCGTAATTTCAAACTGCGAATACGTGCAGAGAGCCAGAATTTGGCTCCAATATATGACTCAGGCCTCGAAATTGAGATGTTTGGGATATTTTGAAAACTGCAGGGGGGATTGGGACAAATGTGACCAAACGTCGCTTTCAGTACTTCGCATATGTTGGGTATAAAAAAGTCGTAATAACAAACTGCGAATACATGCAGAGAGCTAGAGTTTGGCTCCAAAATATGGCTCAGGCACCGAAATTGGGATGTTTGGCATATTTTGAAAACTGCAGGGGGGATTGGGACAAATGTGACCAAATGCCGCTTTCATTACTTGGCATATGTTGGGTATAAAAAAGTCGCAATTTCAAACTGCGAATACGTTCAGAGAGCCAGAATTTGACTCCAAAATATGGCTCAGGCCTCAAAGTTGGGATATTTTGAAAACTGCAGGGGAGTTTGTGCAAAATGTGACTCACTGCCGCTTTCAGGACTTGGCATATGTTGGGTATAATAAGTCGTAATTTCGAACTGAGAATACGTGCAGAAAGCTAGAGTTTGGCTCCAAAATATGGCTCAGGCCTCGATATTGGGATGTTTGGGATATTTTGAAAACTGCAGGGGTGATTGGGACAAATGTGACCAAACGCCGCTTTTCAGCACTTGGCATAAGTTGGGTATAAAAAAGTCGTAATTTCAAACTGCGAATACGTGCATAAAGCCAGAATTTGGCTCCAAAATATGGCTCAGGCCTCGAAATTGGGATGTTTGAGATATTTTGAAAACTGCAGGGGGGATTGGGACAAATGTGACTCACTGTCGCTTTCAGTACTTGGCATATGTTGGGTATAAAAAGTCGTAATATCAAACTGTGAATACGTGCAGAGAGCCAGAATTTGGCTCCAAAATATGGCTCAGGTCTCGATATTGGGATGTTTGGGATATTTTGAAAACTGCAGGGGGGATTGGGACAAATGTGACCAAACGCCGCTTTCAGTACTTCGCATATGTTGGGTATAAAAAAGTCGTAATATCAAACTGCGAATACCTGCAGAGAGCCAGAATTTGGCTCTAAAATATGGCTCAGGCACCGAAATTGGGATGTTTGGGATATTTTGAAAACTCCAGGGGGATTGGGACAAATGTAACCAAACGCCGCTTTCAGTACTTGGCATATGTTGGGTATATAAAAGTCGCAATTTCAAACTGTGAATACCTGCAGAGAGCCAGAATTTGACTCCAAGATATGGCTCAAGCCTCGATATTGGGATGTTTGGGATATTTTGAAAACTGCAGGGAGGTTTGGGACAAATGTAACCAAACGCCGCTTTCAGTACTTCGCATATGTTGGGTATAAAAAAGTCGTAATTTCAAACTGCGAATACGTGCAGAGAGCCAGAATTTGGCTCCAAAATATGGCTCAGGCCTCGAAATTGGGATGTTTATGATATTTTGAAAACTGCAGGGGAGTTTGTGCAAAATGTGACTCACTGCCGTGTCCATTATTTGGCATATGTTGGGTATAAAAAGTCGTAATATCAAACTGCGAATACGTGCAGAGAGCCAGAATTTGGCTCTAAAATATGGCTCAGGAACCGAAATTGGGATGTTAGGGATATTTTGAAAACTCCAGGGGGGATTGGGACAAATGTGACCAAACGCCGCTTTTAGTACTTGGCATATGTTGGGTATAAAAAATTCGTAATTTCAAACTGCGAATATGTGCAGAGAGCCAGAATTTGGCTCCAATATATAGCTTAGGCCTCGAAATTGGGATGTTTGGGATATTTTGAAAACTGCATGGGAGTTTGTGCAAAATGTGACTCACTGCCATTTCAGTACTTGGCATATGTTGGGTATAAAAAGTCGTAATATCAAACTGCAAAAACGTGCATAAAGCCAGAATTTGCCTCCAAAATATGGCTCAGGCCTCGAAATTGGGATGTTTGAAATATTTTGAAAACTGCAGGGGAGTTTGTGCAAAATGTGAATCACTGCCGCTTTCAGTACTTGTTATATGTAGGGTAAAAAAAGTCGTAATATCATAATGCGAATACGTGCAGAGAGCCAGAATTTGGCTCCAAAATATGGCTCAGGTCTCGATATTGGGATGTTTGGGATATTTTGAAAACAGCAGGGGGGATTGGGACAAATGTGACCAAACGCCGCTTTCAGTACTTGGCATATGTTGGGTATAAAAAAGTGGCAATTTCAAACTGCGAATACGTGCAGAGAGCCAGAATTTGGCTCCAAAATATAACTCAAGCCTCGATATTGGGATGTTTGGGATATTTTGAAAACTGCTGGGAGGTTTGGGACAAATGTAACCAAACGCCGCTTTCAGTACTTCGCATATGTTGGGTATAAAAAAGTCGTAATTTCAAACTGCGAATACGTGCAGAGAGCTAGAGTTTGGCTCCAAAATATGGCTCAGGCCTCGGTATTGGGATGTTTGGGATATTTTGAAAACTGCAGAGGGGATTGGGACAAATGTGACCAAACGCCGCTTTTCAGCACTTGGCATATGTTGGGTATAAAAAAGTCGTAACTTCAAACTGCGAATACGTGCATAAAGCCAGAATTTGGCTCCAAAATATGGCTCAGGCGTCGAAATTGGGATGTTTGAGATATTTTGAAAACTGCAGGGGGTATTGGGACAAATGAGACTCACTGTCGCTTTCAGTACTTGGCATATGTTGGGTATAAAAAGTCGTAATATCAAACTGCGAATACGTGCATAAAGCCAGAATTTGGCTCCAAAATATGACTCAGGCCTCGAAATAGGGATGTTTGAGATATTTTGAAAACTGCAGGGGAGTTTGTGCAAAATGTGACTCACTGCCGCTTTCAGTACTTGTCATATGTAGGGTAAAATTCGTAATATCAAACTGCGAATACGTGCAGAGAGCGAGAATTTGGCTCCAAAATATGGCTCAGGTCTCGATATTGGGATGTTTGGGATATTTTGAAAAATGCAGGTAGGTTTGGGACAAATGTGACCAAACGCCGCTTGCAGTACTTCGCATATGTTGGGTATAAAAAAGTCGTAATTTCAAACTGCGAATACGTGCAGAGAGCCAGAATTTGGCTCTAAAATATGGCTCAGGCAAAGAAATTGGGATGTTTGGGATATTTTGAAAACTCCAGGGGGGATTGGGACAAATGTGACCAAACGCCGCTTTCAGTACTTGGCATATGTTGGGTATATAAAAGTCGCAATTTCAAACTGCGAATACGTGCAGAGAGCCAGAATTTGGCTCCAAGATATGGCTCAAGCCTCGATATTGGGATGTTTGGGATATTTTGAAAACTGCAGGGAGGTTTGGGACAAATGTAACCAAACGCCGCTTTCAGTACTTCGCATATGTTGGGTATAAAAAAGTCATAATTTCAAACTGCGAATACGTGCAGAGAGCCAGAATTTGGCTCCAAAATATGGCTCAGGCCTCGAAATTAGGATGTTTATGATATTTTGAAAACTGCAGGGGAGTTTTTGCAAAATGTGACTCACTGCCGTGTCCATTATTTGGCATATGTTGGGTATAAAAAGTCGTAATATCAAGCTGCGAATACGTGCAGAGAGCCAGAATTTGGCTCTAAAATATGGCTCAGGAACCGAAATTGGGATGTTTGGGATATTTTGAAAACTGCAGGGGGGATTGGGACAAATGTGACCAAACGCCGCTTTCAGTACTTCGCATATGTTGGGTATAAAAAAGTCGTAATTTCAAACTGCGAATACGTGCAGAGAACTAGAATTTGGCTCCAAAATATGGCTCAGGCCTCGAAATTGGGATGTTTATGATATTTTGAAAACTGCAGGGGAGTTTGTGCAAAATGTGACTCACTGCCGCATCCATTACTTGGCATATGTTGGGTATAAAAAGTTTAATATCAAACTGCGAATACGTGCAGAGAGCCAGAATTTGGCTCTAAAATATGGCTCAGGCACCGAAATTGGGATGTTTGGGATATTTTGAAAACTGCAGGGGGGATTGGGACAAATGTGACCAAACGTCGCTTTCAGTACTTTGCATATGATGGGTGTAAAAAAGTCGTAATTTCAAACTGCGAATACGTGCAGAGAGCCTGAAGGTTGGCTCCAAAATATGCCTCAGGCCTCGAAATTGGGATGTTTGGGGATATTTTGAAAACTGCAGGGGAGTTTGTGCAAAATGTGACTCATTGCCGCTTTCATTACTTGGCATATGTTTGGTATAATAAGTCGTAATTTCGAACTGCGAATACGTGCAGAGAGCTAGAGTTTGGCTCCAAAACATGGCTCAGGCCTCGATATTGGGATGTTGGGATATTTTGAAAACTGCAGGGGGGATTGGGACAAATGTGACTCACTGTCGCTTTCAGTACTTGGCATATGTTGGGTATAAAAGTCGTAATATCAAACTGCGAATACGTGCATAAAGCCAGAATTTGGCTCCAAAATATGGCTCAGGCCTCGAAATAGGGATGTTTGAGATATTTTGAAAACTGCAGGGAGTTTGTGCAAAATGTGACTCACTGCCGCTTTCAGTACTTGTCATATGTAGGGTAAAAAAAGTCGTAATATCAAACTGCGAATACGTGCAGAGAGCCACGAATTTGGCTCCAAATATGGCTCAGGTCTCGATATTGGGATGTTTGGGATATTTGAAAACTGCAGGTGAGGTTTGGGACAAATGTGACCAACGCCGCTTTCAAGTACTTCGCATATGTTGGGTATAAAAAAGTCGTAATTTCAAACTGCGAATACGTGCAGAGAGCCAGAATTTGGCTCCAAAATATGGCTCAGGCCTCGAAATTAGGATGTTTATGATATTTTGAAAACTGCAGGGGAGTTTGGTGCAAAATGTGACTCACTGCCGTGTCCATTATTTGGCATATGTTGGGTATAAAAAGTCGTAATATCAAGCTGCGAAAACGTGCAGAGAGCCAGAATTTGGCTCTAAAATATGGCTCAGGAACCGAAATTGGAATGTTTGGGATAGTTTTGAAAACTGCAGGGGGGATTGGGACAAATATGACCAAAACGCCGCTTTCAGTACTTCGCATATGTTGGGAATAAAAAAGTCGTAATATCAAACTGCGAATACGTGCAGAGAGCCAGAATTTGGCTCTAAAATATGGCTCAGGCAAAGAAATTTGGATATTTGGGATATTTTGACAACTCCAGGGGGGATTTTGACAAATGTGACCAAACGCCGCAATTAGTAATTGGCATAAGTTGGGTATAAAAAAGTCGCAATTTCAAACTGCGAATACGTGCAGAGAGCCAGAATTTGGCTCCAAATTATGGTTCAAGCCTCGATATTGGGATGTTTGGAATATTTTGAAACTGCAGGGAGGTTTGGGACAAATGTAACCAAACGCCGCTTCAGTACTTCGCATATGTTGGGTATAAAAAATTCGTAATTTCAAACTGCGAATACGTGCAGAGAGCAGAATTTGGCTCCAAAATATGGCTCAGGCCTCGAAATTGGGATGTTTATGATATTTTGAAAACTGCAGGGGTGTTAGTGCAAAATGTGACTCACTGCCGTGTCCATTATTTGTCATATGTTGGGTATAAAAAGTCGTAATATCAAACTGCGAATACGTGCAGAGAGCCAGAATTTGGCTCTAAAATATGGCTCAGGAACCGAAATTGGGATGTTTGGGATATTTTGAAAACTGCAGGGGAGTTTGTGCAAAATGTGACTAATTGCCGCTTTCATTACTTGGCATATGTTGGGTATAATAAGTCGTAATTTCGAACTGAGAATACGTGCAGAGAGCTTGAGTTTGGCTCCAAAATATGGCTCTGGCCTCGATATTGGGATGTTTGGGATATTTTGAAAACTGCAGTGGGGATTGGGACAAATGTGACCAAACGCCGCTTTTCAGCACTTGGCATATGTTGGGTATATAAAAGTCGCAATTTCAAACTGCGAATACGTGCAGAGAGCCAGAATTTGGCTCCAAGATATGGCTCAAGCCTCGATATTGGGATGTTTGGGATATTTTGAAAACTGCAGGGAGGTTTGGGACAAATGTGACCAACGCCGCTTTCAGTACTTCGCATATGTTGGGTATAAAAAAGTCGTAATTTCAAACAGCGAATACGTGCAGAGAACTAGAATTTGGCTCCAAAATATGGCTCAGGCCTCGAAATTGGGATGTTTATGATATTTTGAAAACTGCAGGGGAGTTTGTGCAAAATGTGACTCACTGCCGCATCCATTACTTGGCATATGTTGGGTATAAAAAGTCTAATATCAAACTGCGAATACGTGCAGAGAGCCAGAATTTGGCTCTAAAATATGGCTCAGGCACCGAAATTGGGATGTTTGGGATATTTTGAAAACTGCAGGGGGGATTGGGACAAATGTGACCAAACGTCGCTTTCAGTACTTTGCATATGATGGGTGTAAAAAAGTCGTAATTTCAAACTGCGAATACGTGCAGAGAGCCTGAAGTTGGCTCCAAAATATGCCTCAGGCCTCGAAATTGGGATGTTTGGGATATTTTGAAAACTGCAGGGGAGTTGTGCAAAATGTGACTCATTGCCGCTTTCATTACTTGGCATATGTTTGGTATAATAAGTCGTAATTTCGAACTGCGAATACGTGCAGAGAGCTAGAGTTTGGCTCCAAAACATGGCTCAGGCCTCGATATTGGGATGTTTGGGATATTTTGAAAACTGCAGGGGGGATTGGGACAAATGTGACTCACTGTCGCTTTCAGTACTTGGCATATGTTGGGTATAAAAAGTCGTAATATCAAACTGCAAATACGTGCATAAAGCCAGAATTTGGCTCCAAAATATGGCTCAGGCCTCGAAAAAGGGATGTTTGAGATATTTTGAAAACTGCAGGGGAGTTTGTGCAAAATGTGACTCACTGCCGCTTTCAGTACTTGTCATATGTAGGGTAAAAAAAGTCGTAATATCAAACTGCGAATACGTGCAGAGAGCCAGAATTTGGCTCCAAAATATGGCTCAGGTCTCGATATTGGGATGTTTGGGATATTTTGAAAACTGCAGGGAGGTTTGGGACAAATGTGACCAAACGCCGCTTTCAGTACTTCGCATATGTTGGGTATAAAAAAGTCGTAATTTCAAACTGCGAATACGTGCAGAGAGCCAGAATTTGGCTCCAAAATATGGCTCAGGCCTCGAAATTAGGATGTTTATGATATTTTGAAAACTGCAGGGGAGTTTGTGCAAAATGTGACTCACTGCCGTGTCCATTATTTGGCATATGTTGGTATAAAAAGTCGTAATATCAAGCTGCGAAAACGTGCAGAGAGCCAGAATTTGGCTCTAAAATATGGCTCAGGAACCGAAATTGGAATGTTTGGGATAGTTTGAAAACTGCAGGGGGGATTGGGACAAATATGACCAAACGCCGCTTTCAGTACTTCGCATATGTTGGGTATAAAAAAGTCGTAATTTCAAACTGCAAATACGTGCAGAGAACCAGAATTTGGCTCCAAAATATGGCTCAGGCCTCGAAATTGGGATGTTTATGATATTTTGAAAACTGCAGGGGAGTTTGTGCAAAATGTGACTCACTGCCTCATCCATTACTTGGCATATGTTGGGTATAAAAAGTCTAATATCAAACTGCGAATACGCGCAGAGAGCCAGAATTTGGCTCCAAAATATGGCTCAGGTCTCGATATTGGGATGTTTGGGATATTTTGAAAACTGCAGGGAGGTTTGGGACAAATGTGACCAAACGCCGCTTTCAGTACTTCGCATATGTTGGGTATAAAAAAGTCGTAATTTCAAACTGCGAATACGTGCAGAGAGCCAGAATTTGGCTCTAAAATATGGCTCAGGCAAAGAAATTTGGATATTTGGGATATTTTGACAACTCCAGGGGGGATTTTGACAAATGTGACCAAACGCCGCTATTAGTAATTGGCATAAGTTGGGTATAAAAAAGTCGCAATTTCAAACTGCGAATACGTGCAGAGAGCCAGAATTTGGCTCCAAATTATGGTTCAAGCCTCGATATTGGGATGTTTGGAATATTTTGAAAACTGCAGGGAGGTTTGGGACAAATGTAACCAAACGCCGCTTTCAGTACTTCGCATATGTTGGGTATAAAAAAGTCGTAATTTCAAACTGCGAATACGTGCAGACAGCCAGAATTTGGCTCCAAAATATGGCTCAGGCCTCGAAATTGGGATGTTTATGATATTTTGAAAACTGCAGGGGTGTTTGTGCAAAATGTGACTCACTGCCGTGTCCATTATTTGGCATATGTTGGGTATAAAAAGTCGTAATATCAAACTGCGAATACGTGCAGAGAGCCAGAATTTGGCTCTAAAATATGGCTCAGGAACCGAAATTGGGATGTTTGGGATATTTTGAAAACTGCAGGGGAGTTTGTGCAAAATGTGACTATTTGCCGCTTTCATTACTTGGCATATGTTGGGTATAATAAGTCGTAATTTCGAACTGAGAATACGTGCAGAGAGCTTGAGTTTGGCTCCAAAATATGGCTCTGGCCTCGATATTGGGATGTTTGGGATATTTTGAAAACTGCAGGGGGGATTGGGACAAATGTGACCAAACGCCGCTTTTCAGCACTTGGCATATGTTGGGTATAAAAAAGTCGTAATTTCAAACTTCGAATACGTGCATAAAGCCAGAATTTGGCTCCAAAATATGGCTCAGGCCTCGAAATTGGGATGTTTGAGATATTTTGTAAACTGCAGGGGGGATTGGGACAAATGTGACTCACTGTCGCTTTCAGTACTTGGCATATGTTGGGTATAAAAAGTCGTAATATCAAACTGCGAATACGTGCATGAAGCCAGAATTTGGCTCCAAAATATGGCTCAGGCCTCGAAATAGCGATGTTTGAGACATTTTGAAAACTGCAGGGGAGTTTGTGCCAAATGTGACTCACTGCCGCTTTCAGTACTTGTCATATGTAGGGTAAAAAAAGTCGTAATATCAAACTGCGAATACGTGCAGAGAGCCAGAATTTGGCTCCAAAATATGGCTCAGGTCTCGATATTGGGATGTTTGGGATATTTTGAAAACTGCAGGGAGGTTTGGGACAAATGTGACCAAACGCCGCTTTCAGTACTTCGCATATGTTGGGTATAAAAAAGTCGTAATTTCGAACTGCGAATACGTGCAGAGAGCCAGAATTTGGCTCTAAAATATGGCTCAGGCAAAGAAATTGGGATGTTTGGGATATTTTGAAAACTCCAGGGGGGATTGGGACAAATGTGACCAAACGCCGCTTTTAGTACTTGGCATATGTTGGGTATATAAAAGTCGCAATTTCAAACTGTGAATACGTGCAGAGAGCCAGAATTTGGCTCCAAGATATGGCTCAAGCCTCGATATTGGGATGTTTTGAATATTTTGAAAACTGCAGGGAGGTTTGGGATAAATGTGACCAAACGCCGCTTTCAGTACTTGGCATATGTTGGGTATAAAAAAGTGGCAATTTCAAACTGCGAATACGTGCAGAGAGCCAGAGTTTGGCTCCAAAATATGGCTCAAGCCTCGATATTATGATGTTTGGGATATTTTGAAAACTGCAGGGAGGTTTGGGACAAATGTAACCAAACGCCGCTTTCAGTACTTCACATATGCTGGGTATAAAAAAGTCGTAATTTCAAACTGCGAATACGTGCAGAGAGCCAGAAGTTGGCTCCAAAATATGGCTCAGGCCTCGAAATTGGGATGTTTGGGATATTTTGAAAACTACAGGGGAGTTTGTGCAAAATGTGACTCATTGCCGCTTTCATTACTTGGCATATGTTGGGTATAAAAAGTCGTAATTTCAAACTGCGAATACGTGCAGAGAGCCAGAATTTGGCTCCAAAATATGGCTCAGGCCTCGAAATTAGGATGTTTATGATATTTTGAAAACTGCAGGGGAGTTTTGTGCAAAATGTGACTCACTGCCGTGTCCATTATTTGGCATATGTTGGGTATAAAAAGTCGTAATATCAAGCTGCGAATACGTGCAGAGAGCCAGAATTTGGCTCTAAAATATGGCTCAGGAACCGAAATTGGAATGTTTGGGATAGTTTGAAAACTGCAGGGGGGATTGGGACAAATGTGACCAAATGCCGCTTTCAGTACTTCGCATATGTTGGGTATAAAAAAGTCGTAATTTCAAACTGCAAATACGTGCAGAGAACCAGAATTTGGCTCCAAAATATGGCTCAGGCCTCGAAATTGGGATGTTTATGATATTTTGAAAACTGTAGAGGAGTTTGTGCAAAATGTGACTCACTGCCGCATCCATTACTTGGCATATGTTGGGTATAAAAAGTCTAATATCAAACTGCGAATACGTGCAGAGAGCCAGAATTTGGCTCTAAAATATGGCTCAGGCAAAGAAATTTGGATATTTGGGATATTTTGAAAACTCCAGGGGGATTTTGACAAATGTGACCAAACGCCGCTATTAGTTATTGGCATATGTTGGGTATATAAAAGTCGCAATTTCAAACTGGGAATACGTGCAGAGAGCCAGAATTTGGCTCCAAATTATGGTTCTAGCCTCGATATTGGGATGTTTGGAATATTTTGAAAACTGCAGGGAGGTTTGGGACAAATGTAACCAAACGCCGCTTTCAGTACTTCGCATATGTTGGGTATAAAAAATTCGTAATTTCAAACTGCGAATACGTGCAGAGAGCCAGAATTTGGCTCCAAAATATGGCTCAGGCCTCGAAATTGGGATGTTTATGATATTTGAAAAATGCAGGGGTGTTTGTGCAAAATGTGACTCACTGCCGTGTCCATTATTTGGCATATGTTGGGTATAAAAAGTCGTAATATCAAACTGCGAATACGTGCAGAGAGCCAGAATTTGGCTCTAAAATATGGCTCAGGAACCGAAATTGGGATGTTTGGGATATTTTGAAAACTGCAGGGGAGTTTGTGCAAAATGTGACTCATTGCCGCTTTCATTACTTGGCATATGTTGGGTATAATAAGTCGTAATTTCGAACTGAGAATACGTGCAGAGAGCTTGAGTTTAGCTCCAAAATATGGCTCAGGCCTCGATATTGGGATGTTTGGGATATTTTGAAAACTGCAGGGGGGATTGGGACAAATGTGACCAAACGCCGCTTTTCAGCACTTGGCATATGTTGGGTATAAAAAAGTCGTAATTTCAAACTTCGAATACGTGCATAAAGCCAGAATTTTGCTCCAAAATATGGCTCAGGCCTCGAAATTGGGATGTTTGAGATATTTTGTAAACTGCAGGGGGAATTGGGACAAATGTGACTCACTGTCGCTCTCAGTACTTGGCATATGTTGGGTATAAAAAGTCGTAATATCAAACTGCGAATACGTGCATAAAGCCAGAATTTGGCTCCAAAATATGGCTCAGGCCTCGAAATAGCGATGTTTGAGACATTTTGAAAACTGCAGGGGAGTTTGTGCAAAATGTGACTCACTGCCGCTTTCAGTACTTGTCATATGTAGGGTAAAAAAAGTCGTAATATCAAACTGCGAATACGTGCAGAGAGCCAGAATTTGGCTCCAAAATATGGCTCAGGTCTCGATATTGGGATGTTTGGGATATTTTGAAAACTGCAGGGGGGATTGGGACAAATGTGACCAAACGCCGCTTTTAGTACTTGGCATATGTTGGGTATATAAAAGTCGCAATTTCAAACTGTGAATACGTGCAGAGAGCCAGAATTTGGCTCCAAGATATGGCTCTAGCCTCGATATTGGGATGTTTGGAATATTTTGAAAACTGCAGGGAGGTTTGGGATAAATGTGACCAAACGCCGCTTTCAGTACTTCTCATATGTTGGGTATAAAAAAGTCGTAATTTCAAACTGCGAATATGTGCAGAGAGCCAGAATTTGGCTCCAATATATGGCTTAGGCCTCGAAATTGGGATGTTTGGGATATTTTGAAAACTGCATGGGAGTTTGTGCAAAATGTGACTCACTGCCATTTCAGTACTTGGCATATGTTGGGTATAAAAAGTCGTAATATCAAACTGCGAATACGTGCATAAAGCCAGAATTTGGCTCCAAAATATGGCTCAGGCCTCGAAATAGCGATGTTTGAGACATTTTGAAAACTGCAGGGGAGTTTGTGCAAAATGTGAATCACTGCCGCTTTCAGTACATGATATATGTAGGATAAAAAAAGTCGTAATATCAAACTGCGAATACGTGCAGAGAGCCAGAGTTTGGCTCCAAAATATGGCTCAAGCCTCGATATTGGGATGTTTTGGATATTTTGAAAACTGCAGGGAGGTTTGGGACAAATGTAACCAAACGCCGCTTTCAGTACTTCACATATGTTGGGTATAAAAAAGTCGTAATTTCAAACTGCGAATACGTGCAGAGAGCCAGAATTTGGCTCCAAAATATGGCTCAGGCCTCGAAATTAGGATGTTGATGATATTTTGAAAACTGCAGGGGAGTTTGTACAAAATGTGACTCACTGCCGTGTCCATTATTTGGCATATGTTGGGTATAAAAAGTCGTAATATCAAGCTGTGAATACGTGCAGAGAGCCAGAATTTGGCTCTAAAATATGGCTCAGGAACCGAAATTGGAATGTTTGGGATATTTTGAAAACTGCAGGGAGTATTGGGACAAATGTGACCAAACGCCGCTTTCAGTACTTCGCATATGTTGGGTATAAAAAAGTCGTAATTTCAAACTGCGAATACGTGCAGAGAGCCAGAAGTTGGCTCCAAAATATGGCTCAGGCCTCGAAATTGGGATGTTTGGGATATTTCGAAAACTACAGGGGAGTTTGTGCAAAATGTGACTCATTGCCGCTTTCATTACTTGGCATATGTTGGGTATAATAAGTCGTAATTTCGAACTGCGAATACGTGCAGAAAGCTAGAGTTTGGCTCCAAAATATGGCTCAGGCCTCGGTATTGGGATGTTTGGGATATTTTGAAAACTGCAGAGGGGATTGGGACAAATGTGACCAAACGCCGCTTTTCAGCACTTGGCATATGTTGGGTATAAAAAAGTCGTAATTTCAAACTGCGAATACGTGCATAAAGCCAGAATTTGGCTCCAAAATATGGCTCAGGCGTCGAAATTGGGATGTTTGAGATATTTTGAAAACTGCAGGGGGGATTGGGACAAATGTGACCAAACGCTGCTTTCAGTACTTGGCATATGTTGGGTATAAAAAAGTCGCAATTTCAAACGGCGAATACGCGCATAGAGCATGAATTTGACTCCAAAATATGGCTCAGGCCTCAAAATTGGGATATATGGGATATTTTGAAAACTGCAGGGGAGTTTGTGCAAAATGTGACTCACTGCCGCTTGCTGGACTTGGCATATGTTGGGTATAAAAAGACGTAATTTCAAACTGCGAATACGTGCAGAGAGCCAGAATTTGGCTCCAAAATATGGCTCAAGCCTCGTAATTTGGAAGTTTGGGATATTTTGAAAACTGCACGGGAGTTTGTGCAAAATGTGACTCACTGCCGCTTTCAGTACTTGGCATATGTTGGGTATAAAAAATCGTAATATCAAACTGCGAAAACGTGCAGAGAGCCAGAATTTGGCTCCAAAATATAGCTCAGGCCTAGATATTGGGATGTTTGTGATATTTTGAAAACTGCTGGGAGGTTTGGGACAAATGTGACCAAACGCCCCTTTCAGTACTTTGTATATGTTGGTATAAAAAAGTCGTAATTTCAAACTGCGAATACGTGCAGAGAGTCAGAATTTGGCTCCAAACCTGGCTCAGGCCTCGAAATTGGGATGTTTGGGCTATTTTGAAAACTGCAGGGGGGATTGGAACAAATGTGACCAAACGCCGCTTTCAGAGCTTGGCATATGTTAGGTATAAAAAAGTCGCAATTTCAAACTGCGAATACGTTCAGAGAGCCAGAATTTTTCTCCAAAATATGGCTCAGGCAACGAAATTGGGATGTTTGGGATATTTTGAAAACTGCGGGGGGGGGGAATTTGGGACAAATATGACCAAACGCCGCTTTCAGTACATCGCATATGTTGGGTATAAAAAAAGGCGTAATTTCAAACTGCGAATACGTACAGAGAGCCAGAATTTCGCACCAAAATATTGCTCAGGCCTCGAAATTGGTATATTTGGGATATTTCGAAAACTGCAGGGGAGTTGATGCAAAATGTGACTCACTGCCACTTTCAGGAATTGGCATATGTTGGGTATTAAAAGTCGATATATCAAACTGCGAATACGTGCATAGAGCCAGAATTTGGCTCCAAAATATGGCTCAGGCCTCGAAAATGGGATGTTTGGGATATTTTGAAAACCGCAGGGGAGTTTGTGCAAAATGTGATTTACTGCCGCGTCCATTACTTGGCATTTGTTGGGTATAAAAAGTCGTAATATCAAACTGCGAATACGTGCAGGGAGCCAGAAATTGGCTCCAAAATATTGCACAGGCACCGAAATTGGGATGTTTTGGATATTTTGAAAACAGCAGGAGGGATTGAGACAAATGTGACCAAACGCCGCTTTCAGTACTTTGCATATGTTGGGTATAAAAAAGTCGCAATTTCAAACTGCGAATACGTGCATAAAGCCAGAATTTGGCTCCGAAATATGGCTCTGGTCTCGATATTGGGATGTTTGGGATATTTTGAAAACTGCAGGGAGGTTTGGGACAAATGTGACCAAACGCCGCTTTCAGTACTTCGCATATGTTGGGAATAGGAAAGTCGTAATTTCAAACTGCGAATACGTGCAGAGAGCCAGAATTTGGCTCTAAAATATGGCTCAGGCACCGAAATTGGGATGCTTGGGATATTGTAAAAACTGCAGGGGGGATTGGGACAAATGTGAACAAACGCCGCTTTCAGTACTTGGCATATGTTGGGTATAAAAAATTCGCTATTTCAAACTGCGAATACGTGCAGAGAGCCAGAATTTGGCTCCAAAATATGGCTCAGGCCTCGATATTAGGATGTTTGGGATATTTTAAAAACTGCAGGGAGGTTCAGGACAAGTGTAACCAATCACCGCATTCAGTACTTGGCATATATTGGGTATAAAAAGTCATAATTTCAAACTACGAATACGGGCAGAGAGCCAGAATTTGGCTCCAAAATATGGCTCTGGGCTCGAAATTGGGATATTTCGAAAACTGGAGGGGAGTTTGTGCAAAATGTGACTCACTGCCACTTTCAGGACTTGGCATATGTTGGGTATAAAAAGTCGTAATTTCAAACTGCGAATAAGTGCAGAGAGCCACAATTTGGCTCCAAAATATGGCTCTGGCCTCGAAATTGGGATATCTGGGATATTTCGAAAACTGGAGGGGAGTTTGTGCAAAATGTGACTCACTGCCACTTTCATTACTTTGCATATGTTTCGTATAAAAAGTCGTAATTTCAAACTAGGAATACGTGCAGAGAGCCAGATTTTGGCTCCAAAATATGGCTCAAGCCTCGATATTGGGATGTTTTGGATATTTTGAAAACTGCATAGAGGTTTGGGACAAATGTGAACAAACGCCGCTTTCAGTACTTCGCATAAGTTGGGTATAAAAAAGTCGTAATTTCAAACTGCAAATACGTGCAGAGAGCCAGAATTTGGCTCCAATATATGGCTTAGGCCTCGAAATTGGGATGTTTGGGATATTTTGAAAACTGCATGGGAGTTTGTGCAAAATGTGACTCACTGCCATTTTAGTACTTGGGATATGTTGGGTATAAAAAGTCGTAATATCAAACTGCGAATACCTGCAGAGAGCCAGAATTTGGCTCTAAAATATGGCTCAGGCACCGAAATTGGGATGTTTGGGATATTTTGAAAACTGCAGGGGGGATTGGGACAAATGTGACCAAAGGCCGCTTTCAGTACTTGGCATATGTTGGGTATAAAAAGTCGTAATATCAAACTGCGAATACGTGCATAAAGCCAGAATTTGGCTCCAAAATATGGCTCAGGCCTCGAAATTGGGATGTTTGAGATATTTTGAAAACTGCAGGGGAGTTTGTGCAAAATGTGACTCACTGCCGCTTTCAGTACTTGTCATATGTAGGGTAAAAAAAGTCGTAATATCAAACTGCGAATACGTACAGAGAGCCAGAATTTGGCTCCAAAATATGGCTCAGGTCTCGATTTTGGGATGTTTGGGATATTTTGAAAACTGCAGTGAGGTTTGGGACAAATGTGACCAAACGCCGCTTTCAGTACTTCGCATATGTTGGGTATAAAAAATTCGTAATTTCAAACTGCGAATACGAGCATAGAGCCAGAATTTGGCTCTAAAATATGGCTCAGGCAAAGAAATTGGGATGTTTGGGATATTTTGAAAACTCCAGGGGGGATTGGGACAAATGTTACCAAACGCTGCTTTCAGTACTTGGCATATGTTGGGTATATAAAATTCACAATTTAAAACTGCGAATACGTGCAGAAAGCCAGAATTTGCCTCCAAGATATGGCTCAAGCCTCGATATTGGGATGTTTGGGAGATTTTGAAAACTGCAGGGAGGTTTGGGACAAATGTAACCTAACGCCGCTTTCAGTACTTTGCATATGTTGGGTATAAAAAAGTCGTAATTTCAAACTGCGAATACGTGCAGAGAGCCAGAATTTGGCTCCAAAATATGGCTCAGGCCTCGAAATTGGGATGGTTATGATATTTTGAAAACTACAGGGGAGTTTCTGCAAAATGTGACTCACTGCCGCGTCCATTATTTGGCATATGTTGCGTATAAAAAGTCGTAATATCAAACTGCGAATACGTGCAGAGAGCCAGAATTTGGCTCTAAAATATGGCTCAGGAACCGAAATTGGGATGTTTGGGATATTTTGAAAACTGCAGGGGAGTTTGTGCAAAATGTGACTCACGGCCATTTCAGTACTTGGCATATGTTGGGTATAAAAAGTCGTAATATCAAACTGCGAATACGTGCATAAAGCCTGAATTTGGCTCCAAAATATGGCTCAGGCCTCGAAATTGGGATGTTTGAAATATTTTGAAAACTGCAGGGGAGTTTGTGCAAAATGTGACTCACTGCCACTTTCAGTACTTGTTATATGTAGGGTAAAAAAAGTCGTAATATCAAACTGCGAATACGTGCAGAGAGCCAGAATTTGGCTCCAAAATATGGCTCAGGTCTCGATATTGGGATGTTTGGTATATTTTGAAAACTGCAGGGATGTTTGGGACAAATGTGACCAAGCGCCGCTTTCAGTACTTCGCATATGTTGGGTATAAAAAAGTCGTAATATCAAACTGCGAATACCTGCAGAGAGCCAGAATTTGGCTCTAAAATATGGCTCAGGCACCGAAATTGGGATGTTTGGGATATTTTGAAAACTCCAGGGGGGATTGGGACAAATGTGACCAAACGCCGCTTTCAGTACTTGGCATATGTTGGGTATATAAAAGTCGAAATTTCAAACTGCGAATACGCGCAGAGAGCCAGAATTTGACTCCAAGATATGGATCAAGCCTCGATATTGGGATGTTTGGGATATTTTGAAAACTGCAGGGAGGTTTGGGACAAATGTAACCAAACGCCGCTTTCAGTACTTCGCATATGTTGGGTATAAAAAAGTCGTAATATCAAACTGCGAATACGTGCATAAAGCCAGAATTTGGATCCAAAATATGGCTCAGGCCTCGAAATTGGGATGTGTGAGATATTTTGAAAACTGCAGGGGAGTTTGTGCAAAATGTGACTCACTGCCGCTTTCAGTACTTGTCATATGTAGGGTAAAAAAAGTCGTAATATCAAACTGCGAATACGTGCAGAGAGCCAGAATTTGGCTCCAAAATATGGCTCAGGTCTCGATATTGGGATGTTTGGGATATTTTGAAAACTGCAGTGAGGTTTGGGACAAATGTGACCAAACGCCGCTTTCAGTACTTCGCATATGTTGAGTATAAAAAATTCGTAATTTCAAACTGCGAATACGTGCAGAGAGCCAGAATTTGGCTCTAAAATATGGCTCAGGCAAAGAAATTGGGATGTTTGGGATATTTTGAAAACTCCAGGGGGGATTGGGACAAATGTGACCAAATGCCGCTTTCAGTACTTGGCATATGTTGGGTATATAAAAGTCACAATTTAAAACTGCGAATACGTGCAGAGAGCCAGAATTTGGCTCCAAGATATGGCTCAAGCCTCGATATTGGGATGTTTGGGATATTTTGAAAACTGCAGGGAGGTTTGGGACAAATGGAACCTAACGCCGCTTTCAGTACTTTGCATTTGTTGGGTATAAGAAAGTCGGAATTTCAAACTGCGAATACGTGCAGAGAGCCAGAATTTGGCTCCAAAATATGGCTCAGGCCTCGAAATTGGGATGGTTATGATATTTTGAAAGTAAGTAAGTAATTATCAAAAGAAGGCACCAAACCGGGAAGGCTATGTAGCACCATCAAATACGCAAAATAATCAGAGGGCGCTAAATATCACCAAGGATGCCAATACGAGAACAAAAACGCATAAGGCGAACGATATCAAAAGTATCCGAGTCACCAAGAATTCTATCGAGGGATAGGTGACCGCGAGGGGCGGTCGGAAAGCAAGACACACGCTCGTCCTGGAAGTCAGGACATTCAAGAAGGACATGCACGACCGTAAGAGGGACAATGCAACTAGGACAATAAGGAGCAGGGCGGCGCTCCATCAAGTGACCATGGGTTAAGCGAGTATGGCCAATACGCAACCTCGCTAGAGCTGTTTCCCACCGCCGGTTACGGTGGAAGGAGGACGGCCACGAGGAAACACAACATTTAAGAGTACGTAGCTTGTTACCAGTAACAGACAACCAAGAAGCCTGCCAACGGGTAAGGACTGAGGAATGGATAACCGGGTAAAAGTCGGAATACGGAATGCCTTTACGAGAGATGGGACAAGAGCGGACAGCTTCCTTAGCGGCAGCATCCGCACGCTCATTTAAAGACACGCCAATATGGCTGGGAACCCAACAAAACTCAACCGACTTAAATTTACTGTGAACGAGAAACAGCCAATGCTGGATCTCGACAACTACCGGATGAACTGGATTAAAGCACCCGAGAGCCATGAGGGCACTACGAGAGTCAACAACAACCACAAAGGAAGACTGACAACGAGAAAGCAGGAGACGAAGAGCATAGAGAATAGCATAAAGTTCCGCTGTAAAGATGCTAGTCTCCGGAGGCAAGCGACACATATAAGTGCGATCAGGAAAAACAACAGAGTAGCCAACACCGTCCGCTGACTTAGACCCATCGGTGAAGACAGAAACGGAGCGGGAGTGAGAAGAAAAGTGCTCGAGGAAAAGGCGTTTTAGAACTGTAGGAGGGGTAAAAGCTTTAGTGATACGAGTCAAGGATGTACAAAACCGCGGAAGAGGGACCCTCCACGGGGGCAAAGAAGGAACAACACGAGGAGAAACATCAGAAATACGAACGGAAAGAGAATCCTGCAGGCGAGATAACCGGACAGAAAGAGGGAGGTGGTGAAGAGGAACAGGAACCGCAGGAGGGGTAAAAGTTAAAGCACGACAGAGACGAGAGGAAGGATGTTGCAAGGACCGCGCAAGATAGCGAAGACAGTAGCGATCACGGCGGTCCTGGAGAGACAGGAAGCCAGTGTCAACATACAAGCTAAGGACGGGAGTCGAACGAAAGGCACCAGAACTGAGGCGCAACCCAGCATGGTGCAAAGCATCAAGACGGCGAAGAGTAGAAGGAGAAGCAGACGAGTAAGCAGGGCAACCATAATCGAGCTTAGACAGGACGAGAGAGGAATGTAAAGCAAGGAGAGTGCGCCTATCTGCCCCCCAAGAAGTATGGGACAAGACCCGAAGGAGGGTAAGGGACTTAGAGCACTCAACACGGAGGTAAGAGATATGGGGAGACCAAGACAAACGAGTGTCAAGGAATAACCCCAAAAGCTTCGCGGAATCTTTGTATTCAAGGGGATGACCATAAAGTGACAAAGAGGGACGAAGAACAACCCGTTTCCGCGTAAAAGTCATGGCACAAGTCTTAGAAGTAGAGAACTTGAAGCCATGACCTGTGGCCCAAGACGACACGGCATCAATCGCAAGTTGAAGCCGGCGTTGAAGGAGAGGCGAATCATCACCCTGACAACAAAGGGTAAGATCATCGACATAGAGAGCGGAGAAGACACCAGAAGGAAGAGAGGAAAGAAGACCATTGAGGGCAACCAGAAAAAGAGTAGTGCTCAGAACACTACCCTGGGGCACACCTTCGTATTGCTGAAAAGAGGGAGAGAGAGCGGTACCAAGGCGCACCCGAAAGGAACGACGAGAGAGGAAGCTGCTGAGAAAGAGAGGGAGATGACCACGAAGGCCAAAAGAATGAAGTTGAGATAGGATATGATAACGCCAAGTGGTGTCGTAAGCCTTTTCTAGGTCAAAAAGGACGGCAACAACGGAGGTCTTCGCAGCAAAAGCAGTACGTATATAGACCTCCAAGTTCACCAGGACATCTGTCGTGCTGCGGCACTTGCGGAAACCAAATTGAGAAGGGGAGAGGAGGTGATGGTGTTCCAGGAACCACATCAGACGAACGTTAACCATACGTTCAAAGAGTTTGCAGACACAACTTGTGAGAGCAATAGGGCGAAAGTCCTTAGGGGAAGTACCCAGAGACCCCGGTTTGCGAACAGGGAGGACAACGGCATCGAGCCAGTCCTCAGGGACTGACGACGACTCCCAGATCCGATTATACAGACTCAGTAAATACTGAGACGTGCTCGGAGGGAGATGGCGAAGCATCTCATAATGAATACCATCGGAGCCCGCCGCCGTAGAACCGCAGAGGGCCAGGGCAGAACGAAGTTCAGAGAGAGAGAAGGGATCATTATAGGGAAGCTGAAGATGAGTGCAGAAATCTAAAGGACGAGACTCAAGGACAGGTTTACGAAGAAGGAAAGATTGGGGAAGATGAAGACCAGAGCTAACAGAAGAAAAGTGGGAACCCAGTTCGGAAGCGACCTGCAACGGGTCCGCCACAAGAGTATCATGGAGGTGAAGGACCGGTGAAACATCGGGAACGAACTTACCCGCTATCTTGCGGATACGCTTCCAGATCTGGGCCAGAGGGGTTTCGGACGTAATTGTCGAGACATAAGATGCCCAACATTCACGTTTAGCCGTACGGATGGCCCTACGGGCCACCGCACTCGCTTTCCGAAAGAAAAGAAAAGAATCGGTCGTCTGCCTACGGCGGTGCTTCTTCCAGGCTGCACGCTTACAGCGGACAGCCCGAGCACAGTCCGCATTCCACCAGGGAACGCACTTCCGTGGACCCCGAGAGGAAGAGCGAGGAATAGAGCGGAGGGCAGCGTCGAAGACAGTGTCATGAAAAAGGAGGAGAGCGCGAGAGAGGGGCAGAAGGGAGAGGTCAGAGAGAGTAGCACTGAGGGAAAATAGGGTCCAGTCCGCCTTAGCAAACTGCCACCTAGGGAAAGAGAGGGAAGGGCGAAAAGAGAAAAAGGAAACAAGGATGGGGAAATGATCACTTCCATGGAGGTCATCAAGAACCTGCCATGTGAAATCTAAGTAAAGAGAAGAAGAGCAGAGAGAAAGATCAAGACAAGAAAGGGTACGAGTTCGAGAGTCCAAATGAGTGGGCTCACCAGAATTCAGAAGAGACAGGGAAGAAGAGAGGAGAAACGGCTCAAGGAGGCGACCCCGGGTATTCGTCAGAACGTCACCCCAAAGAGAATGACGACAATTGAAGTCACCCAGCAGGAGCACAGGCTCCGGCAAGGAGTCTAGGAGGTGTTTCAAATCAGGAAGAGAGAGCGGGACACTCGGGGGGAGATAAATGGAACAAACTGTGTACCATTTCCCCACAAAGATACGAGCAGCAGAACAATGGAGAGGCGAAGGAAAAAGTAAAGGAACAAAGGGAACATCAGCCCGAATCAAGAGAGCAGAAGAATTAGAAGCCCCAGCAATGGCTGGGGGGGGGGGAGAGAAAGGAATAGCCACGAAAACGACCAGGACGAGCACCAAGCATCGGCTCCTGGAGACAGACACAAAGGGGCGAAAACCGCGAAACCAGAAGTTGGAGTTCGAGGAAATTGGCGTAATAACCTCGAACGTTCCATTGAAGAATGGACAACGACGAGAAGAGAAAGGACAAAAACAGAGAACAAGGAAGAAACAAAGGCGAAAGACCAACAGAGCACGTTAAAGAATATCAGGGTCGGGATCAGGGTCAGCAAAGTCAGGGTTAGGGGGCATGGGTAAACTGAGCAAAGACGAAGGGAAGGAAACGGGAGAACAGATCAGAGGTGGGCGGGCAGGGTCCGGAGGAGGAGGAGGAGGAGGAGGAGGAGACAACGGAGAGGAGCAGTCAAGGACAGCAGCAGGAAGAGGGGGAGTAGAAAGAGAGGAGCGCACCCCAGCAAGAGCAGCAACCGAAAGGGAAGCAGGGGCCAAAGAAACCTCCATAGCGGGAACAGGGGGCGCAAGCACTGAAACGGGAGTGGAAGGAGCAACAGAGCCAGGAGGAGGAGCTGAGGAAGAAAGCGAAGCCTTCTTACCCGCCGGGGAAGAGGAAGGAGAGGAGCCAGGCTTACGCTTCTGACTTAAAGAGACCGGTGTCCCAGCAACTACGTACCGGGCAACGGATTCCAGTGTCTCAACAGGAGAAGCCGAACGAGAGCACACACGACGGCCGTTAGGAGAGCGATGGACATCCGCCCGCACCGACAGGCGGCGGGGAGAGCCGATAGATGGAGGAAGAGGATGGGAAGGAGGATCGGAGGGGGACGAGGAAGGAGACACAGAAGACACGACAGACCGGGTAGAAGGAAGGGGAACCCCAGACAGAGGACCAGGAGGAGGATCCTTCGGGAGAGAACCCAAAGGGACAGAGGAGGGGGCAGTGGGCGCATCAGGGTCCAAGGCCTGGAAACGGTTGTGAGTCTGAGGAAGGCGGGAAGGACGAGGAGAGGAAGAGCGCAACACGCGAGCATAAGAGATATTAGCATAAGGCGGGAGCCGGCGAACCTGGCGCCTCGCCTCAGGAAAAGATAAACGCTCCCGGTGCTTCAAGTTGAGGACGGCTGCCTCAAGCTTGTAATGGACACACGCACGGGAGAAGGTAGGATGGGCCTCACCGCAGTTGAGGCAACGAGCCTGGGGAGAAGCGCACTCCGACTTAGAGTGACCTTCGCCACCACACAAAGGACAGAGAGAGACAGTCCCGGAGCAGCGGAGGGCACCATGCCCAAACCTCCAGCACTTGTTGCAGAGCCGAGGAGAAGGAATGTACTCCTGGACAGAGCACCTGGCACCAGCAAGAATGACAGAGGGTGGAAGGGTCCTACCATCAAAGGTAATCTTCACAACCCGGAGGGGTTGACGGCGACTACCACGAGGGGGACGAGTAAACGTGTCCACCTGGAGAATAGAATGGCCCTGGGCAGCGAGGATATGTCGAATATCGTCGTGGGAGTCGCGTAGGTCCCGAACACCGGTCGCAACATGGGGCGGGAGCAAAATAGTGCCAACACTGGCATTCAACTGAACGTTCTTCGAGACCCGAACGGGGGTCTCGCCAAGGCAGGATAAGGCAGCCAAGCGGGAAGCAGCATCCTGAGAAGGAGCAGCAACGACACGCGTACCGAGACGAGTGGGGTTAAAAGTAATGGAGGCATCCACGGAATCAATGAGATGTCGATGAAGGGAGAAATCGTCAGGAGGCGCAGAATCAAGAGGGAGGAGATCAAAATATTTGGCCCACGAAGCGGGACCAAACAAGGCTTGATAGGTAGCAGAACTGGAAGGAATCGAGCGAGGGCGGCCGTGACGAGAACGGCGGTGAGAACCCCCAGAGAGAGAGGGGTTAAAAGGCGCAGTAGTTACAACTAGAGAAGGAGCCGCGCCAGGGGACGAGGTAGTCACCACTGGGGGCTTGGGGCTCGACCCAACCACAGAGGAGGGAGGGGAGCCAGGGGAAGGAGTCAGAGAGGCCAAAGGAGGAGCAAGGTCGGGGCCCAATGCAGCGGAGGCTACAGAGCCCGGTCTTCCAATACGGACCGACTCGGGGGCTTGGTCGCCCACCCCACGAGCCTGAAAAGGTAAGCCAGAAGCAGCCGAAACAGGGGTTATCATCTTGACGAAATTACGAATTCACTCACGAATGTGCCCCCACACCCACCATGGAGCCACAATTAGAGGCAGGACACCCAACAAGAAGCTATCGCCGATCTTGTCGGGGCCTCCTAGGGGTGCGTCGTGAGTATACGCCCCACAAACGCCACCTTAAGAAACCGACAGTCCGTCGAGATCGGGTTCAGTGACGAAGTGGGGATTGACAATAAAAGGTTCCCCTCGCTCTCGACGTCGGGTACTGCAGTTCTACGGGTGCAAGAGTATGCCTCCTCAAGCACCCGGGCGTCAAAGTAGAAGAAGTCCAAGGGAAGAACCAGAACGAGCAAAAGGTCGGCAGGAAACGGCAAGCAGATAGGAGAAGAGGGGGGAGAAAAACGAAACAGAAGGAAAAGGAAAAGATGCCCAGCAGAATTGGAGAGGACGGCAGCAGGAGCACAAGGCTAGAAAAGGACAGAGGACTGTCCCAAGGAGCATCACACTCCGGCAGCCGCCCACTAAGCCCCCAGACGGCGACAACGAGCTGAGCGGGGAGGGGGTGATATTTTGAAAACTGCAGGGGAGTTTCTGCAAAATGTGACTCACTGCCGCGTCCATTATTTGGCATATGTTGGGTATAAAAATTCGTAATATCAAACTGCGAATACGTGCAGAGAGCCAGAATTTGGCTCTAAAATATGGCTCAGGAACCGAAATTGCGATGTTTGGGATATTTTGAAAACTGCAGGGGGGATTGGGACAAATGTGACCAAACGCCTCTTTCAGTACTTCGCATATGTTGGGTATAAAAAAGTCGTAATTTCAAACTGCGAAAACATGCAGATAACCAGAATTTGGCTCCAAAATATGGCTCAGGCCTCGAAATGGGGATGTTTATGATATTTTGAAAACTGCAGGGGAGTTTGTGCAAAATGTGACTCACTGCCGCGTCCATTACTTGGCATATGTTGGGTATAAAAAGTCGTAATAACAAACTGTGAATACGTGCAGAGAGCCAGAATTTGGCTCTAAAATATGGCTCAGGCACCGAAATTGGGATGTTTGGGATATTTTGAAAACTGCAGGGGGGATTGGGACAAATGTGACCAAACGTCGCTTTCAGTACTTCGCAAATGTTGGGTATAAAAAAGTCGTAATTTCAAACTGCGAATACGTGCAGAGAGCCAGAATTTGGCTCCAATATATGACTCAGGCCTCGAAATTGAGATGTTTGGGATATTTTGAAAACTGCAGGGGGGATTGGGACAAATGTGACCAAACGTCGCTTTCAGTACTTCGCATATGTTGGGTATAAAAAAGTCGTAATAACAAACTGCGAATACATGCAGAGAGCTAGAGTTTGGCTCCAAAATATGGCTCAGGCACCGAAATTGGGATGTTTGGCATATTTTGAAAACTGCAGGGGGGATTGGGACAAATGTGACCAAATGCCGCTTTCATTACTTGGCATATGTTGGGTATAAAAAAGTCGCAATTTCAAACTGCGAATACGTTCAGAGAGCCAGAATTTGACTCCAAAATATGGCTCAGGCCTCAAAGTTGGGATATTTGGGATATTTTGAAAACTGCAGGGGAGTTTGTGCAAAATGTGACTCACTGCCGCTTTCAGGACTTGGCATATGTTGGGTATAATAAGTCGTAATTTCGAACTGAGAATACGTGCAGAAAGCTAGAGTTTGGCTCCAAAATATGGCTCAGGCCTCGATATTGGGATGTTTGGGATATTTTGAAAACTGCAGGGGTGATTGGGACAAATGTGACCAAACGCCGCTTTTCAGCACTTGGCATAAGTTGGGTATAAAAAAGTCGTAATTTCAAACTGCGAATACGTGCATAAAGCCAGAATTTGGCTCCAAAATATGGCTCAGGCCTCGAAATTGGGATGTTTGAGATATTTTGAAAACTGCAGGGGGGATTGGGACAAATGTGACTCACTGTCGCTTTCAGTACTTGGCATATGTTGGGTATAAAAAGTCGTAATATCAAACTGCGAATACGTGCAGAGAGCCAGAATTTGGCTCCAAAATATGGCTCAGGTCTCGATATTGGGATGTTTGGGAAATTTTGAAAACTGCAGGGGGGATTGGGACAAATGTGACCAAACGCCGCTTTCAGTACTTCGCATATGTTGGGTATAAAAAAGTCGTAATATCAAACTGCGAATACCTGCAGAGAGCCAGAATTTGGCTCTAAAATATGGCTCAGGCACCGAAATTGGGATGTTTGGGATATTTTGAAAACTCCAGGGGGGATTGGGACAAATGTGACCAAACGCCGCTTTCAGTACTTGGCATATGTTGGGTATATAAAAGTCGCAATTTCAAACTGTGAATACCTGCAGAGAGCCAGAATTTGACTCCAAGATATGGCTCAAGCCTCGATATTGGGATGTTTGGGATATTTTGAAAACTGCAGGGAGGTTTGGGACAAATGTAACCAAACGCCGCTTTCAGTACTTCGCATATGTTGGGTATAAAAAAGTCGTAATTTCAAACTGCGAATACGTGCAGAGAGCCAGAATTTGGCTCCAAAATATGGCTCAGGCCTCGAAATTGGGATGTTTATGATATTTTGAAAACTGCAGGGGAGTTTGTGCAAAATGTGACTCACTGCCGTGTCCATTATTTGGCATATGTTGGGTATAAAAAGTCGTAATATCAAACTGCGAATACGTGCAGAGAGCCAGAATTTGGCTCTAAAATATGGCTCAGGAACCGAAATTGGGATGTTAGGGATATTTTGAAAACTCCAGGGGGGATTGGGACAAATGTGACCAAACGCCGCTTTTAGTACTTGGCATATGTTGGGTATAAAAAATTCGTAATTTCAAACTGCGAATATGTGCAGAGAGCCAGAATTTGGCTCCAATATATAGCTTAGGCCTCGAAATTGGGATGTTTGGGATATTTTGAAAACTGCATGGGAGTTTGTGCAAAATGTGACTCACTGCCATTTCAGTACTTGGCATATGTTGGGTATAAAAAGTCGTAATATCAAACTGCAAAAACGTGCATAAAGCCAGAATTTGCCTCCAAAATATGGCTCAGGCCTCGAAATTGGGATGTTTGAAATATTTTGAAAACTGCAGGGGAGTTTGTGCAAAATGTGAATCACTGCCGCTTTCAGTACTTGTTATATGTAGGGTAAAAAAAGTCGTAATATCATAATGCGAATACGTGCAGAGAGCCAGAATTTGGCTCCAAAATATGGCTCAGGTCTCGATATTGGGATGTTTGGGATATTTTGAAAACAGCAGGGGGGATTGGGACAAATGTGACCAAACGCCGCTTTCAGTACTTGGCATATGTTGGGTATAAAAAAGTGGCAATTTCAAACTGCGAATACGTGCAGAGAGCCAGAATTTGGCTCCAAAATATAACTCAAGCCTCGATATTGGGATGTTTGGGATATTTTGAAAACTGCTGGGAGGTTTGGGACAAATGTAACCAAACGCCGCTTTCAGTACTTCGCATATGTTGGGTATAAAAAAGTCGTAATTTCAAACTGCGAATACGTGCAGAGAGCTAGAGTTTGGCTCCAAAATATGGCTCAGGCCTCGGTATTGGGATGTTTGGGATATTTTGAAAACTGCAGAGGGGATTGGGACAAATGTGACCAAACGCCGCTTTTCAGCACTTGGCATATGTTGGGTATAAAAAAGTCGTAACTTCAAACTGCGAATACGTGCATAAAGCCAGAATTTGGCTCCAAAATATGGCTCAGGCGTCGAAATTGGGATGTTTGAGATATTTTGAAAACTGCAGGGGGTATTGGGACAAATGAGACTCACTGTCGCTTTCAGTACTTGGCATATGTTGGGTATAAAAAGTCGTAATATCAAACTGCGAATACGTGCATAAAGCCAGAATTTGGCTCCAAAATATGACTCAGGCCTCGAAATAGGGATGTTTGAGATATTTTGAAAACTGCAGGGGAGTTTGTGCAAAATGTGACTCACTGCCGCTTTCAGTACTTGTCATATGTAGGGTAAAATTCGTAATATCAAACTGCGAATACGTGCAGAGAGCGAGAATTTGGCTCCAAAATATGGCTCAGGTCTCGATATTGGGATGTTTGGGATATTTTGAAAAATGCAGGTAGGTTTGGGACAAATGTGACCAAACGCCGCTTACAGTACTTCGCATATGTTGGGTATAAAAAAGTCGTAATTTCAAACTGCGAATACGTGCAGAGAGCCAGAATTTGGCTCTAAAATATGGCTCAGGCAAAGAAATTGGGATGTTTGGGATATTTTGAAAACTCCAGGGGGGATTGGGACAAATGTGACCAAACGCCGCTTTCAGTACTTGGCATATGTTGGGTATATAAAAGTCGCAATTTCAAACTGCGAATACGTGCAGAGAGCCAGAATTTGGCTCCAAGATATGGCTCAAGCCTCGATATTGGGATGTTTGGGATATTTTGAAAACTGCAGGGAGGTTTGGGACAAATGTAACCAAACGCCGCTTTCAGTACTTCGCATATGTTGGGTATAAAAAAGTCATAATTTCAAACTGCGAATACGTGCAGAGAGCCAGAATTTGGCTCCAAAATATGGCTCAGGCCTCGAAATTAGGATGTTTATGATATTTTGAAAACTGCAGGGGAGTTTTTGCAAAATGTGACTCACTGCCGTGTCCATTATTTGGCATATGTTGGGTATAAAAAGTCGTAATATCAAGCTGCGAATACGTGCAGAGAGCCAGAATTTGGCTCTAAAATATGGCTCAGGAACCGAAATTGGGATGTTTGGGATATTTTGAAAACTGCAGGGGGGATTGGGACAAATGTGACCAAACGCCGCTTTCAGTACTTCGCATATGTTGGGTATAAAAAAGTCGTAATTTCAAACTGCGAATACGTGCAGAGAACTAGAATTTGGCTCCAAAATATGGCTCAGGCCTCGAAATTGGGATGTTTATGATATTTTGAAAACTGCAGGGGAGTTTGTGCAAAATGTGACTCACTGCCGCATCCATTACTTGGCATATGATGGGTATAAAAAGTCTAATATCAAACTGCGAATACGTGCAGAGAGCCAGAATTTGGCTCTAAAATATGGCTCAGGCACCGAAATTGGGATGTTTGGGATATTTTGAAAACTGCAGGGGGGATTGGGACAAATGTGACCAAACGTCGCTTTCAGTACTTTGCATATGATGGGTGTAAAAAAGTCGTAATTTCAAACTGCGAATACGTGCAGAGAGCCTGAAGTTGGCTCCAAAATATGCCTCAGGCCTCGAAATTGGGATGTTTAGGATATTTTGAAAACTGCAGGGGAGTTTGTGCAAAATGTGACTCATTGCCGCTTTCATTACTTGGCATATGTTTGGTATAATAAGTCGTAATTTCGAACTGCGAATACGTGCAGAGAGCTAGAGTTTGGCTCCAAAACATGGCTCAGGCCTCGATATTGGGATGTTTGGGATATTTTGAAAACTGCAGGGGGGATTGGGACAAATGTGACTCACTGTCGCTTTCAGTACTTGGCATATGTTGGGTATAAAAAGTCGTAATATCAAACTGCGAATACGTGCATAAAGCCAGAATTTGGCTCCAAAATATGGCTCAGGCCTCGAAATAGGGATGTTTGAGATATTTTGAAAACTGCAGGGGAGTTTGTGCAAAATGTGACTCACTGCCGCTTTCAGTACTTGTCATATGTAGGGTAAAAAAAGTCGTAATATCAAACTGCGAATACGTGCAGAGAGCCAGAATTTGGCTCCAAAATATGGCTCAGGTCTCGATATTGGGATGTTTGGGATATTTTGAAAACTGCAGGGAGGTTTGGGACAAATGTGACCAAACGCCGCTTTCAGTACTTCGCATATGTTGGGTATAAAAAAGTCGTAATTTCAAACTGCGAATACGTGCAGAGAGCCAGAATTTGGCTCCAAAATATGGCTCAGGCCTCGAAATTAGGATGTTTATGATATTTTGAAAACTGCAGGGGAGTTTGTGCAAAATGTGACTCACTGCCGTGTCCATTATTTGGCATATGTTGGGTATAAAAAGTCGTAATATCAAGCTGCGAAAACGTGCAGAGAGCCAGAATTTGGCTCTAAAATATGGCTCAGGAACCGAAATTGGAATGTTTGGGATAGTTTGAAAACTGCAGGGGGGATTGGGACAAATATGACCAAACGCCGCTTTCAGTACTTCGCATATGTTGGGTATAAAAAAGTCGTAATTTCAAACTGCACATACGTGCACAGAACCAGAATTTGGCTCCAAAATATGGCTCAGGCCTCGAAATTGGGATGTTTATGATATTTTGAAAACTGCAGGGGAGTTTGTGCAAAATGTGACTCACTGCCTCATCCATTACTTGGCATATGTTGGGTATAAAAAGTCTAATATCAAACTGCGAATACGTGCAGAGAGCCAGAATTTGGCTCCAAAATATGGCTCAGGTCTCGATATTGGGATGTTTGGGATATTTTGAAAACTGCAGGGAGGTTTGGGACAAATGTGACCAAACGCCGCTTTCAGTACTTCGCATATGTTGGGTATAAAAAAGTCGTAATTTCAAACTGCGAATACGTGCAGAGAGCCAGAATTTGGCTCTAAAATATGGCTCAGGCAAAGAAATTTGGATATTTGGGATATTTTGACAACTCCAGGGGGGATTTTGACAAATGTGACCAAACGCCGCAATTAGTAATTGGCATAAGTTGGGTATAAAAAAGTCGCAATTTCAAACTGCGAATACGTGCAGAGAGCCAGAATTTGGCTCCAAATTATGGTTCAAGCCTCGATATTGGGATGTTTGGAATATTTTGAAAACTGCAGGGAGGTTTGGGACAAATGTAACCAAACGCCGCTTTCAGTACTTCGCATATGTTGGGTATAAAAAAGTCGTAATTTCAAACTGCGAATACGTGCAGAGAGCCAGAATTTGGCTCCAAAATATGGCTCAGGCCTCGAAATTGGGATGTTTATGATATTTTGAAAACTGCAGGGGTGTTTGTGCAAAATGTGACTCACTGCCGTGTCCATTATTTGGCATATGTTGGGTATAAAAAGTCGTAATATCAAACTGCGAATACGTGCAGAGAGCCAGAATTTGGCTCTAAAATATGGCTCAGGAACCGAAATTGGGATGTTTGGGATATTTTGAAAACTGCAGGGGAGTTTGTGCAAAATGTGACTAATTGCCGCTTTCATTACTTGGCATATGTTGGGTATAATAAGTCGTAATTTCGAACTGAGAATACGTGCAGAGAGCTTGAGTTTGGCTCCAAAATATGGCTCTGGCCTCGATATTGGGATGTTTGGGATATTTTGAAAACTGCAGGGGGGATTGGGACAAATGTGACCAAACGCCGCTTTTCAGCACTTGGCATATGTTGGGTATATAAAAGTCGCAATTTCAAACTGCGAATACGTGCAGAGAACCAGAATTTGGCTCCAAGATATGGCTCAAGCCTCGATATTGGGATGTTTGGGATATTTTGAGAACTGCAGGGAGGTTTGGGACAAATGTAACCAAACGCCGCTTTCAGTACTTCGCATATGTTGGGTATAAAAAAGTCATAATTTCAAACTGCGAATACGTGCAGAGAGCCAGAATTTGGCTCCAAAATATGGCTCAGGCCTCGAAATTAGGATGTTTATGATATTTTGAAAACTGCAGGGGAGTTTTTGCAAAATGTGACTCACTGCCGTGTCCATTATTTGGCATATGTTGGGTATAAAAAGTCGAAATATCAACCTGCGAATACGTGCAGAGAGCCAGAATTTGGCTCTAAAATATGGCTCAGGAACCGAAATTGGGATGTTTCGGATATTTTGAAAACTGCAGGGGGGATTGGGACAAATGTGACCAAACGCCGCTTTCAGTACTTCGCATATGTTGGGTATAAAAAAGTCGTAATTTCAAACTGCGAATACGTGCAGAGAACTAGAATTTGGCTCCAAAATATGGCTCAGGCCTCGAAATTGGGATGTTTATGATATTTTGAAAACTGCAGGGGAGTTTGTGCAAAATGTGACTCACTGCCGCATCCATTACTTGGCATATGTTGGGTATAAAAAGTCTAATATCAAACTGCCAATACGTGCAGAGAGCCAGAATTTGGCTCTAAAATATGGCTCAGGCACCGAAATTGGGATGTTTGGGATATTTTGAAAACTGCAGGGGGGATTGGGACAAATGTGACCAAACGTCGCTTTCAGTACTTTGCATATGATGGGTGTAAAAAAGTCGTAATTTCAAACTGCGAATACGTGCAGAGAGCCTGAAGTTGGCTCCAAAATATGCCTCAGGCCTCGAAATTGGGATGTTTGGGATATTTTGAAAACTGCAGGGGAGTTTGTGCAAAATGTGACTCATTGCCGCTTTCATTACTTGGCATATGTTTGGTATAATAAGTCGTAATTTCGAACTGCGAATACGTGCAGAGAGCTTGAGTTTGGCTCCAAAACATGGCTCAGGCCTCGATATTGGGATGTTTGGGATATTTTGAAAACTGCAGGGGGGATTGGGACAAATGTGACTCACTGTCGCTTTCAGTACTTGGCATATGTTGGGTATAAAAAGTCGTAATATCAAACTGCGAATACGTGCATAAAGCCAGAATTTGGCTACAAAATATGGCTCAGGCCTCGAAATAGGGATGTTTGAGATATTTTGAAAACTGCAGGGGAGTTTGTGCAAAATGTGACTCACTGCCGCTTTCAGTACTTGTCATATGTAGGGTAAAAAAAGTCGTAATATCAAACTGCGAATACGTGCAGAGAGCCAGAATTTGGCTCCAAAATATGGCTCAGGTCTCGATATTGGGATGTTTGGGATATTTTGAAAACTGCAGGGAGGTTTGGGACAAATGTGACCAAACGCCGCTTTCAGTACTTCGCATATGTTGGGTATAAAAAAGTCGTAATATCAAACTGCGAATACGTGCAGAGAGCCAGAATTTGGCTCCAAAATATGGCTCAGGCCTCGAAATTAGGATGTTTATGATATTTTGAAAACTGCAGGGGAGTTTGTGCAAAATGTGACTCACTGCCGTGTCCATTATTTGGCATATGTTGGGTATAAAAAGTCGTAATATCAAGCTGCGAAAACGTGCAGAGAGCCAGAATTTGGCTCTAAAATATGGCTCAGGAACCGAAATTGGAATGTTTGGGATAGTTTGAAAACTGCAGGGGGGATTGGGACAAATATGACCAAACGCCGCTTTCAGTACTTCGCATATGTTGGGTATAAAAAAGTCGTAATTTCAAACTGCAAATACGTGCAGAGAACCAGAATTTGGCTCCAAAATATGGCTCAGGCCTCGAAATTGGGATGTTTATGATATTTTGAAAACTGCAGGGGAGTTTGTGCAAAATGTGACTCACTGCCTCATCCATTACTTGGCATATGTTGGATATAAAAAGTCTAATATCAAACTGCGAATACGTGCAGAGAGCCAGAATTTGGCTCCAAAATATGGCTCAGGTCTCGATATTGGGATGTTTGGGATATTTTGAAAACTGCAGGGAGGTTTGGGACAAATGTGACCAAACGCCGCTTTCAGTACTTCGCATATGTTGGGTATAAAAAAGTCGTAATTTCAAACTGCGAATACGTGCAGAGAGCCAGAATTTGGCTCTAAAATATGGCTCAGGCAAAGAAATTTGGATATTTGGGATATTTTGACAACTCCAGGGCGGATTTTGACAAATGTGACCAAACGCCGCTATTAGTAATTGGCATAAGTTGGGTATAAAAAAGTCGCAATTTCAAACTGCGAATACGTGCAGAGAGCCAGAATTTGGCTCCAAATTATGGTTCAAGCCTCGATATTGGGATGTTTGGAATATTTTGAAAACTGCAGGGAGGTTTGGGACAAATGTAACCAAACGCCGCTTTCAGTACTTCGCATATGTTGGGTATAAAAAAGTCGTAATTTCAAACTGCGAATACGTGCAGAGAGCCAGAATTTGGCTCCAAAATATGGCTCAGGCCTCGAAATTGGGATGTTTATGATATTTTGAAAACTGCAGGGGTGTTTGTGCAAAATGTGACTCACTGCCGTGTCCATTATTTGGCATATGTTGGGTATAAAAAGTCGTAATATCAAACTGCGAATACGTGCAGAGAGCCAGAATTTGGCTCTAAAATATGGCTCAGGAACCGAAATTGGGATGTTTGGGATATTTTGAAAACTGCAGGGGAGTTTGTGCAAAATGTGACTAATTGCCGCTTTCATTACTTGGCATATGTTGGGTATAATAAGTCGTAATTTCGAACTGAGAATACGTGCAGAGAGCTTGAGTTTGGCTCCAAAATATGGCTCTGGCCTCGATATTGGGATGTTTGGGATATTTTGAAAACTGCAGGGGGGATTGGGACAAATGTGACCAAACGCCGCTTTTCAGCACTTGGCATATGTTGGGTATAAAAAAGTCGTAATTTCAAACTTCGAATACGTGCATAAAGCCAGAATTTAGCTCCAAAATATGGCTCAGGCCTCGAAATTGGGATGTTTGAGATATTTTGTAAACTGCAGGGGGGATTGGGACAAATGTGACTCACTGTCGCTTTCAGTACTTGGCATATGTTGGGTATAAAAAGTCGTAATATCAAACTGCGAATACGTGCATGAAGCCAGAATTTGGCTCCAAAATATGGCTCAGGCCTCGAAATAGCGATGTTTGAGACATTTTGAAAACTGCAGGGGAGTTTGTGCCAAATGTGACTCACTGCCGCTTTCAGTACTTGTCATATGTAGGGTAAAAAAAGTCGTAATATCAAACTGCGAATACGTGCAGAGAGCCAGAATTTGGCTCCAAAATATGGCTCAGGTCTCGATATTGGGATGTTTGGGATATTTTGAAAACTGCAGGGAGGTTTGGGACAAATGTGACCAAACGCCGCTTTCAGTACTTCGCATATGTTGGGTATAAAAAAGTCGTAATTTCGAACTGCGAATACGTGCAGAGAGCCAGAATTTGGCTCTAAAATATGGCTCAGGCAAAGAAATTGGGATGTTTGGGATATTTTGAAAACTCCAGGGGGGATTGGGACAAATGTGACCAAACGCCGCTTTTAGTACTTGGCATATGTTGGGTATATAAAAGTCGCAATTTCAAACTGTGAATACGTGCAGAGAGCCAGAATTTGGCTCCAAGATATGGCTCAAGCCTCGATATTGGGATGTTTTGAATATTTTGAAAACTGCAGGGAGGTTTGGGATAAATGTGACCAAACGCCGCTTTCAGTACTTCGCATATGTTGGGTATAAAAAAGTCGTAATTTCAAACTGCGAATATGTGCAGAGAGCCAGAATTTGGCTCCAATATATGGCTTAGGCCTCGAAATTGGGATGTTTGGGATATTTTGAAAACTGCATGGGAGTTTGTGCAAAATGTGACTCACTGCCATTTCAGTACTTAGCATATGTTGGGTATAAAAAGTCGTAATATCAAACTGCGAAAACGTGCATAAAGCCAGAATTTGGCTCCAAAATATGGATCAGGCCTCGAAATTGGGATGTTTGAAATATTTTGAAAACTGCAGGGGAGTTTGTGCAAAATGTGAATCACTGCCGCTTTCAGTACATGTTATATGTAGGATAAAAAAATCGTAATATCAAACTGCGAATACGTGCAGAGAGCCAGAATTTGGCTCCAAAATATGGCTCAGGTCTCGATATTGGAATGTTTGGGATATTTTGAAAACAGCAGGGGGGATTGGGACAAATGTGACCAAACGCCGCTTTCAGTACTTGGCATATGTTGGGTATAAAAAAGTGGCAATTTCAAACTGCGAATACGTGCAGAGAGCCAGAGTTTGGCTCCAAAATATGGCTCAAGCCTCGATATTGGGATGTTTGGGATATTTTGAAAACTGCAGGGAGGTTTGGGACAAATGTAACCAAACGCCGCTTTCAGTACTTCACATATGTTGGGTATAAAAAAGTCGTAATTTCAAACTGCGAATACGTGCAGAGAGCCAGAAGTTGGCTCCAAAATATGGCTCAGGCCTCGAAATTGGGATGTTTGGGATATTTTGAAAACTACAGGGGAGTTTGTGCAAAATGTGACTCATTGCCGCTTTCATTACTTGGCATATGTTGGGTATAAAAAAGTCGTAATTTCAAACTGCGAATACGTGCAGAGAGCCAGAATTTGGCTCCAAAATATGGCTCAGGCCTCGAAATTAGGATGTTTATGATATTTTGAAAACTGCAGGGGAGTTTGTGCAAAATGTGACTCACTGCCGTGTCCATTATTTGGCATATGTTGGGTATAAAAAGTCGTAATATCAAGCTGCGAATACGTGCAGAGAGCCAGAATTTGGCTCTAAAATATGGCTCAGGAACCGAAATTGGAATGTTTGGGATAGTTTGAAAACTGCAGGGGGGATTGGGACAAATGTGACCAAACGCCGCTTTCAGTACTTCGCATATGTTGGGTATAAAAAAGTCGTAATTTCAAACTGCAAATACGTGCAGAGAACCAGAATTTGGCTCCAAAATATGGCTCAGGCCTCGAAATTGGGATGTTTATGATATTTTGAAAACTGTAGGGGAGTTTGTGCAAAATGTGACTCACTGCCGCATCCATTACTTGGCATATGTTGGGTATAAAAAGTCTAATATCAAACTGCGAATACGTGCAGAGAGCCAGAATTTGGCTCTAAAATATGGCTCAGGCACCGAAATTGGGATGTTTGGGATATTTTGAAAACTGCAGGGGGGATTGGGACAAATGTGACCAAACGTCGCTTTCAGTACTTTGCATATGATGGGTGTAAAAAAGTCGTAATTTCAAACTGCGAATACGTGCAGAGAGCCTGAAGTTGGCTCCAAAATATGCCTCAGGCCTCGAAATTGGGATGTTTGGGATATTTTGAAAACTGCAGGGGAGTTTGTGCAAAATGTGACTCATTGCCGCTTTCATTACTTGGCATATGTTTGGTATAATAAGTCGTAATTTCGAACTGCGAATACGTGCAGAGAGCTAGAGTTTGGCTCCAAAACATGGCTCAGGCCTCGATATTGGGATGTTTGGGATATTTTGAAAACTGCAGGGGGGATTGGGACAAATGTGACTCACTGTCGCTTTCAGTACTTGGCATATGTTGGGTATAAAAAGTCGTAATATCAAACTGCGAATACGTGCATAAAGCCAGAATTTGGCTCCAAAATATGGCTCAGGCCTCGAAATAGGGATGTTTGAGATATTTTGAAAACTGCAGGGGAGTTTGTGCAAAATGTGACTCACTGCCGCTTTCAGTACTTGTCATATGTAGGGTAAAAAAGTCGTAATATCAAACTGCGAATACGTGCAGAGAGCCAGAATTTGGCTCCAAAATATGGCTCAGGTCTCGATATTGGGATGTTTGGGATATTTTGAAAACTGCAGGGAGGTTTGGGACAAATGTGACCAAACGCCGCTTTCAGTACTTCGCATATGTTGGGTATAAAAAAGTCGTAATTTCAAACTGCGAATACGTGCAGAGAGCCAGAATTTGGCTCCAAAATATGGCTCAGGCCTCGAAATTAGGATGTTTATGATATTTTGAAAACTGCAGGGGAGTTTGTGCAAAATGTGACTCACTGCCGTGTCCATTATTTGGCATATGTTGGGTATAAAAAGTCGTAATATCAAGCTGCGAAAACGTGCAGAGAGCCAGAATTTGGCTCTAAAATATGGCTCAGGAACCGAAATTGGAATGTTTGGGATAGTTTGAAAACTGCAGGGGGGATTGGGACAAATATGACCAAACGCCGCTTTCAGTACTTCGCATATGTTGGGTATAAAAAAGTCGTAATTTCAAACTGCAAATACGTGCAGAGAACCAGAATTTGGCTCCAAAATATGGCTCAGGCCTCGAAATTGGGATGTTTATGATATTTTGAAAACTGCAGGGGAGTTTGTGCAAAATGTGACTCACTGCCTCATCCATTACTTGGCATATGTTGGGTATAAAAAGTCTAATATCAAACTGCGAATACGTGCAGAGAGCCAGAATTTGGCTCCAAAATATGGCTCAGGTCTCGATATTGGGATGTTTGGGATATTTTGAAAACTGCAGGGAGGTTTGGGACAAATGTGACCAAACGCCGCTTTCAGTACTTCGCATATGTTGGGTATAAAAAAGTCGTAATTTCAAACTGCGAATACGTGCAGAGAGCCAGAATTTGGCTCTAAAATATGGCTCAGGCAAAGAAATTTGGATATTTGGGATATTTTGACAACTCCAGGGGGGATTTTGACAAATGTGACCAAACGCCGCTATTAGTAATTGGCATAAGTTGGGTATAAAAAAGTCGTAATTTCAAACTGCGAATACGTGCAGAGAGCCAGAATTTGGCTCCAAAATATGGCTCAGGCCTCGAAATTGGGATGTTTATGATATTTTGAAAACTGCAGGGGTGTTTGTGCAAAATGTGACTCACTGCCGTGTCCATTATTTGGCATATGTTGGGTATAAAAAGTCGTAATATCAAACTGCGAATACGTGCAGAGAGCCAGAATTTGGCTCTAAAATATGGCTCAGGAACCGAAATTGGGATGTTTGGGATATTTTGAAAACTGCAGGGGAGTTTGTGCAAAATGTGACTAATTGCCGCTTTCATTACTTGGCATATGTTGGGTATAATAAGTCGTAATTTCGAACTGAGAATACGTGCAGAGAGCTTGAGTTTGGCTCCAAAATATGGCTCTGGCCTCGATATTGGGATGTTTGGGATATTTTGAAAACTGCAGGGGGGATTGGGACAAATGTGACCAAACGCCGCTTTTCAGCACTTGGCATATGTTGGGTATAAAAAAGTCGTAATTTCAAACTTCGAATACGTGCATAAAGCCAGAATTTGGCTCCAAAATATGGCTCAGGCCTCGAAATTGGGATGTTTGAGATATTTTGTAAACTGCAGGGGGGATTGGGACAAATGTGACTCACTGTCGCTTTCAGTACTTGGCATATGTTGGGTATAAAAAGTCGTAATATCAAACTGCGAATACGTGCATGAAGCCAGAATTTGGCTCCAAAATATGGCTCAGGCCTCGAAATAGCGATGTTTGAGACATTTTGAAAACTGCAGGGGAGTTTGTGCCAAATGTGACTCACTGCCGCTTTCAGTACTTGTCATATGTAGGGTAAAAAAAGTCGTAATATCAAACTGCGAATACGTGCAGAGAGCCAGAATTTGGCTCCAAAATATGGCTCATGTCTCGATATTGGGATGTTTGGGATATTTTGAAAACTGCAGGGAGGTTTGGGACAAATGTGACCAAACGCCGCTTTCAGTACTTCGCATATGTTGGGTATAAAAAAGTCGTAATTTCGAACTGCGAATACGTGCAGAGAGCCAGAATTTGGCTCTAAAATATGGCTCAGGCAAAGAAATTGGGATGTTTGGGATATTTTGAAAACTCCAGGGGGGATTGGGACAAATGTGACCAAACGCCGCTTTTAGTACTTGGCATATGTTGGGTATATAAAAGTCGCAATTTCAAACTGTGAATACGTGCAGAGAGCCAGAATTTGGCTCCAAGATATGGCTCAAGCCTCGATATTGGGATGTTTTGAATATTTTGAAAACTGCAGGGAGGTTTGGGATAAATGTGACCAAACGCCGCTTTCAGTACTTCGCATATGTTGGGTATAAAAAAGTCGTAATTTCAAACTGCGAATATGTGCAGAGAGCCAGAATTTGGCTCCAATATATGGCTTAGGCCTCGAAATTGGGATGTTTGGGATATTTTGAAAACTGCATGGGAGTTTGTGCAAAATGTGACTCACTGCCATTTCAGTACTTGGCATATGTTGGGTATAAAAAGTCGTAATATCAAACTGCGAAAACGTGCATAAAGCCAGAATTTGGCTCCAAAATATGGATCAGGCCTCGAAATTGGGATGTTTGAAATATTTTGAAAACTGCAGGGGAGTTTGTGCAAAATGTGAGTCACTGCCGCTTTCAGTACATGTTATATGTAGGATAAAAAAATCGTAACATCAAACTGCGAATACGTGCAGAGAGCCAGAATTTGGCTCCAAAATATGGCTCAGGTCTCGATATTGGAATGTTTGGGATATTTTGAAAACAGCAGGGGGGATTGGGACAAATGTGACCAAACGCCGCTTTCAGTACTTGGCATATGTTGGGTATAAAAAAGTGGCAATTTCAAACTGCGAATACGTGCAGAGAGCCAGAGTTTGGCTCCAAAATATGGCTCAAGCCTCGATATTGGGATGTTTGGGATATTTTGAAAACTGCAGGGAGGTTTGGGACAAATGTAACCAAACGCCGCTTTCAGTACTTCACATATGTTGGGTATAAAAAAGTCGTAATTTCAAACTGCGAATACGTGCAGAGAGCCAGAAGTTGGCTCCAAAATATGGCTCAGGCCTCGAAATTGGGATGTTTGGGATATTTTGAAAACTACAGGGGAGTTTGTGCAAAATGTGACTCATTGCCGCTTTCATTACTTGGCATATGTTGGGTATAAAAAAGTCGTAATTTCAAACTGCGAATACGTGCAGAGAGCCAGAATTTGGCTCCAAAATATGGCTCAGGCCTCGAAATTAGGATGTTTATGATATTTTGAAAACTGCAGGGGAGTTTGTGCAAAATGTGACTCACTGCCGTGTCCATTATTTGGCATATGTTGGGTATAAAAAGTCGTAATATCAAGCTGCGAATACGTGCAGAGAGCCAGAATTTGGCTCTAAAATATGGCTCAGGAACCGAAATTGGAATGTTTGGGATAGTTTGAAAACTGCAGGGGGGATTGGGACAAATGTGACCAAACGCCGCTTTCAGTCCTTCGCATATGTTGGGTATAAAAAAGTCGTAATTTCAAACTGCAAATACGTGCAGAGAACCAGAATTTGGCTCCAAAATATGGCTCAGGCCTCGAAATTGGGATGTTTATGATATTTTGAAAACTGTAGGGGAGTTTGTGCAAAATGTGACTCACTGCCGCATCCATTACTTGGCATATGTTGGGTATAAAAAGTCTAATATCAAACTGCGAATACGTGCAGAGAGCCAGAATTTGGCTCCAAAATATGGCTCAGGTCTCGATATTGGGATGTTTGGGATATTTTGAAAACTGCAGGGAGGTTTGGGACAAATGTGACCAAACGCCGCTTTCAGTACTTCGCATATGTTGGGTATAAAAAAGTCGTAATTTCAAACTGCGAATACGTGCAGAGAGCCAGAATTTGGCTCTAAAATATGGCTCAGGCAAAGAAATTTGGATATTTGGGATATTTTGAAAACTCCAGGGGGGATTTTGACAAATGTGACCAAACGCCGCTATTAGTTATTGGCATATGTTGGGTATATAAAAGTCGCAATTTCAAACTGCGAATACGTGCAGAGAGCCAGAATTTGGCTCCAAATTATGGTTCAAGCCTCGATATTGGGATGTTTGGAATATTTTGAAAACTGCAGGGAGGTTTGGGACAAATGTAACCAAACGCCGCTTTCAGTACTTCGCATATGTTGGGTATAAAAAATTCGTAATTTCAAACTGCGAATACGTGCAGAGAGCCAGAATTTGGCTCCAAAATATGGCTCAGGCCTCGAAATTGGGATGTTTATGATATTTTGAAAAATGCAGGGGTGTTTGTGCAAAATGTGACTCACTGCCGTGTCCATTATTTGGCATATGTTGGGTATAAAAAGTCGTAATATCAAACTGCGAATACGTGCAGAGAGCCAGAATTTGGCTCTAAAATATGGCTCAGGAACCGAAATTGGGATGTTTGGGATATTTTGAAAACTGCAGGGGAGTTTGTGCAAAATGTGACTCATTGCCGCTTTCATTACTTGGCATATGTTGGGTATAATAAGTCGTAATTTCGAACTGAGAATACGTGCAAAGAGCTTGAGTTTGGCTCCAAAATATGGCTCAGGCCTCGATATTGGGATGTTTGGGATATTTTGAAAACTGCAGGGGGGATTGGGACAAATGTGACCAAACGCCGCTTTTCAGCACTTGGCATATGTTGGGTATAAAAAAGTCGTAATTTCAAACTTCGAATACGTGCATAAAGCCAGAATTTAGCTCCAAAATATGGCTCAGGCCTCGAAATTGGGATGTTTGAGATATTTTGTAAACTGCAGGGGGAATTGGGACAAATGTGACTCACTGTCGCTCTCAGTACTTGGCATATGTTGGGTATAAAAAGTCGTAATATCAAACTGCGAATACGTGCATAAAGCCAGAATTTGGCTCCAAAATATGGCTCAGGCCTCGAAATAGCGATGTTTGAGACATTTTGAAAACTGCAGGGGAGTTTGTGCAAAATGTGAATCACTGCCGCTTTCAGTACTTGTCATATGTAGGGTAAAAAAAGTCGTAATATCAAACTGCGAATACGTGCAGAGAGCCAGAATTTGGCTCCAAAATATGGCTCAGGTCTCGATATTGGGATGTTTGGGATATTTTGAAAACTGCAGGGAGGTTTGGGACAAATGTGACCAAACGCCGCTTTCAGTACTTCGCATATGTTGGGTATAAAAAAGTCGTAATTTCGAACTGCGAATACGTGCAGAGAGCCAGAATTTGGCTCTAAAATATGGCTCAGGCAAAGAAATTGGGATGTTTTAGATATTTTGAAAACTCCAGGGGGGATTGGGACAAATGTGACCAAACGCCGCTTTTAGTACTTGGCATATGTTGGGTATATAAAAGTCGCAATTTCAAACTGTGAATACGTGCAGAGAGCCAGAATTTGGCTCCAAGATATGGCTCTAGCCTCGATATTGGGATGTTTGGAATATTTTGAAAACTGCAGGGAGGTTTGGGATAAATGTGACCAAACGCCGCTTTCAGTACTTCGCATATGTTGGGTATAAAAAAGTCGTAATTTCAAACTGCGAATATGTGCAGAGAGCCAGAATTTGGCTCCAATATATGGCTTAGGCCTCGAAATTGGGATGTTTGGGATATTTTGAAAACTGCATGGGAGTTTGTGCAAAATGTGACTCACTGCCATTTCAGTACTTGGCATATGTTGGGTATAAAAAGTCGTAATATCAAACTGCGAATACGTGCATAAAGCCAGAATTTGGCTCCAAAATATGGCTCAGGCCTCGAAATAGCGATGTTTGAGACATTTTGAAAACTGCAGGGGAGTTTGTGCAAAATGTGAATCACTGCCGCTTTCAGTACATGATATATGTAGGATAAAAAAAGTCGTAATATCAAACTGCGAATACGTGCAGAGAGCCAGAGTTTGGCTCCAAAATATGGCTCAAGCCTCGATATTGGGATGTTTGGGATATTTTGAAAACTGCAGGGAGGTTTGGGACAAATGTAACCAAACGCCGCTTTCAGTACTTCGCATATGTTGGGTATAAAAAAGTCGTAATTTCAAACTGCGAATACGTGCAGAGAGCCAGAATTTGGCTCCAAAATATGGCTCAGGCCTCGAAATTAGGATGTTGATGATATTTTGAAAACTGCAGGGGAGTTTGTACAAAATGTGACTCACTGCCGTGTCCATTATTTGGCATATGTTGGGTATAAAAAGTCGTAGTATCAAGCTGCGAATACGTGCAGAGAGCCAGAATTTGGCTCTAAAATATGGCTCAGGAACCGAAATTGGAATGTTTGGGATATTTTGAAAACTGCAGGGAGTATTGGGACAAATGTGACCAAACGCCGCTTTCAGTACTTCGCATATGTTGGGTATAAAAAAGTCGTAATTTCAAACTGCGAATACGTGCAGAGAGCCAGAAGTTGGCTCCAAAATATGGCTCAGGCCTCGAAATTGGGATGTTTGGGATATTTTGAAAACTACAGGGGAGTTTGTGCAAAATGTGACTCATTGCCGCTTTCATTACTTGGCATATGTTGGGTATAAAAAAGTCGTAATTTCAAACTGCGAATACGTGCATAAAGCCAGAATTTGGCTCCAAAATATGGCTCAGGCGTCGAAATTGGGATGTTTGAGATATTTTGAAAACTGCAGGGGGTATTGGGACAAATGTGACTCACTGTCGCTTTCAGTACTTGGCATATGTTGGGTATAAAAAGTCGTAATATCAAACTGCGAATACATGCATAAAACCAGAATTTGGCTCCAAAATATGACTCAGGCCTCGAAATAGGGATGTTTGAGATATTTTGAAAACTGCAGGGGAGTTTGTGCAAAATGTGACTCACTGCCGCTTTTAGTACTTGTCATATGTAGGGTAAAAAAAGTCGTAATATCAAACTGCGAATACGTGCAGAGAGCCAGAATTTGGCTCCAAAATATGGCTCAGGTCTCGATATTGGGATGTTTGGGATATTTTGAAAACTGCAGGTAGGTTTGGGACAAATGTGACCAAACGCCGCTTGCAGTACTTCGCATATGTTGGGTATAAAAAAGTCGTAATTTCAAACTGCGAATACATGCAGAGAGCCAGAATTTGGCTCTAAAATATGGCTCAGGCAAAGAAATTGGGATGTTTGGGATATTTTGAAAACTCCAGGGGGGATTGGGACAAATGTGACCAAACGCCGCTTTCAGTACTTGGCATATGTTGGGTATATAAAAGTCGCAATTTCAAACTGCGAATACGTGCAGAGAGCCAGAATTTGGCTCCAAGATATGGCTCAAGCCTCGATATTGGGATGTTTGGGATATTTTGAAAACTGCAGGGAGGTTTGGGACAAATGTAACCAAACGCCGCTTTCAGTACTTCGCATATGTTGGGTATAAAAAAGTCGTAATTTCAAACTGCGAGTACGTGCAGAGAGCCAGAATTTGGCTCCAAAATATGGCTCAGGCCTCGAAATTAGGATGTTTATGATATTTTGAAAACTGCAGGGGAGTTTGTGCAAAATGTGACTCACTGCCGTGTCCATTATTTGGCATATGTTGGGTATAAAAAGTCGTAATATCAAGCTGCGAATACGTGCAGAGAGCCAGAATTTGGCTCTAAAATATGGCTCAGGAACCGAAATTGGAATGTTTGGGATATTTTGAAAACTGCAGGGAGGATTGGGACAAATGTGACCAAACGCCGCTTTCAGTACTTCGCATATGTTGGGTATAAAAAAGTCGTAATTTCAAACTGCGAATACGTGCAGAGAACCAGAATTTGGCTCCAAAATATGGCTCAGGCCTCGAAATTGGGATGTTTATGATATTTTGAAAACTGCAGGGGAGTTTGGGCAAAATGTGACTCACTGCCGCATCCATTACTTGGCATATGTTGGGTATAAAACGTCTAATATCAAAGTGCGAATACGTGCAGAGAGCCAGAATTTGGCTCTAAAATATGGCTCAGGCACCGAAATTGGGATGTTTGGGATATTTTGAAAACTGCAGGGGGGATTGGGACAAATGTGACCAAACGTCGCTTTCAGTACTTTGCATATGTTGGGCATAAAAAATCGCAATTTCAAACTGCGAATACGTGCAGAGAGCCTGAAGTTGGCTCCAAAATATGGCTCAGGCCTCGAAATTGGGATGTTTATGATATTTTGAAAACTGCAGGGGAGTTTGTGCAAAATGTGACTCACTGCCGCATCCATTACTTGGCATATGTTGGGTATAAAAAGTCTAATATCAAACTGCGAATACGTGCAGAGAGCCAGAATTTGGCTCTAAAATATGGCTCAGGCACCGAAATTGGGATGTTTGGGATATTTTGAAAACTGCAGGGGAGTTTGTGCAAAATGTGACTCATTGCCGCTTTCATTACTTGGCATATGTTTGGTATAATAAGTCGTAATTTCGAACTGCGAATACGTGCAGAGAGCTAGAGTTTGGCTCCAAAACATGGCTCAGGCCTCGATATTGGGATGTTTGGGATATTTTGAAAACTGCAGAGGGGATTGTGACAAATGTGACTCACTGTCGCTTTCAGTACTTGGCATATGTTGGGTATAAAAAGTCGTAATATCAAACTGCGAATACGTGCATAAAGCCAGAATTTGGCTCCAAAATATGGCTCAGGCCTCGAAATTGGGATGTTTGAAATATTTTGAAAACTGCAGGGGAGTTTGTGCAAAATGTGACTCACTGCCGCTTTCAGTACTTGTTATATGTAGGGTAAAAAAAGTCGTAATATCAAACTGCGAATACGTGCAGAGAGCCAGAATTTGGCTCCAAAATATGGCTCAGGTCTCGATATTGGGATGTTTGGGATATTTTGAAAACTGCAGGGAGGTTTGGGACAAATGTGACCAAACGCCGCTTTCAGTACTTCGCATATGTTGGGTATAAAAAAGTCGTAATATCAAACTGCGAATACCTGCAGAGAGCCAGAATTTGGCTCTAAAATATGGCTCAGGCACCGAAATTGGGATGTTTGGGATATTTTGAAAACTGCAGGGGGGATTGGGACAAATGTGACCAAACGCCGCTTTCAGTACTTGGCATATGTTGGGTATAAAAAAAGTGGCAATTTCAAACTGCGAATACGTGCAGAGAGCCAGAATTTCTCTCCAAAATATGGCTCAAGCCTCGATATTGGGATGTTTGGGATATTTTGAAAACTGCAGGGAGGTTTGGGACAATTGTAACCAAACGCCGCTTTCAGTACTTCGCATATGTTGGGTATAAAAAATTCGTAATTTCAAACTGCGAATACGTGCAGAGAACCAGAAGTTGGCTCCAAAATATGGCTCAGGCCTCGAAATTGGGATGTTTGGGATATTTTGAAAACTGCAGGGGAGTTTGTGCAAAATGTGACTTATTGCCGCTTTCATTACTAGGCATATGTTGGGTATAATAAGTCGTAATTTCGAACTGCGAATACGTGCAGAGAGCTAGAGTTTGGCTCCAAAATATGGCTAAGGCCTCAGTATTGGGATGTTTGGGATATTTTGAAAACTGCAGGGGGGATTGGGACAAATGTGACCAAACGCCGCTTTTCAGCACTTGGCATATGTTGGGTATAAAAAAGTCGTAATTTCAAACTGCGAATATGTGCATAAAGCCAGAATTTGGCTCCAAAATATGGCTCAGGCGTCGAAATTGGGATGTTTGAGATATTTTGAAAACTGCAGGGGGGATTGGGACAAATGTGACTCACTGTCGCTTTCAGTACTTGTCATATGTTGGGTATAAAAAGTCGTAATATCAAACTGCGAATACGTGCATAAAGCCAGAATTTGGCTCCAAAATATGGCTCAGGCCTCGAAATAGGGATGTTTGAGATATTTTGAAAACTGCAGGGGAGTTTGTGCAAAATGTGACTCACTGCCGCTTTCAGTACTTGTCATATGTAGGGTAAAAAAAGTCTTAATATCAAACTGCGAATACGTGCAGAGAGCCAGAATTTGGCTCCAAAATATGGCTCAGGTCTCGATATTGGGATGTTTGAGATATTTTGAAAACTGCTGGGAGGTTTGGGACAAATGTGACCAAACGCCGCTTTCAGTACTTTGCATATGTTGGGTATAAAAAAGTCGTAATTTCAAACTGCGAATACATGCAGAGAGCCAGAAGTTGGCTCCAAATTATGGCTCAGGCCTCGAAATTGGGATGTTTGGGATATTTTGAAAATTACAGGGGAGTTTGTGCAAAATGTGACTCATTGCCGCTCTCATTACTTGGCATATGTTGGGTATAATAAGTCGTAATTTCGAACTGCAAATACGTGCAGAGAGTTAGAGTTTGGCTCCAAAATATGGCTCAGGCCTCGATATTGGGATGTTTGGGATATTTTGAGAACTGCAGGGAGGTTTGGGACAAGTGTAACGAAACACCACATTCAGTACTTGGCATATGTTGGGCATAAAAATTCATAATTTCAAATTACGAATACGTGCAGAGAACCAGAATTTGGCTCCAAAATATGGTTCAGGCCTCGAAATTGGAATATTTGGGATATTTTGAAAATTGCAGGGAGGTTTGGGACAAATGTAACCAAACGCCGCATTCAGTACTTGGCATATGTTGGGCATAAAAAGTCGTAATTTCAAATTGCGAATACGTGGATAGAGCCAGAATTTGGTTCCAAAATATGGCTCTGGCCTCGAAATTGGGATGTTTGGGATATTTTGAAAACTGCGGGGGGGGAGGGGGGGGTTTAGGACAAATACGACCAAACGCTGCTTTCATTACTTTGCATATGTTTCGTATAAAAAGTCGTAATTTCAAACTGCGAATACGTGCAGAGAGCCAGAATTTGGCTCCAAAATATGGCTCAGGCCTCGAAATTGGGATGTTTATGATATTTTGAAAACTGCAGGGGAGTTTGTGCAAAATGTGACTCACTGTCGTGTCCATTATTTGGCATATGTTGGGTATAAAAAGTCGTAATCTCAAACTGCGAATACGTGCAGAGAGCCAGAATTTGGCTCTAAAATATGGATCAGGAACCGAAATTGGGATGTTTGGGATATTTTGAAAACTGCAGGTAGGTTTGGGACAAATGTGACCAAACGCCGCTTTCAGTACTTCGCATATGTTGGGTATAAAAAAGTCGTAATTTCAAACAGCGAATACGTGCAGAGAGCCAGAATTTGGTTCCAATATATGACTCAGACCTCGAAATTGGGATGTTTGGGATATTTTGAAAACTGCATGGGAGTTTGTGCAAAATGTGACTCACTGCCGCTCTCAGTACTTGGGTATAAAAAGTCGTAATATCAAACTGCGAATACGTGCATAAAGCCAGAATTTGGCTCCAAAATTTGGCTCAGGCCTCGAAATTGGGATGTTTGGGATATTTTGAAAACTGCGGGGGGGGGGGGTTTAGGACAAATACGACCAAACGCTGCTTTCATTACTTTGCATATGTTTCGTATAAAAAGTCGTAATTTCAAACTGCGAATACGTGCAGAGAGCCAGAATTTGGCTCCAAAATATGGCTCAGGGCTCGATATTGGGATGTTTGGGATATTTTGAAAACTGCATAGATGTTTGGGACAAATGTGGCCAAATGCCGCTTTCAGTACTTCGCACATGTTGGGTATAAAAAGTCGTAATATTAAACTGCGAATACGTGCATAAAGCAAGAATTTGGCTCCAAAATATGGCTCAGGCCTCGAAATTGGGATGTTTGGGATATTTTGAAAACTGCAGGGGAGTTTGTAACAAAATTTGACTCACTGCTGCTTTCAGTACTTGGCATATATTGAGTAAAAAAAGTCGTAATATCAAACTGCGAATACGTGCAGAGAGCCAGAATTTGGCTCCAAAATATGGCTCAGGCACCGAAATAGGGATGTTTGGGATATTTTGAAAACTGCAGGGAGGTTTGGGACAAATGTGACCAAACGTTGCTTTCAGTACTTCGCATATGTTGGGTATAAAAAAGTCGTAATATCAAACTGCGAATACCTGCAGAGAGCCAGAATTTGGCTCTAAAATATGGCTCAGGCACAGAAATTGGGATGTTTGGGATATTTTGAAAACTGCAGGGGGGATTGGGACAAATGTGACCAAACGCCGCTTTCAGTATTTGGCATATGTTGGGTATAAAAAAGTCGCAATTTCAAACTGCGAATACGTGCAGAGAGCCAGAATTTGGCTCCAAAATATGGCTCAAGCCTCGATATTGGTATGTTTGGGATATTTTGAAAACTGCAGGGAGGTTTGGGCCAAATGTAACCAAACGCCGCTTTCAGTACTTCGCACATGTTGGGTATAAAAAAGTCGTAATTTGAAACTGCGAATACGTGCAAAGAGCCAGAATTTGGCTCCAAAATATTGCTCATGCCTCGAAATTGGGATATTTATGATATTTTGAAAACTGCAGGGGAGTTTGTGCAAAATGTGACTCACTGCCGCGTCCATTACTTGGCATATGTTGGGTATAAAAAGTCGTAATATCAAACTGCGAATACGTGCAGAGAGCCAGAATTTGGCTCTAAAATATGGCTCAGGCACCGAAATTGGGATGTTTGGGATATTTTGAAAACTGCAGGGGGGATTGGGACAAATGTGACCAAACGCTGCTTTCACTACTTCGCACATGTTGGGTATAAAAAAGTCGTAATTTCAAACTGCGAATACGTGCAGAGAGCCAGAATTTGGCTCCAAAATATGGCTCAGGCCTGGAAATTGGGATGTTTATGATATTTTGAAAACTGCAGGGGAGTTTGTGCAAAATGTGACTCACTGCCGCGTCCATTACTTGGCATATGTTGGGTATAAAAAGTCGTAATATCAAACTGCGAATACGTGCAGAGAGCCAGAATTTGGCTCTAAAATATGGCTCAGGCACCGAAATTGGGATGTTTGGGATATTTTGAAAACTGCAGGGGGGATTGGGACAAATGTGACCAAACGCTGCTTTCACTACTTCGCACATGTTGGGTATAAAAAAGTCGTAATTTCAAACTGCGAATACGTGCAGAGAGCCAGAATTTGGCTCCAAAATATGGCTCAGGCCTGGAAATTGGGATGTTTATGATATTTTGAAAACTGCAGGGGAGTTTGTGCAAAATGTGACTCACTGCCGCGTCCATTACTTGGCATATGTTGGGTATAAAAAGTCGTAATATCAAACTGCGAATACGTGAAGAGAGCCAGAATTTGGTTCTAAAATATGGCTCAGGCACCGAAATTGGGATGTTTGGGATATTTTGAAAACTGCAGGGGGGATTGGGACAAATGTGACCAAACTCCGCTTTCAGTACATCGCATATGTTGGGTATAAAAAAGTCGTAATTTCAAACTGCGAATACGTGCAGAGAGCCAGAATTTGGCTCCAATATATGGCTCAGGCCTCGAAATTGGGATGTTTGGGTTATTTTGAAAACTGCATGGGAGTTTGTGCAAAATGTGACTCACTGCCGCTTTCAGTACTTGGGTATAAAAAGTCATAATATCAAACTGCGAATACATGCATAAAGCCAGAATTTGGCTCCAAAATGTGGCTCAGGCCTCGTAAATGGGAAGTTTGGGATATTTTGAAAACTGCAGGAGAGTTTGTGCAAAATGTGACTCACTGCCGCTTTCAGTACTTGGCATATGTTGGGTATAAAAAGTCGTATTATCAAACTGTGAATACGTGCAGAGAGCCAGAATTTGGCTCCAAAATATGGCTCAGGCCTAGAAATTGGGATGTTTGGGATATTTTGAAAACTGCAGGGGAGTTAGTGCAAAATGTGACTCATTGCCGCTTTCATTACTTGGCATATGTTGGGTATAATAAGTCGTAATTTCGAACTGCGAATACGTGCAGAGAGCTAGAGTTTGGCTCCAAAATATGGCTCAGGCCTCGATATTGGGATGTTTGGGATATTTTGAAAACTGCAGGGAGGTTTGGGACAAATGTGACCAAACGCCGCTTTCAGTACTTCGCATATGTTGGGTATAAAAAAGTTGTAATTTCAAACTGCGAATACGTGCAGAGAGCCAGAATTTGGCTCTAAAATATGGCTCAGGCAAAGAAATTGGGATGTTTGGGATATTTTGAAAACTCCAGGGGGGATTGGGACCAATTTGACCAAACGCCGCTTTCAGTACTTGGCATATGTTGGGTATATAAAAGTCGCAATTTCAAACTGTGAATACGTGCAGAGAGCCAGAATTTGGCTCCAAGATATGGCTCAAGCCTCGATATTGGGATGTTTGGGATATTTTGAAAACTGCAGGGAGGTTTGGTACAAATGTAACCCAACGCAGCTTTCAGTACTTCGCATATGTTGGGTATAAAAAAGTTGTAATATCAAACTGCGAATACGTGCAGAGAGCCAGAATTTGGCTCTAAAATATGGCTCAGGAACTGAAATTGGGATGTTTGGGATATTTGGAAAACTGCAGGGGGGATTGGGACAAATGTGACCAAACGCCGCTTTCAGTACTTCGCATATGTTGGGTATAAAAATATCGTAATTTCAAACTGCGAATACGTGCAGAGAACCAGAATTTGGCTCCAAAATATGGCTCAGGCCTCGAAATTGGGATGTTTTTGATATTTTGAAAACTGCAGGGGAGTTTGTGCAAAATGTGACTCACTGCCGTGTCCATTACTTGGCATATGTTGGGTATAAAAAGTCGAAATATCAAACTGCGAATACGTGCAGAGAGCCAGAATTTGGCTCTAAAATATGGCTCAGGCCTCGAAATTGGGATGTTTGAGATATTTTAAAAACTGCATGGGAGTTTGTGCAAAATGTGACTCACTGCCGCGCTCAGTACTTGGGTATAAAAAGTCGTAATATCAAACTGCGAATACGTGCATAATGCCAGAATTTGGCTTTAAAATATGACTCAGGCCTCGAAATTGGGATGTTTATGATATTTTGAAAACTGTAGGGGAGTTTGTGCAAAATGTGACTCACTGCCGCGTCCATTACTTGGCATATGTTGGGTATAAAAAAGTCGTAATATCAAACTGCGAATACGTGCAGAGAGCCAGAATTTGGCTCTAAAATATGGCTCAGGCACCGAAATTGGGATGTTTGGCATATTTTGAAAACTGCAGGGGGGATTGGGACAAATATGACCAAACGCCGCTTTCAGTACTTGGCATATGTTGGGTATAAAAAAGTCGCAATTTCAAACTGCGAATACATGCAGAGAGCCAGAATTTTACTCCAAAATATAGCTCAGGCCTCAAAATTGGGATATTTGGGATATTTTAAAACTGCAGGGGAGTTTGTGCAAAATGTGACTCACTGCCGCTTTCAGTACTTGGAATATTTTGGGTATGAGAAGTCGTAATATCAAACTGCGAATACATGTAGAGAGCCAGAATTTGGCTCCAAAATCTGGCTCAAGCCTCGATATTGGGATGTTTGGGATATTTTGAAAACTGCAGGGAGGTTTAGGACAAATGTGACCAAACGCCGCTTTCAGTACTTGGCATACGTTGGGTATAAAAAAGTCGTAATTTCAAACTGCCAATACGTGCATAAAGCCAGAATTTGGCTTTAAAATATGACTCAGGCCTCGAAATTGGGATGTTTATGATATTTTGAAAACTGTAGGGGAGTTTGTGCAAAATGTGACTCACTGCCGCGTCCATTACTTGGCATATGTTGGGTATAAAAAGTCGTAATATCAAACTGCGAATACGTGCAGAGAGCCAGAATTTGGCTCCAAAATATGTCTCAGGCCTAGATATTGGGATGTTTAGGATATTTTGAAATCTGCTGGGAGGTTTGGGACAAATGTGACCAAACTCCGCAGTTTTCAAAATATCCCAAACATCCCAATATCGAGGCCTGAGCCATATTTTGAAGCCAAATTCTGGCTCTTTGCACGTATTCGCAGTTTGATATTAAGAATTTTTATACCCAACATATGCCAAGTACTGAAAGCGGCAGTGAGTCACATTTTGCACAAACTCCCATGCAGTTTTCAAAATATTCCAAACATCCCAATTTCGGGGCATGAACCATATTTTAGAGCCAAATTCTAGCTCTGTGCACGTATTCGCAGTTTGATATTACGACTTTTTATACCCAACATATGCCAAGTACTGAAAGCGGCAGTGAGTCACATTTTGCACAAACCTACCTGCAGTTTTCAAAATATCCCAAACATCCCAATTTCGAGGCCTAAGCCATATTTTGGAGCCAAATTCTGGCTCTCTGCACGTATTCGCAGTTTGAAATTACGACTTTTTATTCCCAACATATGCCAAGTTCTGAAAGCGGCAGCGAGTGACATTTTGCCCAAACTCCCCTGCAGTTTTCGAAATATCCCAAATATCCCAATTTCGAGGACTGAGCCATATTTTGCAGCCAAATTTTTGGCTCTCTGGACGTATTCGCAGTTTGAAATTACGACTTTTTTATACCCAACATATGCCAAGTACTGAAAGCGGCGTTTGGTCATATATGTCGCAAACTCCCCTGCAGTTTTCAAAATATTCCAAACATCCCAATTTCGAGGCCTGAGTCATATTTTGGAGCCAAATTCTGGCTCTCTGCACGTATTCGCAATTTGAAATTACGACTTTTTATACCCAACATATGCCAAGTACTGAAAGCAGCGTTTGGTCATATTTGTCCCAAACCCCCCTGCAGTTTTCAAAATATCCCAAACATCGCAATTTCGAAGCCTGAGTCAAATTCTTGCTCTATGCACGTATTCGCAGTTTGAAATTACGACTTTTTATACCCAACATATGCCAAGTACTGAAAGCGGCGTTTGGTCACATTTGTCCTAAACCTCCCTGCAGTTTTCAAAATATCCCAAACATCCCAATTTCGAGGCTTGAGCCAGATTTTGGAGCCAAATTCTGGCTCTCTACATGTATTCGTAGTTTGATATTACGACTTTTCATACCCAAAATATTCCAAGTACTGAAAGCGGCAGTGAGTCACATTTTGCACAAACTCCCCTGCAGTTTTAAAATATCCCAAATATCCCAATTTTGACGCCTAAGCCATATTTTGGAGTAAAATTCTGGCTCTCTGCATGTATTCGCAGTTTGAAATTACGACTTTTTTATACCCAACATATGCCAAGTACTGAAAGCGGCGTTTGGTCACATTTGTCGCAATCCCCCCTGCAGTTTTCAAAATATGCCAAACATCCCAATTTCGGTGCCTGAGCCATATTTTAGAGCCAAATTCTGGCTCTCTGCACGTATTCGCAATTTGATATTACGACTTTTTATACCCAACATATGCCAAGTAATGGACGCGGCAGTGAGTCACATTTTGCACAAACTCCCCCACAGTTTTCAAAATATCATAAACATCCCAATTTCGAGGCCTGAGTCATATTTTAAAGCCAAATTCTGGCTTTATGCACGTATTCGCAGTTTGATATTACGACTTTTTATACCCAAGTACTGAGCGCGGCAGTGAGTCACATTTTGCACAAACTCCCATGCAGTTTTTATTATATCCCAAACATCCCAATTTCGAGGCCTGAGCCATATTTTAGAGCCAAATTCTGGCTCTCTGCACGTATTCGCAGTTTGATATTTCGACTTTTTATACCCAACATATGCCGAGTAATGGACGCGGCAGTGAGTCACATTTTGCACAAACTCCCCTGCAGTTTTCAAAATATCAAAAACATCCCAATTTCGAGGCCTGAGCCATATTTTGGAGCCAAATTCTGGTTCTCTGCACATATTCGCAGTTTGAAATTACGATATTTTTATACCCAACATATGCGAAGTACTGAAAGCAGCGTTTGGTCACATTTGTCCCAATCCCCCCTGCAGTTTTCAAAATATTCCAAACATCCCAATTTCAGTTCCTGAGCCATATTTTAGAGCCAAATTCTGGCTCTCTGCACGTATTCGCAGTTTGATATTACGACTTTTTTATACCCAACATATATGAAGTACTGAAAGCGGCGTTGGGTTACATTTGTCCCAAACCTCCCTGCAGTTTTCAAAATATCCCAAACATCCCAATATCGAGGATTGAGCCATATCTTGGAGCCAAATTCTGGCTCTCTGCACGTATTCGCAGTTTGAAATTGCGACTTTTATATATCCAACATATGCCAAGTACTGAAAGCGGCGTTTGGTCAAATTTGTCCCAATCCCCCCTGGAGTTTTCAAAATATGCCAAACATCCCAATTTCGTTGCCTGAGCCATATTTTAGAGCCAAATTCTGACTCTCTGCACGTATTCGCAGTTTGAAATTACGACTTTTTTATACCCAACATATGCGAAGTACTGAAAGCGGCGTTTGGTCACATTTGTCCCAAACCTCCCTGCAGTTTTCAAAATATCCCAAACATCCCAATATCGAGGCCTGAGCCATATTTTGGAGCCAAACTCTAGCTCTCTGCACGTATTCGCAGTTCGAAATTACGACTTATTATACCCAACATATGCCAAGTAATGAAAGCGGCAATGAGTCACATTTTGCACAAACTCCCCTGCAGTTTTCAAAATATCCCAAACATCCCAATTTCTAGGCCTGAGCCATAATTTGGAGCCAAATTCTGGCTCTCTGCACGTATTCGCAGTTTGATAATACAACTTTTTATACCCAACATATGCCAAGTACTGAAAGCGGCAGTGAGTCACATTTTGCACAAACTCTCCTGCAGTTTTCAAAATATCCCAAACTTCCCATTTACGAGGCCTGAGCCACATTTTGGAGCCAAATTCTGGCTTTATGCATGTATTCGCAGTTTGTTATTACGACTTTTTATACCGAAGTACTGAAAGCGGCAGTGAGTCACATTTTGCACAAACTCCCATGCAGTTTTCAAAATAACCCAAACATCCCAATTTCGAGGCCTTAGCCATATATTGGAGCCAAATTCTGGCTCTATGCACGTATTCGCAGTTTGAAATTACGACTTTTTTATACCCAACATATGCGAAGTACTGAAAGCGGCGTTTGATCTCATTTGTCCCAATCCCCCCTGCAGTTTTCAAAATATCCCAAACATCCCAATTTCGGTGCCTGAGCCATATTTTAGAACCAAATTCTGGCTCTCTTCACGTATTCGCAGTTTGATATTACGACTTTTATACCCAACATATGCCAAGTAATGGACGCGGCAGTGAGTCACATTTTGCACAAACTCCCCTGCAGTTTTCAAAATATCATAAACATCCCAATTTCCAGGCCTAAGCCATATTTTGGAGCCAAATTCTGGCTCTCTGCACGTATTCGCAGTTTGAAATTACGACATTTATATACCCAACATGTGCGAAGTACTGAAAGCGGCGTTTGGTCACATTTGTCCCAATCCCCCCTGCAGTTTTCAAAATATCCCAAACATCCCAATTTCGGTGCCTGAGCCATATTTTAGAGACAAATTCTGGCTCTCTGCAGGTATTCGCAGTTTGATATTACGACTTTTTTATACCCAACATATGCGAAGTACTGAAAGCAACGTTTGGTCACATTTGTCCCAAACCTCCCTGCAGTTTTCAAAATATCCCAAACATCCCAATTTCGGTGCCTGAGACATATTTTGGAGCCAAATTCTGGCTCTCTGCACGTATTCGCAGTTTGATATTACGACTTTTTTTACTCAATATATGCCAAGTACTGAAAGCAGCAGTGAGTCAAATTTTGTTACAAACTCCCCTGCAGTTTTCAAAATATCCCAAACATACCAATTTCGAGGCCTGAGCCATATTTTGGATCCAAATTCTTACTTTATGCACGCATTCGCAGTTTAATATTACGACTTTTTATACCCAACATATGCGAAGTACTGAAAGCGGCATTTGGCCACATTTGTCCCAAACATCTATGCAGTTTTCAAAATATCCCAAACATCCCAATATCGAGGCCTGAGCCATATTTTGGAGCCAAATTCTGGCTCTCTGCACGTATTCGCAGTTTGAAATTACGACTTTTTATACGAAACATATGCAAAGTAATGAAAGCAGCGTTTGGTCGTATTTGTCCTAAACCCCCCCCCCCCCCCACAGTTTTCAAAATATCCCAAACATCCCAATTTCGAGGCCAGAGCCATATTTCGGAACCAAATTCTGGCTCTATGCACGTATTCGCAATTTGAAATTACGACTTTTTATGCCCAACATATGCCAAGTACTGAATGCGGCGTTTGGTTACATTTGTCCCAAACCTCCCTGCAATTTTCAAAATATCCCAAATATTCCAATTTCGAGGCCTGAACCATATTTTGGAGCCAAATTCTGGCTCTCTGCACGTATTCGTAGTTTGAAATTATGAATTTTTATGCCCAACATATGCCAAGTACTGAATGTGGTGTTTGGTTACACTTGTCCCAAACCTCCCTGCAGTTCTCAAAATATCCCAAACATCCCAATATCGAGGCCTGAGCCATATTTTGGAGCCAAATTCTGGCTCTCTGCTTGTATTCGCAGTTTGAAATTACAACTTATTATATCCAACATATGCCAAGTCCTGAAAGCGGCAGTGAGTTACATTTTGCACAAACTCCCCTGCAGTTTTCGAAATATCACAAATACGCCAATTTCAAGGCCTGAGCCATATTTTGGAGCCAAATTCTGGCTCTCTGCACGTATTCGCAGTTTGAAATTACGAATTTTTTTACCCTACATATGACAAGTACTGAAAGCGGCAGTAAGTCACATTTGTCCCAATCCCCCCTGCAGTTTTCAAAATATCCCAAACATCCCAATTTCGGTTCCTGAGCCATATTTTAGAGCCAAATTCTGGCTCTCTGCACGTATTCGCAGCTTGAGATTACGACTTTTTATACCCAACATATGCCAAATAATGGACACGGCAGTTAGTCACATTTTGAACAAACTCCCCTGCAGTTCTCAAAATATCATAAACATCCCAATTTCGAGGCCTGAGCCATATTTTGGAGCCAAATTCTGGCTCTCTGCACGTATTCGCAGTTTGAAATTACGACTTTTTTATACCCAACATATGCGAAGTACTGAAAGCGGCGTTTGGTCACATTTGTCCCAAACCTACCTGCAGTTTTCAAAATATCCCAAACATCCCAATATCGAGACCTGAGCCATATTTTGGAGCCAAATTCTGGCTCTCTGCACGTATTCGCAGTTTGATATTACGACTTTTTTTACCCTACATATGACAAGTACTGAAAGCGGCAGTGAGTCACATTTTGCACAAACTCCCCTGCAGTTTTCAAAATATCTCAAATATCCCTATTTCGAGGCCTGAGCCATATTTTGGAGCCAAATTCTGGCTTTATGCACGTATTCGCAGTTTGATATTACGACTTTTTATACCCAACATATGCCAAGTACTGAAAACGAGAGTGAGTCACATTTGTCCCAATCCCCCCTGCAGTTTTCAAAATATCTCAAACATCCCAATTTCGACGCCTGAGCCATATTTTGGACCCAAATTCTGGCTTTATGCACGTATTCGCAGTTTGAAATTAAGACTTTTTTATACCCAACATATGCCAAGTGCTGAAAAGCGGCGTTTGGTCACATTTGTCCCGATCCCCCTTGCAGTTTTCAAAATATCCCAAACATCCCAATACTGAGGCCTTAGCCATATTTTGGAGCCAAACTCTAGCTCTCTGCACGTATTCGCAGTTCGAAATTACGACTTATTATACCCAACATATGCCAAGTAATGAAAGCGGCAATGAGTCACATTTTGCACAAACTCCCCTACAGTTTTCAAAATATGCCAAACATCCCAATTTCGAGGCCTGAGCCATATTTTAGAGCCAACTTCTGGCTCTCTGCACGTATTCGCAGTTTGAAATTACGACTTTTTTATACCCAACATATGCGAAGTACTGAAAGCGGCGTTTGGTTACATTTGTCCCAAACCTCCCTGCAGTTTTCAAAATATCCCAAACATCCCAATATCGAGGCTTGAGCCATATTTTGGAGCCAAATTCTGGCTCTCTGCACGTATTCGCAGTTTGATATTACGACTTTTTTTACCCTACATATAACAAGTACTGAAAGCGGCATTGAGTCACATTTTGCACAAACTCCCCTGCAGTTTTCAAAATATTTCAAACATCCCAATCTCGAGGCCTGAGCCATATTTTGTAGCCAAATTCTGGCTTTATGCACGTATTCGCAGTTTGATATTACGACTTTTTATACCCAACATATGCCAAGTACTGAAATGGCAGTGAGTCACATTTTGCACGAACTCCCATGCAGTTTTCAAAATATCCCAAACATCCCAATTTCGAGGCCTAAGCCATATATTTTGGAGCCAAATTCTGGCTTTATGCACATATTCGCAGTTTGAAATTACGACTTTTTTATACCCAACATATGCGAAGTACTGAAAGCGGCGTTTGGTTACATTTATCCCAAACCTCCCTGCAGTTTTCAAAATATTCCAAACATCCCAATATCGAGGCTTGAACCATAATTTGGAGCCAAATTCTGGCTCTCTGCACGTATTCGCAGTTTGAAATTGCGACTTTTATATACCCAACATATGCCAATTACTAATAGCGGCATTTGGTCACATTTATCCCAAACCTCCCTGCAGTTTTCAAAATATCCCAAACATCCCAATATCGAGGCTTGAGCCATATCTTGGAGCCAAATTCTGGCTCTCTGCACGTATTCGCAGTTTGATATTACGACTTTTTTTACCCTACATATGACAAGTACTGAAAGCGGCATTGAGTCACATTTTGCACAAACTCCCCTGCAGTTTTCAAAATATCTCAAATATCCCTATTTCGAGGCCTGAGCCATATTTTGGAGCCAAATTCTGGCTTTATGCACGTATTCGCAGTTTGATATTACAACTTTTTATACCCAACATATGCCAAGTCCTGAAAGCGACAGTGAGTCTCATTTGTCCCAATACCCCCTGCAGTTTTCAAAATATCTCAAACATCCCAATTTCGACGCCTGAGCCATATTTTGGAGCCAAATTCTGGCTTTATGCACGTATTCGCAGTTTGAAATTACGACTTTTTTATACCCAACATATGCCAAGTGCTGAAAAGCGGCGTTTGGTCACATTTGTCCCAATCCCCCTCTGCAGTTTTCAAAATATCCCAAACATCCCAATACCGAGGCCTGAGACATATTTTGGAGCCAAGCTCTAGCTCTCTGCACGTATTCGCAGTTCAAAATTACGACTTATTATACCCAACATATGCCAAGTAATGAAAGCGGCAATGAGTCACATTTTGCACAAACTCCCCTGTAGTTTTCAAAATATCCCAAACATCCCAATTTCGAGGCCTGAGCCATATTTTGGAGCCAACTTCTGGCTCTCTGCACGTATTCGCAGTTTGAAATTACGACTTTTTTATACCCAACATATGCGAAGTACTGAAAGCGGCGTTTGGTTACATTTGTCCCAAACCTCCCAGCAGTTTTCAAAATATCCCAAACATCCCAATATCGAGGCTTGAGCCATATTTTGGAGCCAAATTCTGGCTCTCTGCACGTATTCGCAGTTTGAAATTGCCACTTTTTTATAACCAACATATGCCAAGTACTGAAAGCGGCGTTTGGTCACATTTGTCCCAATCCCCCCTGCTGTTTTCAAAATATCCCAAACATCCCAATATCGAGACCTGAGCCATATTTTGGAGCCAAATTCTGGCTCTCTGCACGTATTCGCAGTTTGATATTACGACTTTTTTTACCCTACATATAACAAGTACTGAAAGCGGCAGTGATTCACATTTTGCACAAACTCCCCTGCAGTTTTCAAAATATTTCAAACATCCCAATTTCGAGGCCTGAGCCATATTTTGGAGCCAAATTCTGGCTTTATGCACGTTTTCGCAGTTTGATATTACGACTTTTTATACCCAACATATGCCAAGTACTAAAAGCGGCGTTTGGTCACATTTGTCCCAATCCCCCCTGGAGTTTTCAAAATATCCCAAACATCCCAATTTCTTTGCCTGAGCCATATTTTAGAGCCAAATTCTGGCTCTCTGCACGTATTCGCAGTTTGAAATTACGACTTTTTTATACCCAACATATGCGAAGTACTGAAAGCGGCGTTTGGTCACATTTGTCCCAAACCTCCCTGCAGTTTTCAAAATATCCCAAACATCCCAATATCGAGACCTGAGCCATATTTTGAAGCCAAATTCTGGCTCTCTGCACGTATTCGCAGTTTGATATTACGACTTTTTATACCCAACATATGCCAAGTACTGAAAGCGACAGTGAGTCACATTTGTCCCAATCCCCCCTGCAGTTTTCAAAATATCTCAAACATCCCAATTTCGAGGCCTGAGCCATATTTTGGAGCCAAATTCTGGCTTTATGCACGTATTCGCAGTTTGAAATTACGACTTTTTTATACCCAACATGTGCCAAGTGCTGAAAAGCGGCGTTTGGTCACATTTGTCCCAATCCCCCCTGCAGTTTTCAAAATATCCCAAACATCCCAATATCGAGGCCTGTGCCATATTTTGGAGCCAAACTCTAGCTCTCTGCACGTATTCTCAGTTCGAAATTACGACTTATTACACCCAACATATGCCAAGTAATGAAAGCGGCAATGACCCAGCAAACACAAATCATCTACACAACGTTTGCCTATCTCTTCCCATAGGTGTGGGAATGATTTGCATTGAGAATGGTGCAGGAGAGCCTTTGACACACTTTTACTCAAAAAATCCAAACACAAATGTTTAATTATAAATTGTTTTTCTACAATTATTTTCTTCCAAATGTAAAACAAATAGTTTTTACATGTTTAAATATAAAATTTATGGTGTTTTTTGTAAAATTCATTAATAAATTGTGAATGATATATATTGGCTGAGTGAAACCTTTAAAATCCATTTAGTTATAATATGAACAGAAAAAAGTAGTTTTCCAAATTTTCTAAAAATCGCTCTTTTTAACACAATTTGACTCCTTATGCATTCCACTAAACACTAATATCATGTTTAAATATATAATTTATGTATTATTCCCTAAGATAATTTATATAAATTTTAAAAGTTGCTGGAAAGTGGTGAGAACGAATCTGAAAACGTTTTGTTGTCTTATATTGGCGTGTTCTTATTAACTAGAGTGAGTAAGAGTGAGCGAGAGTGGGTAAGAGTGAGTAAGAGTGAATGAAGGTGAGTGAGAGTGCCAGAGAGTGTGTAAGTGTGAGTAAGAGTGAGTATAAGTAAGAGTGACTGAGAGTGAGTAAGAGTGACAGAGTGAGTAAGAGTGAGAGTAAGAGTGACAGAATGAGTAAGAGTGAGAGTAAAGTGATTGAGAGTAAGGGTGAGTATGAGAGTAAGAGTGATTGAGAGTTAGAGTGAGAGTAAGAGTGATTGAGAGTTAGTGAGAGTAAGAGTGATTGAGAGTAAGAGTGATTGAGAGTAGGAGTGATTGAGAGTAAGAGTGATTGAGAGTAAGAGTGATTGGGAGTAAGAGTGATTGAGAGTAAGAGTGATTGGGAGTAAGAGTGATTGGGAGTAGGAGTTAGAGTGAGAGTAGGAGTAAGAATGAGAATAAGAGTGATTGAGAGTAAGAGTGAGTAAGAGTAAGAATGAGAGTAAGAGTGATTGAGAGTAAGAGTGATTGAGAGTAAGAGTGATTGAGAGTAAGAGTGATTGGGAGTAAGAGTGATTGGGAGTAAGAGTAAGAGTGAGAGTAAGAATGAGAATAAGAGTGATTGAGAGTAAGAGTGATTGGGAGTAAGAGTAAGAATGAGAGTAGGAGTGATTGAGAGTAGGAGTGATTGGGAGTAGGAGTGATTGGGAGTAAGAGTGATTGAGAGTAAGAGTAATTGAGAGTAGGAGTATGAGAGTAAGAGTGAGAGAGTGAGTATGAATGGGTAAGGGTGACTGAGAGTGAGTAAGAATGACAGAGTAAGAGTGACAGAGAGTAAGAGTGACAGAGAGTAAGAGTGACAGAGTAAGAGTGACAGAGTAAGAGTGACAGAGAGTAAGAGTGACAGAGAGTAAGAGTGACAGAGAGTAAGAGTGACAGAGTAAGAGTGACAGAGTAAGAGTGACAGAGAGTAAGAGTGACAGAGTAAGAGTGACAGAGAGTAAGAGTGACAGAGAGTAAGAGTGACAGAGTAAGAGTGACAGAGAGTAAGAGTGACAGAGAGTAAGAGTGACAGAGAGTAAGAGTGACAGAGTAAGAGTGACAGAGAGTAAGAATGACAGAGAGTAAGAGTGACAGAGAGTAAGAGTGACAGAGAGTAAGAGTGACAGAGAGTAAGAGTGACAGAGTAAGAGTGACAGAGTAAGAGTGACAGAGAGTAAGAGTGACAGAGAGTAAGAGTGACAGAGTAAGAGTGACAGAGAGTAAGAGTGACAGAGAGTAAGAGTGACAGAGTAAGAGTGACAGAGTGTAAGAGTGACAGAGTAAGAGTGACAGAGAGTAAGAGTGACAGAGAGTAAGAGTGACAGAGTAAGAGTGACAGAGAGTAAGAGTGACAGAGTAAGAGTGACAGAGTAAGAGTGACAGAGAGTAAGAGTGACAGAGAGTAAGAGTGACAGAGAGTAAGAGTGACAGAGAGTAAGAGTGACAGAGTAAGAGTGACAGAGTAAGAGTGACATAGAGTAAGAGTGACAGAGAGTAAGAGTGACAGAGAGTAAGAGTGACAGAGTAAGAGTGACAGAGAGTAGGAGTGACAGAGTGTAAGAGTGACAGTAAGAGTGACAGAGAGTAAGAGTGACAGAGAGTAAGAGTGACAGAGAGTAAGAGTGACAGAGTAAGAGTGACAGAGTAAGAGAGTGAGAGTGATTATGAGAGAGTTAAGAGTGTGAGGTGTGTGAGTGTAGCAGGCCAGGGAGGCAGGATGTGTGGTCACAGGCGAGGCCTAGGCCTCGTGATCTCTAATGTTGGTTTTTATATATATGTGGGATTTTTTGTCCTGTTTCAAATTATAATTATTTAGCAGGAATGTAATAAGATATTGCACAGTATTAATGTGACAATAATATATGCATTATTTCCTTGATAATCAAACTTGTTGTTCAAAGATAATATACAATCTTTGAAGGAAACATTTTGAGAGCGCAAGCTGGCAACACTGTTCTGGTGGGTGAGAGAGACATATGGTTAGTTGTACTCAGACCTACAGTGGAGAAGGGTGTGTCCCAGCTGGCCGCCACCAGCCGCCACCCGCCGCCACCCGCCGCCCACCACCAGCCGCCACCCGCCACCACCCGCCACCCGCCACCACCCGCCACCACCCACCACCAGCCACCACCCACCACCAGCCGCCACCCGCCGCCACCCGCCGCCACCCGCCACCCACCACCAGCCGCCACCCGCCGCCACCCACCACCAGCCGCCACCTGCCACCACCCACCACCAGCTGCCACCCGCCGCCACCCGCCACCACCCACCACCACCCACCACCAGCCGCCACCCGCCACCACCCACCACCAGCCGCCACCCGCCACCAGCCACCGCCACCCACCACCGCCACTCACCACCCGCCGCCACCACCCACCACCAGCCGCCACCCGCCACCACCCACCACCAGCCGCCAGCCGCCACCCACCACCAGCCGCCACCCGCCGCCACCCGCCGCCACCCACCACCCGCCGCCACCCACCACCAGCCGCCGCCACCCACCACCAGCCGCCACCCGCCACCACCCACCACCAGCCGCCACCCGCCACCACCCACCACCAGCCGCCACCCGCCACCACCCACCACCAGCCGCCACCCGCCACCACCCACCACCAGCCGCCACCCGCCACCACTCACCACCAGCCGCCACCCGCCACCACCCACCACCAGCCGCCACCCGCCACCGCCACCCACCACCGCCACCCGCCACCCGCCACCACCCACCACCAGCCGCCACCACCCACCACCAGCCGCCACCCGCCACCAGCCACCCCCACCCGCCACCAGCCACCGCCACCCACCACCACCCACCACCAGCCACCGCCACCCACCACCGCCACTCACCACCCGCCGCCACCACCCACCACCAGCCGCCACCCGCCACCCACCACCGCCACCCGCCGCCACCACCCACCACCACCACCCACCACCACCAGCCGCCGCCGCCACCACCACCCACCACCACCGCCGCCACCACCCATCACCGCCGCCGCCACCACCACCCACCACCACCGCCGCCGCCACCACCCATCACCGCCGCCGCCGCCACCACCCACCACAGCCGCCGCCGACACCACCGCCACCACCCACCACAGCCGGCACCACCACCCACCACCACCACCACCACCCACCACCGCCGCCACCACCAGCCGCCACAAGCCGCCACCGCCCGCCACCGCCCGCCACCGCCCGCCACCAGCCGCCATCACCACCACCACCACCACCAGCCGCCATCACCGCCACCAGCTGCCACCACCACCAGCCGCCACCACCACCACCACCAGCCGCCATCACCGCCACCAGCTGCCACCACCACCAGCCGCCATCACCGCCACCAGCTGCCACCACCACCAGCCGCCACCACCGGCACCACCACCTGCCACCAGCCGCCACCACCGCCCGCTATCAGCAGTCACCGCCCGTTGCCACAGTCGCCACCGCCCGCCACCACCGCCCGCTATCAGCAGTCACCGCCCGTTGCCACAGTCGCCACCGCCAGCCGCCACCAGCCCCCCCCACCGCCGATCGTCACCACCCACCACAGCCGCCGCCGCCCGCCACCGCCCGCCACCGCCCGCCACCACCCACCACAGCCGCCACCACCCACCACCACCCGCCGCCACCACCCACCACCACCCGCCGCCACCACCCACCACCACCAGCCGCCGCCGCCACCACCACCCACCACCACCGCCGCCACCACCCACCACCACCAGCCGCCGCCGCCACCACCACCACCACCCACCACCACCGCCGCCACCACCAGCCGCCGCCACCGCCACCACCACCCACCACCACCGCCGCCACCACCCACCACCGCCAGCCGCCACCACTCATCACAGACCCCGCCACCGCCCGCCAGACACAGCAGCCAGTGTCCGCCACCGCCGTCACTGTCCGCCACCGCCGCCACTGTCCGCCACCGCCGCCATTGTCCGCCACCGCCGTCACTGTCCGCCACCGCCGCCACTGTCCGCCACCGCCACCACTGTCCGCCCGCCGCCACCACTGTCCGCCCGCCGCCTCCACTGTCCGCCCGCCGCCTCCACTGTCCGCCCGCCGCCTCCACTGTCCGCCCGCCGTCTCCACTGTCCGCCCGCCGCCGCCACTGTCCGCCCGCCGCCGCCACTGTCCGCCCGCCGCCGCCACTGTCCGCCCGCCGCCGCCACTGTCCGCCCGCCGCCGCCACTGTCCGCCCGCCGCCTCCACTGTCCGCCCGCCGCCTCCACTGTCCGCCCGCCGCCTCCACTGTCCGCCCGCCACCTCCACTGTCCGCCCGCCGCCTCCACTGTCCGCCCGCCGCCTCCACTGTCCGCCCGCCGCCGCCACTGTTCGCCCGCCGCCGCCACTGTCCGCCCGCCGCCGCCACTGTCCGCCCGCCGCCGCCACTGTCCGCCCGCCGCCACTGTCCACCACCGCCGCCACGGTCCGCCCGCCGCCACTATCCGCCACAGCCGCCACTGTCCGCCCGCCGCCACTGTCCTCCCGCCGCCACTGTCCGCCCGCCGCCGCCCTGTCCGCCCGCCGCCACTATCCGCCACCGCCGCCACTGTCCGCCCGCCGCCACTGTCCGCCCGCCGCCACTATCCGCCACCGCCGCCACTGTCCGCCCGACGCCACTGTCCGCCCGCCGCCACTGTCCGCCCGCCGCCACTGTCCGCCCGCCGCCACTGTCCTCCCGCCGCCACTGTCCGCCCGCCGCCGCCCTGTCCGCCCGCCGCCACTATCCGCCACCGCCGCCACTGTCCGCCCGCCGCCACTGTCCGCCCGCCGCCACTATCCGCCACCGCCGCCACTGTCCGCCCGACGCCACTGTCCGCCCGCCGCCACTGTCCGCCCGCCGCCACTGTCCGCCCGCCGCCACTGTCCGCCACCGCCGCCACTGTCCGCCACCGCCGCCACTGTCCGCCCGCCGCCACTGTCCGCCACCGCCGCTACTGTCCGCCCGCCGCCACTGTCCGCCCGCCGCCGCCACTGTCCGCCCGCCGCCACTGTCCGCCCGCCGCCACTATCCGCCACCGCCGCCACTGTCCGCCACAGCCGCCACTCTCTGCCGTACAGCCTCCCCTCTCTCCGTTAGTAAATAATTATAATTGTTAGTAAATAATAAAAGAAATATAAATTATTAGATTTTTTTTACCCTTAAATTGGTTTTAATATTTAAATTGAAAATAATAATATAATATAAAATATAATAAAAATAATATAATATAAAATATAATTTAATTTCAAGAAATTTAACTTTAAACACAAAGATGTAAAAAGGGTTCAGATTATTGGCTCAAACCTTTCATAAGAGATTCATATTGGTATATGAATGGATTATGAATGACTCATGTTAGGAGTGTAAAGTTGCCACAACATCTCAAATTAGTGTTAGATACATATGTCTTGGTTATAAGTTTTGGAAACCTATTTAAGTCCACACACAATATCGTATCTGATACGATAAAACAAACGTTTCCAATACTTTCAAATACTTTCCAGATATGTTGTGGCAACCTAAAATTGTTTGCTGGGGAGTCACATTTTGCACAAACTCCCCTGCAGTTTTAAAAATATCCCAAATATCCCAACTTCGAGGCCTGAGCCATATTTTGGAGTCAAATTCTGGCTCTCTCAACGTATTCGCAGTTTGAAATTGCGACTTTTTTATACCCAACATATGCCAAGTAATGAAAGCGGCGTTTGGTCACATTTGTCCCAATCCCCCCTGCAGTTTTCAAAATATGCCAAACATCCAAATTTCGGTGCCTGAGCCATATTTTGGAGCCAAACTCTAGCTCTCTGCATGTATTCGCAGTTTGTTATTACGACTTTTTTATACCCAACATATGCCAAGTGCTGAAAAGCGGCGTTTGGTCACATTTGTCCCAATCCCCCCTGCAGTTTTCAAAATATCCCAAACATCCCAATATCGAGGCCTGAGCCATATTTTGGTGCCAAACTCTAGCTCTCTGCACGTATTCTCAGATCGAAATTACGACTTATTATACCCAACATATGCCAAGTAATGAAAGCGGCAATGAGTCACATTTTGCACTAACTCCCCTGCAGTTTTCAAAATATCCCAAACACCCCAATTTCGGTTCCTGAGCCATATTTTAGAGCCAAATTCTGGCTCTCTGCACGTATTCGCAGTTTGATATTACGACTTTTTATACCCAACATATGCCAAATAATGGACACGGCAGTGAGTCACATTTTGCACAAACTCCCCTGCAGTTTTCAAAATATCATAAACATCCCAATTTCGAGGCCTGAGCCATATTTTGGAGCCAAATTCTGGCTCTCTGCACGTATTTGCAGTTTGAAATTACGACTTTTTTATACCCAACATATGCGAAGTACTGAAAGCGGCGTTTGGTTACATTTGTCCCAAACCTCCCTGCAGTTTTCAAAATATCCCAAACATCCCAATATCGAGGCTTGAGCCATATCTTGGAGTCAAATTCTGGCTCTCTGCACGTATTCGCAGTTTGAAATTGCGACTTTTATATACCCAACATATGCCAAGTACTGAAAGCGGCGTTTGGTCACATTTGTCCCAATCCCCCCTGGAGTTTTCAAAATATCCCAAACATCCCAATTTCGGTGCCTGAGCCATATTTTAGAGCCAAATTCTGGCTCTCTGCAGGTATTCGCAGTTTGATATTACGACTTTTTTATACCCAACATATGCGAAGTACTGAAAGCGGCGTTTGATCACATTTGTCCCAAACATCCCTGCAGTTTTCAAAATATCCCAAACATCCCAATATCGAGACCTGAGCCATATTTTGGAGCCAAATTCTGGCTCTATGCACTAATTCGCAGTTTGATATTACGACTTTTTATACCCAACATATGCCAAGTACTGAAAGCGACAGTGAGTCACATTTGTCCCAATCCCCCCTGCAGTTTTCAAAATATCTCAAACATCCCAATTTCGAGGCCTGAGCCATATTTTGGAGCCAAATTCTGGCTTTATGCACGTATTCGCAGTTTGAATTTACGACTTTTTTATACCCAACATATGCCAAGTGCTGAAAAGCGGCGTTTAGTCACATTTGTCCCAATCCCCCCTGCAGTTTTCAAAATATCCCAAACATCCCAATATCGAGGCCTGAGCCATATTTTGGAGCCAAATTCTAGCTCTCTGCACGTATTCTCAGTTCGAAATTACGACTTATTATACCCAACATATGCCAAGTAATGAAAGCGGCAATGAGTCACATTTTGCACAAACTCCCCTGCAGTTTTCAAAATATCCCAAACATCCCAATTTCGGTTCCTGAGCCATATTTTAGAGCCAAATTCTGGCTCTCTGCACGTATTCGCAGTTTGATATTACGACTTTTTATACCCAACATATGCCAAATAATGGACACGGCAGTGAGTCACATTTTGCACAAACTCCCCTGCAGTTTTCAAAATATCATAAACATCCCAATTTCGAGGCCTGAGCCATATTTTGGGGCCAAATTCTGGCTCTCTGCACGTATTCGCAGTTTGAAATTACGACTTTTTTATACCCAACATATGCGAAGTACTGAAAGCGGCGTTTGGTTACATTTGTCCCAAACCTCCCTGCAGTTTTCAAAATATCCCAAACATCCCAATATCGAGGCTTGAGCCATATCTTGGAGTCAAATTCTGGCTCTCTGCACGTATTCGCAGTTTGAAATTGCGACTTTTATATACCCAACATATGCCAAGTACTGAAAGCGGCGTTTGGTCACATTTGTCCCAATCCCCCCTGGAGTTTTCAAAATATCCCAAACATCCCAATTTCGGTGCCTGAGCCATATTTTAGAGCCAAATTCTGGCTCTCTGCAGGTATTCGCAGTTTGATATTACGACTTTTTTATACCCAACATATGCGAAGTACTGAAAGCGGCGTTTGATCACATTTGTCCCAAACATCCCTGCAGTTTTCAAAATATCCCAAACATCCCAATATCGAGACCTGAGCCATATTTTGGAGCCAAATTCTGGCTCTATGCACTAATTCGCAGTTTGATATTACGACTTTTTATACCCAACATATGCCAAGTACTGAAAGCGACAGTGAGTCACATTTGTCCCAATCCCCCCTGCAGTTTTCAAAATATCTCAAACATCCCAATTTCGAGGCCTGAGCCATATTTTGGAGCCAAATTCTGGCTCTCTCAACGTATTCGCAGTTTGAATTTACGACTTTTTTATACCCAACATATGCCAAGTGCTGAAAAGAGGCGTTTAGTCACATTTGTCCCAATCCCCCCTGCAGTTTTCAAAATATCCCAAACATCCCAATATCGAGGCCTGAGCCATATTTTGGAGCCAAATTCTAGCTCTCTGCACGTATTCTCAGTTCGAAATTACGACTTATTATACCCAACATATGCCAAGTAATGAAAGCGGCAATGAGTCACATTTTGCACAAACTCCCCTGCAGTTTTCAAAATATCCCAAACATCCCAATTTCGGTTCCTGAGCCATATTTTAGAGCCAAATTCTGGCTCTCTGCACGTATTCGCAGTTTGATATTACGACTTTTTATACCCAACATATGCCAAATAATGGACACGGCAGTGAGTCACATTTTGCACAAACTCCCCTGCAGTTTTCAAAATATCATAAACATCCCAATTTCGAGGCCTGAGCCATATTTTGGGGCCAAATTCTGGCTCTCTGCACGTATTCGCAGTTTGAAATTACGACTTTTTTATACCCAACATATGCGAAGTACTGAAAGCGGCGTTTGGTTACATTTGTCCCAAACCTCCCTGCAGTTTTCAAAATATCCCAAACATCCCAATATCGAGGCTTGAGCCATATCTTGGAGTCAAATTCTGGCTCTCTGCACGTATTCGCAGTTTGAAATTGCGACTTTTATATACCCAACATATGCCAAGTACTGAAAGCGGCGTTTGGTCACATTTGTCCCAATCCCCCCCTGGAGTTTTCAAAATATCCCAAACATCCCAATTTCGGTGCCTGAGCCATATTTTAGAGCCAAGTTCTGGCTCTCAGCAGGTATTCGCAGTTTGATATTACGACTTTTTTATACCCAACATATGCGAAGTACTGAAAGCGGCGTTTGGTCACATTTGTCCCAAACATCCCTGCAGTTTTCAAAATATACCAAACATCCCAATATCGAGACCTGAGCCATATTTTGAAGCCAAATTCTGGCTCTCTCCACGTATTCGCAGTTTGATATTACGACTTTTTTTACCCTACATATAACAAGTACTGAAAGCGGCAGTGAGTCACATTTTGCACAAACTCCCCTGCAGTTTTCAAAATATTTCAAACATCCCAATTTCGAGGCCTGAGCCATATTTTGGAGCCAAATTCTGGCTTTATGCACGTATTCGCAGTTTGATATTACGACTTTTTATACCCAACATATGCCAAGTACTGAAATGGCAGTGAGTCACATTTTGCACAAACTCCCATGCAGTTTTCAAAATATCCCAAACATCCCAATTTCGAGGCCTAAGCCATATATTGGAGCCAAATTCTGGCTCTCTGCACATATTCGCAGTTTGAAATTACCACTTTTTTATACCCAACATATGCGAAGTACTGAAAGCGGCGTTTGGTCACATTTATCCCAAACCACTATGCAGTTTTCAAAATATCCCAAACATCCCAATATCTAGGCCTGCGCCATATTTTGGAGCCAAATTCAGGCTCTCTGCACACATTCGCAGTTTGAAATTACGACTTTTTATACCCAACATATGCCAAGTCCTGAAAGCGGCAGTGAGTCACATTTTGCACCAACTCCCCTGCAGTTTTCAAAATATCCCAAATATCCCAACTTCGAGGCCTGAGCCATATTTTGGAGTCAAATTCTGGCTCTCTGAAAGTATTCGCAGTTTGAAATTGCGACTTTTTTATACCCAACATATGCCAAGTAATGAAAGCGGCGTTTGGTCACATTTGTCCCAATCCCCCCTGCAGTTTTCAAAATATGCCAAACATCCCAATTTCGGTGCCTGAGCCATATTTTGGAGCCAAACTCTAGCTCTCTGCATGTATTCGCAGTTTGTTATTACGACTTTTTTATACCCAACATATGCGAAGTACTGAAAGCGACGTTTGGTCACATTTGTCCCAATCCCCCCTGCAGTTTTCAAAATATCCCAAACATCCCAATTTCGAGGCCTGAGTCATATATTGGAGCCAAATTCTGGCTCTCTGCACGTATTCGCAGTTTGATATTAGGACTTTTTATACCCAACATATGCCAAATAATGGACGCGGCAGTGAGTCACATTTTGCAGAAACTCCCCTGCAGTTTTCAAAATATCATAACCATCCCAATTTCGAGGCCTGAGCCATATTTTGGAGCCAAATTCTGGCTCTCTGCACGTATTCGCAGTTTGAAATTACGACTTTTTTATACCCAACATATGCAAAGTACTGAAAGCGGCGTTAGGTTACATTTGTCCCAAACCTCCCTTCTGTTTTCAAAATATCCCAAACATCCCAATATCGAGGCTTGAGCCATATCTTGGAGCCAAATTCTGGCTCTCTGCACGTATTCGCAGTTTTAAATTGTGACTTTTATATACCCAACATATGCCAAGTACTGAAAGCGGCTTTTGGTCACATTTGTCCCAATCCCCTCTGGAGTTTTCAAAATATCCCAAACATCCCAATTTCTTTGCCTGAGCCATATTTTAGAGCCAAATTCTGGCTCTCTGCACGTATTCGCAGTTTGAAATTACGAATTTTTTATACCCAACATATGCGAAGTACTGAAAGCGGCGTTTGGTCACATTTGTCCCAAACGTCACTGCAGTTTTCAAAATATCCCAAACATCCCAATATCGAGATCTGAGCCATATTTTGGAGCCAAATTCTGGCTCTCTGCACGTATTCGCATTTTGATATTACGACTTTTTTTACCCTACATATGACAAGTACTGAAAGCGGCAGTGAGTCACATTTTGCACAAACTCCCCTGCAGTTTTCAAAATATCTGAAAAATCCCAATTTCGAGGCCTGAGCCATATTTTGGAGCCAAATTCTGGCTTTATGCACGTATTCGCAGTTTGATATTACGACTTTTTATACCCAACATATGCCAAGTACTGAAAGCGGCCTTTGGTCACATTTGTCCCAATCCCCCCTGCAGTTTTCAAAATATCCCAAACATCCCAATTTCGGTGCCTGAGCCATATTTTAGAGCCAAATTCTGGCTCTCTGCAGGTATTCGCAGTTTGATATTACGACTTTTTTATACCCAACATATGCGAAGTACTGAAAGCGGCGTTTGGTTACATTTGTCCCAAACCTCCCTGCAGTTTTCAAAATATCCCAAACATCCCAATATCGAGACCTGAGCCATATTTTGGAGCCAAATTCTGGCTCTCTGCACGTATTCGCAGTTTGATATTACGACTTTTTTTACCCTACATATAACAAGTACTGAAATCGGCAGTGATTCACATTTTGCACAAACTCCCCTGCAGTTTTCAAAATATTTCAAACATCCCAATTTCGAGGCCTGAGCCATATTTTGGAGTCAAACTCTGGCTCTCTGAACGTATTCGCAGTTTGAAATTGCGACTTTTTTATACCCAACATATTCCAAGTACTGAAAGTGGCGTTTGGTCACATTTGTCCCAATCCCCCCTGCAGTTTTCAAAATATGCCAAACATCCCTATTTCGGTGCCTGAGCCATATTTTGGAGCCAAACTCTAGCTCTCTGCATGTATTCGCAGTTTGTTATTACGACTTTTTTATACCCAACATATGCGAAGTACTGAAAGCGACGTTTGGTCACATTTGTCCCAATCCCCCCTGCAGTTTTCAAAATATCCCAAACATCCCAATTTCGAGGCCTAAGTCATATATTGGAGCCAAATTCTGGCTCTCTGCACGTATTCGCAGTTTGAAATTACGACTTTTTTATACTCAACATTTGCGAAGTACTGAAAGCGACGTTTGGTCACATTTGTCCCAATCCCCCCTGCAGTTTTCAAAATATCCCAAACATCCCAATTTTGGTGCCTGAGCCATATTTTAGAGCCAAATTCTGGCTCTCTGCACGTATTCGCAGTTTGTTATTACGACTTTTTATACCCAACATATGCCAAGTAATGGACGCGGCAGTGAGTCACATTTTGCACAAACTCCCCTGCAGTTTTCAAAATATCATAAACATCCCCATTTCGAGTCCTGAGCCATATTTTGGAGCCAAATTCTGGTTCTCTGCATGTTTTCGCAGTTTGAAATTACGACTTTTTTATACCCAACATATGCGAAGTACTGAAAGAGGCGTTTGGTCACATTTGTCCCAATCCCCCCTGCAGTTTTCAAAATATCCCAAACATCGCAATTTCGGTTCCTGAGCCATATTTTAGAGCCAAATTCTGGCTCTCTGCACGTATTCGCAGTTTGATATTACGACTTTTTATACCCAACATATGCCAAATAATGGACGCGGCAGTGAGTCACATTTTGCAGAAACTCCCCTGCAGTTTTCAAAATATCATAACCATCCCAATTTCGAGGCCTGAGCCATATTTTGGAGCCAAATTCTGGCTCTCTGCACGTATTCGCAGTTTGAAATTACGACTTTTTTATACCCAACATATGCAAAGTACTGAAAGCGGCGTTAGGTTACATTTGTCCCAAACCTCCCTGCAGTTTTCAAAATATCTCAAACATCCCAATATCGAGGCTTGAGCCATATCTTGGAGCCAAATTCTGGCTCTCTGCACGTATTCGCAGTTTTAAATTGTGACTTTTATATACCCAACATATGCCAAGTACTTAAAGCGGCGTTTGGTCACATTTGTCCCAATCCTCCCTGGAGTTTTCAAAATATCCCAAACATCCCAATTTCTTTGCCTGAGCCATATTTTAGAGCCAAATTCTGGCTCTCTGCACATATTCGCAGTTTGAAATTACGAATTTTTTATACCCAACATATGCGAAGTACTGAAAGCGGTGTTTGGTCACATTTGTCCCAAACCTCACTGCAGTTTTCAAAATATCCCAAACATCCCAATATCGAGACCTGAGCCATATTTTGGAGCCAAATTCTGGCTCTCTGCACGTATTCGCAGTTTGATATTACGACTTATTTACCCTACATATGACAAGTACTGAAAGCGGCAGTGAGTCACATTTTGCACAAACTCCCCTGCAGTTTTCAAAATATCTCAAACATCCCGATTTCGAGGCCTGAGCCATATTTTGGAGCCAAATTCTGGCTTTATGGACTTATTTGCAGTTTGATATTACGACTTTTTATACCCAACATATGCCAAGTACTGAAAGCGGCGTTTGGTCACATTTGTCCCAATCCCCCCTGCAGTTTTCAAAATATCCCAAACATCCCAATTTCGGTGCCTGAGCCATATTTTAGAGCCAAATTCTGGCTCTCTGCAGGTATTCGCAGTTTGATATTACGAATTTTTATACCCAACATATGCCAAGTACTAAAATGGCAGTGAGTCACATTTTGCACAAACTACCATGCAGTTTTCAAAATATCCCAAACATCCCAATTTCGAGGCCTAAGCCATATATTGGAGCCAAATTCTGGCTCTCTGCACGTATTCGCAGTTTGAAATTACGACTTTTTTATACCCAACATATGCAAAGTACTGAAAGCGGCGTTAGGTTACATTTGTCCCAAACCTCCCTGCAGTTTTCAAAATATCTCAAACATCCCAATATCGAGGCTTGAGCCATATCTTGGAGCCAAATTCTGGCTCTCTGCACGTATTCGCAGTTTTAAATTGTGACTTTTATATACCCAACATATGCCAAGTACTTAAAGCGGCGTTTGGTCACATTTGTCCCAATCCCCCCTGGAGTTTTCAAAATATCCCAAACATCCCAATTTCTTTGCCTGAGCCATATTTTAGAGCCAAATTCTGGCTTTATGCACGTATTCGCAGTTTGATATTACGACTTTTTATACCCAACATATGCCAAGTACTGAAAGCGGCCTTTGGTCACATTTGTCCCAATCCCCCCTGCAGTTTTCAAAATATCCCAAACATCCCAATTTCGGTGCCTGAGCCATATTTTAGAGCCAAATTCTGGCTCTCTGCAGGTATTCGCAGTTTGATATTACGACTTTTTTATATCCAACATATGCGAAGTACTGAAAGCGGCGTTTGGTTACATTTGTCCCAAACCTCCCTGCAGTTTTCAAAATATCCCAAACATCCCAATATCGAGACCTGAGCCATATTTTGGAGCCAAATTCTGGCTCTCTGCACGTATTCGCAGTTTGATATTACGACTTTTTTTACCCTACATATAACAAGTACTGAAATCGGCAGTGATTCACATTTTGCACAAACTCCCCTGCAGTTTTCAAAATATTTCAAACATCCCAATTTCGAGGCCTGAGCCATATTTTGGAGTCAAACTCTGGCTCTCTGAACGTATTCGCAGTTTGAAATTGCGACTTTTTTATACCCAACATATGCCAAGTACTGAAAGTGGCGTTTGGTCACATTTGTCCCAATCCCCCCTGCAGTTTTCAAAATATGCCAAACATCCCTATTTCGGTGCCTGAGCCATATTTTGGAGCCAAACTCTAGCTCTCTGCATGTATTCGCAGTTTGTTATTACGACTTTTTTATACCCAACATATGCGAAGTACTGAAAGCGACGTTTGGTCACATTTGTCCCAATCCCCCCTGCAGTTTTCAAAATATCCCAAACATCCCAATTTCGAGGCCTAAGTCATATATTGGAGCCAAATTCTGGCTCTCTGCACGTATTCGCAGTTTGAAATTACGACTTTTTTATACTCAACATTTGCGAAGTACTGAAAGCGACGTTTGGTCACATTTGTCCCAATCCCCCCTGCAGTTTTTAAAATATCCCAAACATCCCAATTTTGGTGCCTGAGCCATATTTTAGAGCCAAATTCTGGCTCTCTGCACGTATTCGCAGTTTGTTATTACGACTTTTTATACCCAACATATGCCAAGTAATGGACGCGGCAGTGAGTCACATTTTGCACAAACTCCCCTGCAGTTTTCAAAATATCATAAACATCCCTATTTCGAGTCCTGAGCCATATTTTGGAGCCAAATTCTGGTTCTCTGCATGTTTTCGCAGTTTGAAATTACGACTTTTTTATACCCAACATATGCGAAGTACTGAAAGAGGCGTTTGGTCACATTTGTCCCAATCCCCCCTGCAGTTTTCAAAATATCCCAAACATCCCAATTTCGAGGCCTGAGTCATATATTGGAGACAAATTCTGGCTCTCTGCACGTATTCGCAGTTTGATATTAGGACTTTTTATACCCAACATATGCCAAATAATGGACGCGGCAGTGAGTCACATTTTGCAGAAACTCCCCTGCAGTTTTCAAAATATCATAACCATCCCAATTTCGAGGCCTGAGCCATATTTTGGAGCCAAATTCTGGCTCTCTGCACGTATTCGCAGTTTGAAATTACGACTTTTTTATACCCAACATATGCAAAGTACTGAAAGCGGCGTTAGGTTACATTTGTCCCAAACCTCCCTTCTGTTTTCAAAATATCCCAAACATCCCAATATCGAGGCTTGAGCCATATCTTGGAGCCAAATTCTGGCTCTCTGCACGTATTCGCAGTTTTAAATTGTGACTTTTATATACCCAACATATGCCAAGTACTGAAAGCGGCTTTTGGTCACATTTGTCCCAATCCCCTCTGGAGTTTTCAAAATATCCCAAACATCCCAATTTCTTTGCCTGAGCCATATTTTAGAGCCAAATTCTGGCTCTCTGCACGTATTCGCAGTTTGAAATTACGAATTTTTTATACCCAACATATGCGAAGTACTGAAAGCGGCGTTTGGTCACATTTGTCCCAAACGTCACTGCAGTTTTCAAAATATCCCAAACATCCCAATATCGAGATCTGAGCCATATTTTGGAGCCAAATTCTGGCTCTCTGCACGTATTCGCATTTTGATATTACGACTTTTTTTACCCTACATATGACAAGTACTGAAAGCGGCAGTGAGTCACATTTTGCACAAACTCCCCTGCAGTTTTCAAAATATCTCAAAAATCCCAATTTCGAGGCCTGAGCCATATTTTGGAGCCAAATTCTGGCTTTATGCACGTATTCGCAGTTTGATATTACGACTTTTTATACCCAACATATGCCAAGTACTGAAAGCGGCCTTTGGTCACATTTGTCCCAATCCCCCCTGCAGTTTTCAAAATATCCCAAACATCCCAATTTCGGTGCCTGAGCCATATTTTAGAGCCAAATTCTGGCTCTCTGCAGGTATTCGCAGTTTGATATTACGACTTTTTTATACCCAACATATGCGAAGTACTGAAAGCGGCGTTTGGTTACATTTGTCCCAAACCTCCCTGCAGTTTTCAAAATATCCCAAACATCCCAATATCGAGACCTGAGCCATATTTTGGAGCCAAATTCTGGCTCTCTGCACGTATTCGCAGTTTGATATTACGACTTTTTTTACCCTACATATAACAAGTACTGAAATCGGCAGTGATTCACATTTTGCACAAACTCCCCTGCAGTTTTCAAAATATTTCAAACATCCCAATTTCGAGGCCTGAGCCATATTTTGGAGTCAAACTCTGGCTCTCTGAACGTATTCGCAGTTTGAAATTGCGACTTTTTTATACCCAACATATTCCAAGTACTGAAAGTGGCGTTTGGTCACATTTGTCCCAATCCCCCCTGCAGTTTTCAAAATATGCCAAACATCCCTATTTCGGTGCCTGAGCCATATTTTGGAGCCAAACTCTAGCTCTCTGCATGTATTCGCAGTTTGTTATTACGACTTTTTTATACCCAACATATGCGAAGTACTGAAAGCGACGTTTGGTCACATTTGTCCCAATCCCCCCTGCAGTTTTCAAAATATCCCAAACATCCCAATTTCGAGGCCTAAGTCATATATTGGAGCCAAATTCTGGCTCTCTGCACGTATTCGCAGTTTGAAATTACGACTTTTTTATACTCAACATTTGCGAAGTACTGAAAGCGACGTTTGGTCACATTTGTCCCAATCCCCCCTGCAGTTTTCAAAATATCCCAAACATCCCAATTTTGGTGCCTGAGCCATATTTTAGAGCCAAATTCTGGCTCTCTGCACGTATTCGCAGTTTGTTATTACGACTTTTTATACCCAACATATGCCAAGTAATGGATGCGGCAGTGAGTCACATTTTGCACAAACTCCCCTGCAGTTTTCAAAATATCATAAACATCCCCATTTCGAGTCCTGAGCCATATTTTGGAGCCAAATTCTGGTTCTCTGCATGTTTTCGCAGTTTGAAATTACGACTTTTTTATACCCAACATATGCGAAGTACTGAAAGAGGCGTTTGGTCACATTTGTCCCAATCCCCCCTGCAGTTTTCAAAATATCCCAAACATCGCAATTTCGGTTCCTGAGCCATATTTTAGAGCCAAATTCTGGCTCTCTGCACGTATTCGCAGTTTGATATTACGACTTTTTATACCCAACATATGCCAAATAATGGACGCGGCAGTGAGTCACATTTTGCAGAAACTCCCCTGCAGTTTTCAAAATATCATAACCATCCCAATTTCGAGGCCTGAGCCATATTTTGGAGCCAAATTCTGGCTCTCTGCACGTATTCGCAGTTTGAAATTACGACTTTTTTATACCCAACATATGCAAAGTACTGAAAGCGGCGTTAGGTTACATTTGTCCCAAACCTCCCTGCAGTTTTCAAAATATCTCAAACATCCCAATATCGAGGCTTGAGCCATATCTTGGAGCCAAATTCTGGCTCTCTGCACGTATTCGCAGTTTTAAATTGTGACTTTTATATACCCAACATATGCCAAGTACTTAAAGCGGCGTTTGGTCACATTTGTCCCAATCCTCCCTGGAGTTTTCAAAATATCCCAAACATCCCAATTTCTTTGCCTGAGCCATATTTTAGAGCCAAATTCTGGCTCTCTGCACATATTCGCAGTTTGAAATTACGAATTTTTTATACCCAACATATGCGAAGTACTGAAAGCGGTGTTTGGTCACATTTGTCCCAAACCTCACTGCAGTTTTCAAAATATCCCAAACATCCCAATATCGAGACCTGAGCCATATTTTGGAGCCAAATTCTGGCTCTCTGCACGTATTCGCAGTTTGATATTACGACTTATTTACCCTACATATGACAAGTACTGAAAGCGGCAGTGAGTCACATTTTGCACAAACTCCCCTGCAGTTTTCAAAATATCTCAAACATCCCGATTTCGAGGCCTGAGCCATATTTTGGAGCCAAATTCTGGCTTTATGGACTTATTTGCAGTTTGATATTACGACTTTTTATACCCAACATATGCCAAGTACTGAAAGCGGCGTTTGGTCACATTTGTCCCAATCCCCCCTGCAGTTTTCAAAATATCCCAAACATCCCAATTTCGGTGCCTGAGCCATATTTTAGAGCCAAATTCTGGCTCTCTGCAGGTATTCGCAGTTTGATATTACGAATTTTTATACCCAACATATGCCAAGTACTAAAATGGCAGTGAGTCACATTTTGCACAAACTACCATGCAGTTTTCAAAATATCCCAAACATCCCAATTTCGAGGCCTAAGCCATATATTGGAGCCAAATTCTGGCTCTCTGCACGTATTCGCAGTTTGAAATTACGACTTTTTTATACCCAACATATGCAAAGTACTGAAAGCGGCGTTAGGTTACATTTGTCCCAAACCTCCCTGCAGTTTTCAAAATATCTCAAACATCCCAATATCGAGGCTTGAGCCATATCTTGGAGCCAAATTCTGGCTCTCTGCACGTATTCGCAGTTTTAAATTGTGACTTTTATATACCCAACATATGCCAAGTACTTAAAGCGGCGTTTGGTCACATTTGTCCCAATCCCCCCTGGAGTTTTCAAAATATCCCAAACATCCCAATTTCTTTGCCTGAGCCATATTTTAGAGCCAAATTCTGGCTTTATGCACGTATTCGCAGTTTGATATTACGACTTTTTATACCCAACATATGCCAAGTACTGAAAGCGGCCTTTGGTCACATTTGTCCCAATCCCCCCTGCAGTTTTCAAAATATCCCAAACATCCCAATTTCGGTGCCTGAGCCATATTTTAGAGCCAAATTCTGGCTCTCTGCAGGTATTCGCAGTTTGATATTACGACTTTTTTATATCCAACATATGCGAAGTACTGAAAGCGGCGTTTGGTTACATTTGTCCCAAACCTCCCTGCAGTTTTCAAAATATCCCAAACATCCCAATATCGAGACCTGAGCCATATTTTGGAGCCAAATTCTGGCTCTCTGCACGTATTCGCAGTTTGATATTACGACTTTTTTTACCCTACATATAACAAGTACTGAAATCGGCAGTGATTCACATTTTGCACAAACTCCCCTGCAGTTTTCAAAATATTTCAAACATCCCAATTTCGAGGCCTGAGCCATATTTTGGAGTCAAACTCTGGCTCTCTGAACGTATTCGCAGTTTGAAATTGCGACTTTTTTATACCCAACATATGCCAAGTACTGAAAGTGGCGTTTGGTCACATTTGTCCCAATCCCCCCTGCAGTTTTCAAAATATGCCAAACATCCCTATTTCGGTGCCTGAGCCATATTTTGGAGCCAAACTCTAGCTCTCTGCATGTATTCGCAGTTTGTTATTACGACTTTTTTATACCCAACATATGCGAAGTACTGAAAGCGACGTTTGGTCACATTTGTCCCAATCCCCCCTGCAGTTTTCAAAATATCCCAAACATCCCAATTTCGAGGCCTAAGTCATATATTGGAGCCAAATTCTGGCTCTCTGCACGTATTCGCAGTTTGAAATTACGACTTTTTTATACTCAACATTTGCGAAGTACTGAAAGCGACGTTTGGTCACATTTGTCCCAATCCCCCCTGCAGTTTTTAAAATATCCCAAACATCCCAATTTTGGTGCCTGAGCCATATTTTAGAGCCAAATTCTGGCTCTCTGCACGTATTCGCAGTTTGTTATTACGACTTTTTATACCCAACATATGCCAAGTAATGGACGCGGCAGTGAGTCACATTTTGCACAAACTCCCCTGCAGTTTTCAAAATATCATAAACATCCCTATTTCGAGTCCTGAGCCATATTTTGGAGCCAAATTCTGGTTCTCTGCATGTTTTCGCAGTTTGAAATTACGACTTTTTTATACCCAACATATGCGAAGTACTGAAAGAGGCGTTTGGTCACATTTGTCCCAATCCCCCCTGCAGTTTTCAAAATATCCCAAACATCGCAATTTCGGTTCCTGAGCCATATTTTAGAGCCAAATTCTGGCTCTCTGCACGTATTCGCAGTTTGATATTACGATTTTTTATACCCAACATATGCCAAATAATGGACGCGGCAGTGAGTCACATTTTGCAGAAACTCCCCTGCAGTTTTCAAAATATCATAACCATCCCAATTTCGAGGCCTGAGCCATATTTTGGAGCCAAATTCTGGCTCTCTGCACGTATTCGCAGTTTGAAATTACGACTTTTTTATACCCAACATATGCAAAGTACTGAAAGCGGCGTTAGGTTACATTTGTCCCAAACCTCCCTGCAGTTTTCAAAATATCTCAAACATCCCAATATCGAGGCTTGAGCCATATCTTGGAGCCAAATTCTGGCTCTCTGCACGTATTCGCAGTTTTAAATTGTGACTTTTATATACCCAACATATGCCAAGTACTTAAAGCGGCGTTTGGTCACATTTGTCCCAATCCCCCCTGGAGTTTTCAAAATATCCCAAACATCCCAATTTCTTTGCCTGAGCCATATTTTAGAGCCAAATTCTGGCTCTCTGCACGTATTCGCAGTTTGAAATTACGAATTTTTTATACCCAACATATGCGAAGTACTGAAAGCGGTGTTTGGTCACATTTGTCCCAAACCTCACTGCAGTTTTCAAAATATCCCAAACATCCCAATATCGAGACCTGAGCCATATTTTGGAGCCAAATTCTGGCTCTCTGCACGTATTCGCAGTTTGATATTACGACTTATTTACCCTACATATGACAAGAACTGAAAGCGGCATTGAGTCACATTTTGCACAAACTCCCCTGCAGTTTTCAAAATATCTCAAACATCCCAATTTCGAGGCCTGAGCCATATTTTGGAGCCAAATTCTGGCTTTATGGACTTATTTGCAGTTTGATATTACGACTTTTTATACCCAACATATGCCAAGTACTGAAAGCGGCGTTTGGTCACATTTGTCCCAATCCCCCCTGCAGTTTTCAAAATATCCCAAACATCCCAATTTCGGTGCCTGAGCCATATTTTAGAGCCAAATTCTGGCTCTCTGCAGGTATTCGCAGTTTGATATTACGAATTTTTATACCCAACATATGCCAAGTACTAAAATGGCAGTGAGTCACATTTTGCACAAACTACCATGCAGTTTTCAAAATATCCCAAACATCCCAATTTCGAGGCCTAAGCCATATATTGGAGCCAAATTCTGGCTCTCTGCACGTATTCGCAGTTTGAAATTACGACTTTTTTATACCCAACTTATGCGAAGTACTGAAAGCGGCGTTTGGTCACATTTGTCCCAAACCTCTATGCAGTTTTCAAAATATCCAAAACATCCCAATATCGATGCTTGAGCCATATTTTGGAGCCAAATTCTGGCTCTCTGCACGTATTCCTAGTTTGAAATTACGATTTTTATACGAAACATATGCAAAGTAATGAAAGCGGCGTTTGGTCGTATTTGTCCCCCCCCCCCCCGCAGTTTTCAATATATCCCAAACATCACAATTTCGAGGCCAGAGCCATATTTTGGAACCAAATTCTGGCTCTATGCACGTATTCGCAGTTTGAAATTACTACTTTTTATACCCAACATATGCCAAGTCCTGAAAGTGGCAGTGAGTCACATTTTGCACAAACTCCGCTCCAGTTTTCGAAATATCCCAGATATCCCAATTTCGAGGCCAGAGCCATATTTTGGAGCCAAATTCTGGCTCTCTGCACTTATTCGCATTTTGAAATTACGACTTTTTATACCAAACATATGCCAAGTCCTGAAAGTGGCAGAGAGTCACATTTTGCACAAACTCCCCTCCAGTTTTTGAAATATCCCAATTTCGAGCCCAGAGCCATATTTTGGAGCCAAATTCTGGCTCTCTGCCCTTATTCGTAGTTTGAAATTATGACTTTTTATACCCAATATATGCCAAGTACTGAATGCGGTGATTGGTTACACTTGTCCTGAACCTCCCTGCAGTTTTTAAAATATCCCAACATCCCAATATCGAGGCCTGAGCCATATTTTGGAGCCAAATTCTGGCTCTCTGAACGTATTCGCAGCTTGAAATAGCGAGTTTTTTTTACATGACATATGGCAAGTACTGAAAGCGGCGTTTGGTCACATTTGTCCCAATCCCCCCTGCAGTTTTTACAATATCCGAAGCATCCCAATTTCGGTGCCTGAGCCATATTTTAGAGCCAAATTCTGGCTCTCTGCACGTATTCGCAGTTTGAAATTACGACTTTTTTATACCCAACATATGCGAAGTACTGAAAGCGGCGTTTGGTCACATTTGTCCCAAACCTCCCTGCAGTTTTCAAAATATCCCAAACATCCCAATATCGAGACCAGAGCCATATTTTGGAGCCAAATTCTGGCTTTATGCACGTATTCGCAGTTTGATATTATGACTTTTGATACCCAACATATTCCAAGTACTGAAAGCGGCAGTGACTCACATTTTGCACAAACTCCCATGCAGTTTTCAAAATATCCCAAACATCCCAATTTCGAGGCCTAAGCCATATATTGGAGCCAAATTCTGGCTCTCTGCACATATTCGCAGTTTGAAATTACGAATTTTTTATACCCAACATATGCGAAGTACTGAAAACGGCGTTTGGTCACATTTGTCCCAAACCTCTATGCAGTTTTCAAAATATCCCAAACATCCCAATTTCGAGGCCAGAGCCATGTTTTGGAGCCAAATTCTGGCTCTATGCACGTATTCGCAGTTTGAAATTACGACTTTTTATTCCCAACATATGCCAAGTCCTGAAAGTGGCATTGAGTCACATTTTGCACAAACTCCCCTTCAGTTTTCAAAATATCCCAAACATCCCAATTTCGAGGCCTGAGCCATATTTTGGAGCCAAATTCTGGCTCTCTGCACGTATTTGCAGTTTGAAATTACGACTTTTTTATACCCAACATATGCGAAGTACTGAAAGCGGCGTTTGGTTACATTTGTCCCAAACCTCCCTGCAGTTTTCAAAATATCCCAAACATCCCAATATCGAGGCTTGAGCCATATCTTGGAGTCAAATTCTGGCTCTCTGCACGTATTCGCAGTTTGAAATTGCGACTTTTATATACCCAACATATGCCAAGTACTGAAAGCGGCGTTTGGTCACATTTGTCCCAATCCCCCCTGGAGTTTTCAAAATATCCCAAACATCCCAATTTCGGTGCCTGAGCCATATTTTAGAGCCAAATTCTGGCTCTCTGCAGGTATTCGCAGTTTGATATTACGACTTTTTTATACCCAACATATGCAAAGTACTGAAAGCGGCGTTTGGCCACATTTGTCCCAAACATCCCTGCAGTTTTCAAAATATCCCAAACATCCCAATATCGAGACCTGAGCCATATTTTGGAGCCAAATTCTGGCTCTCTGCACGTATTCGCAGTTTGATATTACGACTTTTTATACCCAACATATGCCAAGTACTGAAAGCGACAGTGAGTCACATTTGTCCCAATCCCCCCTGCAGTTTTCAAAATATCTCAAACATCCCAATTTCGAGGCCTGAGCCATATTTTGGAGCCAAATTCTGGCTTTATGCACGTATTCGCAGTTTGAAATTACGACTTTTTTATACCCAACATATGCCAAGTGCTGAAAAGCGGCGTTTAGTCACATTTGTCCCAATCCCCCCTGCAGTTTTCAAAATATCCCAAACATCCCAATATCGAGGCCTGAGCCATATTTTGGAGCCAAATTCTAGCTCTCTGCACGTATTCTCAATTCGAAATTACGACTTATTATACCCAACATATGCCAAGTAATGAAAGCGGCAATGAGTCACATTTTGCACAAACTCCCCTGCAGTTTTCAAAATATCCCAAACATCCCAATTTCGGTTCCTGAGCCATATTTTAGAGCCAAATTCTGGCTCTCTGCACGTATTCGCAGTTTGATATTACGACTTTTTATACCCAACATATGCCAAATAATGGACACGGCAGTGTGTCACATTTTGCACAAACTCCCCTGCAGTTTTCAAAATATCATAAGCATCCCAATTTCGAGGCCTGAGCCATATTTTGGAGCCAAATTCTGGCTCTCTGCACGTATTCGCAGTTTGAAATTACGACTTTTTTATACCCAACATATGCGAAGTACTGAAAGCGGCGTTTGGTTACATTTGTCCCAAACCTCCCTGCAGTTTTCAAAATATCCCAAACATCCCAATATCGAGGCTTGAGCCATATCTTGGAGTCAAATTCTGGCTCTCTGCACGTATTCGCAGTTTGAAATTGCGACTTTTATATACCCAACATATGCCAAGTACTGAAAGCGGCGTTTGGTCACATTTGTCCCAATCCCCCCCTGGAGTTTTCAAAATATCCCAAACATCCCAATTTCGGTGCCTGAGCCATATTTTAGAGCCAAATTCTGGCTCTCTGCAGGTATTCGCAGTTTGATATTACGACTTTTTTATACCCAACATATGCGAAGTACTGAAAGCGGCGTTTGGTCACATTTGTCCCAAACATCCCTGCAGTTTTCAAAATATACCAAACATCCCAATATCGAGACCTGAGCCATATTTTGAAGCCAAATTCTGGCTCTCTCCACGTATTCGCAGTTTGATATTACGACTTTTTTTACCCTACATATAACAAGTACTGAAAGCGGCAGTGAGTCACATTTTGCACAAACTCCCCTGCAGTTTTCAAAATATTTCAAACATCCCAATTTCGAGGCCTGAGCCATATTTTGGAGCCAAATTCTGGCTTTATGCACGTATTCGCAGTTTGATATTACGACTTTTTATACCCAACATATGCCAAGTACTGAAATGGCAGTGAGTCACATTTTGCACAAACTCCCATGCAGTTTTCAAAATATCCCAAACATCCCAATTTCGAGGCCTAAGCCATATATTGGAGCCAAATTCTGGCTCTCTGCACATATTCGCAGTTTGAAATTACCACTTTTTTATACCCAACATATGCGAAGTACTGAAAGCGGCGTTTGGTCACATTTATCCCAAACCACTATGCAGTTTTCAAAATATCCCAAACATCCCAATATCTAGGCCTGCGCCATATTTTGGAGCCAAATTCAGGCTCTCTGCACACATTCGCAGTTTGAAATTACGACTTTTTATACCCTACATATGCCAAGTCCTGAAAGCGGCAGTGAGTCACATTTTGCACCAACTCCCCTGCAGTTTTCAAAATATCCCAAATATCCCAACTTCGTGGCCTGAGCCATATTTTGGAGTCAAATTCTGGCTCTCTGAAAGTATTCGCAGTTTGAAATTGCGACTTTTTTATACCCAACATATGCCAAGTAATGAAAGCGGCGTTTGGTCACATTTGTCCCAATCCCCCCCTGCAGTTTTCAAAATATGCCAAACATCCCAATTTCGGTGCCTGAGCCATATTTTGGAGCCAAACTCTAGCTCTCTGCATGTATTCGCAGTTTGTTATTACGACTTTTTTATACCCAACATATGCGAAGTACTGAAAGCGACGTTTGGTCACATTTGTCCCAATCCCCCCTGCAGTTTTCAAAATATCCCAAACATCCCAATTTCGAGGCCTGAGTCATATATTGGAGCCAAATTCTGGCTCTCTGCACGTATTCGCAGTTTGATATTAGGACTTTTTATACCCAACATATGCCAAATAATGGACGCGGCAGTGAGTCACATTTTGCAGAAACTCCCCTGCAGTTTTCAAAATATCATAACCATCCCAATTTCGAGGCCTGAGCCATATTTTGGAGCCAAATTCTGGCTCTCTGCACGTATTCGCAGTTTGAAATTACGACTTTTTTATACCCAACATATGCAAAGTACTGAAAGCGGCGTTAGGTTACATTTGTCCCAAACCTCCCTTCTGTTTTCAAAATATCCCAAACATCCCAATATCGAGGCTTGAGCCATATCTTGGAGCCAAATTCTGGCTCTCTGCACGTATTCGCAGTTTTAAATTGTGACTTTTATATACCCAACATATGCCAAGTACTGAAAGCGGCTTTTGGTCACATTTGTCCCAATCCCCCCTGGAGTTTTCAAAATATCCCAAACATCCCAATTTCTTTGCCTGAGCCATATTTTAGAGCCAAATTCTGGCTCTCTGCACGTATTCGCAGTTTGAAATTACGAATTTTTTATACCCAACATATGCGAAGTACTGAAAGCGGCGTTTGGTCACATTTGTCCCAAACGTCACTGCAGTTTTCAAAATATCCCAAACATCCCAATATCGAGATCTGAGCCATATTTTGGAGCCAAATTCTGGCTCTCTGCACGTATTCGCATTTTGATATTACGACTTTTTTTACCCTACATATGACAAGTACTGAAAGCGGCAGTGAGTCACATTTTGCACAAACTCCCCTGCAGTTTTCAAAATATCTCAAAAATCCCAATTTCGAGGCCTGAGCCATATTTTGGAGCCAAATTCTGGCTTTATGCACGTATTCGCAGTTTGATATTACGACTTTTTATACCCAACATATGCCAAGTACTGAAAGCGGCCTTTGGTCACATTTGTCCCAATCCCCCCTGCAGTTTTCAAAATATCCCAAACATCCCAATTTCGGTGCCTGAGCCATATTTTAGAGCCAAATTCTGGCTCTCTGCACGTATTCGCAGTTTGAAATTACGAATTTTTTATACCCAACATATGTGAAGTTCTGAAAGCGGCGTTTGGTTACATTTGTCCCAAACCTCCCTGCAGTTTTCAAAATATCCCAAACATCCCAATATCGAGACCTGAGCCATATTTTGGAGCCAAATTCTGGCTCTCTGCACGTATTCGCAGTTTGATATTACGACTTTTTTTACCCTACATATAACAAGTACTGAAATAGGCAGTGATTCACATTTTGCACAAACTCCCCTGCAGTTTTCAAAATATTTCAAACATCCCAATTTCGAGGCCTGAGCCATATTTTGGAGTCAAACTCTGGCTCTCTGAACGTATTCGCAGTTTGAAATTGCGACTTTTTTATACCCAACATATGCCAAGTACTGAAAGTGGCGTTTGGTCACATTTGTCCCAATCCCCCCTGCAGTTTTCAAAATATGCCAAACATCCCTATTTCGGTGCCTGAGCCATATTTTGGAGCCAAACTCTAGCTCTCTGCATGTATTCGCAGTTTGTTATTACGACTTTTTTATACCCAACATATGCGAAGTACTGAAAGCGACGTTTGGTCACATTTGTCCCAATCCCCCCTGCAGTTTTCAAAATATCCCAAACATCCCAATTTCGAGGCCTGAGTCATATATTGGAGCCAAATTCTGGCTCTCTGCACGTATTCGCAGTTTGAAATTACGACTTTTTTATACTCAACATTTGCGAAGTACTGAAAGCGACGTTTGGTCACATTTGTCCCAATCCCCCCTGCAGTTTTCAAAATATCCCAAACATCCCAATTTTGGTGCCTGAGCCATATTTTAGAGCCAAATTCTGGCTCTCTGCACGTATTCGCAGTTTGTTATTACGACTTTTTATACCCAACATATGCCATGTAATGGACGCGGCAGTGAGTCACATTTTGCACAAACTCCCCTGCAGTTTTCAAAATATCATAAACATCCCCATTTCGAGTCCTGAGCCATATTTTGGAGCCAAATTCTGGTTCTCTGCATGTTTTCGCAGTTTGAAATTACGACTTTTTTATACCCAACATATGCGAAGTACTGAAAGAGGCGTTTGGTCACATTTGTCCCAATCCCCCCTGCAGTTTTCAAAATATCCCAAACATCGCAATTTCGGTTCCTGAGCCATATTTTAGAGCCAAATTCTGGCTCTCTGCACGTATTCGCAGTTTGATATTACGACTTTTTATACCCAACATATGCCAAATAATGGACGCAGCAGTGAGTCACATTTTGCAGAAACTCCCCTGCAGTTTTCAAAATATCATAAACATCCCAATTTCGAGGCCTGAGCCATATTTTGGAGCCAAATTCTGGCTTTATGGACTTATTTGAAGTTTGATATTACGACTTTTTATACCCAACATATGCCAAGTACTGAAAGCGGCGTTTGGTCACATTTGTCCCAATCCCCCCTGCAGTTTTCAAAATATCCCAAACATCCCAATTTCGGTGCCTGAGCCATATTTTAGAGCCAAATTCTGGCTCTCTGCAGGTATTCGCAGTTTGATATTACGAATTTTTATACCCAACATATGCCAAGTACTAAAATGGCAGTGAGTCACATTTTGCACAAACTACCATGCAGTTTTCAAAATATCCCAAACATCCCAATTTCGAGGCCTAAGCCATATATTGGAGCCAAATTCTGGCTCTCTGCACGTATTCGCAGTTTGAAATTACGACTTTTTTATACCCAACTTATGCGAAGTACTGAAAGCGGCGTTTGGTCACATTTGTCCCAAACCTCTATGCAGTTTTCAAAATATCCAAAACATCCCAATATCGATGCTTGAGCCATATTTTGGAGCCAAATTCTGGCTCTCTGCACGTATTCCTAGTTTGAAATTACGATTTTTATACGAAACATATGCAAAGTAATGAAAGCGGCGTTTGGTCGTATTTGTCCCCCCCACCCCGCAGTTTTCAATATATCCCAAACATCACAATTTCGAGGCGAGAGCCAGATTTTGGAACCAAATTCTGGCTCTATGCACGTATTCGCAGTTTGAAATTACTACTTTTTATACCCAACATATGCCAAGTCCTGAAAGTGGCAGTGAGTCACATTTTGCACAAACTCCCCTCCAGTTTTCGAAATATCCCAGATATCCCAATTTCGAGGCCAGAGCCATATTTTGGAGCCAAATTCTGGCTCTCTGCACTTATTCGCATTTTGAAATTACGACTTTTTATACCCAACATATGCCAAGTCCTGAAAGTGGCAGTGAGTCACATTTTGCACAAACTCCCCTCCAGTTTTTGAAATATCCCAATTTCGAGCCCAGAGCCATATTTTGGAGCCAAATTCTGGCTCTCTGCTCTTATTCGTAGTTTGAAATTATGACTTTTTATACCCAATATATGCCAAGTACTGAATGCGGTGATTGGTTACACTTGTCCTGAACCTCCCTGCAGTTTTTAAAATATCCCAACATCCCAATATCGAGGCCTGAGCCATATTTTGGAGCCAAATTCTGGCTCTCTGAACGTATTCGCAGCTTGAAATAGCGAATTTTTTTTACATGACATATGGCAAGTACTGAAAGCGGCGTTTGGTCACATTTGTCCCAATCCCCCCTGCAGTTTTTACAATATCCGAAGCATCCCAATTTCGGTGCCTGAGCCATATTTTAGAGCCAAATTCTGGCTCTCTGCACGTATTCGCAGTTTGAAATTACGACTTTTTTATACCCAACATATGCGAAGTACTGAAAGCGGCGTTTGGTCACATTTGTCCCAAACCTCCCTGCAGTTTTCAAAATATCCCAAACATCCCAATATCGAGACCAGAGCCATATTTTGGAGCCAAATTCTGGCTTTATGCACGTATTCGCAGTTTGATATTATGACTTTTGATACCCAACATATTCCAAGTACTGAAAGCGGCAGTGAGTCACATTTTGCACAAACTCCCATGCAGTTTTCAAAATATCCCAAACATCCCAATTTCGAGGCCTAAGCCATATATTGGAGCCAAATTCTGGCTCTCTGCACATATTCGCAGTTTGAAATTACGAATTTTTTATACCCAACATATGCGAAGTACTGAAAACGGCGTTTGGTCACATTTGTCCCAAACCTCTATGCAGTTTTCAAAATATCCCAAACATCCCAATTTCGAGGCCAGAGCCATGTTTTGGAGCCAAATTCTGGCTCTATGCACGTATTCGCAGTTTGAAATTACGACTTTTTATTCCCAACATATGCCAAGTCCTGAAAGTGGCATTGAGTCACATTTTGCACAAACTCCCCTTCAGTTTTCATAATATCCCAAACATCCCAATTTCAGAGGCCTGAGCCATATTTTGGAGCCAAATTCTGACTCTCTGCACGTATTCGCAGTTTGAAATTACGAATTTTTTATACCCAACATATGCAAAGTACTGAAAGTGGCGTTTGGTCACATTTGTCCCAAACCTCTCAGCAGTTTTCGAAATATCCCAAACATCCCAATATCTAGGACTGAGCCATGATTTGGAGCCAAATTCAGGCTCTCTGCACACATTCGCAGTTTGAAATTAAGACTTTTTAAACCCAACATATGCCAAGTCCTGAAAGAGGCAATGAGACACATTTTGCACAAACTCCCCTGCAGTTTTCAAAATATCCCATATAACCCAATTTTGAGGCTTGAGCCGTATTTTGGAGTCAAATTCTGCCTCTCTGCACGTATTCGCAGTTTGAAATTGCGACTTTTTTATACCCAACATATGCAAAGTACTGAAAGCGGCGTTTGGTCACATTTGTCTCAATCCCTCCTGCCGTTTTCAAAATATCCCAAGCATCCCAATTTCGGTGAATGTGCCATATTTTGGAGCCAATTTCTGGCTCCCTGCACGTATTCGCAGTATGATATTACGACTTTTTATACCCAACAAATGCCAAGTAATGGACGCGGCAGTGAGTCACATTTTGCACAAACTCCCCTGCAGTTTTCAAAAAATCCTAAATATCCCAATTTCGAGGCCAGAGCTATATTTTGGAGTCAAATTCTGGCTCTCTGCACGTATTCGCAGTTTGAAATTACGACTTTTTATGCCCAACATATGCCAAGTACTGAATGCGGCGTTTGGTTACATTTATCCCAAACCTCCCTGCAGTTTTCAAAGTATCCCAAACATTCCAATATCGAGGCCTGAGCCATATTTTGGAGCCAAATTCTGGCTCTCAGCACGTATTCGCAGTTTAAAAATACGACTTATTATACCCAACATATGCCATGTACTGAAAGCGGCAATGAATCGCATTTTGCACAAACTCCCCTGCAGTTTTCAAAATATCCCAAACAGCCCAATTTCGAGGCCTGAGCCATATTTTGGAGCCAAATTCTGGCTCCCTGCACGTATTCGCAGTTTGAAATTACGACTTTTTTATTCCCAACATATGCGAAGTACTGAAAGCGGCGTTTGGTCACATTTGACCCAAACCTCCCTGCAGTTTTCAAAATATCTCAAACATCCCAATATCGAGACTTGAGCCATATTTTGGATCCAAATTCTGGCTCTCTGCACGAATTCGGAGTTTGATATTACGACTTTTTATACCCAACATATGCGAAGTACTGAAAGCGGCGTTTGGTCACATTTGTCCCAAACCTCTATGCAGTTTTCAAAATATCCCAAACATCCCAATTTCGAGGCTAGAGCCATATTTTGGAGCCAAATTTTGGCTCTCTGCACGTATTCGCAGTTTGAAATTACGACTTTTTATACCCAACATATGCCAAGTACTGAAAGCGGCAGTGATTCACATTTTGCACAAACTTCCCTGCAGTTTTCAAAATATCCCAAACTTCCCAATTACGAGGCCTGAGCCATATTTTAGAGCCAAATTCTGGCGCTCTGCATGTATTCGCAGTTTGAAATTACATCTTTTTATACCCAACATATGCCAAGACCTGAAATCGGCAGTGAGTCACATTTTGCACAAACTCCCCTGCAGTTTTCAAAATATCCCAAATATCCCAATTTTGAGGCCTGAGCCATATTTTGGAGTCAAATTCTGGCTCTCTGCACGTATTCCCCGTTTGAAATTGCGTCTTTTTTATACCCAACATATGCCAAGTACTGATAGCGGCGTTTGGTCACATTTGTCCCAATCCCCCCTGCAGTTTTCAAAATATCCCAAATATCCCAATTTTGAGGCCTGAGCCATATTTTGGAGTCAAATTCTGGCTCTCTGCACGTATTCGCAGTTTGAAATTACAACTTATTATACCAAACATATGCCAAGTCCTGAAAGCGGCAGTGAGTTAAATTTTGTACAAACTCCCCTGCAGTTTTCAAAATATCCCAAATACCCCAATTTCGAGGCTTGAGCCATATTTTGGAGCCAAATTCTGGCTTTCTGCACGTATTCACAGTTTGAAATTGCGACTTTTTTATACCCAACATATGCCAAGTACTGAAAGCGGCAGTGAGTCACATTTTGCACAAACTCCCCTGCAGTTCTCGAAATATCCCAAATATCCCAATTTCGAGGCTAGATCCATATTTTGGAGCCAAATTCTGGCTCTATGCACGTATTCGCAGTTTGAAATTACGACTTTTTATACCCAACATATGCCAAGTCCTGAAAGTGGCAGTGAGTCACATTTTGCACAAACTCCCCTGCACTTTAAGAAATATCCCAAATATCCCAATTTCGAGGCTAGAGCCACATTTTGGAGCCAAATTCTGGCTCTCTGCACGTATTCGCTCTTTGAAATTACGACTTTTTATACCCAACATATGCCAAGTACTGAAAGCGGCAGTGATTCACATTTTGCACAAACTCCCCTGCAGTTTTCAAAATATCCCAAATATCCCAATTTCGATGCCAGAGCTATATTTTGGAGTCAAATTCTGGCTCTATGCACGTATTCGCAGTTTGAAATTACGACTTTTTATGCCCAACATATGCCAAGTACTGAATGCGGCGTTTGGTTACATTTGTCCCAAACCTCCCTGCAGTTTTCAAAATATCCCAAATATTCCAATTTCGAGGCCTGAACCATATTTTGGAGCCAAATTCTGGCTCTCTGCATGTATTCGCAGTTTGAAATTAAGACTTTTTATACCCAACATATGCCAAGTACTGAATGCGGCGTTTGGTTACATATGTCCCAAACCTCCCTGCAGTTTTCAAAATATGCCAAACATTCCAATATCGAGACCTGAGCCATATTTTGGAGCCAAATTCTGGCTCTCTGCACGTATTCGGAGTTTGATATTAAGACTTTTTATACCCAACATATGCGAAGTACTGAAAGCGGCGTTAGGTCACATTTGTCCCAAACCTCTATGCAGTTTTCAAAATATCCCAAACATCCCAATTTCGAGCCAGAGTTATATTTTGGAGCCAAATTCTGGCTCTATGCACGTATTCGCAGTTTGAAATTACGACTTTTTATACCCAACATATGCTAAGTACTGAAAGTGGCAGTGAGTCACATTTTGCACAAACTGCCCTGCAGTTTTCGAAATATCCCAAAAATCCCAATTTCGAGGCTAGAGCCATATTTTGGAGCCAAATTCTGGCTCTCTGCACGTATTCGCAGTTTGAAATTACGACTTTTTATACCCAACATATGCCAAGTACTGAAAGCGGCAGTGATTCACATTTTGCACAAACTTCCCTGCAGTTTTCAAAATATCCCAAACTTCCCAATTACGAGGCCTGAGCCATATTTTGGAGCCAAATTCTGGCGCTCTGCATGTATTCGCAGTTTGAAATTACGTCTTTTTATACCCAACATATGCCAAGTCCTGAAAGCGGCAGTGAGTCACATTTTGCACAAACTCCCCTGCAGTTTTCAAAATATCCCAAATATCCCAATTTTGAGGCCTGAGCCATAGTTTGGAGTCAAATTCTGGCTCTCTGCACGTATTCGCAGTTTGAAATTACAACTTATTATACCCAACATATGCCAAGTCCTGAAAGCGGCAGTGAGTTAAATTTTGTACAAACTCCCCTGCAGTTTTCAAAATATCCCAAATACCCCAATTTCGAGGCTTGAGCCATATTTTGGAGCCAAATTCTGGCTTTCTGCACGAATTCACAGTTTGAAATTGCGACTTTTTTATACCCAACATATGCCAAGTACTGAAAGCGGCAGTGAGTCACATTTTGCACAAACTCCCCTGCAGTTTTCGAAATATCCCAAATATCCCAATTTCGAGGCTAGAGCCATATTTTGGAGCCAAATTCTGGATCTCTGCAAGTACTCGCTGTTTGAAATTACGACTTTTTATACCCAACATATGCCAAGTATTGAAAGCAGCAGTGATTCACATTTTGAACAAACTCCCCTGCAGTTTTCAAAAAATCCCAAATATCCCAATTTCGAGGCCAGAGCTATATTTTGGAGTCAAATTCTGGCTCTCTGCACGTATTCGCAGTTTGAAATTACGACTTTTTATGCCCAACATATGCCAAGTACTGAATGCGGCGTTTGGTTACATTTGTCCCAAACCTCCCTGCAGTTTTCAAAATATCCCAAATATTCCAATTTCGAGGCCTGAACCATATTTTGGAGCCAAACTCTGGCTCTCTGCACGTATTCGCAGTTTGAAATTAAGACTTTTTATACCCAACATATGCCAAGTACTGAATGCGGCGTTTGGTTACATATGTCCCAATCCTCCCTGCAGTTTTCAAAATATCCCAAACATTCCAATATCGAGATCTGAGCCATATTTTGGAGCCAAATTCTGGCTCTCTGCATGTATACGCAGTTTGAAATTACGAATTATTATACCCAACATATGCCAAGTACTGAAAGCGGCAATGAGTCGCATTTTGCACAAACTCCCCTGCAGTTTTCAAAATATCAAAAACATCCAAATTTCGACGCCTAAGCCATATTTTGGAGCCAAATTCTGACTCTCTGCACGTATTCGCAGTTTGAAATTACGACTTTTTTATACCCAACAAAATCAAAGTACTGAAAGCGGCATTTGGTCACATTTGTCCCAAACCTCCCAGCAGTTTTCAAATTATCCCAAACATCCCAATTTCGAGGCCAGAGCCATATTTTGGAGCCAAATACTGGCTCTATGCACTTATTCGCAGTTTGAAATTACGACTTTTTATACCCAACATATGCCAAGTCCTGAAAGTAGCAGTGAGTCACATTTTGCACAAACTCCCCTGCAGTTTTCGAAATATCCCAAATATCCCAATTTCGAGGCTAGAGCCATATTTTGGAACCAAATTCTGCCTCTCTGCATGTATTCGCTGTTTGAAATTACGATTTTTATACCCAACATATGCCAAGTACTGAAAGCGGCAGTGATTCACATTTTGCACAAACTCCCCTGCAGTTTTCAAAAAATCCCAAATATCCCAATTTCGAGGCCTGAGCTATATTTTGGACCAAAATTCAGGCTCTCTGCCGGTATTCGCAGTTTGAAATTACGACTTTTTATGCCCAACATATGCCAAGTACTGAATGCGGCGTTTGGTTACATTTGTCCCAAACCTCCCTGCAGTTTTCAAAATATCCCAAATATTCCAATATCGAGGCCTGAGCCATATTTTGGAGCCAAATTCTGGCTCTCTGCACGTATTCGCAGTTTGAATTTACGACTTTTTATACCCAACATATGCCAAGTACTGAAAGCAGCAATGAGTCGCATTTTGCACAAACTCCCCTGCAGTTTTCAAAATATCCCAAACATCCAAATTTCGAGGCCTGAGCCATATTTCGGAACCAAATTCTGGCTCTGTGCACATATTCGCAGTTTGAAATTACGACTTTTTTATACCCAACATATGCGAAGTACTGAAAACGGCGTTCGGTCACATTTGTCCCAAACCTCTATGCAGTTTTCAAAATATCCCAAACATCCCAATTTCGAGGCCTGAGCCATGTTTTGGAGCCAAATTCTGGCTCTATGCAAGTATTCGCAGTTTGTAATTACGACTTTTTATACCCAACATATGCCAAGTACAAAAAGCGGCAGTGAGTCACATTTTGCACAAACTCCCCTCCAGTTTTCAAAATATATCAAATATCCCACTTTCGAGGCCTGAGCCATATTTTGGAGCCAAATTCTGACTCTCTGCACGTATTCGCAGTTTGAAATTATGACTTTTTTTATACCAACCATATACAAAGTACTGAAAGTGGCGTTTGGTCACATTTGTCCCAAACCTCCCAGCAGTTTTCAAAATATCACAAACATCCCAATATCTAGGCCTGAGCCATATTTTGGAGCCAAATCCTGGCTCTCTGCACGTATTCGCAGTTTGAAATTACGTCTTTTTATACCCAACATATGCCAAGTCCTGAAAGCGGCAGTGAGTCACATTTTGCTCAAACTCCCCTGCAGTTTTAAAAAAAATCCCATATATCCCAATTTTGAGGCCTGAGCCATATTTTGGAGTCAAATTCATGCTCTATGCACGTATTCGCCGTTTGAAATTGCGAATTTTTTATACCCAACATCCCAGCAAACACAAATCATCTACACAACGTTCGCCTATCTCTTCCCATAGGTGTGGGAATGATTTGCATTGAGAATGGTGCAGGAGAGCCTTTGAGAAACTTTTACTCAAAAAATCCAAACACAAAGGTTTAATTATAAATTGTTTTTCTACAATTATTTTCTTCCAAATGTAAAACAAATAGTTTTTACATGTTTAAATATAAAATTTATGGTGTTTTTTTGTAAAATTCATTAATAAATTGTGAATGATATATATTGGCTGAGTGAAACCTTTAAAATCCATTTAGTTATAATATGAAGAGAAAAAAGTAGTTTTCCAAATTTTCTAAAAATCGCTCTTTTTAACACAATTTGACTCCTTATGCATTCCACTAAACACTAATATCATGTTTAAATATATAATTTATGTATTATTCCCTAAGATAATTTATATAAATTATAAAAGTTGCTGGAAAGTGGTGAGAAAGAATCTGAAAACGTTTTGTTGTCTTATATTGGCGTGTTCTTATTAACTAGAGTGAGTAAGAGTGAGCGAGAGTGGGTAAGAGTGAGTAAGAGTGACTGAAGGTGAGTGAGAGTGCCAGAGAGTGTGTAAGTGTGAGTAAGAGTGAGTATAAGTAAGAGTGACTGAGAGTGAGTAAGAGTGACAGAGTAAGAGTGAGAGTAAGGGTGACAGAATGAGTAAGAGTGAGAGTAAAGTGATTGAGAGTAAGGGTGAGTATGAGAGTAAGAGTGATTGAGAGTTAGAGTGAGAGTAAGAGTGATTGAGAGTTAGTGAGAGTAAGAGTGATTGAGAGTAAGAGTGATTGAGAGTAAGAGTGATTGAGAGTAAGAGTGATTGGGAGTAAGAGTGATTGAGAGTAAGAGTGATTGGAAGTAAGAGTGATTGGGAGTAGGAGTTAGAGTGAGAGTAGGAGTAAGAATGAGAATAAGAGTGATTGAGAGTAAGAGTGAGTAAGAGTAAGAATGAGAGTAAGAGTGATTGAGAGTAAGAGTGATTGAGAGTAAGAGTGATTGGGAGTAAAAGTGATTGGGAGTAAGAGTAAGAGTGAGAGTAAGAGTAAGAATGAGAGTAGGAGTGATTGAGAGTAGGAGTGATTGGGAGTAGGAGTGATTGGGAGTAAGAGTAATTGAGAGTAAGAGTAATTGAGAGTAAGAGTATGAGAGTAAGAGTGAGAGAGTGAGTATGAATGGGTAAGGGTGACTGAGAGTGAGTAAGAATGACAGAGTAAGAGTGAGAGAGAGTAAGAGTGACAGAGAGTAAGAGTGACAGAGTAAGAGTGAGTATGAGAGTAAGAGTGAGAGAGTGAGTATGAATGGGTAAGGGTGACTGAGAGTGAGTAAGAATGACAGAGTAAGAGTGACAGAGAGTAAGAGTGACAGAGAGTAAGAGTGACAGAGTAAGAGTGAGTATGAGAGTGAGTAAGGATGACTGAGAGAAAGAGTGAGTAATAGTGCGTAAGAGTGATTGAGAGTTAGAGTGAGAGTAAGAGTGATTGAGAGTTAGTGAGAGTAAGAGTGATTGAGAGTAAGAGTGATTGAGAGTAAAAGTGATTGAGAGTAAGAGTGATTGAGAGTAAGGGTGATTGGGAGTAAGAGTGATTGAGAGTAAGAGTGATTGGGAGTAAGAGTGATTGGGAGTAGGAGTAAGAATGAGAATAAGAGTGATTGAGAGTAAGAGTGAGTAAGAGTAAGAATGAGAGTAAGAGTGATTGAGAGTAAGAGTGATTGAGAGTAAGAGTGAGAGTAAGAGTGATTGGGAGTAAGAGTGATTGAGAGTAAGAGTGATTGGGAGTAAGAGTGATTGGGAGTAGGAGTAAGAATGAGAATAAGAGTGATTGAGAGTAAGAGTGAGTAAGAGTAAGAATGAGAGTAAGAGTGATTGAGAGTAAGAGTGATTGAGAGTAAGAGTGATTGAGAGTAAGACTGATTGGGAGTAAGAGTGATTGGGAGTAAGAGTAAGAGTGAGAGTAAGAGTAAGAATGAGAATAAGAGTGATTGAGAGTAAGAGTGATTGGGAGTAAGAGTAAGAATGAGAGTAGGAGTGATTGAGAGTAGGAGTGATTGGGAGTAGGAGTGATTGGGAGTAAGAGTGATTGAGAGTAAGAGTAATTGAGAGTAAGAGTATGAGAGTAAGAGTGAGAGAGTGAGTATGAATGGGTAAGGGTGACTGAGAGTGAGTAAGAATGACAGAGTAAGAGTGACAGAGAGTAAGAGTGACAGAGAGTAAGAGTGACAGAGAGTAAGAGTGACAGAGAGTAAGAGTGACAGAGAGTAAGAGTGACAGAGTAAGAGTGACAGAGAGTAAGAGTGACAGAGAGTAAGAGTGACAGAGAGTAAGAGTGACAGAGAGTAAGAGTGACAGAGAGTAAGAGTGACACAGAGTAAGAGTGACAGAGAGTAAGAGTGACAGAGAGTAAGAGTGACAGAGTAAGAGTGACAGAGAGTAAGAGTGACAGAGAGTAAGAGTGACAGAGAGTAAGAGTGACAGAGAGTAAGAGTGACAGAGAGTAAGAGTGACAGAGAGTAAGAGTGTCAGTGAGTAAGAGTGACAGAGAGTAAGAGTGACAGAGAGTAAGAGTGACAGAGAGTAAGAGTGACAGAGAGTAAGAGTGACAGAGAGTAAGAGTGACAGAGAGTAAGAGTGACAGAGTAAGAGTGACAGAGTAAGAGTGACAGTGAGTAAGAGTGACAGAGAGTAAGAGTGACAGAGAGTAAGAGTGACAGAGAGTAAGAGTGACAGAGTAAGAGAGTGAGAGTGATTATGAGAGAGTTAAGAGTGTGAGGTGTGAGAGAGTAGCAGGCCAGGGAGGCAGGATGTGTGGTCACAGGCGAGGCCTAGGCCTCGTGATCTCTAATGTTGGTTTTTATATATATGTTGGATTTTTTGTCCTGTTTCAAATTATAATTATTTAGCAGGAATGTAATAAGATATTGCACAGTATTAATGTGACAATAATATATGCATTATTTCCTTGATAATCAAACTTGTTGTTCAAAGATAATATACAATCTTTGAAGGAAACATTTTGAGAGCGCGAGCTGGCAACACTGGGCTGGTGGGTGAGAGAGACATATGGTTAGTTGTTCTCAGACCTTCAATGGTGAAGGGTGTGTCCCAGCTGGACGCCACCAGCCGCCACCCGCCACCCACCACCCGCTGCCACCCGCCGCCACCCGCCACCACCCACCACCAGCCGCCACCCACCACCAGCCGCCACCCGCCACCACCCACCACCAGCCGCCACCCGCCGCCACCCGCCACCCACCACCAGCCGCCACTCGCCACCCACCACCAGCCGCAACCCACCGCCAGCCGCCGCCACCCGCCACCACCCACCACCAGCCGCCGCCACCCGCCACCACCCACCACCAGCCGCCGCCACCCGCCACCACCCACCACCACCAACCACCAGCCGCCGCCACCCGCCACCACCCACCACCAGCCGCCGCCACCCGCCACCACCCACCACCAGCCGCCGCCACCCGCCACCACCCACCACCAGCCGCTGCCACCCGCCACCACCCACCACCAGCCGCCGCCACCCGCCACCACCCACCACCAGCCGCCACCGCCACCCACCACCGCCACTCACCACCCGCCGCCACCACCCACCACCCGCCACCCACCACCAGCCGCCACCCGCCACCACCCGCCACCAGCCGCCACCCGCCACCACCCACCACCAGCTGCCACCCGCCACCACCCACCACCAGCCGCCACCAGCCACCGCCACCCACCACCGCCACTCACCACCCGCCGCCACCACCCACCACCAGCCGCCACCCGCCACCAGCCACCACCAGCCGCCACCTGCCACCACCCACCACCAGCCGCCACCCGCCACCCACCACCAGCCGCCTCCCGCCGCCACCCGCCACCCACCACCAGCCGCCACCCGCCACCCACCCAGCAAACACAAATCATCTACACAACGTTCGCCTATCTCTTCCCATAGGTGTGGGAATGATTTGCATTGAGAATGGTGCTGGAGAGCTTTGAGAAACTTTTACTCAAAAAATCCAAACACAAAGGTTTAATTATAAATTGTTTTTCTACAATTATTTTCTTCCAAATGTAAAACAAATAGTTTTTACATGTTTAAATATAAAATTTATGGTGTTTTTTTGTAAAATTCATTAATAAATTGTGAATGATATATATTGGCTGAGTGAAACCTTTAAAATCCATTTAGTTATAATTTGAACAGAAAAAAGTAGTTTTCCAAATTTTCTAAAAATCGCTCTTTTTAACACAATTTGACTCCTTATGCATTCCACTAAACACTATATCATGTTTAAATATATAATTTATGTATTATTCCCTAAAATAATTTATATAAATTATATAAGTTGCTGGAAAGTGGTGTTAAAGATTCTGAAAACTTTTTGTTGTGTTATAATTGGAATGTTCTTATTAACTATGTCTCAAGTTCACAGTTTATCAAACAAGAATATTAACATTCGTCAACTCTTAAAATCTTATATGTTATCTTGCTGGTGCAAAATGGGTGAATCTTTAGGAACAGCTATAGTATCTATATATCACAAATGGTGTTTTCCCTAACTCAAACAATGTAGGGTTTATTATTCTACACATATTTCTAATGACTCTTAGATGTTTACATTCTCTGAAGTATAATTGTGAAGGCTGTGTCCATCACTCTCAACACAGATTCTTAAACTCCTCTCTGCAGGTTCAACTATATAATTAGTTTCCATTTTGAATCTCCATGGACATTTGTATCCAAAATGAAACCAATGTGGTTTCCTTCAGCGCCTTCAGCCAGCACATTTGCTCATTCATTTCCACAGATTCCAACATGGTAGGGGATTTAGAGAAATTTGTATATTCATATTGTTATATATTAAAAATATGAATGCAGTTCAATATGATAAGACAAATACATGAGTTTATGATAAATTCGTTTTCTGTGATATACCATTGATATGCTCTTTTTTTCTTTAAACGGCAGACTAAACTAAAGTGCTCACATCAACAGATTTGATGTATAAATGGTCAACGCTCAACAGAGTTAGTATAAATGTATTAGTATAAATCTTACTTGTCTCATTGTTAATTCACATTCAATGTCAACTTGTGGTTTTGATGTGGCACGTTTGGTCAAGACACCCCACCCCATTATGCACCCCATACCCATCTTGTGGGCGGTTGTGGAAAGGGTTACAGAGGCACATAATGGGCCCAGGGACTGAACCCCACAATTCATTTAGCTAAGCAAGTTACAATCTTGATGAGCTAGTTATAAAATTCAATATAAGTCATCACATCAACAATGGGTTCGAGATCGACCTCAAGTTCAGGTTCTAAATTAACACTTTCCTGGATTTTCGACTTGGAATTACAGGCGTTTTCCCTAACCGCTTGTCGGATCACGACGTAAATTTACGGTGCGGTTCAAAATATTTGTAAAAAATCCAGTTTAAATCCGATTTACTTGGGGTTTGTTTCAAACTCCGCGCCATGAAATTCCTGTTCTCTCGGGTAGGCCGCAAGTCACGTCGGCCTACTGGGTCACGTGACAGGCCCATTGTTTTGTTGTCACGTGGAGCAATCGGATCTCTCTCCCCTCGGCCTCCCCTCGGCTCTCCCCTCGCCCAACCTACACAATGCAGACACAAAGAAAGTTCAGAAAAGAAAACGAGTTCGCAGGGCAGATGGAACAGTAAGACTACAGCAGGTTGTGGTGAACAAACCACAGGCAATTGTTGACTACAATAAGTTCATGAAGGGTGTTGACCACTTTGATCAAATGGCAAAGTATTACCATTTCGCCAGGAAATGTTACAAGTGGACCAAGAAAATAACATTTTATTTCTTGCAAATGGCATTGCAAAACGCTTATGCATTGTACAAGGCCAACACAGATGATCGAAGGAAACTAACTCTGCTCTAGTTCCATGAAGTTGCTATTTGGTCTTTATTGAAATTTGACAAGGCAGAGTGGCCTGCAACAACTACACCATCTCCACATCTAGTTCATGCTCCAGACATAAATCATGACACTGGTCCTGTGTATCCTGCTGCTGACCCGTCAACACCTGGCCCGTCGGGTGTAAGGCGCCCTCTTTTCACGTCTACACCTAGTGCTGAAGCTGAATCTGATGAAGATAATTCATATTCCACATTAGTGTTTGAAAACAATAGTGAGAGCGACGATTCAGACAGTAGTTTATTGCCAACCCAGAGACAACAGCGACGTGTTGTTATAGCAGAGACTCGATCTGAACTATAAATTGAAACATGAGCTGGTAAAAATCCCCAAACGTCGCAGGTGTGAAGTGTGTTCAAAGTCGGGTATCAGGAAGGAAACTGGTATAGCGTGCAAGACATGCGATGTTCCACTTTGCGTCATACCTTGTTACACCACTTATCACAGGAAAAGGGTATATTGGGTGGACATGAAATAACCACCTACATCAGCTTCACTCCACCTAGGAACATCTGTTGAGCAACTTCAGGAATCAGTACCTGAAGGAGGTGGAGTGGAGATAAAATGCTCAACTTATTTTACTACAATCGTCTTTGCTTTGGTAAGTACACATAATTGTCTTAGATTGTTTCAGTATTGTAGTGTATTTTCTTAGAAATATTTTGATACCTAAATGAGAACTGTAGCACGAAAACTAAAGTAAGTATACACGAAACAAGAGAAACTTTTTTTGTGGGTGTTGCGGGTGTGAGTTGGAGTGTCAAGAGCGGGTTCCGGTTGTGTGTTTTCCGTCATCTCTACAGCTGTGAATTCCAAGGAATTGTATTTGATATGCATATGTCTGTGTAGGGAATTTTATGTCGAACACTATACAAAAAAAAAACGGTGTGAAACAAGTATAAACTTGAAAAACGTGAGCAAAGTAAAAACTTTTGACGCTCACGGGTACAAACACGCGTAAGATTTTATTCCCCGCAAATTTATTTGATGCTGTGTTGGCCAACTCTACCCATGTTCTTATAGAACTTTCTATTGCGAACACATTGCTATAAAAATGAAATACGTAGCTCCAGAAATAATGTCAGGACAGTGAAATAAGTATAAACATTCAAAGCACTGCATCCCAACAGTGTCGTCCCTGCTGAAATCACGGCTAACGCTTCGCCCAGTTCCCACACTCGTGCAGGTCACCCGATACCATAATTAGACATTGATAGGCATATGTCTGGGTGGGGAATTTTATTGCGAGTTCAGTGATATCAAAATGAGCGCTGTAGGATGACTGTGAGGCTGGCAACAAACGAAAGAGTATGAACATTTACTTCCTGTTTGGGTGTCACGGCGAGTCATCTTCGTGTTTATTTACTTCGTGGTGGGATACCAAATGCTTCGGTGACATTTTATGCATATGATCTTGTAGAGAATTTTATTGCCAACGCATTGATACCAAAATGAAAAACGTAGCTTGAGAATTGAGGTTAGGAGCGTGAAAAGATTATAAACTTTTTTGTGTTTACGCTTGAGCGCCCAGAACGCCGCGCGCACAACCCGCTTGGTTTTCCAGCTAGTGCCGTGCGCACTAAAGTGTTAAGCAACTGACATATGTGGAGAGCTAGTATCAAAATTTATATGTTTGTCCTGCACACCGTCCCCCATCCAGTGGGCAGCGGTGGATAGGTTACAATCACTTAGTTGTTATCTAAGTTAGCAAACTGGGGATATTTGGCTAAAATTTCTGGTAGCAGATCATTTTGAATGAAATATTGACACATCGCTGGAACATTGGTTATAGAATTGTCTCTAAATTCATGTATCTTTTCGCACTCCATCACATAGTGACGGAGGGTGTGCGAATAATTTTGTTGACACAGTTTACATTTGGTCAGGTCTACATCAGCAGATAATGAGAATTCCCAGAGATACTTGTAACCGAGTCTAAGCCGAGCAGTAGTAACATCTAGAAGTCTGCTGGTTTTATTGGATGATCCATAGATGTGTGGCTCCTCTTGTATGATAGTATGATGATAGATGGAATTACTAGTTCCAGTTTCTAGGCAGGCGATGAGTACTCACAATAACCTTAATTAAGCGTCAAAACAAAAATGTGTATACTCTTTTTACTCTCCTGACCTTAGTTCTCGAGCTATGTATTTCATTTTGGTACCAACGTGTTCGCAATAACATTCTCTAGAAGAACATCAGCAAAAACGGTCACCAAAAGTTATATGAATACCAGCACCCAATAAATACCTACGTAGATGACTCGCCGTGAGTGCCCAAGAGCAACAAAATGTTTTTACTCTTGGGATTGTTATCACTTCCACACTTGTCCTACAGCGTTAATTTTGGTATCAATGTACTCGCAATGAAATTCCCAACACGGTGATATGAATATAAACGTAGAATAATGGTCGCTGCCCACCCGCAAGAGTGTGGGAAGTGGCGGAACTGTTACCCAGTATTGGTGACAAGACGACACATGGGCGATACAGCGCTTTGAAAGTTTATAATTATTTCACTGTCCTGACATTATTATTGTATGTACGTCATTCATTTTTGTGCCAATGTTTTCGCAATAGAATGTTCTATGAGCCCGTAGGTAAAAAAGAGCAACAAAGCGTAAGATAGAATAGCACCATATATAAAACAACGCTGGTACATATCAGTGAGCGTCAAACACACACGAAATGTGTGTGTTTGATGGTGGTCAAACGATGTTTGATGTGTTTGATCAGGTGATGTCCTGATCCGCCTAATTAAAGTATGAATTATGTTGAGAAAAAATAAGAAAAAAGGGAAAAAAACAGGGGTGGGAGAAACATGACAGAAAAAGAGTAAAAATACAATTTGGTCAACAAAACAGCATTGTTTAAAATAAAAGATATGGATTGACATTTTGGGGGTTAGGTTGGTAGGTTACATTGAGTTAATTAGGTAGTACTTAGTGTTTATCTGTTATAGATAGGAGCTGCCTGGTATGGGCCAATAGGCCTTCTGCAGTTACCTTTGTTTTTATGTTTTTGCCCTGTAACCTAAATGGTTAGAGAGGCACATATATGGGCTTAGGGACTGAACCCCACACTACATTTAGCTAAGCTGGTTACAATCTTGATGATATAGTTACAAAATTCTGTATAAGTCATCACATTATCAATGGGTTCGAGATCAACCACAATTTCCTGAATGGATATAACAAAGGGGATATTAATAGGGTATTAAAATTGTCAACACACGATAGAACACGAAACAATGGGTATAAATTGGATAAGTTTAGATTTAGGAAAGACTTGGGTAAATACAGGGTCAGTAACAGGGTTGTTGATTTGTGGAATTTTTCTTAACTTATAAATTTATCTTTATTTATCTTAAACTGGTTGGGAGAGGTACAGTTTTTAACATAATTGGGAAGGTCATTCCACATTCGAGGTCTCTTGATTTGTAAAGCATTTCTAGTTTGACTAAGTCGTACTCTTGGAATATCAAATAGGTATTTGTTTCTGGTGTGGTGCTCATGGGATCTGTTACAACCTTCTAGGAAGCTTTTAAGGTCAGGATTGACATTACAGTGCAGCGTTTTATATATATAAAATACACATGAGAGTATGTGCAGGGACTTAATATCTAACATATTCAGAGATTTGAGTAAGGGGTCCATATATACTGCCCGGTTGCCTGAAATGCTATATGCCTACTATATTGGCTTTAGGTATTTTTATGCACTAGCTCTATCTATAAATCCAACATTATGTTTGTAAATCAACTATGTATGTACTTTCCTGAATAAAATTGACTTTACTGTACACTTATATTCTCTGTGGATTTGTTATCCCCTATCGTTTGGGAGAAAAAAAATGACTAATACGTTCGGCGAATGACTTTGACTTCAACTTCACTTTGACTTCGTTCATGTCATCGTATTTTCCGTAATATATAAAGGTTATGACAATGCAATTATATTATTGTGTTCAAATAAGTTTGAAATTTCATGTACCCTAAAAATAGTAAAATAAAGAATAAGAATAATTAAATAATTGTTGTAGTAAATTGTCACACGTTCATCATACGCAAACGAACACACAGTTTGGAGCGTCAGTACAAGACCGCCGCCATTTTAAAACACGGCTTCGAATGTAAGTAATGTTTTTCTCGTACTAACACTGTGTTATACAATAGATTTGGTCTTGAATTCACAAATTTAGTTGTTACATCTGACAGAGTATGTTAGACGGTGTAATGCTGGTCCATGTTAACGTATTTGTGGGCTTGGTTGGTTTAAATGTGGAGGCGAGGCCTGGCAGTGCTGGTGTATGTGGAGGCGAGGCCTGGCAGTGCTGGTGTATGTGGAGGCGAGGCCTGGCTGTGCTGGTGAGTATGTGGAGGCGAGGCCTGGCAGTGCTGGTGTATGTGGAGGCGAGGCCTGGCAGTGCTGGTGTATGTGGAGGCGAGGCCTGGCTGTGCTAGTGTGTATGTGGAGGCGAGGCCTGGCTGTGCTAGTGTGTATGTGGAGGCGAGGCCTGGCGGTGCTAGTGTGCATGTGGAGGCGAGGCCTGGCTGTGCTGGTGTATGTGGAGGCGAGGCCTGGCTGTGCTAGTGTGTATGTGGAGGCGAGGCCTGGCTGTGCTAGTGTGTATGTGGAGGCGAGGCCTGGCTGTGGTAGTGTGTATGTGGAGGCGAGGCCTGGCTGTGCTAGTGTGTATGTGGAGGCGAGGCCTGGCTGTGCTAGTGTGTATGTGGAGGCGAGGCCTGGCTGTGCTAGTGTGTATGTGGAGGCGAGGCCTGGCTGTGCTAGTGTGTATGTGGAGGCGAGGCCTGGCTGTGCTGGTGTATGTGGAGGCGAGGCCTGGCGGTGCTAGTGTGTATGTGGAGACGAGGCCTGGCTGTGCTAGTGTGTATGTGGAGGCGAGGCCTGGCTGTGCTGGTGTATGTGGAGGCGAGGCCTGGCTGTGCTAGTGTGTATGTGGAGGCGAGGCCTGGCTGTGCTAGTGTGTATGTGGAGGCGAGGCCAGGCTGTGCTGGTGTATGTGGAGGCGAGGCCTGGCTGTGCTAGTGTGTATGTGGAGGCGAGGCCTGGCTGTGCTGGTGTATGTGGAGGCGAGGCCTGGCTGTGCTAGTGTGTATGTGGAGGCGAGGCCTGGCTGTGCTAGTGTGTATGTGGAGGCGAGGCCTGGCTGTGCTAGTGTGTATGTGGAGGCGAGGCCTGGCTGTGCTAGTGTGTTTGTGGAGGCGAGGCCTGGCTGTGCTAGTGTGTTTGTGGAGGCGAGGCCTGGCTGTGCTAGTGTGTATGTGGAGGCGAGGCCTGGCTGTGCTAGTGTGTATGTGGAGGCGAGGCCTGGCTGTGCTAGTGTGTATGTGGATGCGAGGCCTGGCTGTGCTAGTGTGTATGTGGAGGCGAGGCATGTACAACACTCCCCAATAGGAAGAAAACCCACTGGGTTCTAGGCTAGGTTAGGCTTATCTGTAATAATTGAATTAAGCCTAGCAAAGCCTAGAACCTAGTTCAGTAATTTAAAAAATGTTGCAACTTGAAAAATGCCATTCAATACATTAAACAATTTAAATATTTTCAGGCAATCAACACAACCCTCTCATGTTGGCTAACCCTCTCTCATGTTGGTCAATAATTTAATTATTTTTTTATGGAGTAATCTTTGCTGTTGAAATGTAGTCTTTTTGAGACTACATTTCAAATGTAGTGTGTGTGGAGGCGTGTATGTTAGGTATTACCTAACATACACGGTCTAATATATCTATCTGTGTGAAATAGATTAAATCCATTTATTTGATATTCAGCTAATAGTTCTGTATTTTCTACATTCATCCATGTTTTGGTAAGTGCAATAATATGTATTGTTTCATTGCAGATTAGAGATTCTAGATAGTTCTAGATTTCCGAAGTACTGAAACGCGCGCCATACAGGCTTGGTGGATCTAGGTGCAAGGTAAAATTATTTACATTTACTTGTTTTGTATTTATATGCATATATGCATTTATATGCATTATTCTATAGAATAATAGATCTCGTAATAATTTTGCAAAAATAGTGGCATTTACTATTTTTAAAAGATTATTAAAAAATTTACTGATATGGTGCATTCGGAAGACAAACCCAATTTTTCACTTTTGACAATTGAGCTCGGGTGCAGGGGGGGGGGGGGTTGTGTAAAAGCCTGGTTTGTGCCTCGGAGAGGCTATGGGATCCAGTAAGATCGTCTTTCCTTTCCTCCCTAGAATCTGGATGTAGCAGGTGCTCAATTGTCAAAAGTGAAAAATTGGGTTTGTCTTCCGAATGCACCATATCAGTAAATTTTTTAATAATCTTTTAAAAATAGTAAATGCCACTATTTTTGTAAAATTATTACGAGATCTATTATTCTAATAAGGGTTTGATAAAATACAGTAGACTGCCTACTGGTTTTACCTGTAATAAGGTTTGATACAGATGATTATCCGTTCCAGGGGATTAAATAGCCGTTCTATGGCCCCAGGGTTTTCTCAAATTTTCTTTCATAGCCGGTCTATGGCCCCTGGGTTTTACAAACTTTTTTTTGCCAAGCCGGTCTATGGCCCCTGGGTTTTACGAACTTTTTTTTCCCAAGCCGGTCTATGGCGTGTAAGTTAAATAAACCAAATTTTTCACTTTTGACAATTGAGCACCTGCTACATCCAGATTCTAGGGAGGAAAGGAATATAATATAATATCTAATATATCTATCTGTGTGAAATAGATTAAATCCATTTATTTGATATTCAGCTAATAGTTCTGTATTTTCTACATTCATCCATGTTTTGGTAAGTGCAATAATATGTATTGTTTCATTGCAGATTAGAGATTCAAGATAGTTCTAGATTTCCGAAGTACTGAAACGCGCGCCATACAGGCTTGGTGGATCTAGGTGCAAGGTAAAATTATTTACATTTACTTGTTTTGTATTTATATGCATATATGCATTTATATGCATTATTCTATAGAATAATAGATCTCGTAATAATTTTGCAAAAATAGTGGCATTTACTATTTTTAAAAGATTATTAAAAAATTTACTGATATGGTGCATTCGGAAGACAAACCCAATTTTTCACTTTTGACAATTGAGCTCGGGTGCAGGGGGGGGGGGCTGTGTAAAAGCCTGGTTTGTGCCTCGGAGAGGCTATGGGATCCAGTAAGATCGTCCTTCCTTTCCTCCCTAGAATCTGGATGTAGCAGGTGCTCAATTGTCAAAAGTGAAAAATTGGGTTTGTCTTCCGAATGCACCATATCAGTAAATTTTTTAATAATCTTTTAAAAATAGTAAATGCCACTATTTTTGCAAAATTATTACGAGATCTATTATTCTAATAAGGGTTTGATAAAATACAGTAGACTGCCTACTGGTTTTACCTGTAATAAGGTTTGATACAGATGATTATCCGTTCAAGGGGATTAAATAGCCGTTCTATGGCCCCAGGGTTTTCTCAAATTTTCTTTCATAGCCGGTCTATGGCCCCTGGGTTTTAAGAACTTTTTTTTCCCAAGCCGGTCTATGGCCCCTGGGTTTTACAAACTTTTTTTTCCCAAGCTGGTCTATGGCGTGTATGTTAAATAAACCAAATTTTTCACTTTTGACAATTGAGCACCTGCTACATCCAGATTCTAGGGAAGAAAGGAAGGACGATCTTACTGGATCCCATAGCCTCTCCGAGGCACAAACCAGGCTTGTACACAACCCTCCCCCTGCACCCGAGCTATGTCAACAGGTCGTTCTTTCTCTTCGCCCTTACATCATCACACACAGAGATCACAATAACGTGATGCATCAAATGAACAAATCCACAAGGGCCGTGACGAGGATTTGAACCTGCGCCCGGGAGCATCCCAGACACTGCCTAAATCGACTGAGCTACAACAGGGTAAAAGGATCCAGGAAGTTCAGTAGAAGTTTGGCTTCAACCCTTTTACCCTGTCGTAGCTCAGTCGATTAAGGCAGTGTCTGGGATGCTCCCGGACACAGGTTTGAATCTTCATCACGGCCCTTGTGGATTTGTTCATTTGATGCATCACGTTATTGTGATCTGTGTGTGATGATGTAAGGGCGAAGAGGGAGAACGGCCTGTTGACATAGCTCGGGTGCAGGGGGGGGGGTTGTGTAAAAGCCTGGTTTGTGCCTCGGAGAGGCTATGGGATCCAGTAAGTTCAGTAGAACTTCGGTTTCAACCCTTTTACCCTGTTGTAGCTCAGTCGATTAAGGCAGTGTCTGGGATGCTCCCGGACGCAGGTTCGAATCCTCGTCACGGCCCTTGTGGATTTGTTCATTTGATGCATCACGTTATTGTGATCTGTGTGTGTAATTCTTCACTTGCTACAGCAACAGGAATGTGTGTGTATGTATTTGTGTTGTTGAATATGACCGAAAGTGTAAGATTAATGATTCTAACACAAATCGTCTGAATATTTGTTTTTCTTCACTGTCGAGAGTAGTTAAAAAAATTTACTCAAGTTTATTTTCACACTTTATTTATGGTCCTTAAGTCCCTCTCCTTAATGCTGCTGCTGTTTCTCGCATCTTTGCATCGCTTGTATGTTTGGGGGTTTGGCCTCTTGCTATATATCGATTCCACTTGTGTGTGTTTGGGTCTCAGGCCCTCTCGCAATTTCTGTTGAACAAACCCCTTTTCCTAGTTCTGCATCTCTCCTTTGGTACAAATTTTGTTGTGCTTTTATCATATATTTCACAAAACTTGACATACATTTCATTTACTTCATGTCCTATCAGCAAGTGTTTGTCAAATTCTTTAAGGAAAGTTTATCATCCTGATTGCAGATCTCTAGCGCTATTATGTCAACTTCTTGTGGATTCGCAATCATTATTTAATTTACCTTTAGGTGTTCTTTCACCAGCACAGCAACACTGTACCTCTCCCAACCAGTTTAAGATAAAAACTAAGTACTAACTAATTAACTCAATGTAACCTACCTTACCCCCAAAATGTCAACCCATGTCTTCTATTTTAAACAATGCTGTTTTGTTGACCAAATTGTATTTTTGTTTTTTTCTGCAATGTTTCCCCCCCCCACCACTCTACCACCACATTGAGTTTAGTAGCTCTGTGCACGTCAGGTGCTGTTTAATATACAGACCTACTCCTCCATTTGACCTAGTTTCTCTATCACATCTATATCACTTTGTGCTTTAGGCCTGGTGGAGCTTGGTCCACCAGGCTGTTGTTTGGAGTGGCCCGCAGATCCACATACAGTCTGCATATGATATACAGTCTGTTGATCAATTGAACTACAGTAGTTAGTTTTTATCATCCGAATGCACCAATATGTGTTCATTCTTCCCAGATAAAGGAACTAGGTAATATTCATCATCTGAATGCACCATCTGAAGCTTTAACACACTCATGATACACGAGAGGTTTAAAAAACTTTTAAAACTTTTAAAACTTTTTGACCTATGTATTTAAAAGCAATTCTAAAGTTAAAAAGTGTAGCATAGGCCCCTCGCAGAATGTTCTTAATATGATCCTCAGGTTATAGTTTTCTATCTAAAACCACCCCTAGATCTCTTTCTTGATCAGAATTCTTTATAGATCTCTGTGGCTCGATCATAGAAACTGAGTAAATTCGTTACACTGGACCTTCCAGATCGAATACCATGCTGACAGTCTGATATATCATTCAGTACGTCTGCATCTGAAATTGTGCAATACCGGATTTATTATTTGGTTTTATAAATTTTATACTTATAATCTTAACTTATTTCAGAGACCACGAGTAATCTGGGCTTCGAACTCAACAGAAAAGCCTTCCGTAGACCTGCTTCTTTGCTACATAATAGACAAAATTTAGTAAGTATTGATTTATTATGTGTTTGTTTATTTATTTATTTTTTCTTTATATACAAGAAGGTACATTGGGGGAGAGTACAATGACTTGAAGTTATTCATTCTTGCAAAGCAACTAGCACTCATAGCGTTTCGGGCAGATCTAAGTATAGACCAAGGAACTTACCATCTTTTTTATTTCTGATGTTAACATTGTGTAACTGTAGATGAATTGCATTTGTTGATTTGCTCCCAAGTAAGATGTTGTAGGTCCTTTCTATGTTTAGTGGGAGTTTGTTGGTTGACATTAATAAATGGATTTTTTTTTTAATTTATTGTTTACATCATTATTTAATATGAGTGGGTTGGAGTCTGAGTAGATGAGGTTAGTGTCATCATTATCTCATATCTCAGTGATTTTGTCGTAATGGTCAAGTAGCTGTACTGTACAAGTAGAGGACATGAGAGATAGCTGTAAGAGGTATTTCAATATCTTCCTGCTCTAAATCCTTGTTGGCCTGGATTGTGGAGGTCATTGGTCTCTATAAAACTAGTAACCTGACTCCTGATCACTCTCAAATAATTTTATTATGTGGGATGTTAGTGCAACTGGTCTATAATTCTTTGCCAATGCTTGTGTTGTGTTGTGTTGTTTTGGTAGTGATGTGCAATGTGTTTTTTTGGTAGTGATTCGTCCAGTTCTGGTAGTAGTGCGGTTGTTGTGTGGTGTAGTACTTGTGTGCTTGTTAATGACTTGTATTCCAGTCTTGTGGGTATCTCCTTTCCCCTACGGGCCAACTGCTTTGTTCTTACCTAGCATTTTGCTTTGTTTGGGTATGAATGTTTGTGTGCCGTATATTTTGCAAAATTTGCCATATATCTCATTATTTACTCCTCTGCCTAGCAACAAGTCTGTCTAATTATACTCATTAACTGTTTTTCAAAGTTCCCCATAGTGTCCTTTATTGAAATCGAGTTCATGAACCGTTTCAATGTTCTTATTTTCTTCTAGATTATATCTTAAAGTATATTTAAATGTTATTGTTATTAAATGTTATTGTGACATTGCATTGCAATTGAGCTATGTTGTTTACCATACCGTTCATTTCGTGAGTATAAGTATAGATGCCACACTTGTGACAGGTAAAACCATGCCTTTTTTGAAAAACAGCACCGTCTGTTGCACATAAGAGCAACCCACACTATATTATGTTGCGATATTATTTCAATATTTCCGATTGCATTGATAATTTGAATTTTCATAGATTTCAATTTATTTTCATTTTGATTTAATAATTTTGTGTGACATTGCATTGAAATTGAGCTGTGTTGTTTACCATACTGTTCATTTCATAAGTATAGTTTATTTTTTTATTTTTTTCATTTCATTTTTTTAGCTGTTCTTATTTTTCAGTGATGGGAATATCAGATCATTTGATGTTCCCAATTTTCTGATGGAAGCATCAGACCATTATAGAATGCATCGGATGAGGTAGTTTGGAATGGTGGGGAGGACGAGAGGGGGTATGGTGGGGAAGACGAGGGGACAGAGGAGAGGGTAATGGTGGGGAGGACGAGGGGACTGGGGAGTTGGGGACAGGGGAATGCTGGGGAGGACAAAGGGACAGGTGAATGGGAGATGGTGGGGGAGGAAGAAGGACAGGGGAGGGGAAAATGGTAAGGAGGACGATGGGACAGGGAAGTGGGAATAGTGGGGATGATGTGGGGACGGGGAAGTGGGAAGGACGAGAGGACTGTGGAATGGTGAATGGCAAAGTGAATTATAATTATATATATTAATTATTTCTTATAAATTTCCAGAAGCCTGTATCAACACCCACACTAATGCAACTGAAAGAGATGTTGAGACAAGTATTGCTGATATGTTGAAGAACGCCCCAAACAAACTCGGTGGAAACAGATACAAGGTAAAGTTTGCCAATTTGCTGTAGTCTAATTCAATTTCTTTTTAGTAATCTTTGAGAACATTTATGCTATGAATAAGATAAAATAATGTAACTGATTTTGACTAAATATGTAGATATATTTAATTTTCTGAGCACTAATAATGAAAGAAAACCAAAATAAGAGGTGGCTACTATCTCTAATAATGGGCTGGAATAATGCAGGATATAATAATATATATATATAAATATGACAATGTCAGACCACGGAGGAAGAATGAAACAGGAATTTCCTTAAGTACTTTTGTATATTAAATACATCTTCAGATATAATATATATAATATATATAATATATATAATATATATAATATATATAATATATATATTAAATATATATATATATATATATATATATATATATATATATATATATATATATATATATATATATATATATATATATAATATATATATATATATATATAATATATATATATATAATATATTATATAAATTATTTATATATATATATTATTTATATATATATTATATATATAATTATATAGGTCATATGTTTTAGTATTTTTGCTGATTTGTTAGTAAATAATAAAAGAAATATAAATTATTTGATTTTTTTACCCTTAAATTGGTTTTAATATTTAAATTGAAAACAAATATATAGTATAAAAAATATAAGAAAAATAATAATACATTATAAAATAAAATATAATAAAAATAATATAATATAATATAAAATAATATTATTTAATTTCAAGAAATTTAACTTTAAACACAAAGATGTGAAAAGGGTTCAGATAAGGCTCAAACCTTTCACAAGAGATTCATATTGGTGTATGAATGGGTTATGAATGACTCATGTTTGGAGTGTAAAGTTGCCACAACATCTCAAATTAGTGTTAGATACATATGTCTTGGTTATAAGTTTTGGAAACCTATTTAAGTCCACACACAATATCGTATCTGATACGATAAAACAAACTTTTCCAATCCTTTCAAATACTTTCCAGATATGTTGTGGCAACCTAAAATGGTTTGCTGGGCACCACCAGCCGCCACCCGCCACCACCCACCACCAGCCGCCACCCGCCAGCAGCCACCGCCACCCACCACCGCCACCACCCACCACCAGCCGAAACCCGCCACCACCCGCCACCAGCCGCCACCCGCCACCAGCCACCGCCACCCCCCACCGCCACTCACCACCCACCGCCACCACCCACCACCAGCCGCCACCTGCCACCACCCACCACCAGCCGCCACCCGCCACCCACCACCAGCCGCCACCCGCCGCCACCCGCCACCCGCCACCCACCACCAGCCGCCACCCACCGCCACCCGCCACCCACCACCAGCCGCCACCCACCACCAGCCGCCACCCACCACCAGCCGCCACCCACCACCAGCCGCCACCCGCCACCACCCACCACCAGCCACCACCCGCCACCAGCCACCGCCACCCACCACCGCCACCCGCCACCACCCACCACCAGCCGCCACCCGCCACCGCACCCCGCCACCAGCCACCGCCACCCACCACCGCCACTCACCACCCGCCGCCACCACCCACCACCCGCCACCAGCCACCACCAGCCGCCACCTGCCACCACCCACCACCAGCCGCCGCCACCCGCCACCCACCACCAGCCGCCACCCGCCACCAACCACCAGCCGCCACCCGCCACCACCGGCCACCCACCACCAGCCGCCACCCGCCACCACCCACCGCCACCCGCCACCACCGGCCACCAGCCGCCACCCGCCACCAGCCACCGCCACCCACCACCGCCACTCACCACCCGCCGCCACCACCCACCAGCTACCACCAGCCGCCACCTGCCACCAGCCGCCACCCGCCGCCACCCGCCACCCACCACCAGCCGCCGCCCGCCGCCACCCGCCACCCACCACCAGCCACCACCCGCCGCCACCCGCCACCCACCACCAGCCGCCACCCACCACCAGCCGCCACCCGCCACCACCCACCACCAGCCGCCACCAGCCACCAGCCACCGCCACCCACCACCGCCACCCGCCGCCACCACCCACCACCACCACCCACCACCACCAGCCGCCGCCGCCGCCACCACCACCACCCACCACCACCACCGCCACCACCCATCACCGCCGCCGCCACCACCACCCACCACCACCGCCGCCGCCACCACCCATCACCGCCGCCGCCGCCACCACCCACCACAGCTGCCGCCGACACCACCACCACCACCCACCACAGCCACCACCACCGCCGCCACCACCCACCACCACCAGCCGCCGCCGCCACCACCACCCACCACCACCGCCGCCACCACCACCCACCACCACCGCCGCCACCAGACACCACCAACAGCCGCCGCCGCCACCACCACCCACCACCACCGCCGCCACCACCACCCACCACCGCCAGCCGCCACCACTCATCACAGACGCCGCCACCCGCCACCGCCAGACACAGCCGCCACCGCCGCCACTGTCCGCCACCGCCGCCACTGTCCGCCACCGCCGCCACTGTCCGCCACCGCCGCCACTGTCCGCCACCGCCGCCACTGTCCGCCACTGTCCGCCACCGCCACCACTGTCTGCCACCGCCACCACTGTCCGCCCGCCGCCACCACTGTCCGCCCGCCGCCACCACTGTCCGCCCGCCGCCTCCACTGTCCGCCCGCCGCCTCCACTGTGCGCCCGCCGCCTCCACTGTCCCCCCGCCGCCTCCACTGTCCGCCCGCCGCCTCCACTGTCCGCCCGCCGCCTCCACTGTCCGCCCGCCGCCGCCACTGTTCGCCCGCCGCCGCCACTGTCCGCCCGCCGCCGCCACTGTCCGCCCGCCGCCGCCATTGTTCGCCCGCCGCCGCCACTGTCCGCCCGCCGCCGCCACTGTCTGCCCGCCGCCACTGTCCACCACCGCCGCCACCGCTGCCACTGTCCGCCCGCCGCCACTGTCCGCCCGCCGCCGCCCTGTCCGCCCGCCGCCACTATCCGCCACTGTCCGCCCGCCGCCGCCACTGTCCGCCCGCCGCCGCCCTGTCCGCCCGCCGCCACTATCCGCCACCGCCGCCACTGTCCGCCCGCCGCCACTGTCCGCCACCGCCGCCACTGTCCGCCCGCCGCCATTATCCGCCACCGCCGCCACTGTCCGCCCGCCGCCACTGTCCGCCCGCTGCCACTGTCCGCCACCGCCACCACTGTCTGCCACCGCCACCACTGTCTGCCACCGCCACCACTGTCCGCCAGCCGCCACCACTGTCTGCCCGCCGCCGCCACTGTCCGCCCGCCGCCGCCACTGTCCGCCCGCCGCCACTGTCCACCACTGCCGCCAAAGCCGCCACGGTCCGCCCGCCGCCACTATCCGCCACAGCCGCCACTGTCCGCCCGCCGCCACCGCCGCCACTGTCCGCCCGCCGCCACTGTCCGCCCGCTGCCACTGTCCGCCACCGCCACCACTGTCTGCCACCGCCACCACTGTCCGCCCGCCGCCGCCACTGTCCGCCCACCGCCGCCACTGTCCGCCCGCCGCCACTGTCCACCACCGCCGCCAAAGCCGCCACGGTCCGCCCGCCGCCACTGTCCACCACCGCCGCCAAAGCCGCCACGGTCCGCCCGCCGCCACTATCCGCCACAGCCACCACTGTCCGCCCGCCGCCACTGTCCGCCCGCCGCCACTGTCCGCCCGCCACCACTATCCGCCACCGCCGCCACTGTCCGCCCGCCGCCACTATCCGCCACCGCCGCCACTGTCCGCCCGCCGCCGCCACTGTCCGCCCACCACCACTATCCGCCACCGCCGCCACTGTCCGCCACAGCCGCCACTCTCCGCCGTACAGCCTCTTCTCTCTCCGTTAGTAAATAATTATAATTGTTAGTAAATAATAAAAGAAATATAAATTATTAGATTTTTTTTACCCTTAAATTGGTTTTAATATTTAAATTGAAAATAATAATATAATATAAAATATAATAAAAATAATATAATATAAAATATAATTTAATTTCAAGAAATTTAACTTTAAACACAAAGATGTGAAAAGGGTTCAGATTATTGGCTCAAACCTTTCATAAGAGATTCATATTGGTATATGAATGGATTATGAATGACTCATGTTAGGAGTGTAAAGTTGCCACAACATCTCAAATTAGTGTTAGATACATATGTCTTGGTTATAAGTTTTGGAAACCTATTTAAGTCCACACACAATATCGTATCTGATACGATAAAACAAACGTTTCCAATACTTTCAAATACTTTCCAGATATGTTGTGGCAACCTAAAATTGTTTGCTGGGATATGCCAAGTACTGAAAGCAGCGTTTGGTCACATTTGTCCCAATCCCCCCTGCAGTTTTCAAAATATCCCAAATATCCCAATTTCAATGCCTGAGCTATATTTTGGAGTCAAATTCTGGCTCTCTGCACGTATTCGCTGTTTGAAAATTACGAATTTTTATGCCCAACATATGCCAAGTACTGAATGCGGCATTTGGTAACATTTGTCTCAAACCTCCCTGCAGTTTTCAAAATATCCCAAAAATCCCAATATCGATGCCTGAGCCATATTTAGGAGCCAAATTCTGGCTCTCTGCACCTATTCGCAGTTTGAAATTCCAACTTATTATAACCAACATATGCCATGTCCTGAAAGCGGCAGTGAGTTACATTTTGTACAAACTCCCCTGCAGTTTTCGCAATATCCCAAATACCCCAATTTCGAGGCCTGAGATATATTTTGGAGCCAAATTCTGGCTTTCTGCACGTATTCGCAGTTTGAAATTGCGAATTTTTTATACCCAACATATGCGAAGTACTGAAAGCTGCGTTTGGTCACATTTGTCTCAAACCTCCCTGCAGTTTTCAAAATATCTCAAATATCCCAATATCGAGACCAGAGCCATATTTTGGAGCCAAATTCTGGCTCTCTGCATGTATTCGCAGTTTGATATTACGACTTTTTATACCCAACATATGACAAGTACTGAAAGTGGCAGTGAGTCACATTTTGCACAAACTCCCCTGCAGTTTTCAAAATATCCCAAAAATCCCAATTTCGAGGCCTGAGCCATATTTTGGAGCCAAATTCTGGCTTCATGCACGCATTCGCAGTTTGATATTACGACTTTTTATACCCATCATATGCCAAGTACTGAAAGCGGCAGTGAGTCACATTTTGCACAAACTCCCATGCAGTTTTCAAAATATCCCAATTTCGAGGCCTAAGCCATATATTGGAGCCAAATTCTGGCTCTCTGCACGTATTCGCAGTTTAAAATTACGACTTTTTTATACCCAACATATGCGAAGTACTGAAAGCGGCGTTTGGTCACATTTGTCCAAAACCTCTATGCAGTTTTCAAAATATCCCAAGCATCCCAATTTCGAGGCCAGAGCCATATTTTGGAGCCAAATTCTGGCTCTATGCACGTATTCGCAGTTTGAAATTACGGTTTTTTATACCCAACATATGCCAAGTACTGAAAGCGGCAGTGATTCACATTTTGCACAAACTTCCCTGCAGTTATCAAAATATCCCAAACTTCCCAATTACGAGGCCTGAGCCATATTTTGGAGCCAAATTCTGGCGTTCTGCATGTATTTGCAGTTTGAAATTACGTCTTTTTATACCCAACATATGCCAAGTCCTGAAAGCGGCAGTGAGTCACATTTTGCACAAACTCCGCTGCAGTTTTCAAAATATCCCAAATATCCCAATTTTGAGGCCTGAGCCATATTTTGGAGTCAAATTCTGGCTCTCTGCACGTATTCGCCGTTTGAAATTGCGTCTTTTTTATACCCAACATATGCCAAGTACTGAAAGCGGCGTTTGGTCACATTTGTCCCAATCCCCCCTGCAGTTTTCAATATATCCTAAATATCACAATTTCGAGGCCTGAGCTATATTTTGGAGTCAAATTCTGGCTCTCTGCACGTATTCGCAGTTTGAAATTATAACTTATTATACCCAACATATGCCAAGTCCTGAAAGCGGCAGTGAGTTACATTTTGTACAAACTCCCCTGCAGTTTTCAAAATATCCCAAATACCCAAATTTCGAGGCTTGAGCCGTATTTTGGAGCCAAATTCTGGCTTTCTGCACGTATTCACAGTTTGAAATTGCGACTTTTTTATAGAAAAAGTCGCAATTTCAAACTGCGAATACCTGCAGAGATCCAGAATTTAGCTCCAAAATATGGCTAAGGCCTCGAAATTGGGATATTTTGGATATTTTGAAAACTGCAAGGGAATTTGTGCAAAATGTGACTCACTGCTGCTTACAGGACTTGGCATATGTTGGGAATAATAAGTCTTAATTTCAAACTGCGAATACGTGCAGAGAGGCTGAATTTGGCTCCAAAATATAGCTCCGGCCTCGAAATTGGGATGTTTGGGATATTTTTAAAACTGCAGTGAAGTTCGTGCAAAATGTGACTCATTGCCCTTTCAGTACTTGGCATATGTTGGGTATAAAAAGTCGTAATATCAAACTGCGAATACGTGCACAGAGCCAGAATTTGGCTCCAAAATATGGCTCATGCCTCGAAATTGGGATGTTTTGGATATTTTGAAAACTGCAGCGGAGTTTGTGCAAAAAGTGAATCACTGCCGCTCTCAGTACTTGGCATATGTTGGGTATAAAAATTCGTAATATCAAACTGCGAATACGTGCAAAGAGCCAGAATTTGGCTTCAAAATATGGCTCAGGCTTCGATATTGGGATATTTGGGATATTTTGAAAACTGCAGGGAGGTTTGGGACAAATGTGACCAAACACCGCTTTCAGTACTTCGCATATGTTCGGTATAAAAAAGTCGTAAATTCAAACTGCGAATATGTGCAGAGAGCCAGAATTTGGCTCCAAAATATTGCTCAGGCCTCGAAATTGGGATGTTTGGGATATTTTGAAAACTGGAGGGGAGTTTGTTCAAAATGTCTCACTGCCGCTTTCAGTACTTGGCATATGTTGGGTATAAAAAGTCGTAATTTCAAACTGCGAATACGTGCATAGAGCAAGAATTTGAGTCAGGCCTCGAAATTGCGATGTTTGGGATATTTTGAAAAATGCAGGGGGGGTTTGGGACAAATATGACCAAATGCCGCTTTTAGTACTTGGCATATGTTGGGTATAAAAATTCGTAAATTCAAATTTCGAATACGTGCAGAGAGCCAGAATTTGGCTCGAAAATATGACTCAGGCCTCGAAATTGGGATGTTTGGGATTTTTTGAAAACTGCAGGGGAGTTTGGGACATATATGACCAAACGCCGCTTTCAGTACTTTGCATATGTTGGGTATAAAAAAGTCGCAATTTCAAACTGCGAATACGTGCAGAGAGCCAGAATTTGGCTTCAAAATATGGCTCAGGCCTCAAAATTGGGATATTTGGGATATTTCGAAAACTGCAGGGGAGTTTGTGCAAAATGTGACTCACTGCCGCGTTCAGTACTTGGCATATGTTGGGTATAAAAAGTCGTAATTTCAAACTGCGAATACGTGCATAGAGCCAGAAATTGGCTCAGGCCTCGAAATTTGGATGTTGGGGATATTTTGAAAACTGCAGGGGGGTTTGGGACAAATATGGCCAAACGCTGCTTTCAGTACTTGGCATATGTTGGGTATAAAAAGTCGTAATTTCAAACTGCGAATATGTGCATAGTGGCAGAATTTGGCTCAGGCCTCGATATTGGGATATTTGGGATATTTTGAAAAGTGCAGGGACGTTTTGGACAAATGTGACCAAACGCCGCTTTCAGTACTTCGCATATGTTGGGTATAAAAAAGTCGTAATTTCAAACTGCGAATACGTGCAGAGAGCCTGCATTTGGCTCCACAATATAGCTCCGGCCTAGAAATTGGGATGTTTGGGATATTTTTAAAACAGCAGGGGAGTTTGTGCAAAATGTGACTCATTGCCCTTTCAGTACTTGGCATATGTTGGGTATAAAAAGTCGTAATATCAAACTGCGAATACGTGCAAAGAGCCAGAATTTGGCTTCAAAATTTGGCTCAGGCCTCCATATTGGGATGTTTGGGATATTTTGAAAACTGCAGGGAGGTTTGGGACAAATGTGACCAAACGCCGCTTTCAGTCCTTCGCATATGCTGGGTATATAAAGTCGTAATTTCAAACTGTGAATACGTGCATAGAGCCAGAATTTGGCTCAGGCCTAGAAATTGGGATGTTTGGGATATTTTGAAAACTGCAAGGGGTTCCAAATGTGACCAAATGCCACGCCGCTTTCAGTACATGGCATATGTTGGGTATAAAAAGTAAAGTCGTAATATAAAATTGCGAATACGTACAGAGAGCCAGAATTTGGCTCCAAAATATGGCTCCGGCCTCGAAATTGCGATGTTTGAGATATTTTAAAAACTGCAGGGGAGTTTGTGCAAAATGTGATTCATTGCCGCTTTCAGTACTTGGCATATGTTGTGTATAAAAAAGTTGTAATTTTAAACTGCGAATACGTGCAGAGAGCCAGAATTTGGCTCCAAAATTTGGCTCAGGCCTCGAAGTTGTGATGTTTAGGATATTTTGAAAACTGCAGGGGGGATTGGGGCAAATGTGACGAAACGCCGCTTTCAGTACTTGGCATATGTTGGGTATAAAAAGTCGAAATTTCAAACTGCTAATACGTGCATAGAGCAAGAATTTGGCTCAGGCCTCGAAATTGGGATGTTTGGGATATTTTGAAAACTGTAGGGGGGTTTGGGGCATATATGACCAAACGCTGCTTTCAGTACTTGGCATATGTTGGGTATAAAAATTCGTAATTTCAAACCGCGAATACGTGCAGAGAGCCAGAATTTGGCTCCAAAATATGGCTCAGGCCCTCGAAATTGGGATGTTTGGGATATTTTAATAACTGCAGGGGGGATTGGGACAAATGTGACCAAACGCCGCTATCAGTACTTGGCATATGTTGTTATAAAAAAGTCGTAATATCAAACTGCGAATACGTGCAAAGAGCCAGAATTTGGCTTCAAAATATGGCTCAGGCCTCCATATTGGGATATTTGGGATATTTTGAAAACTGCAGGGAGGTTTGGGACTAATGTGACCAAACGCCGCTATCAGTACTTCGCATATGCTGGGTATAAAAAGTCGTAATATCAAATTGCGAATACGTACAGAGAGCCAGAATTTGGCTCAAAAATATGGCTCAGGCCTCGATATTGGGATGTTTGAGATATTTTGAAAACAGCAGGGGAGTTTGTGCAAAATGTGACTCATTGCCGCTTTCAGTACTTAGCATATGTTGGGTATAATAAGTCGTAATTTCAAACTGCGAATACGTGCAAAGAGCCAGAATTTGCCTCCAAAATATGGCTCAGGTCTCGATATTGGGATATTTTGGATATTTTGAAAACTGCAGGGGGGTTTGGGACAAATGTGACCAAACGCCGCTTTCAGTACCTGGCATATGTTGGGTATAAAAAAGTCGCAATTTCAAACTGAGAATACATGCAGAGAGCCAGAATTTGGCTCCAAAATATGGCTCAGGCCTCGAAATTGGGATTTTTCGCATATTTCGAAAACTGCAGGGGAGTTTATGCAAAATGTGACTCACTGCCGCTTTCAGGGCTTGACATATGTTGGGTATAAGAAGTCGTAATTTCAAACTGCGAATACGTGCATAGAGCCAGAATTTGGCTCAGGAATCGAAATTGGGATGTTTGGGATATTTTGAAAACTGCAGGGGGGTTTGGGACAAATATGACCAAACGCCGATTTCAGTACTTGGCATATGTTCCGTATACAAAGTCGTAATTTCAAACAGCGAATACGTGCAGGGAGCCAGAATTTGGCTCCAAAATATGGCTCAGGCCTCGAAATTGGGATATTTTGGATATTTTGAAAACTGAAGGGGGGATAGGGACAAATGTGTCCAAACGCCGCTTTCAGTACTTGGCATGTGTTGGGTATAAAAAAGTCGCAATTTCAAACTTCGAATACGTGCAGAGATCCAGAATTTGGCTCCAAAATATGGCTCAGGCCTCCAAATTGGGATATTTCGAAAACAGCAGGGGAGTTTGTGCAAAATGTGACTCACTGCCGCTTTCAGGACTTAGCATATGTTGGGTATAAAAAGTCGTAATTTCAAACTGCGAATACGTGCAGAGAGCCTGAATTTGGCTCCAAAATATGGCTCCGGCCTCGAAATTGGGATGTTTGGGATATTTTAAAAACTGCAGGGGAGTTTGTGCAAAATGGGACTCATTGCCGCTTTCAGCACTTGGCATAGGTAGGGTATAAAAAAGTAGTAATTTTAAACTGCGAATACGTGCAGAGAGCCAGAATTTGGCTCCAAAATATGGCTCAGGCGATGAAATTGGGATGTTTGGGTATTTTGGAAACTGCAGGGAGGTTTAGGACAAATGTGACGAAACGCCGCTTTCAGTACTTGGCATATGTTGTTATAAAAAAGTCGCAATTTCAAACTGCGAATACGTGCAGAGAGCCAGAATTGGGCTCCAAAATATGACTCAAGCCTCGAAATTGGGAAGTTTGGGATATTTTGAAAACTGCAGGGGACTTTGGGACAAATATGACCAAACGCCGCTTTCAGTACTTGGCATAAGTTGGGTATAAAAAAGACGCAATTTCAAACTGCAAATACGTGCAGAGAGCCAGAATTTGGCTCAAAAAAAATGGCTCAGGCCTTGAAATTGGGATGTTTGGGATATTTTTACAACTGCAGAGGACTTTTGGACATATATGACCAAACGCCGCTTTCAGTACTTGGAATATGTTGGGTATAAAAAGTCGTAATATCAAATTGCGAATACGTACAGAGAGCCAGAATTTGGCTCAAAAAGGACGCTCAGGCCTCGATATTGGGATGTTTGAGATATTTTGAAAACTACATGGAGGTTTGGGACAAATGTGACCAAGCGCCGCTTTCAGTACTTCGCATAAGTTGGGTATGAAAAAGTTGTAATATCAAACTGCGAATACGTGCAGAGAGCCAGAATTTGGCTCCAAAATATGGCTCAGGCCTCGAAATTGGGATATTTGGGATATTTTGAAAACTGCAGGGAAGTTTGTGCAAAATGTGACTCACTGCTGCTTTCAGTACTTGGCATATGTTGGGTATAAAAAGTCGTAATATCAAACTGCGAATACGTGCAGAGAGCCAGAATTTGGCTCCAAAATATTGCTCAGGCCTCGAAATTGGGATGTTTGGGATATTTTGAAAACTGGAGGGGAGTTTGTTCAAAATGTCTCACTGCCGCTTTCAGTACTTGACATATGTTGGGTATAAAAAAGTCGCAATTTCAAACTGCGAATACGTGCAGTGAGCCAGAATTTGGCTCAGGCCTCGAAATTGGGATATTTGGGATATTTCGAAAACTGCAGGGGAGTTTGTGCAAAATGTGACTCACTGCCGCTTTCAGTACTTGGCATATGTTGGGTATAAAAAGTCGTAATTTCAATCTGCGAATACGTGCATAGAGCCAGAAATTGGCTCAGGCCTCGAAATTGGGATGTTTGGGATATTTTGAAAACTGCAGGGGGGTTTGGTACAAACATGACCAAACGCTGCTTTCAGTACTTGGCATATGTTGGGTATAAAAAGTCGTAATTTCAAACTGCGAATACGTGCATAGTGGCAGAATTTGGCTCAGGCCTCGATATTGGGATATTTGGGATATTTTGAAAAATGCATGGAAGTTTGGGACAAATATGACCAAACGCCTCTTTCAGTACTTGGCATATGTTGGGTATAAAAAAGTAGTAATTTCAAACTGCTAATACGTGCAGAGAGCCTGAATTTGGCTCCAAAATATAGCTCCGGCCTCGAAATTGGGATGTTTGGGATATTTTGAAAACTGCAAGGAGGTTTGGGGCAAATGTGACCAAACGCTGCTTTCAGTACTTCGCATATGTTGGGTATAAAAAAGTCGTAATTTCAAACTGCGAATACGTGCAGAGAGCCTGAATTTGGCTCCAAAATATAGCTCCGGCCTCGAAATTGGGATGTTTGGGATATTTTTAAAACAGCAGGGGAGTTTGTGCAAAATGTGACTCATTGCCCTTTTAGTACTTGGCATATGTTGGGTATAAAAAGTCGAAATATCAAACTGCGAATACGTGCAAAGAGCCAGAATTTGGCTTCAAAATATGGATCAGGCCTCCATATTGGGATGTTTGGGATATTTTGAAAACTGCAGGGAGGTTTGGGACAAATGTGACCAAACGCCGCTATCAGTACTTCGCATATGCTGGGTATAAAAAAGTCGTAATATCAAATTGCGAATACGGTCAGAGAGCCAGAATTTGGCTCAAAAATATGGCTCAGGCCTCGATATTGGGATGTTTGAGATAATTTGAAAACAGCGGGGGAGTTTGTGCAAAATGTGACTCATTGCCGCTTTCAGTACTTGGCATTTGTTGGGTATAATAAGTCGTAATTTCAAACTGCGAATACGTGCAGAGAGCCAGAACTTGGCTCCAAAATATGGCTTAGGCCTCGATATTGGGATGTTTGGGATATTTTGAAAACTACAGGAGAGTTTCTGCAAAATGTGACTCACTGCCGCTTTCAGTACTTGGCATATGTTGGGTATAAAAAGTTGTAATATCAAACTGCAAATACGTGCAAAGAGCCAGAATTTGCCTCCAAAATATGGCTCAGGTCTCGATATTGGGATATTTTGGATATTTTGAAAACTGCAGGGGGGTTTGGGACAAATGTGACCAAACGCCGCTTTCAGTACCTGGCATATGTTGGGTATAAAAAAGTCGCAATTTCAAACTGAGAATACATGCAGAGAGCCAGAATTTGGCTCCAAAATATGGCTCAGGCCTCGAAATTGGGATTTTTCGCATATTTCGAAAACTGCAGGGGAGTTTGTGCAAAATGTGACTCACTGCCGCTTTCAGGGCTTGACATATGTTGGGTATAAGAAGTCGTAATTTCAAACTGCGAATACGTGCATAGAGCCAGAATTTGGCTCAGGAATCGAAATTGGGATGTTTGGGTTATTTTGAAAACTGCAGGGGGGTTTGGGACAAATATGACCAAACGCCGATTTCAGTACTTGGCATATGTTCCGTATACAAAGTCGTAATTTCAAACAGCGAATACGTGCAGGGAGCCAGAATTTGGCTCCAAAATATGGCTCAGGCCTCGAAATTGGGATATTTTGGATATTTTGAAAACTGCAGGGGGGATTGGGACAAATGTGTCCAAAAGCCGCTTTCAGTACTTGGCATGTGTTGGGTATAAAAAAGTCGCAATTTCAAACTTAGAATACGTGCAGAGATCCAGAATTTGGCTCCAAAATATGGCTCAGGCCTCCAAATTGGGATATTTCGAAAACTGCAGGGGAGTTTGTGCAAAATATTACTCACTGCCGCTTTCTGTACTTCGCATATGTTGGGTATGAAAAAGTCGTAATTTCAAACTGCGAATACGTGCAGAGAGCCTGAATTTGGCTCCAAAATATGGCTCCGGCCTCGAAATTGGGATGTTTGGGATATTTTGAAAACTGCAGGGGAGTTTGTGCAAAATGGGACTCATTGCCGCTTTCAGCACTTGGCATATGTAGGGTATAAAAAATTCGTAATTTTAAACTGCGAATACGTGCAGAGAGCCAGAATTTGGCTCCAAAATATGGCTCAGGCCTCGAAGTTGAGATGTTTGGGATATTTTGAAAACTGCAGGGGGGATTGGGACAAATGTGACCAAACGCCGCTATCAGTTCTTGGCATATGTTGTGTATAAGAAGTCATAATATCAAACTGCGAATACGTGCAGAGAGCCAGAATTTGGCTCCAAAATATGGCTCAGGCGATGAAATTGGGATGTTTGGGTATTTTGGAAACTGCAGGGAGGTTTAGGACAAATGTGACGAAACGCCGCTTTCAGAACTTGGCATATGTTGTTATAAAAAAGTCGCAATTTCAAACTGCGAATACTGACAGAGAGCCAGAATTTGGTTCCATTATATTGCTCAGGCCTCGAAATTGGGATATTTGGGATATTTTGAAAACTGCAGGGGAGTTTGTGCTAAATGTGACTCACTGTCGCTTTCAGGACTTGGCATATGTTGGGTATAAAAAATCGTAATTTCAAACTGCGAATACGTGCAGAGAGCCAGAATTGGGCTCCAAAATATGACTCAAGCCTAGAAATTGGGATGTTTGGGATATTTTGAAAACTGCAGGGGACTTTGGGACAAATATGACCAAACGCCGCTTTCAGTACTTGGCATAAGTTGGGTATAAAAAAGACGCAATTTCAAACTGCAAATACATGCAGAGAGCCAGAATTTGGCTCAAAAAAATGGCTCAGGCCTTGAAATTGGGATGTTTGGGATATTTTTACAACTGCAGAGGACTTTCGGACATATATGACCAAACGCCGCTTTCAGTACTTGGAATATGTTGGGTATAAAAAGTCGTAATATCAAATTGCGAATACGTACAGAGAGCCAGAATTTGGCTCAAAAAGAACGCTCAGGCCTCGATATTGGGATGTTTGAGATATTTTGAAAACTACATGGAGGTTTGGGACAAATGTGACCAAGCGCCGCTTTCAGTACTTCGCATAAGTTGGGTATGAAAAAGTCGTAATATCAAACTGCGAATACGTGCAGAGAGCCAGAATTTGGCTCCAAAATATGGCTCAGGCCTCGAAATTGGTATATTTGGGATATTTTGAAAACTGCAGGGAAGTTTGTGCAAAATGTGACTCACTGCTGCTTTCAGTACTTGGCATATGTTGGGTATAAAAAGTCGTAATATCAAACTGCGAATACGTGCAGAGAGCCAGAATTTGGCTCCAAAATATTGCTCAGGCCTCGAAATTGGGATGTTTGGGATATTTTGAAAACTGGAGGGGAGTTTGTTCAAAATGTCTCACTGCCGCTTTCAGTACTTGGCATATGTTGGGTATAAAAAAGTCGCAATTTCAAACTGCGAATACGTGCAGAGAGCCAGAATTTGGCTCAGGCCTCGAAATTGGGATATTTGGGATATTTCGAAAACTGCAGGGGAGTTTGTGCAAATTGTGACTCACTGCCGCTTTCAGTACTTGGCATATGTTGGGTATAAAAAGTCGTAATTTCAATCTGCGAATACGTGCATAGAGCCAGAAATTGGCTCAGGGCTCGAAATTGGGATGTTTGGGATATTTTGAAAACTGCAGGGGGGTTTGGTACAAATATGACCAAACGCTGCTTTCAGTACTTGGCATATGTTGGGTATAAAAAGTCGTAATTTCAAACTGCAAATACGTGCATAGTGGCAGAATTTGGCTCAGGCCTCGATATTGGGATATTTTGGATATTTTGAAAAATGCATGGAAGTTTGGGACAAATATGACCAAACGCCTCTTTCAGTACTTGGCATATGTTGGGTATAAAAAAGTAGTAATTTCAAACTGCTAATACGTGCAGAGAGCCTGAATTTGGCTCCAAAATATAGCTCCGGCCTCGAAATTGGGATGTTTGGGATATTTTGAAAACTGCAAGGAGGTTTGGGGCAAATGTGACCAAACGCTGCTTTCAGTACTTCGCATATGTTGGGTATAAAAAAGTCGTAATTTCAAACTGCGAATACGTGCAGAGAGCCTGAATTTGGCTCCAAAATATAGCTCCGGCCTCGAAATTGGGATGTTTAGGATATTTTTAAAACAGCAGGGGAGTTTGTGCAAAATGTGACTCATTGCCCTTTTAGTACTTGGCATATGTTGGGTATAAAAAGTCGAAATATCAAACTGCGAATACGTGCAAAGAGCCAGAATTTGGCTTCAAAATATGGATCAGGCCTCCATATTGGGATGTTTGGGATATTTTGAAAACTGCAGGGAGGTTTGGGACAAATGTGACCAAACGCCGCTATCAGTACTTCGCATATGCTGGGTATAAAAAAGTCGTAATATCAAATTGCGAATACGGTCAGAGAGCCAGAATTTGGCTCAAAAATATGGCTCAGGCCTCGATATTGGGATGTTTGAGATAATTTGAAAACAGCAGGGGAGTTTGTGCAAAATGTGACTCATTGCCGCTTTCAGTACTTAGCATATGTTGGGTATAATAAGTCGTAATTTCAAACTGCGAATACGTGCAGAGAGCCAGAACTTGGCTCCAAAATATGGCTTAGGCCTCGATATTGGGATGTTTGGGATATTTTGAAAACTGCAGGGGGGATTGGGACAAATGTGACCAAACGCCGCTTACAGCATTTGGCATATGTTGGGTATAAAAAAGTCGCAATTTCAAACTGCGAAAACGTGCAGAGAGCCAGAATATGGCTTCAAAATATGGCTCAGGGCCTCGAAATTGGGATATATGGGATATTTTGAAAACTACAGGAGAGTTTCTGCAAAATGTGACTCACTGCCGCTTTCAGTACTTGGCATATGTTGGGTATAAAAAGTTGTAATATCAAACTGCAAATACGTGCAGAGAGCCAGAATTTGGCTCCAAAATATGGCTCAGGTCTCGATATTGGGATATTTTGGATATTTTGAAAACTGAAGGGGGGTTTGGGACAAATGTGACCAAACGCCGCTTTCAGTACCTGGCATATGTTGGGTATAAAAAAGTCGCAATTTCAAACTGAGAATACATGCAGAGAGCCAGAATTTGGCTCCAAAATATGGCTCAGGCCTCGAAATTGGGATTTTTCGCATATTTCGAAAACTGCAGGGGAGTTTGTGCAAAATGTAACTCACTGCCGCTTTCAGGGCTTGACATATGTTGGGTATAAGAAGTCGTAATTTCAAACTGCGAATACGTGCATAGAGCCAGAATTTGGCTCAGGAATCGAAATTGGGATGTTTGGGTTATTTTGAAAACTGCAGGGGGTTTGGGACAAATATGACCAAACGCCGATTTCAGTACTTGGCATATGTTCCGTATACAAAGTCGTAATTTCAAACAGCGAATACGTGCAGGGAGCCAGAATTTGGCTCCAAAATATGGCTCAGGCCTCGAAATTGGGATATTTTGGATATTTTGAAAACTGCAGGGGGGATTGGGACAAATGTGTCCAAAAGCCGCTTTCAGTACTTGGCATGTGTTGGGTATAAAAAAGTCGCAATTTCAAACATAGAATACGTGCAGAGATCCAGAATTTGGCTCCAAAATATGGCTCAGGCCTCCAAATTGGGATATTTCGAAAACTGCAGGGGAGTTTGTGCAAAATATTACTCACTGCCGCTTTCAGTACTTCGCATAAGTTGGGTATAAAAAAGTCGTAATTTCAAACTGCGAATACGTGCAGAGAGCCTGAATTTGGCTCCAAAATATGGCTCAGGCCTCGATATTGGGAAGTTTGAGATATTTTGAAAACAGCGGGGGAGTTTGTGCAAAATGTGACTCATTGCCGCTTTCAGTACTTAGCATTTGTTGGGTATAATAAGTCGTAATTTCAAACTGCGAATACGTGCAGAGAGCCAGAATTTGGCTCCAAAATATGGCTTAGGCCTCGATATTGGGATGTTTAGGATATTTTGAAAACTGCAGGGGGGATTGGGACAAATGTGACCAAACGCCGCCTACAGCATTTGGCATATGTTGGGTATAAAAAAGTCGCAATTTCAAACTGCGAATACGTGCAGAGAGCCAGAATTTGGCTCCAAAATATGGCTCCGGCCTCGAAATTGGGATGTTTGGGATATTTTAAAAACTGCAGGGGAGTTTGTGCAAAATGTGACTCACTGCCGCTTTCAGGACTTGGCATATGTTGGGCATAAAAAGTAGTAATTTCAAACTGCGAATACTGACAGAGAGCCAGAATTTGGTTCCATTATATTGCTCAGGCCTCGAAATTGGGATATTTGGGATATTTTGAAAACTGCAGGGGAGTTTGTGCTAAATGTGACTCACTGTCGCTTTCAGGACTTGGCATATGTTGGGTATAAAAAATCGTAATTTCAAACTGCGAATACGTGCAGAGAGCCAGAATTGGGCTCCAAAATATGACTCAAGCCTAGAAATTGGGATGTTTGAGATATTTTGAAAACTGCAGGGGACTTTGGGACAAATATGACCAAACGCCGCTTTCAGTACTTGGCATAAGTTGGGTATAAAAAAGACGCAATTTCAAACTGCAAATACGTGCAGAGAGCCAGAATTTGGCTCAAAAAAATGGCTCAGGCCTTGAAATTGGGATGTTTGGGATATTTTTACAACTGCAGAGGACTTTGGGACATATATGACCAAACGCCGCTTTCAGTACTTGGCATATGTTGGGTATGAAAAGTCGTAATATCAAATTGCGAATACGTACAGATAGCCAGAATTTGGCTCAAAAATAACGCTCAGGCCTCGATATTGGGATGTTTGAGATATTTTGAAAACTGCATGGAGATTTGGGACAAATGTTACCAAGCGCCGCTTTCAGTACTTCGCATAAGTTGGGTATGAAAAATTCGTAATATCAAATTGCGAATACGTGCAGAGAGCCAGAATTTGGCTCCAAAATATGGCTCAGGCCTCGAAATTGGGATATTTGGGATATTTTGAAAACTGCAGGGAAGTTTGTGCAAAATGTGACTCACTGCTGCTTTCAGTACTTGGCATATGTTGGGTATAAAAAAGTAGTAATTTCAAACTGCTAATACGTGCAGAGAGCCTGAATTTGGCTCCAAAATATAGCTCCGGCCTCGAAATTGGGATGTTTGGGATATTTTAAAACTGCAGGGAGGTTTGGGGCAAATGTGACCAAACGCTGCTTTCAGTACTTCGCATATGTTGGGTATAAAAAAGTCGTAATTTCAAACTGCGAATACGTGCAGAGAGCCTGAATTTGGCTCCAAAATATAGCTCCGGCCTCGAAATTGGGATGTTTGGGATATTTTTAAAACAGCAGGGGAGTTTGTGCAAAATGTGACTAATTGCCCTTTCAGTACTTGGCATATGTTGGGTATAAAAAGTCGTAATATCAAACTGTGAATACGTGCAAAGAGCCAGAATTTGGCTTCAAAATATGGCTCAGGCCTCCATATTGGGATGTTTGGGATATTTTGAAAACTGCAGGGAGGTTTGGGACAAATGTGACCAAACGCCGCTTTCAGTACTTCGCATATGCTGGGTATAAAAAGTCGTAATTTCAAACTGTGAATACGTGCATAGAGCCAGAATTTGGCTCAGGCCTAGAAATTGGGATGTTTGGGATATTTTGAAAACTCCAAGGGGGTTTGGGACAAATGTGACCAAATGCCACGCCGCTTTCAGTACTTGGCATATGTTGGGTATAAAAAGTCGTAATATCAAATTGCGAATACGTACAGAGAGCCAGAATTTGGCTCAAAAATATGGCTCAGGCCTCGATATTGGGAAGTTTGAGATATTTTGAAAACAGCGGGGGAGTTTGTGCAAAATGTGACTCATTGCCGCTTTCAGTACTTAGCATTTGTTGGGTATAATAAGTCGTAATTTCAAACTGCGAATACGTGCAGAGAGCCAGAATTTGGCTCCAAAATATGGCTTAGGCCTCGATATTGGGATGTTTAGGATATTTTGAAAACTGCAGGGGGGATTGGGACAAATGTGACCAAACGCCGCTTACAGCATTTGGCATATGTTGGGTATAAAAAAGTCGCAATTTCAAACTGCGAATACGTGCAGAGAGCCAGAATTTGGCTCCAAAATATGGCTCCGGCCTCGAAATTGGGATGTTTGGGATATTTTAAAAACTGCAGGGGAGTTTGTGCAAAATGTGACTCACTGCCGCTTTCAGGACTTGGCATATGTTGGGCATAAAAAGTAGTAATTTCAAACTGCGAATACGTGCAGAGAGCCTGAATTTGGCTCCAAAATATGGCTCCGGCCTCGAAATTGGGATGTTTGGGATATTTTAAAAACTGCAGGGGAGTTTGTGCAAAATGTGACTCACTGCCACTTTCAGGACTTGGCATATGTTGGGTATAAAAAGTCGTAATTTTAAACTGCAAATACGTGCAGAGAGCCAGAATTTGGCTCTAAAATATGGCTCAGGCCTCGATATTGGGATGTTTGAGATATTTTGAAAACTGCATGGAGGTTTGGGACAAATGTGACCAAGCGCCGCTTTCAGTACTTCGCATAAGTTGGGTATGAAAAAGTCGTAATTTCAAACTGCGAATACGTGCAGAGTGCCAGAATTTGGCTCGAAAATATGGCTTATGCCTCGAAATTGGGATATTTGGGATATTTTTAAAACTGCAGGGAAGTTTGTGCAAAATGTGACTCACTGCCTCTTTCAGGACTTGGCGTATGTTGGGTATAAAAAGTCTTTATTTCAAACTGCGAATACGTGCAGAGAGCCTGAATTTGGCTCCAAAATATAGCTCCGGCCTCGAAATTGGGATGTTTGGGATATTTTTAAAACTACTGGGGAGTTTGTGCAAAACGTGACCCATTGCTGCTCTCAGTACTTGGCATATGTTGGGTATAAAAAGTCGTAATATCAAACTGCGAATACGTGCAGAGAGCCAGAATTTGGCTCCAAAATATGGCTCAGGCCTCGAAATTGGGATTTTTCGCATATTTCGAAAACTGCAGGGGAGTTTGTGCAAATTGTGTCTCACTGCCGCTTTCAGGGCTTGACATATGTTGGGTATAAAAAGTCGTAATTTCAAATTGCGAATACGTGCATAGAGCCAGAATTTGGCTCGGCTTCGAAATTGGGATGTTTGGGATATTTTGAAAACAGCAAGGGGGTTTGGGACATATATGACCAAACGCCGATTTCAGTACTTGGCATATGTTCCGTATACAAAGTCGTAATTTCAAACTGCGAATACGTGTAGGGAACCAGAATTTGGCTCCAAAATATGGCTCAGGCCTCGAAATTGGGATATTTTGGATATTTTGAAAACTGCAGGGGGGATTGGGACCAATGTGTCCAAACGCCGCTTTCAGTTCTTGGCATGTGTTGGGTAAAGAAAAGTCGCAATTTCAAACTGCGAATACGTGCAGAGATCCAGAATTTGGCTCCAAAATATGGCTCAGGCCTCCAAACTGGGATATTTCGAAAACTGCAGGGGAATTTGTGCAAAATGTGACTCACTTCCGCTTTCAGGACTTGGCATATGTTGGGTATAAAAAGTCGTAATTTCAAACTGCGAATACGTGCAGAGAGCCAGAATTGGGCTCCAAAATATAACTCAAGCCTCGAAATTGGGAAGTTTGGGATATTTTGAAAACTGCAGGGGAGTTTGGGACAAATATGACCAAACGCCGCATTCAGTATTTGGCATAAGTTGGGTATAAAAAAGTCGCAATTTCAAACTGCGAATACGAGCAGAGAGCCAGAATTTGGCTAAAAAAAAATGGCTCAGGCCTTGAAATTGGGATGTTTGAGATATTTTGAAAACTGCAGGGAAGTTTGTGCAAAATGTGACTCACTGCCACTTTCAGGACTTGGCATATGTTGGGTAAAAAAAGTCTTAATTTCAAACTGCGAATACATGCAGCGAACCTGAATTTGGCTCCAAAATATAGCTCCAGCCTCGAAATTGGGATGTTTGGGATATTTTTAAAACTGCAGGGGAGTTTGTGTAAAATGTGACTCATTGCTGCTCTCAGTACTTGGCATATGTTGGGTATAAAAAGTTGTAATATCACACTGCGAATACGTGCAGAGAGCCAGAATTTGGCTCCAAAATATGGCTCCGGCCTCGATATTGGAATGTTTGGGACATTTTGAAAACTGCAGGGGAGTTTGTGCAAAGTGTGACCAAATGCCGCTTTCAGTACTTCTTATATGTTGGGTATAAAAAATTCGTAATTTCAAACTGCGAATACGTGCAGAGAGCCTGAATTTGGCTCCAAAATATGGCTCAGGCCTCGAAGTTGGGACGTTTGGGATATTTTGAAAACTGCAGGGGAGTTTGTGCAAAATGTGACCAAACGCCGCTTTCAGTACTTGGCATATGTTGGGTATAAAAAGTCGTAATTTCAAACTGCGAATACGTGCAGAGAGCCAGAATTTTGCTCAGGCCTCGAAATTGGGATGTTTGGGATATTTTGAAAACTGCAGGGGGGTTTGGGACAAATATGACCAAACGCCGCTTTCAGTACTTGTCATATGTTTCGGATAAAAAGTCGAAATATCAAACTGCGAATACGTGCAGAGAGCCAGAATATGGCTCCAAAATATGGCTCAGGCCTCGAAGTTGGGACGTTTGGGATATTTTGAAAACTGCAGGGGAGTTTGTGCAAAATGTGACCAAACGCCGCTTTCAGTACTTGGCATATGTTGGGTATAAAAAGTCGTAATTTCAAACTGCGAATAAGTGCAGAGAGCCAGAATTTGGCTCCAAAATATGGCTCAGGCCTCGAAATTGAGTTATTTTGGATTTTTCGAAAACTTCAGGGGAGTTTGTGCAAAATGTGACTCATTGACGCTTTCAGGACTTGGCATATGTTGGGTATAAAAAGTCGTAATTTCAAGCTGCGAATACGTGCAGAGAGCCAGAATTTGGCTCCAAAATATGGCTCAGGCCTCGAAGTTGGGATGTTTGGGATATTTTAAAACTGCAGGGGGGATTGGGACAAATGTGACCAAACGCCGCGATCAGTACTTGGCATATGTTGGGTATAAGAAGTCATAATATCAAACTGCGAATACGTGCAGAGAGCCAGAATTTGGCTCCAAAATATGGCTCATGCCTCGATATTGGGATGTTTAGGATATTTTGAAAACTCCAAGGGAATTTGTGCAAAATGTGATTCACTGCCGCTTTCAGGACTTGGCATATGTTGGGTATAAAAAGTCTTAATTTCAAACTGCGAATACGTGCAGAGAGACTGAATTTGGCTCCAAAATATAGCTTCGGCCTCGAAAATGGGATGTTTGGGATATTTTTAAAACTGCAGGGGAGTTTGTGCAAAGTGTGACCAAACGCCGCTTTCAGTACTTAACATTTGTTGGGTATAAAAAAAGTCGTAATTTCAAACTGCGAATACGTGCAGAGAGCCTGAATTTGGCTCCAAAATATGGCTCAGGTCTCGAAGTTGGGATGTTTGGGATATTTTAAAACTGCAGGGGGGATTGGGACAAATGTGACCAAACGCCGCGATCAGTACTTGGCATATGTTGGGTATAAGAAGTCATAATATCAAACTGCGAATATGTGCAGAGAGCCAGAATTTGGCTCCAAAATATGGCTCAGGCCTCGATATTGGGATGTTTGGGATATTTTGAAAAGTGCAGGGTAGTTTTTGCAAAATGTGACCAAACGCCGCTTTAAGTATTTTGCATATGTTGGGTATAAAAAAGTCGCAATTTCAAACTGCGAATACGTGCAGAGACCAGAATTTGGCTTAAAAATATGGCTCAGGCCTCGAAGTTGGGATATTTTGGATATTTTGAAAACAGCAGGGGAGTTTGTGCAAAATGTGACTCACTGCTGCTTTCAGGACTTGGCATATGTTGGGTATAAAAATTCGTAATATCAAACTGCGAATACGTGCATAGAGCCAGAATTTGGCTCCAAAATATGGCTCAGGCCTTGAAACTGGGATATTTGGGATATTTTGAAAACTGCAGGGTGGTTTGGGACAAATGTGACGAAACGCCGCATTCAGTACTAGGCATATGTTGTTATAAAAAAGTCGCAATTTCAATCTGCGAATACGTGCAGAGACCAGAATTTGGCTTAAAAATATGGCTCAGGCCTCGAAATTGGGATGTTTAGGATATTTTGAAAACTGCAGGGAAGTTTGTGCAAAGTGTGACTCACTGCCACTTCCAGGACTTGGCATATGTTGGGTAAAAAAAGTCTTAATTTCAAACTGCGAATACGTGAAGAGAGCCTGAATTTGGCTCCAAAATATAGCTCAGGCCTCGAAGTTGGGATGTTTGGGATATTTTAAAAACTGCAGGGAAGTTTCTGCAAAATGTGACTCATTGCCGCTTTCAGTACTTGGCATATGTTGGGTATAAAAAGTTGTAATTTCAAACTGCGAATACCTGAAGAGAGCCTGAATTTGGCTCCAAAATATAGCTCAGGCCTCGAAGTTGGGATGTTTGGGAATTTTGAAAACTGCAGGGGAGTTTGTGCAAAATGTGACCAAACGCTGCTTTCAGTACTTGGCATATGTTGGGTATAAAAAAGTCGCAATTTCAAAGTGTGAATACATGCATAGAGCCAGAATTTGGCTCCAAGATATAGCTCAGGCCTCGAAATTGGGATGTTTGGGATATTTTGACAACTGCAGGAAATTTTGGGACAAATGTGACCAAACGCCACTTTCAGTACTGGGCATATGTTGGGTATAAAAAATTTGCAATTTCAAACTGCGAATACGTGCAGAGAGCCAGAATTTGGGTCAGGCCTCGAAATTGGGATGTTTGGGATATTTTGAAAACTGCAGGGGGGTTTTGGACAAATATGACCAAATGCTGCTTTCAGTACTTGGCATATGTTGGGTATAAAAAGTCGTAATTTCAAACTGCGAATACGTGAATAGTGGCAGAATTTGGCTCAGGCCTCGATATTGGGATATTTGGGATATTTTGAAAAGTGCAGGGAGGTTTTTGACAAATGTGACCAAACGCCGCTTTAAGTACTTCGCATAGGTTGGGTATAAAAAAGTCGTAATTTCAAACTGCGAATACGTGCAGAGAGCGAGAATTTGGCTCCAAAATATGGCTCAGGCCTCGAAATTGTGATATTTTGTTTTTTTTGAAAACTGCATTGAGGTTTAGGACAAATGTGACCAAACGCCGCTTTCAGTACTTGGCATATGTTGGGTATAAAAAATCGCAATTTCAAACTGCGAATACGTGCAGAGAGCCAGAATTTGGCTCGAAAATATGGCTCAGGCCTCGAAATTGGGATATTTGGGATATTTCGAAAACTGCATGGGAGTTTGTGCAAAATGTGACTAACTGCCGCTTTCAGGACTAGGCATATGTTGGGTATAAAAAGTCGTAATTTCAAACTGCGAATACGTGCATAGAGCCAGAATTTTGCTCCAAAATATGGCTCAGGCCACGAAATTGGGATGTTTGGGATATTATGAAAACTGGAGGGAGGTTTGGGACAAATGTGACCAAACGCCGCTTTCAGTACTTGGCAAATGTTGGGTACAAAAATTCGTAATTTCAAACTGCAAATACGTGCAGAGAGCCTGAATTTGGCTCCAAAATATGGCTCAGGCCTCGAAATTGGGATGTTTGGGATATTTTGAAAAGTGCAGGGTAGTTTGTGCAAAATGTGACTCATTGCCGCTTTCAGTACTTTGCATATGTTGGGTATAATAAGTCGTAATTTCAAACTGCGAATACGTGCAGAGAGCCAGAATTTGGCTCCAAAATATGGCTTAGGCCTCGATATTGGGATGTTTGGGATATTTTGAAAACTGCAGGGGGGATTGGGACAAATGTGACAAAACGCCGCTCACAGCACTTGGCATATGTTGGGTATAAAAAAGTCGAAATTTCAAACTGCGAAAACGTGCAGAGAGCCAGAATTTGGCTCCATAATATGGCTCAGGGCCTCGAAATTGGGATATATGGGATATTTTGAAAACTACTGGAGAGTTTCTGCAAAATGTGACTCACTGCCGCTTTCAGTACTTGGCATATGTTGGGTATAAAAAGTTGTAATATCAAACTGCAAATACGTGCAAAGAGCCAGAATTTGGCTCCAAAATATGGCTCAGGTCTCGATATTTGGATTTTTCGCATATTTCGAAAACTGCAGGCGAGTTTGTGCAAAATGTGACTCACTGCCGCTTTCAGGGCTTAACATATGTTGGGTATAAAAAATCGTAATTTCAAACTGCGAATACGTGCATAGAGCCAGAATTTGGCTCAAACCTCGAAATTGGGATGTTTGGGATATTTTGAAAACTGCAGGGGGGTTTGGGACATATATGACCAAACGCCGATTTCAGTACTTGGCATATGTTCCGTATACAAAGTCGTAATTTCAAACTGCGAATACGTGTAGAGAGCCAGAATTTGGCTCCAAAATATGGCTCAGGCCTCGAAATTGGGATATTTTGGATATTTTGAAAACTGCAGGGGGGATTGGGACAAATGTGTCCAAACGCCGCTTTCAGTTCTTCGCATGTGTTGGGTAAAAAAAAGTCGCAATTTCAAACTGCGAATACGTGCAGAGATCCAGAATTTGGCTCCAAAATATGGCTCAGGCCTCCAAATTGGGATATTTCGAAAACTGCAGGGGAGTTTGTGCAAAATGTGACTCACTGCCGCTTTCAGGACTTGGCATATGTTGGGTATAAAAAGTCGTAATTTCAAACTGCGAATACGTGCAGAGAGCCTGAATTTGGCTCCAAAATATGGCTCCGGCCTCGAAATTGGGATGTTTGGGATATTTTAAAAACTGCAGGGGAGTTTGTGCAAAATGTGACTCATTGCCGCTTTCAGTACTTGTCATATGTTGGGTATAAAAAAGTTGTAATTTTAAACTGCGAATACGTGCAGAGAGCCAGAATTTGGCTCCAAAATATGGCTCAGGCCTCGAAGTTGTAATGTTTGGGATATTTTGAAAACTTTAGGGGGGATTGGGACAAATGTGACCAAACGCCGCTATCAGTACTTGGCATATGTTGGGTATAAGAACTCATAATATCAAACTGCGAATACGTGCAGAGAGCCAGAATTTGGCTCCAAAATATGGCTCAGGCCATGAAATTGGGATGTTTGGGTATTTTGGAAACTGCAGGGAGGTTTAGGACAAATGTGACGAAACACTGCTTTCAGTACTTGGCATATGCTGGGTATAAAAAGTCGTAATATCAAATTGCGAATACGTGAAGAGAGCCTGAATTTGGCTCCAAAATATTGCTCAGGCCTCGAAATTGGGATGTTTAGGATATTTTTAAAACTGCAGGGGAGTTTGTGCAAAATGTGACTCATTGCCACTTTCAGGACTTGGCTTATGTTGGGTAAAAAAAGTCTTAATTTCAAACTGCGAATACGTGCAGAGAGCCTGAATTTGGCTCCAAAATATAGCTCCAGCCTCGAAATTGGGATGTTAGGGATATTTTTAAAACTGCAGGGGAGTTTGTGCAAAATGTGACTCATTGCTGCTCTCAGTACTTGGCATATGTTGGGTATAAAAAGTCGTAATATCACACTGCGAATACGTGCAGAGAGCCAGAATTTGGCTCCAAAATATGGCTCAGGCCTTGATATTGGAATGTTTGGGACATTTTGAAAACTGCAGGGGAGTTTGTGCAAAATGTGACCAAACGCCGCTTTCAGTACTTGTCATATGTTGGGTAAAAAAAAGTCGTAATTTCAAACTGCGAATACGTGCAGAGAGCCAGAATTTGGCTCCAAAATATGGCTCAGGCCTCGAAGTTGGGATGTTTGGGATATTTTGAAAACTGCAGGGGAGTTTGTGCAAAATGTGACCAAACGCCGCTTTCAGTACTTGGCATATGTTGGGTATAAAAAAGTCGTAATATCAAACTGCGAATACGTGCAGAGAGCCAGAATTTGGCTCCAAAATATGGCTCAGGCCCTCGAAATTGGGATGTTTGGGATATTTTAAAAACTGCAGGGGGGGATTGGGACAAATGTGACCAAACGCCGCTATCAGTACTTGGCATATGTTGGGTATAAGAAGTCATAATATCAAACTGCGAATACGTGCAGAGAGCCAGAATTTGGCTCCAAAAAATGGCTCACTCCTTGATATTGGGATATTTTGGATATTTAGAAAACAGCAGGGGAGTTTGTGCAAAATGTGACTCACTGCCGCTTTCAGGACTTGGCATATGTTGGGTATAAAAATTCGTAATATCAAACTGCGAATACGTGCGTAGAGCCAGAATTTGGCTCCAAAATATGGCTCAGGTCTCGATATTTGGATTTTTCGCATATTTCGAAAACTGCAGGCGAGTTTGTGCAAAATGTGACTCACTGCCGCTTTCAGCGCTTAACATATGTTGGGTATAAAAAATCGTAATTTCAAACTGCGAATACGTGCATAGAGCCAGAATTTGGCTCAAACCTCGAAATTGGGATGTTTGGGATATTTTGAAAACTGCAGGGGGGTTTGGGACATATATGACCAAACGCCGATTTCAGTACTTGGCATATGTTCCGTATACAAAGTCGTAATTTCAAACTGCGAATACGTGTAGAGAGCCAGAATTTGGCTCCAAAATATGGCTCAGGCCTCGAAATTGGGATATTTTGGATATTTTGAAAACTGCAGGGGGGATTGGGACAAATGTGTCCAAACGCCGCTTTCAGTTCTTCGCATGTGTTGGGTAAAAAAAAGTCGCAATTTCAAACTGCGAATACGTGCAGAGATCCAGAATTTGGCTCCAAAATATGGCTCAGGCCTCCAAATTGGGATATTTCGAAAACTGCAGGGGAGTTTGTGCAAAATGTGACTCACTGCCGCTTTCAGGACTTGGCATATGTTGGGTATAAAAAGTCGTAATTTCAAACTGCGAATACGTGCAGAGAGCCTGAATTTGGCTCCAAAATATGGCTCCGGCCTCGAAATTGGGATGTTTGGGATATTTTAAAAACTGCAGGGGAGTTTGTGCAAAATGTGACTCATTGCCGCTTTCAGTACTTGTCATATGTTGGGTATAAAAAAGTTGTAATTTTAAACTGCGAATACGTGCAGAGAGCCAGAATTTGGCTCCAAAATATGGCTCAGGCCTCGAAGTTGTAATGTTTGGGATATTTTGAAAACTTTAGGGGGGATTGGGACAAATGTGACCAAACGCCGCTATCAGTACTTGGCATATGTTGGGTATAAGAACTCATAATATCAAACTGCGAATACGTGCAGAGAGCCAGAATTTGGCTCCAAAATATGGCTCAGGCCATGAAATTGGGATGTTTGGGTATTTTGGAAACTGCAGGGAGGTTTAGGACAAATGTGACGAAACACTGCTTTCAGTACTTGGCATATGCTGGGTATAAAAAGTCGTAATATCAAATTGCGAATACGTGAAGAGAGCCTGAATTTGGCTCCAAAATATTGCTCAGGCCTCGAAATTGGGATGTTTAGGATATTTTTAAAACTGCAGGGGAGTTTGTGCAAAATGTGACTCATTGCCACTTTCAGGACTTGGCTTATGTTGGGTAAAAAAAGTCTTAATTTCAAACTGCGAATACGTGCAGAGAGCCTGAATTTGGCTCCAAAATATAGCTCCAGCCTCGAAATTGGGATGTTAGGGATATTTTTAAAACTGCAGGGGAGTTTGTGCAAAATGTGACTCATTGCTGCTCTCAGTACTTGGCATATGTTGGGTATAAAAAGTCGTAATATCACACTGCGAATACGTGCAGAGAGCCAGAATTTGGCTCCAAAATATGGCTCAGGCCTTGATATTGGAATGTTTGGGACATTTTGAAAACTGCAGGGGAGTTTGTGCAAAATGTGACCAAACGCCGCTTTCAGTACTTGTCATATGTTGGGTAAAAAAAAGTCGTAATTTCAAACTGCGAATACGTGCAGAGAGCCAGAATTTGGCTCCAAAATATGGCTCAGGCCTCGAAGTTGGGATGTTTGGGATATTTTGAAAACTGCAGGGGAGTTTGTGCAAAATGTGACCAAACGCCGCTTTCAGTACTTGGCATATGTTGGGTATAAAAAAGTCGTAATATCAAACTGCGAATACGTGCAGAGAGCCAGAATTTGGCTCCAAAATATGGCTCAGGCCCTCGAAATTGGGATGTTTGGGATATTTTAAAAACTGCAGGGGGGGATTGGGACAAATGTGACCAAACGCCGCTATCAGTACTTGGCATATGTTGGGTATAAGAAGTCATAATATCAAACTGCGAATACGTGCAGAGAGCCAGAATTTGGCTCCAAAAAATGGCTCACTCCTTGATATTGGGATATTTTGGATATTTAGAAAACAGCAGGGGAGTTTGTGCAAAATGTGACTCACTGCCGCTTTCAGGACTTGGCATATGTTGGGTATAAAAATTCGTAATATCAAACTGCGAATACGTGCGTAGAGCCAGAATTTGGCTCCAAAATATGGCTCAGGTCTCGATATTTGGATTTTTCGCATATTTCGAAAACTGCAGGCGAGTTTGTGCAAAATGTGACTCACTGCCGCTTTCAGGGCTTAACATATGTTGGGTATAAAAAATCGTAATTTAAAACTGCGAATACGTGCATAGAGCCAGAATTTGGCTCAAACCTCGAAATTGGGATGTTTGGGATATTTTGAAAACTGCAGGGGGGTTTGGGACATATATGACCAAACGCCGATTTCAGTACTTGGCATATGTTCCGTATACAAAGTCGTAATTTCAAACTGCGAATACGTGTAGAGAGCCAGAATTTGGCTCCAAAATATGGCTCAGGCCTCGAAATTGGGATATTTTGGATATTTTGAAAACTGCAGGGGGGATTGGGACAAATGTGTCCAAACGCCGCTTTCAGTTCTTCGCATGTGTTGGGTAAAAAAAAGTCGCAATTTCAAACTGCGAATACGTGCAGAGATCCAGAATTTGGCTCCAAAATATGGCTCAGGCCTCCAAATTGGGATATTTCGAAAACTGCAGGGGAGTTTGTGCAAAATGTGACTCACTGCCGCTTTCAGGACTTGGCATATGTTGGGTATAAAAAGTCGTAATTTCAAACTGCGAATACGTGCAGAGAGCCTGAATTTGGCTCCAAAATATGGCTCCGGCCTCGAAATTGGGATGTTTGGGATATTTTAAAAACTGCAGGGGAGTTTGTGCAAAATGTGACTCATTGCCGCTTTCAGTACTTGTCATATGTTGGGTATAAAAAAGTTGTAATTTTAAACTGCGAATACGTGCAGAGAGCCAGAATTTGGCTCCAAAATATGGCTCAGGCCTCGAAGTTGTAATGTTTGGGATATTTTGAAAACTTTAGGGGGGATTGGGACAAATGTGACCAAACGCCGCTATCAGTACTTGGCATATGTTGGGTATAAAAACTCATAATATCAAACTGCGAATACGTGCAGAGAGCCAGAATTTGGCTCCAAAATATGGCTCAGGCCATGAAATTGGGATGTTTGGGTATTTTGGAAACTGCAGGGAGGTTTATGACAAATGTGACGAAACACTGCTTTCAGTACTTGGCATATGCTGGGTATAAAAAGTCGTAATATCAAATTGCGAATACGTGAAGAGAGCCTGAATTTGGCTCCAAAATATTGCTCAGGCCTCGAAATTGGGATGTTTAGGATATTTTTAAAACTGCAGGGGAGTTTGTGCAAAATGTGACTCATTGCCACTTTCAGGACTTGGCTTATGTTGGGTAAAAAAAGTCTTAATTTCAAACTGCGAATACGTGCAGAGAGCCTGAATTTGGCTCCAAAATATAGCTCCAGCCTCGAAATTGGGATGTTAGGGATATTTTTAAAACTGCAGGGGAGTTTGTGCAAAATGTGACTCATTGCTGCTCTCAGTACTTGGCATATGTTGGGTATAAAAAGTCGTAATATCACACTGCGAATACGTGCAGAGAGCCAGAATTTGGCTCCAAAATATGGCTCAGGCCTTGATATTGGAATGTTTGGGACATTTTGAAAACTGCAGGGGAGTTTGTGCAAAATGTGACCAAACGCCGCTTTCAGTACTTGTCATATGTTGGGTAAAAAAAAGTCGTAATTTCAAACTGCGAATACGTGCAGAGAGCCAGAATTTGGCTCCAAAATATGGCTCAGGCCTCGAAGTTGGGATGTTTGGGATATTTTGAAAACTGCAGGGGAGTTTGTGCAAAATGTGACCAAACGCCGCTTTCAGTACTTGGCATATGTTGGGTATAAAAAAGTCGTAATATCAAACTGCGAATACGTGCAGAGAGCCAGAATTTGGCTCCAAAATATGGCTCAGGCCCTCGAAATTGGGATGTTTGGGATATTTTAAAAACTGCAGGGGGGGATTGGGACAAATGTGACGAAACGCCGCTTTCAGGACTTGGCATATGTTGGGTATAAAAAGTCGAAATTTCAAACTGCGAATACGTGCAGAGAGCCAGAATTTGTCTTCATAATATTGCTCAGGCCTCGAAATTGGGAAGTTTGGGATATTTTGAAAACTGCAGGGGAGTTTGTGCAAAATGTGACTTATTGCCGCTTTCAGTACTTGGCATATGTTGGGGATAAAAAAGTCGCAATTTCAAAGTGTGAATATGTGCAGAGAGCCAGAATTTTGCTCAGGCCTCGAAATTGGATTGTTTGGAATATTATGAAAACTGCAGGGGAGTTTGGGACAAATATGACCAAACGCTGCTTTCAGTACTTAGCATATGTTTCGTATAAAATTCGAAATATCAAACTGCGAATACGTGCAGAGAGCCAGAATATGGCTCCAAAATATGGCTCAGGCCTCGAAATTGGGATGTTTGGGATGTTTTGAAAACTGCAGGGAGGTTTGGGACAAATGTGACCAAACGCTGCTCTCAGTACTTGGCATATGTTGGGTATAAAAAGTCGTAATTTCAAGCTGCGAATAAGTGCAGAGAGCCAGAATTTGGCTCCAAAATATGGCTCAGGCCTCGAAATTGGGATATTTGGGATTTTTCGAAAACTGCAGGGGAGTTTGTGCAAAATGTGACTCACTGACGCTTTCAGGACTTGGCATATGCTGGGTATAAAAAGTCGTAATTTCAAGCTGCGAATACGTGCAGAGAGCCGGAATTTGGCTCCAAAATATGGCTCAGGCCTCGAAGTTGGGATGTTTGGGATATTTTGAAAAGTGCAGGGTAGTTTGTGCAAAATGTGACCAAAAGCCGCTTTCAGTACTTGGCATATGTTGGGTATAATAAGTCGTAATTTCAAACTGCGAATACGTGCAGAGAGCCAGAATTTGGCTCCAAAATATGGCTCAGGCCTCGATATTGGGATGTTTGGGATATTTTGAAAAGTGCAGGGTAGTTTGTGCAAAATGTGACCAAAAGCCGCTTTCAGTACTTTGCATATGTTGGGTATAAAAAAGTCGCAATTTCAAACTGCGAATACGTGCAGAGAGCCAGAATTTGGCTCCAAAATATGGCTCAGGCCTCGAAATTGGGATATTTGGCATATTTCGAAAACTCCAGGGGAGTTTGTGCAAAATGTGACTCACTGCCGCTTTCAGGACTTGACAGATGTTGGGTAAAAAAAGTCGTAATTTCAAACTGCGAGTACGTGCATAGAGCCAGAATTTGGCTCAGGCCTAGAAATTGGGATGTTTGGGATATTTTGAAAACTGCAAGGGGGTTTGGGACAAATGTGACCAAACGCCCCTTTCAGTACTTGGCATATGTTGGGTATAAAAAGTCGTAATATTAAATTGCGAATACGTACAGAGAGCCAGAATTTGGCTCAAAAATATGGCTCAGGCCTCGATATTGCGATGTTTGAGATATTTTGAAAACAGCAGGGGAGTTTGTGCAAAATGTGACTCATTGCCGCTTTCAGTACTTTGCATATGTTGGGTATAATAAGTCGTAATTTCAAACTGCGAATACGTGCAGAGAGCCAGAATTTGGCTCCAAAATATGGCTTAGGCCTCGATATTGGGATGTTTACGATATTTTGAAAACTGCAGGGGGGATTGGGACAAATGTGACCAAACGCCGCTTACAGCACTTGGCATATGTTGGGTATAAAAAAGTCGCAATATCAAACTGCGAAAACGTGCAGAGAGCCAGAATTTGGCTTCAAAATATGGCTCAGGGCCTCGAAATTGGGATATATGGGATATTTTGAAAACTACTGGAGAGTTTCTGCAAAATGTGACTCACTGCCGCTTTCAGTACTTGGCATATGTTGGGTATAAAAAGTTGTAATATCAAACTGCAAATTCGTGCAAAGAGCCAGAATTTGGCTCCAAAATATGGCTCAGGTCTCGATATTGGGATATTTGGGATATTTTAAAAACTGCAGGGGGGTTTGGGACAAATGTGACCAAACGCCGCTTTCAGTACCTGGCATATGTTGGGTATAAAAAAGTTGCAATTTCAAACTGAGAATACGTGCAGAGAGCCACAATTTGGCTCCAAAATATGGCTCAGGCCTCGAAATTGGGATTTTTCGCATATTTCGAAAACTGCAGGCGAGTTTGTGAAAATGTGACTCACTGCCGCTTTCAGGGCTTAACATATGTTGGGTATAATAAGTCGTAATTTCAAACTGCGAATACGTGCATAGAGCCAGAATTTGGCTCAAACCTCGAAATTGGGATATTTTGGATATTTTGAAAACTGCAGGGGGGATTGGGACAAATGTGTCCAAACGCCGCTTTCAGTTCTTGGCATGTGTTGGGTAAAAAAAAGTCGCAATTTCAAACTGCGAATACGTGCAGAGATCCAGAATTTGGCTCCAAAATATGGCTCAGGCCTCCAAATTGGGATATTTCGAAAACTGCAGGGGAGTTTGTGCAAAATGTGACTCACTGCCGCTTTCAGGACTTGGCATATGTTGGGTTTAAAAAGTCGTAATTTCAAACTGCGAATACGTGCAGAGAGCCTGAATTTGGCTCCAAAATATGGCTTCGGCCTCGAAATTGGGATGTTTGGGATTTTTAAAAACTGCAGGGGAGTTTGTGCAAAATGTGACTCATTGCCGCTTTCAGTACTTGTCATATGTTGGGTATAAAAAAGTCGTAATTTTAAACTGCGAATACGTGCAGAGAGCCAGAATTTGGCTCCAAAATATGGCTCTGGCCTCGAAGTTGTAATGTTTGGGATATTTTGAAAACTTTAGGGGGGATTGGGACAAATGTGACCAAACGCCGCTATCAGTACTTAGCATATGTTGGGTATAAGAACTCATAATATCAAACTGCGAATACGTGCAGAGAGCCAGAATTTGGGTCCAAAATATGGCTCAGGCCATGAAATTGGGATGTTTGGGTATTTTGGAAACTGCAGGGAGGTTTAGGACAAATGTGACGAAACGCCGCTTCCAGTACTTGGCATATGCTGGGTATAAAAAGTCGTAATATCAAATTGCGAATACGTGAAGAGAGCCTGAATTTGGCTCCAAAATATGGCTCAGGCCTCGAAATTGGGATGTTTAGGATATTTTGAAAACTGCAGGGAAGTTTGTGCAAAATGTGACTCACTGCCACTTTCAGGACTTGGCTTATGTTGGGTAAAAAAAGTCTTAATTTCAAACTGCGAATACGTGCAGAGAACCTGAATTTGGCTCCAAAATATGGCTCAGGCCTCGATATTGGAATGTTTGGGACATTTTGAAAACTGCAGGGGAGTTTGTGCAAAGTGTGACCAAATGCCGCTTTCAGTACTTCTTATATGTTGGGTATAAAAAATTCGTAATTTCAAACTGCGAATACGTGCAGAGAGCCTGAATTTGGCTCCAAAATATGGCTCAGGCCTCGAAGTTGGGATGTTTGGGATATTTTGAAAACTGCAGGGGGGGATTGGGACAAATGTGACCAAACGCTACTACCAGTACTTGGCATATGTTGGGTATAAGAAGTCATAATATCAAACTGTGAATACGTGCAGAGAGCCAGAATTTGGCTCCAAAAAATGGCTCACTCCTCGATATTGGGATATTTTGGATATTTAGAAAACAGCAGGGGAGTTTGTGCAAAATGTGACTCACTGCCGCTTTCAGGACTTGGCATATGTTGGGTATAAAAATTCGTAATATCAAACTGCGAATACGTGCGTAGAGCCAGAATTTAGCTCCAAATTATGGCTCAGGCCTTGAAATTGGGATGTTTGGGATATTTTAAAACTGCAGGGGGGATTGGGACAAATGTGACCAAACGCCGCTTTCAGTACTTAACATATGTTGGGTACAAAAAAAGTAGTAATTTCAAACTGCGAATACGTGCAGAGAGCCTGAATTTGGCTCCAAAATATGGCTCAAGCCTCGAAGTTGGGATGTTTGGGATATTTTAAAAACTGCAGGGGATTATGTGCAAAGTGTGACCAAATGCCGCTATCAGTACTTGGCATATGTTGCGTATAAGAAGTCATAATATCAAACTGTAAATATGTGCAGAGAGCCAGAATTTGGCTACAAAATATGGCTCAGGCCTCGATATTGGGATGTTTGGGATATTTTGAAAATTGCAGGGTAGTTTGTGCAAAATGTGACCAAACGCCGCTTTCAGTACTTTGCATATGTTGGGTATAAAAAAGTCGCAATTTCAAACTGCGAATACGTGCAGAGATCCAGAATTTGGCTTAAAAATATGTCTCAGGCCTCGAAGTTGGGATATTTTGGATATTTTGAAAACAGAAGGGGAGTTTGTGCAAAATGTGACTCACTGCTGCTTTCAGGACTTGGCATATGTTGGGTATAAAAATTCGTAATATCAAACTGCGAATACGTGTATAGAGCCAGAATTTGGCTCCAAAATATGGCTCAGGCCTTGAAATTGGGATGTTTGGGATATTTTGAAAACTGCAGGGTGGTTTGGGACAAATGTGACGAAACGCCGCTTTCAGTACTTGGCATATGTTGTTATAAAAAAGTCGCAATTTCACACTGCGAATACCTGAAGAGAGCCTGAATTTGGCTCCAAAATATAGCTCAGGCCTCGAAGTTGGGATGTTTGGGATATTTTGAAAACTGCAGGGGAGTTTGTGCAAAATGTGACTCATTGCTGCTTTCAGTACTTGGCATATATTGGGTATAAAAAGTTGAAATTTCAAACTGCGAATACCTGAAGAGAGCCTGAATTTGGCTCCAAAATATAGCTCAGGCCTCGAAGTTGGGATGTTTGGGATATTTTGAAAACTGCAGGGGAGTTTGTGCAAAATGTGACCAAACGCTGCTTTCAGTACTTGGCATATGTTGGGTATAAAAAAGTCGCAATTTCAAAGTGTGAATACGTGCATAGAGCCAGAATTTGGCTCCAAGATATAGCTCAGGCCTCGAAATTGGGATGTTTGGGATATTTTGACAACTGCAGGAAGGTTTGGGACAAATGTGACCAAACGCCACTTTCAGTACTGGGCATATGTTGGGTATAAAAAATTTGCAATTTCAAACTGCTAATACGTGCAGAGAGCCAGAATTTGGCTCAGGGCTCGAAATTGGGATGTTTGGGATATTTTGAAAACTGCAGGGGGGTTTGGGACAAATATGACCAAACGCAGCTTTCAGTACTTGGCATATTTTTCGTATAAAAAGTCGTAATATCAAACTGCGAATACGTGCAGAGAGCCAGAATTTGGCTCCAAAATATGGTTCAGGCCTCGAAATTGGGATGTTTGGGATATTTTGAAAACTGCAGGGGAGTTTGTGCAAAATGTGACTCACTTCCGCTTTCAGGACTTGGAATATGTTGGGTATAAAAAGTCGCAATTTCAAACTGCGAATACGTGCAAAGAGCCAGAATTTGGCTCCATAGCAAGTTCGCGCTCTCGGTGCTCAAAAAAAAAACAATACCCCAGATGCTTTGGGCACTTCGCGCGCCTATGCGGTAAGACCGAAAAAGTGTACACTCTTTTGACTGTCCTAACAAAAATTAAAGGCGCACATATTTAAATTTGGTATCACTGTGTTCGCAATGAAATTGTCTATAAGAGCATACCTATAAAATGCCGCCCAACCATAAGGAGTATCAACACCAAATAAAAAACTTTGCAGATCACTCGCCGAGAGCGCCAAACAGCAACAAAAGTTTCCACTCTCTTAATGGTTGCGAAGCCTACAGTTGTCCTACATCGCTAATTTTGGTATCATTGGAATCGCAATAACATTCTCTACACGGACATATGCATATGAATGTTTAATATAGGTAATTTCCCACCAGCAAAAGTGTGTGAAGTGGAGCGTAGTTAGCCGCGAGCGCACTGGCGAAAACACAGGGGGGGAAATCATGCTTGGAAAGTTTATACATTTATACGTTTCCTGACCCTACTTTTCTATGTACGTATTTCTTGTTTATACCAATGTGTTCGCAATACAATTTTCTATAAGATGAAGTATATAACAATTGTACAAAGCATGTGTAAGAGAAGCGCCAAATATAGAACCACGTCGCTCAGTATGCTTTCGCGGCAGAAACGAACGCATTGTTTTAGTTCGTTTGATGTTTGTCATGTTTATACTTGTTGAAACATTTTATAATTTGTATGACAGTGATCGCAGTAAAATTCCCTACACATACATATACATAACACATACAAATATTTCCCACGTGTTGGATATATCAACGGCTTAATGGAACCCACTGCCACACGCCCGCCACACCAAGAGCCACACCCGCCACACACCCAAAAATACTTTGTGTTTTGTTTTTTTACTCATAGAAGTTTATGTGATATAATATTCATTCTGGTACCATAAAATTCGCAAATAAATTCTCTACAAAACGTATATAATATAACTTCTTATAGATGATAAAAAATTCCAAATAGGTGTACTTACCCTGTCAATGTTGATTGAAGATCAACAGTTGAGCATTTTTTCTTCACTCCACCATCTTCCGGCTTCTGATCCTGAAGTTGCTCATCTGATGTTTATTAGGTGGAGTGAAGCTGTTGCCGGTGGTTATTTTTTCTCCACCCAAAATATCTTTCTTCGGTGGTACCTTGTGTAGCAAGGCGCAGCGCACAGTTCCACATCACAAGTTTGACATCCAGATATCACGTTCCTCCTTATGCCAGACTTGAAACAAACACGGCATCTTCTTTTTTTAGCCAAGTGCACAAGTTCATGCGTCAACTTGTAGATGAGACGTTGTTCTGAATCTATAATTCTTCTATTTCTTGGATGCACTGGAGGAATGTTGTCTTCTACAGGAACCACCAAACTTGTAGTAGAATCTTCTATGAAATCAGAAACATCAAGTGGTTCTATGTCCTCAATGTCCATTTCAGAATTTGTGGTTGATGAGTGGGCTTGAGGTGAACAGAGGACGCCTCGCACCAGATGGGCCGGGTGTTGAAACTTCCGCGTCAGCAGGAGGAGCTGCGCTGGCATCTATGTCGGGAACATGTGGTATGCTTGTTGTTGTTGGCCATTCCTCGCTGTTCCACGCCAATAAGGCTTTTATTCCTACTGCGAGAAACTCTAATAGTGTTAGTTTTTTTGTATCTGTTGAGTAGCGGTTATACAATGCGTATGCATTGTGCATGGCCATTTGCAGAAAATAGAAAGTGATCTTCTTGGTCCATTTGTGGGTTTTTCTTGCAAACTCATAATATTTGACCATTTGATCAAAATGATCAACACCTTTCATGAACTTATTGTAATCCACTATGGCCTTGGGTTTGTTCATTTTCACAATTTCTACTCCAGTTTTCCCGTCACGTTTACGAACGCGTTTCCTGCGCTGTACTTGAGTAGTGTCGGCATTGTGGATATTGGTGATGACAGAGACGGGGCGCTTGTCCTTCCAAACTGTAACAAAGTAAGTAAGTAAGTAATTATCAAAAGAAGGCACCAAACCGGGAAGGCTATGTAGCACCATCAAATACGCAAAATAATCAGAGGGCGCTAAATATCACCAAGGATGCCAATACGAGAACAAAAACGCATAAGGCGAACGATATCAAAAGTATCCGAGTCACCAAGAATTCTATCGAGGGACAGGTGACCGCGAGGGGCGGTCGGAAAGCAAGACACACGCTCGTCCTGGAAGTCAGGACATTCAAGAAGGACATGCACGACCGTAAGAGGGACAATGCAACTAGGACAATAAGGAGCAGGGCGGCGCTCCATCAAGTGACCATGGGTTAAGCGAGTATGGCCAATACGCAACCTCGCCAGAGCTGTTTCCCACCGCCGGTTACAGTGGAAGGATGACGGCCACGAGGAAACACAACATTTAAGAGTACGTAGCTTGTTACCAGTAACAGACAACCAAGAAGCCTGCCAACGGGTAAGGACTGAGGAATGGATAACCGGGTAGAAGTCGGAATACTGAATGCCTTTACGAGAGATGGGACAAGAGCGGACAGCTTCCTTAGCGGCAGCATCCGCACGCTCATTTAAAGACACGCCAATATGGCTGGGAACCCAACAAAACTCAACCGACTTAAATTTACTGTGAACGAGAAACAGCCAATGCTGGATCTCGACAACTACTGGATGAACTGGATTAAAGCACCCGAGAGCCATGAGGGCACTACGAGAGTCAACAACAACCACAAAGGAAGACTGACAACGAGAAAGCAGGAGACGAAGAGCATAGAGAATAGCATAAAGTTCCGCTGTAAAGATGCTAGTCTCCGGAGGCAAGCGACACATATAAGTGCGATCAGGAAAAACAACAGAGTAGTTAACACCGTCCGCTGACTTAGACCCATCGGTGAAGACAGAAACGGAGCGGGAGTGAGAAGAAAAGTGCTCGAGGAAAAGGCGTTTTAGAACCGTAGGAGGGGTAAAAGCTTTAGTGATACGAGTCAAGGATGTACAAAACCGCGGAAGAGGGACCCTCCACGGGGGCAAAGAAGGAACAACACGAGGAGAAACATCAGAAATACGAACGGAAAGAGAATCCTGTAGGCGAGATAACCGGACAGAAAGAGGGAGGTGGTGAAGAGGAACAGGAACCGCAGGAGGGGTAAAAGTTAAAGCACGACAGAGGCGAGAGGAAGGATGTTGCAAGGACCGCGCAAGATAGCGAAGACAGTAGCGATCACGGCGGTCCTGGAGAGACAGGAAGCCAGTGTCAACATACAGGCTAAGGACGGGAGTCGAACGAAAGGCACCAGAACTGAGGCGCAACCCAGTATGGTGCAAAGCATCAGGACGGCGAAGAGTAGAAGGAGAAGCAGACGAGTAAGCAGGGCAACCATAATCGACCTTAGACAGGACGAGAGAGGAATGTAAAGCAAGGAGAGTGCGCCTATCTGCCCCCCAAGAAGTATGGGACAAGACCCGAAGGAGGGTAAGGGCCTTAGAGCACTCAACACGGAGGTAAGAGATATGGGGAGACCAAGACAAACGAGTGTCAAGGAATAACCCCAAAAGCTTCGCGGAATCTTTGTATTCAAGGGGATGACCATAAAGTGACAAAGAGGGACGAAGAACAACCCGTTTCCGCGTAAAAGTCATGGCACAAGTCTTAGAAGTAGAGAACTTGAAGCCATGACCTGTGGCCCAAGACGACACGGCATCAATTGCAAGTTGAAGCCGGCGTTGAAGGAGAGGCGAATCATCACCCTGACAACAAAGGGTAAGATCATCGACAGAGAGCGGAGAAGACACCAGAAGGAAGAGAGGAAAGAAGACCATTGAGGGCAACCAGAAAAAGAGTAGTGCTCAGAACACTACCCTGGGGCACACCTTCGTATTGCTGAAAAGAGGGAGACAGAGCGGTACCAAGGCGCACCCGAAAGGAACGACGAGAGAGGAAGCTGCGGAGAAAGAGAGGGAGATGACCACGAAGGCCAAAAGAATGAAGTTGAGATAGGATATGATAACGCCAAGTGGTGTCGTAAGCCTTTTCTAGGTCAAAAAGGACGGCAACAACGGAGGTCTTCGCAGCAAAAGCAGTACGAATATAGACCTCCAAGTTCACCAGGACATCTGTCGTGCTGCGGCACTTGCGGAAACCAAATTGAGAAGGGGAGAGGAGGTGATGGTGTTCCAGGAACCACATCAGACGAACGTTAACCATACGTTCAAAGAGTTTGCAGACACAACTTGTGAGAGCAATAGGGCGAAAGTCCTTAGGGGAAGTACCCAGAGACCCCGGTTTGCGAACAGGGAGGACAACGGCATCGAGCCTGTCATCAGTGACTGACGACGACTCCCAGATCCGATTATACAGACTCAGTAAATACTGAGACGTGCTCGGAAGGAGATGGCGAAGCATCTCATAATGAATACCATCGGAGCCCGCCGCCGTAGAACCGCAGAGGGCCAGGGCAGAACGAAGTTCAGAGAGAGAGAAGGGATCATTATAGGGAAGCTGAAGATGAGTGCAGAAATCTAAAGGACGAGACTCAAGGACAGGTTTACGAAGAAGGAAAGATTGGGGAAGATGAAGACCAGAGCTAACAGAAGAAAAGTAGGAACCCAGTTCGGAAGCGACCTGCAACGGGTCCGCCACAAGAGTATCATGGAGGTGAAGGACCGGTGAAACATCGGGAACGAACTTACCCGCTATCTTGCGGATACGCTTCCAGATCTGGGCCAGAGGGGTTTCGGACGTAATTGTCGAGACATAAGATGCCCAACATTCACGTTTAGCCGTACGGATGGCCCTACGGGCCACCGCACTCGCTTTCCGAAAGAAAAGAAAAGAATCGGTCGTCTGCCTACGGCGGTGCTTCTTCCAGGCTGCACGCTTACAGCGGACAGCCCGAGCACAGTCCGCATTCCACCAGGGAACGCACTTCCGTGGACCCCGAGAGGAAGAGCGAGGAATAGAGCGGAGGGCAGCGTCGAAGACAGTGTCATGAAAAAGGAGGAGAGCGCGAGAGAGGGGCAGAAGGGAGAGGTCAGAGAGAGTAGCACTGAGGGAAAATAGGGTCCAGTCCGCCTTAGCAAACTGCCACCTAGGGAAAGAGAGGGAAGGGCGAAAAGAGAAAAAGGAAACAAGGATGGGGAAATGATCACTTCCATGGAGGTCATCAAGAACCTGCCACGTGAAATCTAAGTAAAGAGAAGAAGAGCAGAGAGAAAGATCAAGACAAGAAAGGGTGCGAGTTCGAGAGTCCAAATGAGTGGGCTCACCAGAATTCAGAAGAGACAGGGAAGAAGAGAGGAGAAACGGCTCAAGGAGGCGACCCCGGGTATTCGTCAGAACGTCACCCCAAAGAGAATGACGACAATTGAAGTCACCCAGCAGGAGCACAGGCTCCGGCAAGGAGTCTAGGAGGTGTTTCAAATCAGGAAGAGAGAGCGGGACACTCGGGGGGAGATAAATGGAACAAACTGTGTACCATTTCCCCACAAAGATACGAGCAGCAGAACAATGGAGAGGCGAAGGAAAAAGTAAAGGAACAAAGGGAACATCAGCCCGAATCAAGAGAGCAGAAGAATTAGAAGCCCCAGCAATGGCTGGGGGGGGGGGAGAGAAAGGAATAGCCACGAAAACGACCAGGACGAGCACCAAGCATTGGCTCCTGGAGACAGACACAAAGGGGCGAAAACCGCGAAACCAGAAGTTGGAGTTCGAGGAAATTGGCGTAATAACCTCGAACGTTCCATTGAAGAATGGACAACGACGAGAAGAGAAAGGACAAAAACAGAGAACAAGGAAGAAACAAAGGCGAAAGACCAACAGAGCACGTTAAAGAATATCAGGGTCGGGATCAGGGTCAGCAAAGTCAGGGTTAGGGGGCATGGGTAAACTGAGCAAAGACGGAGGGAAGGAAACGGGAGAACAGATCAGAGGTGGGCGGGCAGGGTCCGGAGGAGGAGGAGGAGGAGGAGGAGACAACGGAGAGGAGCAGTCAAGGACAGCAGCAGGAAGAGGGGGAGTAGAAAGAGAGGAGCGCACCCCAGCAAGAGCAGCAACCGAAAGGGAAGCAGGGGCCAAAGAAACCTCCATAGCAGGAACAGGGGGCGCAAGCACTGAAACGTGAGGGGAAGGAGCAGAGCCAGAAGGAGGAGCTGAGGAAGAAAGCGAAGCCTTCTTACCCCCCGGGGAAAAGGAAGGAGAGGAGCCAGGCTTACGCTTCTGACTTAAAGAGACCGGTGTCCCAGCAACTACGTACCGGGCAACGGATTCCAGTGTCTCAACAGGAGAAGCCGAACGAGAGCACACACGACGGCCGTTAGGAGAGCGATGGACATCCGCCCGCACCGACAGGCGGTGGGGAGAGTCGATAGATGGAGGAAGAGGAAGGGAAGGAGGATCGGAGGGGGACGAGGAAGAAGACACAGAAGACACGACAGACCGGGTAGAAGGAAGGGGAACCCCAGACAGAGGACCAGGAGGAGGATCCTTCGGGAGAGAACCCAAAGGGACAGAGGAGGGGGCAGCGGGCGCATCAGGGTCCAAGGCCCGGAAACGGTTGTGAGTCTGAGGAAGGTGGGAAGGACGAGGAGAGGAAGAGCGCAACACGCGAGCATAAGAGATATTAGCATAAGGCGGGAGCCGGCGAACCTGGCGCCTCGCCTCAGGAAAAGATAAACGCTCCCGGTGCTTCAGGTTGAGGACGGCTGCCTCAAGCTTGTAATGGACACACGCACGGGAGAAGGTAGGATGGGCCTCACCGCAGTTGAGGCAACGAGCCTGGGGAGAAGTGCACTCCGACTTAGAGTGACCTTCGCCACCACACAAAGGACAGAGAGAGACAGTCCCGGAGCAGCGGAGGGCACCATGCCCAAACCTCCAGCACTTGTTGCAGAGCCGAGGAGAAGGAATGTACTCCTGGACAGAGCACCTGGCACCAGCAAGAATGACAGAGGGTGGAAGGGTCCTACCATCAAAGGTAATCTTCACAACCCGGAGGGGTTGACGGCGACTACCACGAGGGGGACGAGTAAACGTGTCCACCTGGAGAATAGAATGGCCCTGGGCAGCGAGGATATGTCGAATATCGTCGTGGCAGTCGCGCAGGTCCCGAACACCGGTTGCAACATAGGGCGGGAGCAAAATAGTGCCAACACTGGCATTCAACTGAGCGTTCTTCGAGACCCGAACGGGGGTTTCGCCAAGGCAGGATAAGGCAGCCAAGCGGGAAGCAGCATCCTGAGAAGGAGCAGCAACGACACGTGTACCGAGACGAGTGGGGTTGAAAGTAATGGAGGCATCCACGGAATCAATGAGATGTCGATGAAGGGAGAAATCGTCAGGAGGCGCAGAATCAAGAGGGAGGAGATCAAAATATTTGGCCCACGAAGCGGGACCAAACAAGGCTTGATAGGTAGCAGAACTGGAAGGAATCGAGCGAGGGCGGCCGTGACGAGGACGGCGGTGAGAACCCCCAGAGAGAGAGGGGTTAAAAGGCGCAGTAGTTACAACTAGAGAAGGAGCCGCGCCAGGGGACGAGGTAGTCACCACTGGGGGCTTGGGGCTCGACCCAACCACAGAGGAGGGAGGGGAGCCAGGGGAAGGAGTCAGAGAGGCCAAAGGAGGAGCAAGGTCGGGGCCCAATGCAGCGGAGGCTACAGAGCCCGGTCTTCCAATACGGACCGACTCTGGGGCTTGGTCGCCCACCCCTCGAGCCTGAGAAGGTAAGCCAGAAGCAGCCGAAACAGGGGTTATCATCTTGACGAAAAGAAGAATTCACTCACGAATGTGCCCCCACACCCACCATGGAGCCACAATTAGAGGCAGGACACCCAACAAGAAGCTATCGCCGATCTTGTCGGGGCCTCCTAGGGGTGCGTCGTGAGTATACGCCCCACAAACGCCACCTTAAGAAACCGACAGTCCGTCGAGATCGGGTTCAGTGACGAAGTGGGGATTGACAATAAAAGGTTCCCCTCGCTCTCGACGTCGGGTACTGCAGTTCTACGGGTGCATGAGTATGCCTCCTCAAGCACCCGGGCGTCAAAATAGAAGAAGTGCATGGAAGAACCAGAACGAGCAAAAGGTCGGCAGGAAACGGCAAGCAGATAGGAGAAGAGGGGGGAGAAAAACGAAACAGAAGGAAAAGGAAAAGGTGCCCAGCAGAATTGGAGAGGACGGCAGCAGGAGCACAAGGCTAGAAAAGGACAGAGGACTGTCCTAAGGAGCATCACAATCCGGCAGCCGCCCACGAAGCCCCCACACGGCGACAACGAGCTGAGCGGGGAGGGGGGATATTTTGAAAACTGAAGGGAGGTTTGGGACTAATGTGACCAAACGCCGCTTTCAGTACTTGGCATATGTTGGGTATAAAAAAGTCGTAATATCAAACTGCGAATACGTGCAGAGAGGCAGAATTTGGCTCCAAAATATGGCTCAGGCCTCGAAATTGGGATATTTGGGATATTTTGAAAACTGCCTGGAGGTTTGGGACAAATGTGACCAAACGCCACTTTCAGTACTTGGCATATGTTGGGTATAAAAATTCGTAATTTCAAACTGCGAATACGTGCGAAGAGCCTGAATTTGGCTCCAAAATAAGGCTCAGGCCCCGATATTGGGATATTTCGAAAACTGCAGGCGAGTTTGTGCAAAATGTGACTCACTGCCGCTTTCAGTACTTTGCATATGTTGGGTATAAAAAATTCGTAATATCAAACTGCGAATACGTGCAGAGAGCCTGAATTTGGCTCCAAAATATGGCTCACGCCTCGAAATTGGGATGTTTAGGATATTTTGAAAACTGCAGGAAGGTTTGGGACAAATGTGACCAAACGCCGCTTTCAGTACTTGGCAAATGTTGGGTATAAAAAAGTCGCAATTTCAAACTGCGAATACGTGCAGAGAGCAAGAATTTGGCTCCAAAATATGGCTCAGGCCTCAAAATTGGGATGTTTGGGATATTTTTAAAACTGCAGGGGTCTTTGGGACAAATATGACCAAACGACGCTTTCAGTACTTGGCATATGTTGGGTATAAAAAGTCGTAAATTCAAACTGCGAATACGTGCAGATAGACTGAATTTGGCTCCAAAAAATGGCTCAGGCCTCGAAATTGGGATGTTTGGGAAATTTTGAAAACTGCAGGAAGGTTTGGGACAAATGTGACCAAACACCGCTTTCAGTACTTAGCATATGTTGGGTATAAAAAAGTCGCAATTTCAAACTGCGAATACATGCAGAGAGAAAGAATTTGGCTCCAAAATATGGCTCAGGCCTCGAAATTGGGATATTTGGGATATTTCGAAAATTGCAGGGGAGTTTGTGCAAAACGTGACTCACTGCCGCTTTCAGGACTTGGCATATGTTGGGTATAAAAAGTCGTAATATCAAACTGTGAATACGTGCATAGAGCCAGAATTTGGCTCCAAAATATGGATAAGGCCTCGAAATTGGGATGTTTGGGATATTTTGAAAACTGCAGGGGGGATTGTGCAAAATGTGACTAATTGCCGCTTTCAGTACTTGGAATATATTGGATATAAAAAGTCAAAATTTCAAACTGCAAATACGTGCAGAGAGCCAGAAGTTGGCTCCTAAATATGGCTCAGGCATCGAAATTATGATGTTTGGGATATTTTGAAAACTGCAGGGGAGTTTGTGCAAAATGTGACTCATTGCCGATTTCATTACTTCGTATATGTTGGGTATAATAAGTGGTAATTTCAAACTGCGAATACGTGCAGAGAGCCAGAATTTGGCTCCAAAATATGGCTTTGGCCTCGATATTGGGATGTTTGGGATATTTTGAAAACTGCAGGGGAGTTTGTGCAAAATGTGACTCACTGCCGCTTTTAGGACTTGGCATATGTTGGGTATAAAAAGTCGTAATTTCAAACTGCGAATACGTGCAGAGAGCCAGAATTTGGCTCCAAAATAACTCAAGCCTCGAAATTAGGAAGTTTGGGATATTTTGAAAACTGCAGGGGAGTTTGGGACAAATATGACCACACGCCGCTTTCAGTACTTGGCATATGTTGGGTATAAAAAGGTCGCAATTTCAAACTGCGAATACGTGAAGAGAGCCAGAATTTGGCTCCAAAATATGGCTCAGGCCTCGAAATTGGGATGTATGGGATATTTTTAAAACTGCAGGGGACTTTGGGACAAATATGACCAAACGCCGCTTTCAGTACTTGGCATATGCTGGGTATAAAAAGTCGTAATTTCAAGTTGCGAATACGTGCAGAGAGCCTGAATTTGGCTCCAAAATATGGCACAGGCCTCGAAATTGGGATGTTTGGGATATTTTGAAAACTGCAGGAAGGTTTGGGAAAATTGTGACCAAACGCCGCTTTCAGTACTTGACATATGTTGGGTATAAAAAAGTCGCAATTTCAAACTGCGAATACGTGCAGAGAGCCAGAATTTGGCTTCAAAATATGGCTCAGGCCTCGAAATTTGGATATTTGGGATATTTCGAAAACTGCAGGGGAGTTTGTGCAAAATGTGACTCACTGCCGCTTTCAGGACTTGGCATATGTTGGGTATAAAAAGTCGTAATATCAAATTGCAAATACGTGCATAGAGCCAGAATTTGGCTCCAAAATATGGCTCTGGCCTCGAAATTGGGATATTTGGGATATTTTGAAAACTGCAGGGAGGTTTGGGACAAATGTGACCAAACGCCGCTTTCAGTACTTTGCATATGTTGGGTATAAAAAGTCGCAATTTCAAACTGCGAATCCGTGCAGAGAGCAAGAATTTGGCTACAAAATATGGCTGAGGCCTCGAAATTGGGATATTTGGGATATTTCGAAAACTGCAGGGAGGTTTGGGACAAATGTGACCAAACGCGGCTTTCAGTACTTCGCATATGTTGGGTATAAAAAGTCGTAATATCAAACTGCGAATACGTGCAGAGAGCCAGAATATGGCTCCAAAATAAGGCTCAGGCCTCGATATTGGGATATTTCGAAATCTGCAGGCGAGTTTGTGCAAAATGTGACTCACTGCCGCTTTCAGGACTTTGCATATGTTGGGTATAAAAAGTCGTAATATCAAACTGCGAATACGTGCATAGAGCCAGAATTTGGCTCCAAAATATGGCTCAGGCCTCGAAATTGGGATGTTTGGGATATTTTGAAAACTGCAGGAAGGTTTGGGACAAATGTGGCCAAATGCCGCTTTCAGTACGTGGGATATGTTGGGTATAAAAAAGTCGCAATTTCAAACTGCGAATACGTGCAAAGAGCCAGAATTTGGCTCCAAAATATGGCTCAGGCCTCGAAATTGGGATATTTGGGATATTTCGAAAACTGCAGGGAAGTTTGTCCAAACGTGACTCACTGCTGCTTTCAGGACTTGGCATATGTTGGGTATAAAAAGTCGTAATATCAAACTGCGAATACGTGCATAGAGCCAGAATTTGCCTCCAAAATATGGATAAGGCCTCGAAATTGGGATGTTTGGGATATTTTGAAAACTGCAGGGGGGTTTGTGCAAAATGTGACTCATTGCCTCTTTCAGTACTTGGAATATGTTGGTTATAAAAAGTAGTAATTTCAAACTGCAAATACGTGCAGAGAGCCAGAATTTGGCTCCTAAATATGGCACAGGCCTAGAAATTATGATGTTTGGTATACTTTGAAAACTGCAGGGGAGATTATGCAAAATGTGACTCATTGCCGCTTTCAGTACTTCGTATATGTTGGGTATAAAAAATCGTAATATCAAATTGCGAATACATGCATAGAGCCAGAATTTGGCCCCAAAATATGGCTCAGGCCTCGAAATTTGGATATTTGGGATATTTCGAAAACTGCAGGGGAGTTTGTGGAAAATGTGACTCACTGCCGCTTTAAGGACTTTTCATATGTTGGGTATAAAAAGTCGTAATATCAAACTGCAAATACGTGCAGAGAGGCAGAAATTGGCTCCAAAATATGGCTCAGGCCTCGAAATTGGGATATTTGGGATATTTTGAAAACTGCAGGGAGGTTTGGGACAAATGTGACCAAACGCCGCTTTCAGTACTTGGCATATGTTGGGTATAAAAATTCGTAATTTCAAACTGCGAATACGTGCAGAGAGCCTGAATTGGGCTCCAAAATAAGGCTCAGGCCTCGATATTGGGATATTTCGAAATCTGCAGGCGAGTTTGTGCAAAATGTGACTCACTGCCGCTTTCAGGACTTTGCATATGTTGGGTATAAAAAGTCGTAATATCAAACTGCGAATACGTGCATAGAGCCAGAATTTGGCTCCAAAATATGGCTCAGGCCTCGAAATTGGGATGTTTGGGATATTTTGAAAACTGCAGGAAGGTTTGGGACAAATGTGGCCAAATGCCGCTTTCAGTACATAGCATATGTTGGGTATAAAAAAGTCGTAATTTCAAACTGCGAATACGTGCAAAGAGCCAGAATTTGGCTCTAAAATATGGCTCAGGCCTCGAAATTGGGATATTTGGGATATTTCGAAAACTGCAGGGAAGTTTGTCCAAACGTGACTCACTGCTGCTTTCAGGACTTGGCATATGTTGGGTATAAAAAGTCGTAATATCAAACTGCGAATACGTGCATAGAGCCAGAATTTGCCTCCAAAATATGGATAAGGCCTCGAAATTGGGATGTTTGGGATATTTTGAAAACTGCAGGGGGGTTTGTGCAAAATGTGACTCATTGCCTCTTTCAGTACTTGGAATATGTTGGGTATAAAAAGTAGTAATTTCAAACTGCAAATACGTGCAGAGAGCCAGAATTTGGCTCCTAAATATGGCTCAGGCCTAGAAATTATGATGTTTGGTATACTTTGAAAACTGCAGGGGAGATTGTGCAAAATGTGACTCATTGCCGCTTTCAGTACTTCGTATATGTTGGGTATAAAAAGTCGTAATATCAAACTGCGAATACGTGCAGAGAGCCTGAATTGGGCTCCAAAATATGGCTCAGGCCTCGAAATTGGGATGTTTGGGATATTTCGAAAACTGCAGGCGAGTTTGTGCAAAATGTGACTCACTGCCGCTTTCAGTACTTGGCATATGTTGGGTATAAAAAAGTCGTAATTTCAAACTGCGAATACATGCAGAGAGCCAGAACTTGGCTCCAAAATAAGGCTCAGGCCTCGATATTGGGATATTTCGAAAACTGCAGGCGAGTTTGTCCAAAATGTGACTCACTGCCGATTTCAGGACTTGGCATATGTTGGGTATTAAAAGTCGAAATATCAAACTGCGAATACGTGCATAGAGCCAGAATTTGGCTCCAAAATATGGCTCAGGCCTCGAAATTGGAATGTTTGGGATATTTTGAAAACTGCAGGAAGGTTTGGGACAAATGTGACCAATCGCCGCTTATAGTACTTGGCTTATGTTGGGTATAAAAAAGTGGCAATATCAAACTGCGAATACGTGCATAGAGCCAGAATTTGGCTCCAAAATATGGCTCAGGCCTCGAAATTGGAATGTTTGGGATATTTTGAAAACTGCAGGAAGGTTTGGGACAAATGTGACCAATCGCCACTTTCAGTACTAGGCTTATGTTGGGTATAAAAAAGTCGCAATTTCAAACTGCGAATACGTGCAGAGAGCCAGAATTTGGCTCCAAAATATGGCTCTGGCCTCGAAATTGGGATGTTTGGATATTTTTAAAACTGCAGGGGACTTTTGGACAAATATGACCAAACGCAGCTTTCAGTACTTGGCATATGTTGGGTACAAAAATTCGTAATTTCAAACTGCGAATACGTGCAGAGACTGAATTTTGCTCCAAAATATTGCTCAGGCCTCGATATTGGGATGTTTGGGATATTTTGAAAACTGCAGAAAGGTTTGGTACAAATGTGACCAAACGCCGCTTTCAATACTTAGCATATGTTTGGTATAAAAAAGTCGCCATTTCAAACTGCGAAAACGTGCAGAGAGCCAGAACTTGGCTCCAAAATATGGCTCAGGCCTCGAAATTGGGATATTTGATATATTTCGAAAACTGCAGGGGAGTTTGTGCAAAATGTGACTCACTGCCGCTTTCAGGACTTGGCATATGTTGGGTATAAAAAGTCGTAATATCAAACTGCGAATACGTGCATAGAGCCAGAATTTGGCTCCAAAATATGGATAAGGCCTCGAAATTGGGATGTTTGGGATATTTTGAAAAGTGCATGGGGTTTTGTTCAAAATGTGACCAAACGCCGCTTTCAATACTTAGCATATGTTGGGTATAAAAAAGTCGTAATATCAAACTGCGAATACGTACAGAGACCCAGAATTTGGCTCCAAAATATAGCTCAGGCCTCGAAATTGGGATATTTGGGATATTTTGAAAACTGCAGGGGAGTTTGTGCAAAATGTGACTCACTGCTGCTTTCAGGACTTGGCATATGTTGGGTATAAAAAGTCGTAATATCAAACTGCGAATACGTGCAGAGAGACAGAATTTAGCTCCAAAATATGGCTTAGGCCTCGATATTGGGATGTTTGGGATATTTTGAAAACTGCAGGAAGGTTTGGGACAAATGTGACCAAACTAATTTCAGTACTTGACATAAGTTGGGTATAAAAAAATTCGCAATTTCAAACTGCGAATACGTGCAGAGAGCAAGAATTTGGCTCCAAAATATGGCTCAGGCCTCGAAATTGGGATGTTTGGGATATTTTTAAAACTGCAGGGGACTTAGGGACAAATATGACCAAACGCCGCTTTCAGTACTTGGCATATGTTGGGTTTAAAAAATTCGAAATTTCAAACAGCGAATACTTGCAGAGAGCCAGAATTTGGCTCAAAAATATGGCTCAGGCCTCGAAATTGGGATATTTGAGATATTTTAAAAAATGCAGGGAGGTTTGGGACAAATGTGACCAAACGCTGCTTTCAGTACTTGACATATGTTGGGTATAAAAAATCACAATTTCAAACTGCGAATACGTGCAGAGAGCCAGAATTTGGCTTCAAAATATGGCTCAGGCCTCGAAATTTGGATATTTGGGATATTTCGAAAACTGCAGGGGAGTTTGTGCAAAATGTGACTCACTGCCGCTTTTAGGCCTTGGCATATGTTGGGTATAAAAAGTCAAAATGTCAAACTGAAAATACGTGCAGAGAGGTAGAATTTGACTCCAAAATAACTCAAGCCTCGAAATTGGAAAGTTTGGGATATTTTGAAAACTGCAGGGGAGTTTTGGACAAGTATGACCACACGCCGCTTTCAGTACTTGGCATATGTTGGGTATAAAAAAGTCGCAATTTCAAACTTCGAATACGTGAAGAGGGCCAGAATTTGGCTCAAAAATATGGCTCAGGCCTCGAAATTGGGATATTTGGGATATTTTAAAAAATGCAGGAAGGTTTGGGACAAATGTGACCAAACGCCGCTTTCAGTACTTAACATCTGTTGGGTATAAAAAAGTCTCAATTTCAAACTGCAAATACGTGCAGAGAGCCAGAATTTGGCTTCAAAATATGGCTCAGGCATCGAAATTTGGATATTTGGGATATTTCGAAAACTGCAGGGGAGTTTGTGCAAAATGTGACTCACTGCCGCTTTCAGGACTTGGCATATGTTGGGTATAAAAAGTCGTAATATCAAACTGCAAATACGTGCAGAGAGGCAGAATTTGGCTCCAAAATATGGCTCAGGCCTCGAAATTGGGATATTTGGGATATTTTGAAAATTGCAGTGAGGTTTGGGACAAATGTGACCAAACGCCGCTCTCAGTACTTGGCATATGTTGGGTATAAAAATTCGTAATTTCAAACTGCGAATACGTGCTGAGAGCCTGAATTTGGCTCCAAAATATGGCTCAGGCCTCGAAATTGGGATGTTTGGGATATTTCGAAAACTGCAGGCGAGTTTGTGCAAAATGTGACTCACTGCCGCTTTCAGTACTTGGCATATGTTGGGTATAAAAAAGTCGTAATTTCAAACTGCGAATACATGCAGAGAGCCAGAACTTGGCTCCAAAATAAGGCTCAGGCCTCGATATTGGGATATTTCGAAAACTGCAGGCGAGTTTGTCCAAAATGTGACTCACTGCCGATTTCAGGACTTGGCATATGTTGGGTATTAAAAGTCGAAATATCAAACTGCGAATACGTGCATAGTGCCAGAATTTGGCTCCAAAATATGGCTCAGGCCTCGAAATTGGAATGTTTGGGATATTTTGAAAACTGCAGGAAGGTTTGGGACAAATGTGACCAATCGCCGCTTTCAGTACTTGGCTTATGTTGGGTATAAAAAAGTCGCAATATCAAACTGCGAATACGTGCATAGAGCCAGAATTTGGCTCCAAAATATGGCTCAGGCCTCGAAATTGGAATGTTTGCGATATTTTGAAAACTGCAGGAAGGTTTGGGACAAATGTGACCAATCGCTGCTTTCAGTACTTGGCTTATGTTGGGTATAAAAAAAGTCGCAATTTCAAACTGCGAATACGTGCAGAGAGCCAGAATTTGGCTCCAAAATATGGCGCTGGCCTCGAAATTGGGATGTTTGGGATATTTTTAAAACTGCAGGGGACTTTTGGACAAATATGACCAAACGCAGCTTTCAGTACTTGGCATATGTTGGGTACAAAAAGTCGTAATTTCAAACTGCGAATACGTGCAGAGAGACTGAATTTTGCTCCAAAATATTGCTCAGGCCTCAATATAGGGATGTTTGGGATATTTTGAAAACTGCAGAAAGGTTTGGGACAAATGTGACCAAACGCCGCTTTCAATACTTAGCATATGTTGGGTATAAAAAAGTCGCCATTTCAAACTGCGAAGACGTGCAGAGAGCCAGAATTTGGCTCCAAAATATGGCTCAGGCCTCGAAATTGGGATATTTGATATATTTCGAAAACTGCAGGGAAGTTTGTGCAAAATGTGACTCACTGCCGCTTTCAGGACTTGGCATATGTTGGGTATAAAAAGTCGTAATATCAAACTGCGAATACGTGCATAGAGCCAGAATTTGGCTCCAAAATATGGATAAGGCCTCGAAATTGGGATGTTTGGGATATTTTGAAAAGTGCATGGGGTTTTGTGCAAAATGTGACTCATTGCCGCTTTCAGTACTTGGAATATGTTGGGTATAAAAAGTCGTAATTTCAAACTGCGAATACGTGCAGAGAGCCTGAATTTGGCTCCAAAATATGGCTCAGGCCTCGAAATTGGGATGTATGGGGTATTTCGAAAACTGCAGGCGAGTTTGTGCAAAATGTGACTCACTGCCGCTTTCAGTACTTGGCATATGTTGGGTATAAAAAAGTCGTAATTTCAAACGGCCAATGCATGCAGAGAGCCAGAACTTGGCTCCAAATTATGGCTCAGGCCTTGAAATTGGAATGTTTAGGATATTTTGAAAACTGCAGGAAGGTTTGGGACCAATGTGACCGAACGCAGCTTTCAGTACTTGGCAGATGTTGGGTATAAAAAAGTCGCAATTTCAAACTGCGAATACGTGCTGAGAGCCATAATTTGGCTCCAAAATATGGCTCAGGCCTCGAAATTGGGATGTTTGGGATAATATTAAAACTGCAGGGGACTTTGGGACAAATATGACCAAACGCAGCTTTCAGTACTTGGCATATGTTGGGTATAAAAAGTCGTAATTTCAAACTGCGAATACGTGCAGAGAGACTGAATTTGGCTCCAAAATATGGCTCAGGCCTCGAAATTGGGATGTTTGGGATATTTTGAAAACTGCAGGAAGGTTTGGGACAAATGTGACCAAACGCCGCCTTCAATACTTGGCATATGTTGGGTATAAAAAAGTCGCCATTTCAAACTGCGAATACGTGCAGAGAGCCAGAATTTGGCTCAAAAAAATATGGCTCAGGCTTCGAAATTGGGATATTTGGGATATTTTGAAAACTGCAGGGGAGTTTGTGCAAAATGTGACTCACTGCCGCTTTCAGGACTTGGCATATGTTGGGTATAAAACAGTCGCCATTTCAAACTGCGAATACGTGCAGAGAGCCATAATTTGGCTCCAAAATATGGCTCAGGCCTCGAAATTGGGATGTTTGGGGTATTTAGAAAACTGCAGGCGAGTTTGTGCAAAATGTGACTCACTGCCGCTTTCAGTACTTGGCATATGTTGGGTATAAAAAAGTCGTAATTTCAAACTGCGAATGCATGCAGAGAGCCAGAACTTGGGTCCAAAATATGGCTCAGGCCTTGAAAATGGAATGTTTAGGATATTTTGAAAACTGCAGGAAGGTTTGGGACAAATGTGACCAAACGCCGCTTTCAGTACTTGGCATATGTTGGGTATAAAAAGTCGTAATATCAAACTGCGAATACGTGCAGAGAGACTGAATTTGGCTCCAAAATTTGGCTCAGGCCTCGAAATTAGTATGTTTGGGATATTTTGAAAACTGCAGGAAGGTTTGGGACAAATGTGACCAAACGGCGCCTTCAATACTTGGCAAATGTTGGGTATAAAAAAGTCGCCATTTCAAACTGCGAATACGTGCAGAGAGCCAGAATTTGGCTCCAAAATAAGGCTCAGGCCTCGATATTGGGATATCTCGAAAACTGCAGGCGAGTTTGTGCAAAATGTGACTCACTGCAGCTTTCAGGACTTGGCATATGTTGGGTATAAAAAGTCGTAATATCAAACTGCGAATACGTGCATAGAGCTAGAATTTGGCTCCAAAATATGGATAAGGCCTCGAAATTGGGATGTTTGGGATATTTTGAAAACTGCATGGGGTTTTGTGCAAAATGTGACTCATTGCCGCTTTTAGTACTTGGAATATGTTGGGTATAAAAAGTCGTAATTTCAAACTGCAAATACGTAACGAGAGCCAGAATTTGGCTCCAAAATATGGCTCAGGCCTCGATATTGGAATGTTTGGGATATTTTGAAAACTGCATGGGAGATTGGGACCAATGTGACCAAACGCTGCTTTCAGTACTTAGCATATGTTGGGTATAAAAAGTCGCAATTTCAAACTGCAAATACTTGCAGAGCCCCAGAATTTGGCTTCAAAATATAGCTCAGGCCTCGAAATTGGGATATTTGGGTTATTTTGAAAACTGCAGGGGAGTTTGTGCAAAATGTGACTCACTGCCGCTATCAGTACTTAGCATATGTTGGGAATAAAAAGTCGTAATACCAAACTGCGAATACATGCAGAGAGACAGAATTTGGCTCCAAAATATGGCTTAGGCCTCGATATTGGGATGTTTGGGATATTTCGAAAACTGCAGGCGAGTTTGTGCAAAATGTGACTCACTGCCGCTTTCCTCTCTGGGACTTGCTGTCAACGTTCATGGCGCCCCCGCTCGGGGAGGCGTCCATTAGGGAGGCTCCAGCCTCCCCCGATGCTGTGAGCCCCTGGGTAGCTGCAGTGAGCACACACTGGCCCAGAAAAGCCATCTGAATTCAAAGATGAGCTCCAGGCGAGGTGTGGAAAGAAAGTCCAGCCAGGAGCGTTCAAACTTTGCGCCAAGATGGCCGACCTTTCGGGCGGGAATCTCCTCCACAACGAAATCTTTTATTGTAGAGCTGTTGACAACATACTTTTAACTCAACTTAAGTTTTCGCCACGCATAATTTTTTCTCATTTGGAAAATACATTATCATCTTCACTATTAATGACTACTATTGCATGTCATTTCTGCTCACACTCATCTCTAAATAAAATGATTACAAATATTTCCCAAGACATAAACTGCCTTATCCAGCCCGCCTCTTCCCTCATTCCAAATCCACAAACCCAATAACAATCCTCCAACTTCATGGGAAGGTCAAGCTTCCATGACCTTGGAGTCATTGGATATGGGTTTGTGGATGACCTGACCAAGCAGTTTATGCCTTTGGGGAGATCTCCTCCCCCCCCCCCTGGCATGTGCATTAATGATATATAATGCATATGCCAGCCAGTCCAAGTCTAATCTTAAGATAATTCTCCTATCTCTCAATTTATTCTTTACCTACTCTTCACAGCAAGTCTTTGTCACCCACATTGAACAATACTCTAAGTCTTCACCACCCTAAAACTTGCCTCGCCATCCAGCTTTTACCTTACCATACATCTTTGCTACCCATCATTTGGTTTGTATTAAACATTCAAGGTTAAATGTTCGCCTTTGATCACCTAGCAGCAATTGAGGATACAGATGTAAGCTGATTGGAGTCGCGTTCTGAGTGTAAACTAGTAGAACGTAAGTCAAGAAACTGCAGATGGCCTATTGTCCTGCACGTGGCACTTCCTATTTATGTCCACCCACACTCATTCATATACGTCTAACCTAAGCTTCAAACAATCAAAGATTCCTATGCCTATTATGATCCAGTAATATGGATCCAGTGATCCAGTAGTATGATCCACAATCGATTTGAGAATGGTCCAGGATGGACCGAAACGTCGTTGTCCCTTCACCTTCTAGTGTGTGGTCTGGTCAACATACTTCTGCCACGTTATTGTAACTCGTCGTCTGCACATGATCCAGTAATTTGTTCCACAAATCCACAACCCAGTTACCAAGTAAGTAAGTAATTATCAAAAGAAGGCACCAAACCGGGAAGGCTATGTAGCACCATCAAATACGCAAAATAATCAGAGGGCGCTAAATATCACCAAGGATGCCAAGACGAGAACAAAAACGCATAAGGCGAACGATATCAAAAGTATCCGAGTCACCAAGAATTCTATCGAGGGACAGGTGACCGCGAGGGGCGGTCGGAAAGCAAGACACACGCTCGTCCTGGAAGTCAGGACATTCAAGAAGGACATGCACGACCGTAAGAGGGACAATGCAACTAGGACAATAAGGAGCAGGGCGGCGCTCCATCAAGTGACCATGGGTTAAGCGAGTATGGCCAATACGCAACCTCGCCAGAGCTGTTTCCCACCGCCGGTTACGGTGGAAGGAGGACGGCCACGAGGAAACACAACATTTAAGAGTAAGTAGCTTGTTACCAGTAACAGACAACCAAGAAGCCTGCCAACGGGTAAGGACTGAGGAATGGATAACCGGGTAAAAGTCGGAATACGGAATGCCTTTGCGAGAGATGGGACAAGAGCGGACAGCTTCCTTGGCAGCAGCATCCGCACGCTCATTTAAAGACACACCAATATGGCTGGGAACCCAACAAAACTCAACCGACTTAAATTTACTGTGAACGAGAAACAGCCAATGCTGGATCTCGACAACTACTGGATGAACCGGATTAAAGGACCCGAGAGCCATGAGGGCACTACGAGAGTCAACAACAACCACAAAGGAAGACTGACAACGAGAAAGCAGGAGACGAAGAGCATAGAGAATAGCATAAAGTTCCGCTGTAAAGATGCTAGTCTCCGGAGGCAAGCGACACATATAAGTGCGATCAGGAAAAACAACAGAGTAGCCAACACCGTCCGCTGACTTAGACCCATCGGTGAAGACAGAAACGGAGCGGGAGTGAGAAGAAAAGTGCTCGAGGAAAAGGCGTTTTAGAACCGTAGGAGGGGTAAAAGCTTTAGTGATACGAGTCAAGGATGTACAAAACCGCGGAAGAGGGACCCTCCACGGGGGCAAAGAAGGAACAACACGAGGAGAAACATCAGAAATACGAACGGAAAGAGAATCCTGTAGGCGAGATAACCGGACAGAAAGAGGGAGGTGGTGAAGAGGAACAGGAACCGCAGGAGGGGTAAAAGTTAAAGCACGACAGAGGCGAGAGGAAGGATGTTGCAAGGACCGCGCAAGATAGCGAAGACAGTAGCGATCACGGCGGTCCTGGAGAGACAGGAAGCCAGTGTCAACATACAAGCTAAGGATGGGAGTCGAACGAAAGGCACCAGAACTGAGGCGCAACCCAGTATGGTGCAAAGCATCAAGACGGCGAAGAGTAGAAGGAGAAGCAGACGAGTAAGCAGGGCAACCATAATCGAGCTTAGACAGGACGAGAGAGGAATGTAAAGCAAGGAGAGTGCGCCTATCTGCCCCCCAAGAAGTATGGGACAAGACCCGAAGGAGGGTAAGGGCCATAGAGCACTCAACACGGAGGTAATAGATATGGGGAGACCAAGACAAACGAGTGTCAAGGAATAACCCCAAAAGCTTCGCGGAATCTTTGTATTCATGGGGATGACCATAAAGTGACAAAGAGGGACGAAGAACAACCCGTTTCCGCGTAAAAGTCATGGCACAAGTCTTAGAAGTAGAGAACTTGAAGCTATGACCTGTGGCCCAAGACGACACGGCATCAATTGCAAGTTGAATCCGGCGTTGAAGGAGAGGCGAATCATCACCCTGACAACAAAGGGTAAGATCATCGACATAGAGAGCGGAGAAGACACCAGAAGGAAGAGAGGAAAGAAGACCATTGAGGGCAACCAGAAAAAGAGTAGTGCTCAGAACACTACCCTGGGGCACACCTTCGTATTGCTGAAAAGAGGGAGAGAGAGCGGTACCAAGGCGCACCCGAAAGGAACGACGAGAGAGGAAGCTGCGGAGAAAGAGAGGGAGATGACCACGAAGGCCAAAAGAATGAAGTTGAGATAGGATATGATAACGCCAAGTGGTGTCGTAAGCCTTTTCTAGGTCAAAAAGGACGGCAACAACGGAGGTCTTCGCAGCAAAAGCAATACGAATATAGACCTCCAAGTACACCAGGACATCTGTCGTGCTGCGGCACTTGCGGAAACCAAATTGAGAAGGGGAGAGGAGGTGACGGTGTTCCAGGAACCACATCAGACGAACGTTAACCATACGTTCAAAGAGTTTGCAGACACAACTTGTGAGAGCAATAGGGCGAAAGTCCTTAGGGGAAGTATCCAGAGACCCCGGTTTGCGAACAGGGAGGACAACGGCATCGAGCCAGTCCTCAGGGACTGACGACGACTCCCAGATCCGATTATACAGACTCAGTAAATACTGAGACGTGCTCGGAGGGAGATGGCGAAGCATTTCATAATGAATACCATCGGAGCCCGCCGCCGTAGAACCGCAGAGGGCCAGGGCAGAACGAAGTTCAGAGAGAGAGAAGGGATCATTATAGGGAAGCTGAAGATGAGTGCAGAAATCTAAAGGACTAGACTCAAGGACAGGTTTACGAAGAAGGAAAGATTGGGGAAGATGAAGACCAGAGCTAACAGAAGAAAAGTGGGAACCCAGTTCGGAAGCGACCTGCAACGGGTCCGCCACAAGAGTATCATGGAGGTGAAGGACCGGTGAAACATCGGGAACGAACTTACCCGCTATCTTGCGGATACGCTTCCAGATCTGGGCCAGAGCGGTTTCGGACGTAATTGTAGAGACATAAGATGCCCAACATTCACGTTTAGCCGTACGGATGGCCCTACGGGCCACCGCACTCGCTTTCCGAAAGAAAATTAAAGAATCGGTCGTCTGCCTACGGCGGTGCCTCTTCCAGGCTACACGCTTACAGCGGACAGCCCGAGCACAGTCCGCATTCCACCAGGGAACGCACTTCCGTGGACCCCGAGAGGAAGAGCGAGGAATAGAGCGGAGGGCAGCGTTGAAGACAGTGCCATGAAAAAGGAGGAGAGCGCGAGAGAGGGGCAGAAGGGAGAGGTCAGAGAGAGTAGCACTGAGGGAAAATAGGGTCCAGTCCGCCTTAGCAAACTGCCACCAAGGGAAAGAGAGGGAAGGGCGAAAAGAGAAAAAGGAAACAAGGATGGGGAAATGATCACTTCCATGGAGGTCATCAAGAACCTGCCACGTGAAATCTAAGTAAAGAGAAGAAGAGCAGAGAGAAAGATCAAGACAAGAAAGGGTGCGAGTCCGAGAGTCCAAATGAGTGGGCTCACCAGAATTCAGAAGAGACAGGGAAGAAGAGAGGAGAAACGGCTCAAGGAGGCGACCCCGGGTATTCGTCAGAACGTCACCCCAAAGAGAATGACGACAATTGAAGTCACCCAGCAGGAGCACAGGCTCCGGCAAGGAGTCTAGGAGGTGTTTCAAATCAGGAAGAGAGAGCGGGACACTCGGGGGGAGATAAATGGAACAAACTGTGTACCATTTCCCCACAAAGATACGAGCAGCAGAACAATGGAGAGGCGAAGGAAAAAGTAAAGGAACAAAGGGAACATCAGCCCGAATCAAGAGAGCAGAAGAATGAGAAGCCCCAGCAATGGCTGGGGGGGGGGGAGAGAAAGGAATAGCCACGAAAACGACCGGGACGAGCACCAAGCATTGGCTCCTGGAGACAGACACAAAGGGGCGAAAACCGCGAAATCAGAAGTTGGAGTTCGAGGAAATTGGCGTAATAACCTCGAACGTTCCATTGAAGAATGGACAACGACGAGAAGAGAAAGGACAAAAACAGAGAACAAGGAAGAAACAAAGGCGAAAGAGCAACAGAGCACGTTAAAGAATATCAGGGTCGGGATCAGGGTCAGCAAAGTCAGGGTTAGGGGGCATGGGTAAACTGAGCAAAGACGGAGGGAAGGAAACGGGAGAATAGATCAGAGGTGGGCGGGCAGGGTCCGGAGGAGGAGGAAGAGGAGGAGACAACGGAGAGGAGCAGTCAAGGACAGCAGCAGGAAGAGGGAGAGTAGAAAGAGGGGAGCGCACCCCAGCAAGAGCAGCAACCGAAAGGGAAGCAGGGGCCAAAGAAACCTCCATAGCAGGAACAGGGAGCGCAAGCACTGAAACGGGAGGGGAAGGAGCAACAGAGCCAGAAGGAGGAGCTGAGGAAGAAAGCGAAGCCTTCTTACCCGCCGGGGAAGAGGAAGGAGAGGAGCCAGGCTTACGCTTCTGACTTAAAGAGACCGGTGTCCCAGCAACTACGTACCGGGCAACGGATTCCAGTGTCTCAACAGGAGAAGTTGAACGAGAGCACACACGACGGCCGTTAGGAGAGCGATGGACATCCGCCTGCACCGACAGGCGGTGGGGAGAGCCGATAGATGGAGGAAGAGGATGGGAAGGAGGATCGGAGGGGGACGAGGAAGAAGACACAGAAGACACGACAGACCGGGTAGAAGGAAGGGGAACCCCAGACAGAGGACCAGGAGGAGGATCCTTCGGGAGAGAACCCAAAGGGACAGAGGAGGGGGCAGTGGGCGCATCAGGGTCCAAGGCCCGGAAACGGTTGTGAGTCTGAGGAAGGCGGGAAGGACGAGGAGAGGAAGAGCGCAACACGCGAGCATAAGAGATATTAGCATAAGGCGGGAGCCGGCGAACCTGGCGCCTCGCCTCAGGAAAAGATAAACGCTCCCGGTGCTTCAGGTTGAGGACAGCTGCCTAAAGCTTGTAATGGACACACGCACGGGAGAAGGTAGGATGGGCCTCACCGCAGTTGAGGCAACGAGCCTGGGGAGAAGTGCACTCCGACTTAGAGTGACCTTCGCCACCACACAAAGGACAGAGAGAGACAGTCCCGGAGCAGCGGAGGGCACCATGCCCAAACCTCCAGCACTTGTTGCAGAGTCGAGGAGAAGGAATGTACTCCTGAACAGAGCACCTGGCACCAGCAAGAATGACAGAGGGTGGAAGGGTCCTACCATCAAAGGTAATCTTCACAACCCGGAGGAGTTGACGGCGACTACCACGAGGGGGACGAGTAAACGTGTCCACCTGGAGAATAGAATGGCCCTGGGCAGCGAGGATATGTCGAATATCGTCGTGGCAGTCGCGCAGGTCCCGAACACCGGGCGCAACATGGGGCGGGAGCAAAATAGTGCCAACACAGGCATTCAACTGAGCGTTCTTCGAGACCCGAACGGGGGTCTCGCCAAGGCAGGATAAGGCAGCCAAGCGGGAAGCAGCATCCTGAGAAGGAGCAGCAACGACACGTGTACCGAGACGAGTGGGGTTGAAAGTAATGGAGGCATCCACGGAATCAATGAGATGTCGATGGAGGGAGAAATCGTCAGGAGGCGCAGAATCAAGAGGGAGGAGATCAAAATATTTGGCCCACGAAGCGGGACCAAACAAGGCTTGATAGTTAGCAGAACTGGAAGGAATCGAGCGAGGGCGGCCGTGACGAGGACGGCGGTGAGAACCCCCAGAGAGAGAGGGGTTAAAAGGCGCAGTAGTTACAACTAGAGAAGGAGCCGCGCCAGGGGACGAGGTAGTCACCACTGGGTGCTTGGGGCGCCACCCAACCACAGAGGAGGGAGGAGAGCCAGGGGAAGGAGTCAGAGAGGCCAAAGGAGGAGCAAGGTCGGGGCCCAATGCAGCTGAGGCTACTGAGCCCGGTCTTCCAATACGGACCGACTCGGGGGCTTGGTCGCCCACCCCACGAGCCTGAGAAGGTAAACCAGAAGAAGCCGAAACAGGGGTTATCATCTTGACGAAAAGAAGAATTCATTCACGAATGTGCCCCCACACCCACCATGGAGCCACAATTAGAGGCAGGACACCAAACAAGAAGCTATCGCCGATCTTGTCGGGGCCTCCTAGGGGTGCGTCGTGAGTATACGCCCCACAAACGCCACCTTAAGAAACCGACAGTCCGTCGAGATCGGGTTCAGTGACGAAGTGGGGATTGACAATAAAAGGTTCCCCTCGCTCTCGACGTCGGGTACTGCAGTTCTACGGGTGCAAGAGTATGCCTCCTCAAGCACCCGGGCGTCAAAATAGAAGAAGTCCAAGGGAAGAACCAGAACGAGCAAAAGGTCGGCAGGAAACGGCAAGCAGATAGGAGAAGAGGGGGAGAAAAACGAAACAGAAGGAAAAGGAAAAGATGCCCAGCAGAATTGGATAGGACGGCAGCAGGAGCACAAGGCTAGAAAAGGACAGAGGACTGTCCCAAGGAGCATTACACTCCGGCAGCCGCCCACTAAGCCCCCACACGGCGACAACGAGCTGAGCGGGGAGGGGGACCCAGTTACCAAACCAGTATGCACCCAGGTATTTCCTAAATCTGAACTTATCTGAACTTAAAGCCTTATCAATAGCTTCCTTGTTATGCCCATTCATCCACGTGTACACTTCAATCATGTCACGTTAAGGTTTTTCCAACATCTCTTCATACGGAAGCTTTCTAATTTGCGGGATTTACTTTGTCATCCTAACTGACGTGTTCTAGTGAATTATGTCCATTCTTTAGCATAGCGACCAAAACTGAACGGCATAATCTAAATGGGACCTAAAAACAATACGTTAATATACCCAGCCGACTTATTGCTAACTCTTCTATAAATAAATCTATGGGAAAGAAAAGCTCTCAGCCTGCTAACAAGAGTGTACAAATCCACAAGGGCCGGGAAGAGGATTCAAACCTGCATCCGAGAGCATCCCAGACGCTGCCGTAATCGACTGAGCTACGACATGGTCAAAAGGAGTTGAAACCGAAGTTCTACTGAACTTACTGGATCCTGCAGCCTCTCCGAGGCACAAACCAGTGTTAGTGTAACAAGAATGTGAAGTTTTCTACGTCCATCTAGTTCCACCCGCTCCTCCCCAGAACTAGTTGTTAACTTTACTTTGACTCCTCTGATCCAACACTTGTCCACACGTGCCACACTCCTGAAAAAATATTTTTTACATATATCAAGGGCAAGTATAAGTAATTATCAAAAGAAGGCACCAAACCGGGAAGGGTATGTAGCACCAGGGTAAGTATAAACAGTTTATTTCAAATACAATCGAGTAGCAAAATATAATTATGAATTTCAAGAACACTGGAACCAATCACTGGAAAAGGTGTAATTGCAATGGAGAGTAATTACAGATTGTAACAACAATAGCGAGTAGGCAAGACTGATAAGACTGCAATAGCCTAACGGAATACATTTTTGTCTTCGACTCATGAGGCTATGGTAAAGCATCAATGTTCTTTTAAAGTTACATAGAAACACATTACCTTATTACGGTCTTCCACTAAAACAAACCTTCAGCTAACCTTAGTTAAAAGTACTGTGTATTATTAATTTATATAGCTGTCTATTGGCCTAAATTATATAAATAACATGTTTAAAACCTCTCAAGTACAGTATATGGTCTCTGAGCACTAAACCAACGTTAGAAGCCTAGTGATTACATTGTTAAAAATGACCATTTCAGGTGAATCCATTTTACATCGCAGAGTAAACAAGATGGAAACAATTAACATCTTCCATCTATTAGATAAACAATTATCTAGGCGTCCCTTCACTTTCTAGTGTGTGGTTTGGTCAACATATTTCATCCCCCGTTATTGTGACTCCTCGTCTGCAATTATCTTCCCCATTTACCTGCACAATTGCTATCCTGATATGACCACTCCATCGCCCTAGTCGTTAACACTAAACAATCTAGGGCGACTTGTTGCTAAACATTATATGCCACCTTTAGCTTAGCTACAAGACACGTTGTGCATATTATCAAACTACCATTAATGTCATAATGCATTAGTTTGCGCGCTTAAAATACAGATAGACAAACTCCTCAGGAACCGTAGGGGAACCTTTGACAAACCGCCGGCTTCCTGTTGCCGTAGAGGGCACTATGGAGAAATAGTGGCCCTCTGGTAAATTTAAGTCAATATTAGCTAGGAGTTATGACGTACCAGCCATTGAACATCTGGGACTCACAGTTAATATGAAAACAATCCTTAAGAATAGTTAAACGAATCATTGACTTAAACGAACAACGTTGAATGTTCAACTGTACGAGTCTCTGTTGTGGTCCCATCTGGCCTTCTGTGTCCTAATATGGAAACTTCACTTCAAAAACACATCAATGATTTTCCGCTTTGGAGAAAGTTCAAGACAACAACAACAATCATGCCAGAACTTGTTCAACTGTCACTACCTCAAATCTTTGAAGGATTAACACTATAAATGTATAAATTGTTATAGATTTTGATAGATTAGCGTATAAATTTTCCTAGAAATTACCTACTTAATATTATCTGTCACATTAAGGACCTGCCCGAAGTGATATGCGTACTAGTGGCTCTACAAGAATGTAAACACATAGGGCTATGTACTCCTTGTCACCTGTCCTCTTGAAAATAGCGTCGCATTTGGCCGTTTACTCGTATGGCCGAATTTGGACGTAATTTGAAAATGAAAAAAAATGAAAATAAATTTGGGATTTTTTTTCAACAATAATAACTTAAGGGTCCTCTGATAGGTTAGGTGGGCAGGAAATTCTTATAAAGTTTCAAAACGTTATGAAAAATGTTAATGGAAAGAATCCTCTTCTAAGCTGGCTGAGTAAACCGGACGACTCAAACAGAAAACGGAACAGTGCGTCACTTTTGTTAGTCGATTTCATTTCAAATTACGCCCAAATTTGGCCATAGCGCCGCGCATGCCAGCCAAAAGTGACGTTAGTTTTAGGAGGACGGGTTGATCAGAAACCCAATATAACTTGTAGTTATATAAATAAATAAATGACAGCCGAGGCCTTTGTAATACTGACCCAGTTGGAGGTCATTAATACAGACCACTTCTCTAAAATGTCATATTTGACACAGACAGGCTGGACAACAGCTTCAAGCTCAACAAGCCACAATGTAACACAGAAAATAGATGTGTTGTTTCCCCCATAGGATTATTAACCCATGAACCCGCCTAACCACTCAAGTCGTAAATGCCGAGTCATTCCTTTTGTTCACAATATACACAAGACAAATCCTCAATAAAATAAGGGTGGAGGGAGTAGGATGGCTGACCTTTGACAAGGTGCCGTCGTCCTGTCCCCTTCGAGGCCACTGTAGATGGTGACCCTTAGGTCCATGCATCATAGGAGTCCTTCTCCTTCCATCATTCTGAATCATGCTCATCGTACTAACCTGCACCCCCTCAATCCTCCCCCCCCCCCCCACCATCTTCACACAATCTGTTGCCAAAATTTTTCGTTTCATTCGGATTTTCATCAAAATATGTCGATGATTTCTCTTTGGGTTGTTTTAAGGGGCCTGACAACCGAGTGGACAGCGCTTCGGATTCGTAATCCTGAGGTTCCGGGTTCGATCTCCGGTGGAGGCTGAAACAAATGGGCACTTTCTTTCACCCTGATGACCCTGTTTACCTATCAGTAAATAAGTACCTGGGAGTTAGACAGCTGCTACGGGCTGCTTCCTGGGGATGTGTAAGAAAAAGAAGGCCTGGTCGAGGACCGGGCCGCGGGGGACGCTAAGCCCCGAAATCATCTCAAGATAACCTTAAGATTGCTGGCTAACTACTAGGATGGCTATTAAGGCCACCACAAGCGCCGAAATGACTTAACTAGCGGGTACACCTATGGCTGCCATCTGACAATCACCTCTATATTTTGTCTAAATACATAAAATATACAAAATTATAAGGAATAACAACATAAAACATACCCTGAACAATCCTTTCTATATAAAGATATCTGCAACACAAATTTATTTTGCTCACTGGTAATCAACGTGACCCTTGCCAGGCGGCGGCTGGTCGACAAATGAGCCACACGTTAAGAAGCGGGACTCCCAGACGCGCCACTCACCCTTACTTCACCATAATATCTAAACTGTCAACCTCTAATACAGTTAAGCATCTGACCACCAGAGGCGCTAATGCTCCCCTATTATTGCACCATCCATATAATGATTGTTCTCATTATTCATTGTTGCAACGTGTAAATACATTCATGTTCTGTAGTGACAGTGTCAGACCTCGAAGGAAGAATTGAAACACCCTTCTGAAGATGTATTATTAATTACGAAAATACTTAAGGAAATTCCTGCTTCAATTCTTCCTTCGTGGTCTGACACTGTCACATTTTCATCACGTGTTAATTGTCATGATTTACACTCAGATTTTGTAGTGTATATACGACAACTTCAGGAAAGTAATAAGTAGCGGATTTAGTCTAAACAATAATATATGCGTTTTGTTTTTAGTGCCAAATTATCCGGCAAATATACATTTGGAGATGTAGCTCAATCCTTCCTGTAGCCCAATCTTTCCTGTAGCCCAATCCTTCTTGTAGCCCAATCCTTCCTGTAGACCAATCCTTCCTGTAGCCCAATCCTTCCTGTAGCCCAATCCTTCCTTTCAAATCCGATTTGTATTATAATATTATTGTAGGTGTTGTGGTTTCTGTTCTAGGTTCAGGATTGTACCTGGTCCAGGTGTCATCTTATGTCGCGTTTATTTCTTTGTTGCTATATCCATTGTTCACCAACACTTCAGTTAACTTTCAGACTCCCTACTCACGTTGCTCCATTCTGAGCAGTGGGTAAGGGCTCGACGAATATAAGTGTTTAGAACACTGGCTGTGTGTCTTTGGGAGCACTCACTCCTACTGTTTTGGCATAATCCTATGTTTGTAGGCTTAGTATATACGCTACTGCTTAGAGATGCTACTGTTAAATTGTGTGTTTATTTGTCTACTTATACTGAATCCTTTTAAAGTGTGTCCTTATCTGTCATTTGCATCTAACCTCATCCCTCCCACTTACCTGTTTGGCAGTGAGTTCTGCCAATCGTGGATTGCTGTTACGTAGCTCATTTGGCTTCATAATAGTTGGATAGCTAAAATAAAAAGGCTTCAATTAAACTTAGCAGAAATTTATGAGAATGATGTTCAGAAATACCAAATAGTTATTATTTTATCTGTAGAAAACATTGTCTTACAGACTGGGTAAAAAAAAAAAAATTTAATGTAATGAAACATCATTTTCTTGGCGAGAGCCAGAGGCTCCCTGGAGCTATCCAGGCTGATATGGATGTATTAGATTTTGGCATCAGTCAGTGTGAATGGAGTCCTACTGAATTACAATCTCTCAGGAAATGAATTTTTTTTCACCATCATTGTTTGCCGTGATCGCCAACATGGTATTTAGAAAAAGTTGATCTGCTGACCTTTTGCTAAATCTCTCCACTAAGTGACATTAGACACTGGATGAATCATAGATCAGCAGTGTTGTTGATCTAAATATAGCAGGTGCATTTGAGTGGGTCTGGATTAGTAGGAAAGCATCACGCACTAGCCCCTATCAGTCACCATTCTGCAATATAAAAAAAATCCCCCATGTTTTCCACATCACTGATTTCTACATCACTTTTTTATACCCTACATATGCCAAGTTCTGAAAGCGGCGTTTGGTCACATTTGTCCCAATCCCCCCCTGCAGTTTTAAAAATATCCCAAACATCTCAATTTCGAGGCCTGAGCCATATTTTGGAGCCAAATTCTGGTTCTCTGCACGTATTCGCAGTTTGAAATTATGACTTTTTATACCCAACATATGCCAAGTACTGAAAGCGGCAGTGAGTCACATTTGTCCCAAACCTCCCAGCAGTTTTCAAAATATATCAAATATCCCAATTTCGAGGCCTGAGCCATATTTTGGAGCCAAATTCTGGCTCTCTGCACGTATTCGCAGTTTGAAATTACGATTTTTTATACCCAACATATACCAAATACTGAAAGCGGCGTTTGGTCACATTTGTCTCAATCCCCCTTGCAGTCTTCAAAATATCCCAAACATCCCAATTTCGAGGCCTGAGCCATATTTTGCAGCCAAATTCTGGCTCTCTGCACGTATTCGCAGTTTGAAATTACGACTTTTTTATACCCAACATATACCAAGTACTGAAAGCGGCGTTTGGTCACATTTGTCTCAATTCCCCTTGCAGTTTTCAAAATATCCCAAACATCCCAATTTCGAGGCCTGAGCCATATTTTGGAGTCAAATTCTGGCTCTCTGCACGTATTCGGAGCTTGAAATTACGACTTTTTAATACCCAACATATGCCATGGACTGAAAGCGGCGTTTGGTCACATTTGTCTCAATCCCCCCTGCAGTTTTCAAAATATCCCAAACACTCCAATTTCGAGGCCTGGGCCATATTTTGGAGCTAAATTCTGGCTCTCTGCACGTATTCGCAGTCTGAAATTACGATTTTTTATACCCAACATATGCCAAGTACTGAAAGCGGCAGTGACTCACATTTTGCACAAACTCCCCTGCAGTTTTCAAAACATCCTAAATATCTCAATTTAGCGGCCTGAGCCATATTTTCGAGTCAAATTCTGGCTCTCTGCACGTATTCGATGTTTGAAATTACAACTTTTTTTATACCCAACATATGCAATGTACTGAAAGCGGCGTTTGGTCACATTTGTCCCAAACCTCCCTGCAGTTTTCGAAATATTCCAAATATCACAATTTCGAGCCCTGAGCCATATTTTGGAGCCAAATTCTGGCTCTCTGCACGTATTCGCAGTATGAAATTACGACTTTTTTATACCCAACATATGCCAAGCACTGAAAGCGGCGTTTGGTCACATTTGTCTCAATCCCTCCTGCAGTTTTCAAAATATCCCAAACATCCCAATTTCGAGGCCTGAGCCATATTTTGGAGCCAAATTCTGGCTCTCTGCACGTATTCGCAGTTTTATATTACGACTTTTTATACCCAACATATGCCAAGTACTGAAAGTGGCGTTTGGTCACATTTGTCCCAATCCCCCCTGCATTTCTCAAAATATCCCAAACATCTCAATTTCGAGGCCTGAGCCATATTTTGGAGCCAAATTCTGGTTCTCTGCATTTATTCGCAGTTTGAAATTACGACTTTTTATACCCAACATATGCCAAGTACTAAAAGCGGCGTTTGGTCAAATGTGTCCCAAATCTCCCTGCAGTTTTCAAAATATCCCAAACATCCTAATTTCGAGGCCTGAGCCATATTTTGGAGCCAAATTCTTGCTCTCTGCACGTATTCGCAGTTTGAAATTACGAATTTTTATACCCAACATATTAAAAGTACTGAGAGCAGCAGTGAGTCACATTTTGACCAAACTCCCCTGCAGTTTTCAAAATATCCCAAATATCCCTATTTCGAGGCCTGAGCCATATTTTGTAGCCAAATTTTGGCTCTCTGCAAGTATTCGCAGTTTGATATTACGATTTTTTATACCCAACATAGGCAAAGTACTGAAAGCGGCGTTTGGTCACATTTGTCCCAAACCTCCCTGCAGTTTTCAAAATATCCAAACATCCCAATTTCGAGGCCTGAGCCATATATTGGAGCCAAATTCTGGCCCTCTGCACGTATTCGTAGTTTGAAATTACAACTTTTTTACACCCAACATATGCCCAGTACTGAAAGTGGCGTTTGGTCATATTTGTCTCAATCCCCCCTGCAGTTTTCAAAATATCCCAAACATCCCAATTTCGAGGTCTGAGCCATATTTTGGAGCCAAATTCTGGCTCTCTGCACGTATTCGCAGTTTGAAATTACAACTTTTTTATACGCATCATATGGCAAGTACTGAAAGAGGCGTTTGGTCACATTTGTCTCAAACACCCCCTGCAGTTTTCAAAATATCCCAAACATCCCAATTTCGAGGCCTGAGCCTTATTTTGGAGCCAAATTCTGGCTCTATGCACGTATTCGCGGTTTGAAATTACGACTTTTTTATACCCAACATATGCCAAGTACTGAAAGCGGAGTTTGGTCACATTTGTCACAAACCCTCCCCCCCCCCCCTGCAGTTTTCAAAATATCCCAAATATCCCAATTTCGAGGCCTGAGCCATATTTTGTAGCCAAATTCTGGCTCTCTGCACGTATTCGCAGTTTAATATTACGACTTTTTATACCCAACATATGCCAAGTACTGAAAGCAGCAGTGAGTCACATTTTGCACAAACTCCCCTGCAGTTTTCAAAACATCCCCAATATCCCAATTTCGAGGCCGGAGCCATATTTTGGAGCCAAATTCTGGCTCTCAGCACGTATTCGTAGTTTGAAATTACGACTTTTTTTATACCCAACATATGCCAAGTACTGAAAGCGGCGTTTGGTCACATTTGTCTCAATCCCCCCTGCAGTTTTCAAAATATGCCAAATATCCCAATTTCGAGGCCTGAGCCATATATTGGAGCCAAATTCTGGCTCTCTGCACTTATTCGCAGTTTGAAGTTACGACTTTTTATACCCAACATATGCCAAGTACCGAAAGCGGCAGTGAGTCATATTTTGCACAAACTCCCCTGCAGTTTTCAAAATATCCCACACATCCCAATTTTGAGGCCTGAGCCTTATTTTGGAGCCAAATTCTGGCTCTCTGCACGTATTCGCAGTTTTAAATTATGTCTTTTTATACCCAACATTTGCCAAGTACTGAAAGCGGCAGTGAGTCACATTTTGCACAAACTCCCCTGCAGTTTTCAAAATATCCCAAATATCCCAATTTCGAGGCCTGAGCCATATTTTGGAGCCAAATTCTGGGTCTCTGCACGTATTCGCAGTTTGAAATTACGATTATTTATACTCAACATATGCCAAGCACTGTAAGTGGCGTTTGGTCACATTTGTCCCCAACCCCTTCCCCCTGCAGTTTTCAAAATATCCCAAACATCCCAATTTCGAGGCCTGAGCCATATTTTGGAACCAAATTCTGGCTCTCTGCACGCATTCGCTGTTTGAAATGACGACTTTTTATACCCAACATATGCCAAGTCCTGAAAGCGGCAGTGAGTCACATTTCGCACAAACTCCCCTGCAGTTTTCGAAAAATCCCAAATATCCCAATTTTGAGGCCTGAGCCATATTTTGGAGCCAAATTCTGGCTCTCTGCACGTATTCGCAGTTTGAAATTACGACTTTTTTATACCCAACATATGCCAAGTACTGAAAGTGGGGTTTGGTCACATTGGTCTCAAACCCCCCTGCAGTTTTCAAAATATCCCAAACATCCCAATTTCGAGGCCTGAGCCATATTTTGGAGCCAAATGCTGGCTCTCTGGACGTATTCTCAGTTTGAAATTACGATTTTCTATGCCCAACATATGCCAAGTACTAAAAACGGCAGTGAGTCACATTTTGCATAAACTCCACTGCAGTTTTCAAAATATCCCAAATATCCCAATTTCAAGGCCTGAGCCATATTTTGGAGCCAAATTCTAGCTCTCTGCACGCATTCGCAGTTTTAAATTACGACCTTTTATACCCAACATATGCTAAGTACTGAAAGCGGCAGTGAGTCACATTTTGCACAAACTCCCCTGCAGTTTTCAAAATATCCCAAATATCCCAATTTCGAGGCCAGAGCCATATTTTGGAGCCAAATTCTGGCTCTCTGCATGTATTCGCAGTTTGAAATTACGATTCTTTTATACTCAACATATGCCAAGTACTGAAAGCGGCGTTTGGTCACATTTGTCCCAAACCTCTCTGCAGTTTTCTAAATATCTCAAACATCCCAATATCGAGAACTGAGCCATATTTTGGAGCCAAATTCTGGCTCTCTGCACGTATTCGCAGTTTGAAATTACGACTTTTTTATACCCAACATATGCCAAGTACTGAAAGCGGCGTTTGGTCACATTTGTCCGAAACCCCCCCCCACCCTGAAGTTTTCGAAATATCCCAAATATCCCAATTTTGACGCCTGAGCCATATTTTGGAGCCAAATTCTGTGCTCTCTGCACCTATTAGCAGTTTGAAATTACGACTTTTTTATACCCAACATATGCCAAGTACTGAAAGTGGCGTTTGGTCACATTTTCTCAATCCCCCCTGCAGTTTACAAAATATCCCAAACATCCCAATTTCGAGGTCTGAGCCATATTTTGGAGCCAAATTCTGGCTCTCTGCACGCATTCGCAGTTTGAAATTACGACTTTTTTATACCCAACATATGGCAAGTACTGAAAGCAGCGTTTGGTCACATTTGTCCCAAACCCCCCCCCCCCCCGCCCCCATGCAATTTTCAAAATATCCCAAACATCCCAATTTCGAGGCCTGAGCCATATTTTGGAGCCAAATTCTGGCTCTATGCACGTGTTCGCGGGTTGAAATTACGACATTTTATACCCAATATATGAAAAGTCCTGACAGCGGCAGTGAGTCACATTTTGCACAAACGCCCCTGCAGTTTTCAAAATATCCCAAATATCCCAATTTCGAGGCCTGAGCCATATTTTGGAGCCAAATTCTGGCTCTCTGCACGTATTCGCAGTTTTAAATTACGACGTTTTATTCCCAACATATGCCAAGTACTTAAAGAGGCAGTGAGTCAAATTTTGCACAAGCTCCCCTGCAGTTTTCAAAATATCCCATATATCCCAATTTCGAGGCCAGAGCCATATTTTGGAGCCAAATCCTGGCTCTCTGCACGTATTCGCAGTTGGAAATTACGACTTTTTATACCTAACATATGCCAAGTATCGAAAGCGGCAGTGAGTCATATTTTGCACAAACTCCCCTGCAGTTTTCAAAATATCCCACATATCCCAATTTCGAGGCCTGAGCCATATTTTGGAGCCAAATTCTGGCTCTCTGCACGTATTCGCAATTTGAAATTTTGACTTTTTTATACCCAACATATTCGAAGTACTGAAAACGGTGTTTGGTCAAATTTGTTCCAAACCTCCCTGCAGTTTTCAAAATATCCCAAACATCCCAATTTCGAGGCCTGAGCCATATTTTGGAGCCATATTCTGGCTCTCTTCACGTATTCGCAGTTTGAAATTACGAATTTTTATACCCAACATATGCCAAGTACTGAAAGCGGCAGTGAGTCACATTTGTCCCAAACCTCCCTGCAGTTTTCAAAATATATCAAATATCCCAATTTCGAGGCCTGAGCCATATTTTGCAGCCAAATTCTGGCTATCTGCACGTATTCGCAGTTTGAAATTACGACTTTTTTATATCCAACATATACCAAGTACTGAAAGCGGCGTTTGGTCACATTTGTCTCAATTCCCCTTGCAGTTTTCAAAATATCCCAAACATCCCAATTTCGAGGCCTGAGAAATATTTTGGAGCCAAATCCTGGCTCTCTGCACGTATTCGCAGTCTGAAATTACGATTTTTTATACCCAACATATGCCAAGAACTGAAAGCGGCAGTGACTCACATTTTGCACAAACTCCCCTGCAGTTTTCAAAACATCCCAAATATCTCAATTTCGCAACCTGAGCCATATTGTCGAGCCAAATTCTGGCTCTCTGCACGTATTCGATGTTTGAAATTACGACTTTTTTTATACCCAACATATGCCATGTACTGAGAGCGGCGTTTGGTCACATTTGTCCCAAACCTCCCTGCAGTTTTCAAAATTTCCCAAAGATCTCAATTTCGAGGCCTGAGCCATATTTTGGAGCCAAATTCTAGCTCTATGCACGTATTCGCCTTTTGAAATTACGAATTTTTATACTCAACATATGCCAAGCCCTGAAAGCGGCAGTGAGTCACATATTGCACAAACTCCCCTGCAGTTTTCGAAATATTCCAAATATCACAATTTCGAGCCCTGAGCTATATTTTGGAGCCAAATTCTGGCTCTCTGCACGTATTCGCCGTATGAAATTACGACTTTTTTATACCCAACATATGCCAAGTACTGAAAGTGGCGTTTGGTCACATTTGTCTCAATCCCTCCTGCAGTTTTCAAAATATCCCAAACATCCCAATTTCGAGGCCTGAGCCATATTTTGGAGCCAAATTCTGGCTCTCTGCACTTATTCGCAGTTTGAAATTACGACTTTTTATACCCAACATATGCCAAGTACTAAAAGCGGCGTTTGGTCAAATGTGTCCCGAATCTCCCTGCAGTTTTCAAAATATCCCAAACATCCTAATTTCGAGGCCTGAGCCATATTTTGGAGCCAAATTCTTGCTCTCTGCACGTATTCGCAGTTTGAAATTACGAATTTTTATACCCAACATATTAAAAGTACTGAAAGCAGCAGTGAGTCACATTTTGACCAAACTCCCCTGCAGTTTTCAAAATATCCCAAATATCCCTATTTCGAGGCCTGAGCCATATTTTGTAGCCAAATTTTGGCTCTCTGCAAGTATTCGCAGTTTGATATTACGACTTTTTTATACCCAAAATATGCAAAGTACTGAAAGCGGCGTTTGGTCACATTTGTCCCAAACCTCCCTGCAGTTTTCAAAATATCCAAACATCCCAATTTCGAGGCCTGAGTCATATATTGGAGCCAAATTCTGGCCCTCTGCACGTATTCGCAGTTTGAAATTACGACTTTTTTATACGCATCATATGGCAAGTACTGAAAGAGGCGTTTGGTCACATTTGTCCCAAACGTCCCCTGCAGTTTTCAAAATATCCCAAACATCCCAATTTCGAGTCCTGAGCCATATTTTGGAGCCAAATTCTGGCTCTCTGCACGTATTCGCGGTTTGAAATTACGACTTTTTTATACCCAACATATGCCATGTACTGAAAGCGGAGTTTGGTCACATTTGTCACAAATGCAGTTTTCAAAATATCCCAATCATCCCAATTTCGAGGCCTGAGCCATATTTTGGAGCCAAATTCTGGCTCTCTGGACGTATATCCCAGTTTTAAATTACGATTTTTTATACCCAACATATGCCAAGTACTGAAAACGGCAGTGAGTCACATTTTTCACAAACTCCACTGCAGTTTTCAAAATATCCCAAATATCCCAATTTCGAGGCCTGAGCCATATTTTGTAGCCAAATTCTGGCTCTCTGCACGTATTCGCAGTTTAATATTACGACTTTTTATACCCAACATCCCAGCAAACAATTTTAGGTTGCCACAACATATCTGGAAAGTATTTGAAAGTATTGGAAACGTTTGTTTTATCGTATCAGATACGATATTGTGTGTGGACTTAAATAGGTTTCCAAAACTTATAACCAAAATCTACGTATCTAACACTAATTTGAGATGTTGTGGCAACTTTACACTCCTAACATGAGTCATTCATAATCCATTCATATACCAATTTGAATCTCTTATGAAAGGTTTGAGCCAATAATCTGAACCCTTTTCACATCTTTGTGTTTAAAGTTAAATTTCTTGAAATTAAATTATATTTGATATTATATTATTTTTATTATATTTTATATTATATTATTATTTTCAATTTAAATATTAAAACCAATTTAAGGGTAAAAAAAATCTAATAATTTATATTTCTTTTATTATTTACTAACAATTATAATTATTTACTAACGGAGAGAGTGGAGGCTGTACGGCGGAGAGAGGGGAGGCTGTACAGCGGAGAGTGGCGGCTGTGGCGGACAGTGGCGGCAGTGGCGGATAGTGGCAGTGGGCGGACAGTGGCGGCGGGCGGACAGTGGCGGCGGTGGCGGATAGTGGCGGCGGTGGCGGATAGTGGCGGCGGTGGCGGATAGTGGCGGCGGGCGGACAGTGGCGGCGGGCGGACAGTGGCGGCGGTGGCGGATAGTGGCGGCTGTGGCGGCGGGCGGACCGTGGCGGCTTTGGCGGCGGTGGTGGACAGTGGCGGCGGGCGGACAGTGGCGGCGGCGGGCGGACAGTGGCGGCGGCGGGCGGACAGTGGCGGCGGCGGGCGGACAGTGGCGGCGGCGGGCGGACAGTGGCGGCGGCGGGCGGACAGTGGCGGCGGCGGGCGGACAGTGGCGGCGGCGGGCGGACAGTGGTGGCGGCGGGCGGACATGGGAGGCGGCGGGCGGACAGTGGTGGCGGCGGGCGGACAGTGGTGGCGGTGGCAGACAGTGGTGGCGGTGGCGGACAGTGGTGGCGGTGGCGGATAGTGGCAGCGGGCGGACAGTGGCGGCGGTGGCGGACAGTGGCGGCGGTGGCAGACACTGGCGGCTGTGTCTGGCGGTGGTGGCGGGCGGTGGCGGGTGGCGGAGTCTGTGATGAGTGGTGGCGGCTGGCGGTGGTGGGTGGTGGCGGCGGTGGTGGTAGGTGGTGGTGGCGGCGGTGGTGGTGGGTGGTGGTGGCGGCGGCGGCTGGTGGTGGTGGGTGGTGGCGGCGGTGGTGGTGGGTGGTGGTGGCGGCGGCGGTGATGGGTGGTGGCGGCGGTGGTGGTGGGTGGTGGTGGCGGCGGCGGCTGGTGGTGGTGGGTGGTGGTGGTGGGTGGTGGCGGCGGGTGGCGGTGGTGGGTGGCGGTGGCTGGTGGCGGGTGGCGGCTGGTGGTGGGTGGTGGCGGCGGGTGGTGAATGGCGGTGGTGGGTGGCGGTGGCTGGTGGCGGGTGGCGGCTGGTGGCGGGTGGTGGCGGGTGGCGGCTGGTGGTGGGTGGTGGCGAGTGGCGGCTGGTGGTGGGTGGTGGCGGGTGGCGGCTGGTGGTGGGTGGCGGGTGGCGGCGGGTGGTGGGTGGTGGCGGCGGGTGGTGAGTGGCGGTGGTGGGTGGCGGTGGCTGGTGGCGGGTGGCGGCTGGTGGTGGGTGGTGGCGGGTGGCGGCTGGTGGTGGGTGGTGGCGGGTGGCGGCTGGTGGTGGGTGGTAGCGGGTGGCGGCTGGTGGTGGGTGGTGGCAGGTGGCGGCTGGTGGTGGGTGGTGGCGGGTGGCGGCTGGTGGTGGGTGGCGGCTGGTGGTGGGTGGCGGGTGGCGGCTGGTGGTGGGTGGCGGGTGGCGGCTGGTGGTGGGTGGCGGGTGGTGGCGGCTGGTGGTGGGTGGTGGCAGGTGGCGGGTGGTGGCGGGTGGCGGCTGGTGGTGGGTGGTGGCGGGTGGCGGCTGGTGGTGGGCGGCGGGTGGCAGCGGGTGGCGGCTGGTGGTGGCAGGTGGCGGCTGGTGGTGGGTGGCGGCTGGTGGTGGGTGGTGGCAGGTGGCGGCTGGTGGTGGGTTGTGGCGGGTGGCGGCTGGTGGTGGGTGGCGGCTGGTGGCGGGTGGCGGCTGGTGGTGGGTGGTGGCAGGTGGCGGCTGGTGGTGGGTGGTGGCAGGTGGCGGCTGGTGGTGGGTGGCGGCTTGTGGTGGGTGGCGGGTGGCAGCGGGTGGCGGCTGGTGGCGGCCAGCTGGGACACACCCTTCACCACTGAAGGTCTGAGCACAACTAACCATATGTCTCTCTCACCCACCAGCCCAATGTTGCCAGCTCGCGCTCTCAAAATGTTTCCTTCAAAGATTGTATATTATCTTTGAACAACAAGTTTGATTATCAAGGAAATAATGCATATATTATTGTCACATTAATACTGTGCAATATCTTATTACATTCCTGCTAAATAATTATAATTTGAAACAGGACAAAAAATCCAACATATATATAAAAACCAACATTAGAGATCACGAGGCCTAGGCCTCGCCTGTGACCACACATCCTGCCTCCCTGGCCTGCAACCCTCTCACACCTCACACTCTTAACTCACTCTCATAATCACTCTCACTCTCTTACTCTGTCACTCTTACTCTCTGTCACTCTTACTCTCTGTCACTCTTACTCTCTGTCACTCTTACTCTCTGTCACTCTTACTCTGTCACTCTTACACTCTGTCACTCTTACTCTCTGTCACTCTTACTCTCTGTCACTCTTACTCTCTGTCACTCTTACTCTGTCACTCTTACACTCTGTCACTCTTACTCTCTGTCACTCTTACTCTCTGTCACTCTTACTCTCTGTCACTCTTACTCTCTGTCACTCTTACTCTCTGTCACTCTTACTCTGTCACTCTTACTCTCTGTCACTCTTACTCTCTGTCACTCTTACTCTCTGTCACTCTTACTCTCTGTCACTCTTACTCTGTCATTCTTACTCACTCTCAGTCGCCCTTACCCATTCATACTCACTCTCTCACTCTTACTCTCAATTACTCTTACTCTCAATCACTCTTACTCCCAATCACTCCTACTCCCAATCACTCCTACTCTCAATCACTCCTACTCTCATTCTTACTCTTACTCTTACTCCCAATCACTCTTACTCTCAATCACTCTTATTCTCATTCTTACTCTTACTCTCACTCTTACTCTTACTCCAAATAACTCTTACTCCCAATCACTCTTACTCTCAATCACTCTTACTCTCAATCACTTTTACTCTCAATCACTCTTACTCTCATTCTTACTCTTACTCACTCTTACTCTCAATCACTCTTATTCTCATTCTTACTCCTACTCCCAATCACTCTTACTCCCAATCACTCTTACTCTCAATCACTCTTACTCCCAATCACTCTTACTCTCAATCACTCTTACTCTCAATCACTCTTACTCTCAATCACTCTTACTCTCATTCTTACTCTTACTCACTCTTACTATCAATCACTCTTATTCTCATTCTTACTCCTACTCCCAATCACTCTTACTCCCAATCACTCTTACTCTCAATCACTCTTACTCCCAATCACTCTTACTCTCAATCACTCTTACTCTCAATCACTTTTACTCTCAATCACTCTTACTCTCAATCACTCTTACTCTCACTAACTCTCAATCACTTTTACTCTCACTCTAGCTCTCAATCACTCTTACGCACTATTACTCACTCTTTCTCTCAGTCATCCTTACTCACTCTCATACTCACTCTTACTCTGTCACTCTTACTCTCTGTCACTCTTACTCTCTGTCACTCTTACTCTCTGTCACTCTTACTCTGTCACTCTTACTCTCCGTCACTCTTACTCTCTGTCACTCTTACTCTCTATCACTCTTACTCTGTCATTCTTACTCTGTCACTCTTACTCACTCTCAGTCACCCTTACCCATTCATTCTCACTCTCTCACTCTTACTCTCATACTCTTACTCTCAATTACTTACTCTCAATTACTCTTACTCCCAATCACTCCTACTCCCAATCACTCCTACTCTCAATCATTCCTACTCTCATTCTTACTCTTACTCCCAATCACTCTTACTCTCAATCACTCTTATTCTCATTCTTACTCTTACTCTCACTCTTACTCTTACTCCCAATCACTCTTACTCCCAATCACTCTTACTCTCAATCACTCTTACTCCCAATCACTCTTACTCTCAATCACTCTTACTCTCAATCACTCTTACTCTCAATCACTCTTACTCTCAATCACTCTTACTCTCACTAACTCTCAATCACTCTTACTCTCACTCAAACTCTCAATCACTCTTACTCTCATACTCACCCTTACTCTCAATCACTTTACTCTCACTCTTACTCATTCTGTCACCCTTTCTCTCACTCTTACTCACTCTGTCACTCTTACTCACTCTCAGTCACTCTTACTTATACTCACTCTTACTCACACTTACACACTCTCTGGCACTCTCACTCACCTTCAGTCACTCTTACTCACTCTTACCCACTCTCGCTCACTCTTACTCACTCTAGTTAATAAGAACACGCCAATATAAGACAACAAAATGTTTTCAGATTCTTTCTCACCACTTTCCAGCAACTTTTATATTTTATATAAATTATCTTAGGGAATAATACATAAATTATATATTTAAACATGATATTAGTGTTTAGTGGAATGCATAAGGAGTCAAATTGTGTTAAAAAGAGCGATTTTTAGAAAATTTGGAAAACTACTTTTTTCTGTTCATATTATAACTAAATGGATTTTAAAGGTTTCACTCAGCCAATATATATCATTCACAATTTATTAATGAATTTTACAAAAAAACACCATAAATTTTATATTTAAACATGTAAAAACTATTTGTTTTACATTTGGAAGAAAATAATTGTAGAAAAACTATTTATAATTTAACCTTTGTGTTTGGATTTTTTGAGTAAAAGTTTCTCAAAGGCTCTCCTGCACCATTCTCAATGCAAATCATTCCCACACCTATCGTAAGAGATAGACAAACGTTGTGTAGATGATTTGTGTTTGCTGGGATATGCCAAGTACTGAAAGCGGCAGTGAGTCACATTTTGCACAAACTCCCCTGCAGTTTTCAAAATATCCCCAATATCCCAATTTCGAGGCAGGAGCCATATTTTGGAGCCAAATTCTGGCTCTCAGCACGTATTCGTAGTTTGAAATTACGACTTTTTTTTATACCCAACATATGCCAAGTACTGAAAGCGGCATTTGGTCACATTTGTCTCAATCCCCCCTGCAGTTTTCAAAATATGCCAAATATCCCAATTTCGAGGCCTGAGCCATATTTTGGAGCCAAAATCTGGCTCTCTGCATGTATTCGCAGTTTGAAATTACGACTTTTTATACCCAACATATGCCAAGTACCGAACGCGGCAGTGAGTCATATTTCGCACAAACTCCCCTGCAGTTTTCAAAATATCCCACATATCCCAATTTTGAGGCCTGAGCCTTATTTTGGAGCCAAATTCTGGCTCACTGCACGTATTCGCAGTTTTAAATTACGTCTTTTTATACCCAACATTTGCCAAGTACTGAAAGCGGCAGTGAGTCACATTTTGCACAAACTCCCCTGCAGTTTTCAAAATATCCCAAATATCCCAATTTCAAAGCCTGAGCCATATTTTGGAGACAAATTCTGGCTCTCTGCACGTATTCGAAGTTTGAAATTACGATTTTTTATACTCAACATATGCCAAGTACTGTAAGTGGCGTTTGGTCACATTTGTCCCCAACCCCTTCCCCCTGCAGTTTTCAAAATATCCCAAACATCCCAATTTCGAGGCCTGAGCCATATTTTGGAGCCAAATTCTGGCTCTCTGCACGCATTCGCAGTTTGAAATTACGACTTTTTATACCCAACATATACCAAGTCCTGAAAGCGGCAGTGAGTCACATTTCGCACAAACTCCCCTGCAGTTTTTGAAAAATCCCAAATATCCCAATTTTGAGGCCTGAGCCATATTTTGGAGCCAAATTCTGGCTCTCTGCACGTATTCGCAGTTTGAAATTACGACTTTTTTATACCCAACATATGCCAAGTACTGAAAGCGGCAATTGGTCACATTTGTCTCAAACCCCCCTGCAGTTTTTAAAATATCCAAAACATCCCAATTTCGAGGCCTGAGCCATATTTTGGAGCCAAATTCTGGCTCTCTGAACGTATTCTCAGTTTGAAATTACGATTTTTTATACCCAACATATGCCAAGTACTGAAAACGACAGTGAGTCACATTTTGCACAAACTCCCCTGCAGTTTTCAAAATATCACAAATATCCCAATTTCGAGGCCGGAGCCATATTTTGGAGCCAAATTCTGGCTCTCTGCACGTATTCGCAGTTTGAAATTACGACTTTTTTTATACTCAACATATGCCAAGTACTGAAAGCAGCGTTTGGTCACATTTGTCCCAAACCCCTCTGCAGTTTTCAAAATATCCCAAACATCCCAATTTCGAGGCGTGAGCCATATTTTGGAGCCAAAATCTGGCTCTCTGCACGAATTCGCAGTTTGAAATTACGACTTTTTTTATACCCAACATATGCCAAGTACTGAAAGCGGCGTTTGGTCACATTTGTCTCAATCCCCCCTGCATTTTTCAAAATATCCCAAACATCCTATTTTCGTGGCCTGAGCCATATTTTGCAGCCAAATTCTGGCTCTCTGCACGTATTCGCAGTTTGAAATTACGACTTTTTTATACGCAACATATGCCAAGTACTGAAAGCGGCGTTTGGTCACATTTGTCTCAATGCCCCCTGCAGTTTTCAAAATATCCCAAATATCCCAATTTCGCGGCCTGAGCCATATTTTGGAGCCAAATTATGGCTCTCTGCACGTATTCGCAATTTGAAATTATGACTTTTTTATACCCAACATATTCGAAGTACTGAAAGCGGAGTTTGGTCACATATGTCCCAAACCTCCCTGCAGTTTTCAAAATATCCCAAACATCCCAATATCGAGGCCTGAGCCGTATTTTGGAGCCAAATTCTGGCTCTCTGGACGTATTCTCAGTTTGAAATTATGACTTTTTATACCCAACATATGCCAAGGACCGAAAGCGGCAGTGAGTCATATTTTGCACAAACTCCCCTGCAGTTTTCAAAATATCCCACATATCCCAATTTCGAGGCCTGAGCCAAATTTTGGAGCCAAATTCAGGCTCTCTGCACGTATTCGCAGTTTGAAATTACGACTTTTTATACCCAAAATATGCCAGGTACTGAAAGGGGCGTTTGGTCACATTTGTCCCAAACCTCCCTGCAGTTTTCAAAATATCCCAAATATTCCAATTTCGAGGCCTGGGCCATATTTTGGAGCCAAATTCTGGATCTCTGCACATATTCGCAGTTTGATATTTCGACTTTTTATACCGAACATATGCCAAGTACTGAAAGCGGCAGTGAGTCACATTTTGCACAAACTTCCCTGCAGTTTTCAAAATATCCCAAACATCCCAATTTCGAGGCCTGAGCCATATTTTGGAGCCAAATTCTGGCTCTCTGCACGTATTCGCAATTTGAAATTATGACTTTTTTATACCCAACATATTCGCAGTACTGAAAGCGGAGATAGTCACATTTGTCCCAAACCTCCCTGCAGTTTTCCAAATATCCCAAACATCCCAATATCGAGGCCTGAGCCATATTTTGGAGCCAAATTCTCGCTCTCTGCACGTATTCGCAATTTGAAATTATGACTTTTTTATACCCAACATATTCGAAGTACTGAAAGCGGAGTTTGGTCACATTTGTCTCAATCCCCCCTGCAGTTTTCAAAATATCCCAAACATCCCAATTTCGAGGCCTGAGCCATGTTTTGGAGCCAAATTCTGGCTCTCTGCACGTATTCGCAGTTTTAAATTACGACTTTTTATTCCCAACATATGCCAAGTACTGAAAGCGGCAGTGAGTCACATTTTGCACAAACTCCCCTGCAGTTTTCAAAATATCCCATATATCCCAATTTCGAGGCCAGAGCCATATTTTGGAGCCAAATCCTGGCTCTCTGCACGTATTCGCAGTTGGAAATTACGACTTTTTATACCCAACATATGCCAAGTACCGAAAGCGGCAGTGAGTCATATTTTGCACAAACTCCCCTGCAGTTTTCAAAATTTCCCACATATCCCAATTTCGAGGCCTGAGCCATATTTTGGAGCCAAATTTTGGCTCTCTGCACGTATTCGCAATTTGAAATTTTGACTTTTTTATACCCAACATATTCGAAGTACTGGAAGCGGTGTTTGGTCAAATTTGTCCCAAACCTTCCTGCAGTTTTCAAAATATCCCAAACATCCCAATTTCGAGGCCTGAGCCATATTTTGGAGCCAAATTCTGGCTCTCTGCACGTATTCGCAGTTTTAAATTACGACTTTTTATTCCCAACATATGCCAAGTACTGAAAGCGGCAGTGAGTCACATTTTGCACAAACGCCCCTGCAGTTTTCGTAATATCCCGAATATCCCCATTTCGAGGCCTGAGCCATATTTTGGATCCAAATTCTGGCTCTCTGCACGTATTCGCAGTTTGAAATTACGACTTTTTAATACCCAACATATGCCAAGTACTGAAAGCGGCGTTTGGTCACATTGATCTCAAACTCCCCTGCAGTTTTCAAAATATCCCAAACATCCCAATTTCGAGGTCTGAGCCATATTTTGGAGCCATATTCTGGTTCTCTGGACGTATTCCCAGTTTGAAATTACTATTTTTTATACCCAACATATTGCAAGTACTGAAAACAGCAATGAGTCACATTTTGCACAAACTCCACTGCAGTTTTCAAAATATCCCAAATATTCCAATTTCGAGGCCTGAGCCATATTTTGGAGCCAAATTCTGGCTCTCTGCACGTATTCGCAGTTTGAAATTACGACTTTTTTTATACCCAACATATGCCAAGTACTGAAAGCGGCGTTTGGTCACATTTGTCTCAATCCCCCCTGCAGTTTTCAAAATATCCCAAACATCGTATTTTCGTGGCCTGAGCCATATTTTGCAGCCAAATTCTGGCTCTCTGCACGTATTCGCAGTTTGAAATTACGACTTTTTTACATGCAACATATGCCAAGTACTGAAAGTGGCGTTTGGTCACATTTGTCTCAATCCCCCCTGCAGTTTTCAAAATATCCCAAATATCCCAATTTCTCGGCCTGAGCCATATTTTGGAGCCAAATTATGGCTCTCTGCACGTATTCGTAATTTGAAATTATGACTTTTTTATACCCAACATATTCGAAGTACTGAAAGCGGAGTTTGGTCACATTTGTCCCAAACCTCCCTGCAGTTTTCAAAATATCCCCAACATCCCAATTTCGAGGCCTGAGCCGTATTTTGGAGCCAAATTCTGGCTCTCTGCACGTATTCGCATTTTGAAATTACGACTTTTTATACCCAACATATGCCAGGTACTGAAAACGGCAGTGAGTCACATTTTTCACAAACTCCACTGCAGTTTTCAAAATATCCCAAATATCCCAATTTCGAGGCCTGAGCCATATTTTGTAGCCAAATTCTGGCTCTCTGCACGTATTCGCAGTTTAATATTACGACTTTTTATACCCAACATATGCCAAGTACTGAAAGCGGCGTTTGGTCACGTTTGTCCCAAACCCCCCCCCTTGCAATTTTCAAAATATCCCAAACATCCCAATTTCGAGGCCTGAGCCATATTTTGGAGCCAAATTCTGGCTCTCTGCACGTATTCGCAGTTTTAAATTACGACTTTTTATTCCCAACATATGCCAAGTACTGAAAGCGGCAGTGAGTCACATTTTGCACAAACTCCCCTGCAGTTTCCAAAATATCCCATATATCCTAATTTCGTGGCCTGAGCCATTATTTGGAGCCAAATTCTGGCTCTCTGCACGTATTCGCAGTTTTAAATTACGACTTTTTATTCCCAACATATGCCAAGTACTGAAAGCGGCAGTGAGTCACATTTTGCACAAACTCCCCTGCAGTTTTCAAAATATCCCATATATCCCAATTTCGAGGCCAGAGCCATATTTTGGAGCCAAATCCATGCTCTCTGCACGTATTCGCAGTTGGAAATTACGACTTTTTATACCCAACATATGCCAAGTACCGAAAGCGGCAGTGAGTCATATTTTGCACAAACTCCCCTGCAGTTTTCAAAATATCCCACATATCCCAATTTCGAGGCCTGAGCCATATTTTGGAGCCAAATTCTGGCTCTCTGCATGTATTCGCAATTTGAAATTTTGACTTTTTTATACCCAACATATTCGAAGTACTGAAAGCGGTGTTTGGTCAAATTTGTTCCAAACCTCCCTGCAGTTTTCAAAATATCCCAAACATCCCAATTTCGAGGCCTGAGCCATATTTTGGAGCCATATTCTGGCTCTCTTCACGTATTCGCAGTTTGAAATTACGACTTTTTATACCCAACATATGCCAAGTACTGAAAGCGGCGTTTGGTCACATTTGTCTCAATCCCCCCTGCAGTTTTCAAAATATCCCAAACATCCTATTTTCGTGGCCTGAGCCATATTTTGCAGCCAAATTCTGGCTCTCTGCAAGTATTCGCAGTTTGAAATTACGACTTTTTTGTACGCAACATATGCCAAGTACTGAAAACGGCGTTTGGTCACATTTGTCTCAATCCCCCCTGCAGTTTTCAAAATATCCCAAATATCCCAATTTCTCGGCCTGAGCCATATTTTGGAGACAAATTATGGCTCTCTGCACTTATTCGCAGTTTGAAATTACGACTTTTTTTACCCAACATATGCCAAGTACTGAAAGCGGCAGTGAGTCATATTTTGCGCAAACTCCCCTGCAGTTTTCAAAATATCCCATATATCCCAAATTCGAGGCCAGAGCCATATTTTGGAGCCAAATCCTGGCTCTCTGCACGTATTCGCAGTTGGAAATTACGACTTTTTATACCCAACATATGCAAAGTACCGAAAGCGGCACTGAGTCACATTTTGCACAAACTCCCCTGCAGTTTTCAAAATATCCTAAACATCCCAATTTCGAGGCCTGAGCCATATATTGGGGCCAAATTCTGGCTGTCTGGACGTATTCTCAGTTTGAAATTACGATTTTTTATACCCAACATATGCCAAGTACTGAAAGCGGCAGTGAGTCATATTTTGCACAAAGTCCCCTGCAGTTTTCAAAATATCCCATATATCCTAATTTCGAGGCCTGAGCCATATTTTGGAGCTAAATTCTGGCTCTCTGCACGTATTCGCAGTTTTAAATTACGAATTTTTATTCCCAACATATGCAAAGTACTGAAAGCGGCAGTGAGTCACATTTTGCACAAACTCCCCTGCAGTTTTCAAAATATCCCATATATCCCAATTTCGAGGCCAGAGCCATATTTTGGAGCCAAATCCATGCTCTCTGCACGTATTCGCAGTTGGAAATTACGACTTTTTATACCCAACATATGCCAAGTACCGAAAGCGGCAGTGAGTCATATTTTGCACAAACTCCCCTGCAGTTTTCAAAATATCCCACATATCCCAATTTCGAGGCCTGAGCCATATTTTGGAGCCAAATTCTGGCTCTCTGCATGTATTCGCAATTTAAAATTTTGACTTTTTTATACCCAACATATTCGAAGTACTGAAAGCGGTGTTTGGTCAAATTTGTCCCAAACCTCCCTGCAGTTTTCAAAATATCCCAAACACCCCAATTTCGAGGCCTGAGCCATATTTTGGAGCCATATTCTGGCTCTCTTCACGTATTCGCAGTTTGAAATTACGACTTTTTATACCCAATATATGCCAAGTACTGAAAGCGGCAGTGAGACACATTTTGCACAAACTCCCCTGCAGTTTTCGTAATATCCCAAATATCCCCATTTCGAGGCCTGAGCCATATTTTGGATCAAAATTCTGGCTCTCTGCACGTATTCGCAGTTTGAAATTACTACTTTTTAATAAACAACATATGCCAAGTACTGAAAGCGGCGTTTGGTCACATTGATCTCAAACTCCCCTGCAGTTTTCAAAATATCCCAAACATCCCAATTTCGAGGCCTGAGCCATATTTTGGAGCCATATTCTGGCTCTCTGGACGTATTCTCTGTTTGAAATTACTATTTTTTATACCCAACATATTGCAAGTACTGAAAACGGCAATGAGTCACATTTTGCACAAACTCCACTGCAGTTTTCAAAATATCCCAAATATCCCAATTTCGAGGCCTAAGCCATATTTTGGAGCCAAATTCTGGCTCTCTGCACGTATTCGCAGTTTTAAATTATGACTTTTTATACCCAACATATGCCAAGTACTGAAAGAGGCAGTGAGTCACAATTTGCACAAACTCCCCTGCAGTTTTCAAAATATCAAAAACATACCAATTTCGAGGCCTGAGCCATATTTTGGAGCCAAATTCTGGCTCTCTATACGTATTTGCAGTTTGAAATTACGACTTTTTTTATACCCAACATATGCCAAGTACTGAAAGCGGCGTTTGGTCACATTTGTCTCAATCCCCCCTGCAGTTTTCAAAATATCCCAAATATCCCAATTTCTCGGCCTGAGCCATATTTTGGAGCCAAATTATGGCTCTCTGCACGTATTCGCAGTTTGAAATTACGACTTTTTTTACCCAACATATGCCAAGTACTGAAAGCGGCAGTGAGTCATATTTTGCGCAAACTCCCCTGCAGTTTTCAAAATATCCCATATATCCCAATTTCGAGGCCAGAGCCATATTTTGGAGCCAAATCCTGGCTCTCTGCACGTATTCGCAGTTGGAAATTACGACTTTTTATACCCAACATATGCAAAGTACCGAAAGCGGCAGTGAGTCACATTTTGCACAAACTCCCCTGCAGTTTTCAAAATATCCCACATATCCCAATTTCGAGGCCTGAGCCATATTTTGGAGCCAAATTCTGGCTCTCTCTGCACGTATTCGCAGTTTGAAATTATGACTTTTTATACCCAACATATGCCAAGGACCGAAAGCGGCAGTGAGTCATATTTTGCACAAACTCCCCTGCAGTTTTCAAAATATCCCACATATCCCAATTTCGAGGCCTGAGCCAAATTTTGGAGCCAAATTCAGGCTCTCTGCACGTATTCGCAGTTTGAAATTACGACTTTTTATACCCAAAATATGCCAGGTACTGAAAGGGGCGTTTGGTCACATTTGTCCCAAACCTCCCTGCAGTTTTCAAAATATCCCAAATATTCCAATTTCGAGGCCTGGGCCATATTTTGGAGCCAAATTCTGGATCTCTGCACATATTCGCAGTTTGATATTTCGACTTTTTATACCGAACATATGCCAAGTACTGAAAGCGGCAGTGAGTCACATTTTGCACAAACTTCCCTGCAGTTTTCAAAATATCCCAAACATCCCAATTTCGAGGCCTGAGCCATATTTTGGAGCCAAATTCTGGCTCTCTGCACGTATTCGCAATTTGAAATTATGACTTTTTTATACCCAACATATTCGCAGTACTGAAAGCGGAGATAGTCACATTTGTCCCAAACCTCCCTGCAGTTTTCCAAATATCCCAAACATCCCAATATCGAGGCCTGAGCCATATTTTGGAGCCAAATTCTCGCTCTCTGCACGTATTCGCAATTTGAAATTATGACTTTTTTATACCCAACATATTCGAAGTACTGAAAGCGGAGTTTGGTCACATTTGTCTCAATCCCCCCTGCAGTTTTCAAAATATCCCAAACATCCCAATTTCGAGGCCTGAGCCATGTTTTGGAGCCAAATTCTGGCTCTCTGCACGTATTCGCAGTTTTAAATTACGACTTTTTATTCCCAACATATGCCAAGTACTGAAAGCGGCAGTGAGTCACATTTTGCACAAACTCCCCTGCAGTTTTCAAAATATCCCATATATCCCAATTTCGAGGCCAGAGCCATATTTTGGAGCCAAATCCTGGCTCTCTGCACGTATTCGCAGTTGGAAATTACGACTTTTTATACCCAACATATGCCAAGTACCGAAAGCGGCAGTGAGTCATATTTTGCACAAACTCCCCTGCAGTTTTCAAAATTTCCCACATATCCCAATTTCGAGGCCTGAGCCATATTTTGGAGCCAAATTTTGGCTCTCTGCACGTATTCGCAATTTGAAATTTTGACTTTTTTATACCCAACATATTCGAAGTACTGGAAGCGGTGTTTGGTCAAATTTGTCCCAAACCTTCCTGCAGTTTTCAAAATATCCCAAACATCCCAATTTCGAGGCCTGAGCCATATTTTGGAGCCAAATTCTGGCTCTCTGCACGTATTCGCAGTTTTAAATTACGACTTTTTATTCCCAACATATGCCAAGTACTGAAAGCGGCAGTGAGTCACATTTTGCACAAACGCCCCTGCAGTTTTCGTAATATCCCGAATATCCCCATTTCGAGGCCTGAGCCATATTTTGGATCCAAATTCTGGCTCTCTGCACGTATTCGCAGTTTGAAATTACGACTTTTTAATACCCAACATATGCCAAGTACTGAAAGCGGCGTTTGGTCACATTGATCTCAAACTCCCCTGCAGTTTTCAAAATATCCCAAACATCCCAATTTCGAGGTCTGAGCCATATTTTGGAGCCATATTCTGGTTCTCTGGACGTATTCCCAGTTTGAAATTACTATTTTTTATACCCAACATATTGCAAGTACTGAAAACAGCAATGAGTCACATTTTGCACAAACTCCACTGCAGTTTTCAAAATATCCCAAATATCCCAATTTCGAGGCCTGAGCCATATTTTGGAGCCAAATTCTGGCTCTCTGCACGTATTCGCAGTTTGAAATTACGACTTTTTTTATACCCAACATATGCCAAGTACTGAAAGCGGCGTTTGGTCACATTTGTCTCAATCCCCCCTGCAGTTTTCAAAATATCCCAAACATCGTATTTTCGTGGCCTGAGCCATATTTTGCAGCCAAATTCTGGCTCTCTGCACGTATTCGCAGTTTGAAATTACGACTTTTTTACATGCAACATATGCCAAGTACTGAAAGTGGCGTTTGGTCACATTTGTCTCAATCCCCCCTGCAGTTTTCAAAATATCCCAAATATCCCAATTTCTCGGCCTGAGCCATATTTTGGAGCCAAATTATGGCTCTCTGCACGTATTCGTAATTTGAAATTATGACTTTTTTATACCCAACATATTCGAAGTACTGAAAGCGGAGTTTGGTCACATTTGTCCCAAACCTCCCTGCAGTTTTCAAAATATCCCCAACATCCCAATTTCGAGGCCTGAGCCGTATTTTGGAGCCAAATTCTGGCTCTCTGCACGTATTCGCATTTTGAAATTACGACTTTTTATACCCAACATATGCCAGGTACTGAAAACGGCAGTGAGTCACATTTTTCACAAACTCCACTGCAGTTTTCAAAATATCCCAAATATCCCAATTTCGAGGCCTGAGCCATATTTTGTAGCCAAATTCTGGCTCTCTGCACGTATTCGCAGTTTAATATTACGACTTTTTATACCCAACATATGCCAAGTACTGAAAGCGGCGTTTGGTCACGTTTGTCCCAAACCCCCCCCCTTGCAATTTTCAAAATATCCCAAACATCCCAATTTCGAGGCCTGAGCCATATTTTGGAGCCAAATTCTGGCTCTCTGCACGTATTCGCAGTTTTAAATTACGACTTTTTATTCCCAACATATGCCAAGTACTGAAAGCGGCAGTGAGTCACATTTTGCACAAACTCCCCTGCAGTTTCCAAAATATCCCATATATCCTAATTTCGTGGCCTGAGCCATTATTTGGAGCCAAATTCTGGCTCTCTGCACGTATTCGCAGTTTTAAATTACGACTTTTTATTCCCAACATATGCCAAGTACTGAAAGCGGCAGTGAGTCACATTTTGCACAAACTCCCCTGCAGTTTTCAAAATATCCCATATATCCCAATTTCGAGGCCAGAGCCATATTTTGGAGCCAAATCCATGCTCTCTGCACGTATTCGCAGTTGGAAATTACGACTTTTTATACCCAACATATGCCAAGTACCGAAAGCGGCAGTGAGTCATATTTTGCACAAACTCCCCTGCAGTTTTCAAAATATCCCACATATCCCAATTTCGAGGCCTGAGCCATATTTTGGAGCCAAATTCTGGCTCTCTGCATGTATTCGCAATTTGAAATTTTGACTTTTTTATACCCAACATATTCGAAGTACTGAAAGCGGTGTTTGGTCAAATTTGTTCCAAACCTCCCTGCAGTTTTCAAAATATCCCAAACATCCCAATTTCGAGGCCTGAGCCATATTTTGGAGCCATATTCTGGCTCTCTTCACGTATTCGCAGTTTGAAATTACGACTTTTTATACCCAACATATGCCAAGTACTGAAAGCGGCGTTTGGTCACATTTGTCTCAATCCCCCCTGCAGTTTTCAAAATATCCCAAACATCCTATTTTCGTGGCCTGAGCCATATTTTGCAGCCAAATTCTGGCTCTCTGCAAGTATTCGCAGTTTGAAATTACGACTTTTTTGTACGCAACATATGCCAAGTACTGAAAACGGCGTTTGGTCACATTTGTCTCAATCCCCCCTGCAGTTTTCAAAATATCCCAAATATCCCAATTTCTCGGCCTGAGCCATATTTTGGAGACAAATTATGGCTCTCTGCACTTATTCGCAGTTTGAAATTACGACTTTTTTTACCCAACATATGCCAAGTACTGAAAGCGGCAGTGAGTCATATTTTGCGCAAACTCCCCTGCAGTTTTCAAAATATCCCATATATCCCAAATTCGAGGCCAGAGCCATATTTTGGAGCCAAATCCTGGCTCTCTGCACGTATTCGCAGTTGGAAATTACGACTTTTTATACCCAACATATGCAAAGTACCGAAAGCGGCACTGAGTCACATTTTGCACAAACTCCCCTGCAGTTTTCAAAATATCCTAAACATCCCAATTTCGAGGCCTGAGCCATATATTGGGGCCAAATTCTGGCTGTCTGGACGTATTCTCAGTTTGAAATTACGATTTTTTATACCCAACATATGCCAAGTACTGAAAGCGGCAGTGAGTCATATTTTGCACAAAGTCCCCTGCAGTTTTCAAAATATCCCATATATCCTAATTTCGAGGCCTGAGCCATATTTTGGAGCTAAATTCTGGCTCTCTGCACGTATTCGCAGTTTTAAATTACGAATTTTTATTCCCAACATATGCAAAGTACTGAAAGCGGCAGTGAGTCACATTTTGCACAAACTCCCCTGCAGTTTTCAAAATATCCCATATATCCCAATTTCGAGGCCAGAGCCATATTTTGGAGCCAAATCCATGCTCTCTGCACGTATTCGCAGTTGGAAATTACGACTTTTTATACCCAACATATGCCAAGTACCGAAAGCGGCAGTGAGTCATATTTTGCACAAACTCCCCTGCAGTTTTCAAAATATCCCACATATCCCAATTTCGAGGCCTGAGCCATATTTTGGAGCCAAATTCTGGCTCTCTGCATGTATTCGCAATTTAAAATTTTGACTTTTTTATACCCAACATATTCGAAGTACTGAAAGCGGTGTTTGGTCAAATTTGTCCCAAACCTCCCTGCAGTTTTCAAAATATCCCAAACACCCCAATTTCGAGGCCTGAGCCATATTTTGGAGCCATATTCTGGCTCTCTTCACGTATTCGCAGTTTGAAATTACGACTTTTTATACCCAATATATGCCAAGTACTGAAAGCGGCAGTGAGACACATTTTGCACAAACTCCCCTGCAGTTTTCGTAATATCCCAAATATCCCCATTTCGAGGCCTGAGCCATATTTTGGATCAAAATTCTGGCTCTCTGCACGTATTCGCAGTTTGAAATTACTACTTTTTAATAAACAACATATGCCAAGTACTGAAAGCGGCGTTTGGTCACATTGATCTCAAACTCCCCTGCAGTTTTCAAAATATCCCAAACATCCCAATTTCGAGGCCTGAGCCATATTTTGGAGCCATATTCTGGCTCTCTGGACGTATTCTCTGTTTGAAATTACTATTTTTTATACCCAACATATTGCAAGTACTGAAAACGGCAATGAGTCACATTTTGCACAAACTCCACTGCAGTTTTCAAAATATCCCAAATATCCCAATTTCGAGGCCTAAGCCATATTTTGGAGCCAAATTCTGGCTCTCTGCACGTATTCGCAGTTTTAAATTATGACTTTTTATACCCAACATATGCCAAGTACTGAAAGAGGCAGTGAGTCACAATTTGCACAAACTCCCCTGCAGTTTTCAAAATATCAAAAACATACCAATTTCGAGGCCTGAGCCATATTTTGGAGCCAAATTCTGGCTCTCTATACGTATTTGCAGTTTGAAATTACGACTTTTTTTATACCCAACATATGCCAAGTACTGAAAGCGGCGTTTGGTCACATTTGTCTCAATCCCCCCTGCAGTTTTCAAAATATCCCAAATATCCCAATTTCTCGGCCTGAGCCATATTTTGGAGCCAAATTATGGCTCTCTGCACGTATTCGCAGTTTGAAATTACGACTTTTTTTACCCAACATATGCCAAGTACTGAAAGCGGCAGTGAGTCATATTTTGCGCAAACTCCCCTGCAGTTTTCAAAATATCCCATATATCCCAATTTCGAGGCCAGAGCCATATTTTGGAGCCAAATCCTGGCTCTCTGCACGTATTCGCAGTTGGAAATTACGACTTTTTATACCCAACATATGCAAAGTACCGAAAGCGGCAGTGAGTCACATTTTGCACAAACTCCCCTGCAGTTTTCAAAATATCCCACATATCCCAATTTCGAGGCCTGAGCCATATTTTGGAGCCAAATTCTGGCTCTCTCTGCACGTATTCGCAGTTTGATATTACGAATTCTTATACCCAACAAATGCCAGGTACTGAAAGGGGCGTTTGGTCACATTTGTGCCAAACCTCCCTGCAGTTTTCAAAATATCCCAAATATTCCAATTTCAAGACCTGGGCCATATTTTGGAGCCAAATTCTGGATCTCTGCACATATTCGCAGTTTGATATTACGAATTTTTATACCCAACATATGCCAAGTACCGAAAGCGGCAGTGAGTCACATTTTGCACAAACTCCCCTGCAGTTTTCAAAATATCCCAAACATCCCAATTTCGAGGCCTAAGCCATATTTTGGAGCCAAATTCTGGCTCTCTGCACGAATTCGCAATTTGAAATTATGACTTTTTTATACCCAACATATTCGAAGTACTGAAAGCGGAGTTTGGTCACATTTGTCCCAAACCTCCCTGCAGTTTTCCAAATATCCCAAACATCCCAATATCGAGGCCTGAGCCATATTTTGGAGCCAAATTCTGGCTCTCTGCACGTATTCGCAATTTGAAATTATGACTTTTTTATACCCAACATATTCGAAGTACTGAAAGCAGCGTTTGGTCACATTTGTCCGAAACCCCCTCTGCAGTTTTCGAAATATCCCAAATATCCCCATTTTCAGGCCTGAGCCATATTTTGGAGCCAAATTCTGGCTCTCTGCACCTATTCGCAGTTTGAAATTACAAATTTTTTATACCCAACATATGCCAAGTACTGAAAGTGGCGTTTGGTCACATTTGTCTCAATCCCCCCTGCAGTTTTAAAAATAGCCCAAACATCCCAATTTCGAGGTCTGAGCCATATTTTGGAGCCAAATTCTGGCTCTCTGCACGCATTCGCAGTTTGAAATTACGACTTTTTTATACCCAACATATGCCAAGTACTGAAAGCGGCGTTTGGTCACATTTGTCCCAAACCCGATCCCCCTTGCAATTTTCAAAATATCCCAAAATCCCAACTTCGAGGCCTGAGCCATATTTTGGAGCCAAATTATGGCTCTCTGCACGTATTCACAATTTGAAATTATGACTTTTTTATACCCAACATATTCGAAGTACTGAAAGCAGAGTTTGGTCACATTTGTCTCAAACCTCCCTGCAGTTTTCAAAATATCCCAAACATCCCAATATCGAGGCCTGAGCCGTATTTTGGAGCCAAATTCTGGCTCTCTGGACGTATTCTCAGTTTGAAATTATGACTTTTTATTCCCAACATATGCAAAGGACCGAAAGCGGCAGTGAGTCATATTTTGCTCAAACTCCCCTGCAGTTTTCAAAATATCCCACATATCCCAATTTCGAGGCCAGAGCCATATTTTGGAGCCAAATTCTGGCTCTCTGCACGTATTCGCAGTTTGAAATTACGACTTTTTATACCCAACATATGCCAGGTACTGAAAGGGGCGTTTGGTCACATTTGTCCCAAACCTCCCTGCAGTTTTCAAAATATCCCAAATATTCCAATTTCGAGGCCTGATCCATATTTTGGAGCAAAATTCTGGATCTCTGCACATATTCGCAGTTTGATAATACTACTTTTTATACCCAACATATGCCAAGTACTGAAAGCGGCAGTGAGTCACATTTTGCACAAACTTCCCTGCAATTTTCAAAATATCCCAAATATCCCAATTTCAAGGCCTGAGCCATATTTTGGAGCCACGTTCTGGCTCTCTGCACGTATTCGCAATTTGAAATTATGATTTTTTATACCCAACATATTCGAAGTACTGAAAGCGGAGTTTGGTCACATTTGTCCCAAACCTCCCTGCAGTTTTCCAAATATCCCAAACATCCGAATTTCGAGGCCTGAGCCATATTTTGGAGCCATATTCTGGCTCTCTGGACGTATTCTCAGTTTGAAATTACTATTTTTTATACCCAACATATTGCAAGTACTGAAAACGGCAGTGAGTCACATTTTGCACAAACTTCACTGCAGTTTTCAAAATATCCCAAATATCCCAATTTCGAGGCCTGAGCCATATTTTGGAGCCAAATTCAGGCTCTCTGCACGTATTCGCAGTTTTAAATTACGACTTTTTATTCCCAACATATGCCAAGTACTGAAAGCGGCAGTGAGTCACATTTTGCACAAACTCCCCTGCAGTTTTCAAAATATCCCAAATATCCGAATTTCGAGGCCTGAGCCATATTTTGGAGCCAAATTCTGGCTCTCTGCACGTATTCGCAATTTGAAATTATGACTTTTTTATACCCAACATATTCGAAGTACTGAAAGCGGAGTTTGGTCACATTTGTCCCAAACCTCCCTGCCGTTTTCCAAATATCCCAAACATCCCAATATCGAGGCCTGAGCCATATTTTGGAGCCAAATTCTTGCTCTCTGCACGTGTTCGCAATTTCAAATTATGACTTTTTTATACCCAACATATTCGAAGTACTGAAAGCGGAGTTTGGTCACATTTGTCTCAATCCCCCCTGCTGTTTTCAAAATATCCCAAACATCCCAATTTCGAGGCCTGAGCCATATTTTGGAGCCAAATACTGGCTCTCTGCACGTATTCGCAGTTTGAAATTACGACTTTTTTATACACAACATATGCCAAGTACTGAAAGCGGCGTTTGGTCACATTTGTCCCAACCCCCCCCCCCTGCAGTTTTCGAAATATCCCAAATATCCCAATTTTGAGGCCTGAGCCTTATTTTTGAGCCAAATTCTGGCTCTCTGCACCTATTCGCAGTTTGAAATTACGACTTTTTTATACCCAACATATGCCAAGTACTGAAAGTGGCGTTTTGTCACATTTGTCCCAATCCCTCCTGCAGTCTTTAAAATATCCCAAACATCCCAATTTCGAGGTCTGAGCCATATTTTGGAGCCAAATTCAGGCTCTCTGCACGCATTTGCAGTTTGAAATTACGACTTTTTTATACCCAACATGTGCCAAGTACTGAAAGCGGCGTTTGGTCACATTTGTCCCAAACCCCCCCCCCCCTTGCAGTTTTCAAAATATCCCAAACATCCCAATTTCGAGGCCTGTGCCATATTTTGGAGCCAAATTCTGGCTCTATGCACGTGTTCGCGGTTTGAAATTACGACATTTTATACCCAACATATGCCAAGTCCTGACAGCAGTGAGTCACATTTGGCACAAACTCCCCTGCAGTTTTCAAAATATCAAAAATATCCCAATTTCGAGGCCTGAGCCATATTTTGGAGCCAAATTCTGGCTCTCTGCACGTATTCGCAGTTTTAAATTACGACTTTTTATTCCCAACATATGCCAAGTACTGAAAGCGGCAGTGAGTCACATTTTGCACAAACTCCCCTGCAGTTTTCAAAATATCCCAAATATCCGAATTTCGAGGCCTGAGACATATTTTGGAGCCAAATTCTGGCTCTCTGCACGTATTCGCAATTTGAAATTATGACTTTTTTATACCCAACATATTCGAAGTACTGAAAGCGGTGTTTGGTCAAATTTGTCCCAAACCTCCCTGCAGTTTTCAAAATATCCCAAACATGCCAATTTCGAGGCCTGAGCCGTATTTTGGAGCCAAATTCTGCCTCTCTGGACGTATTCTAAGTTTGAAATTATGACTTTTTATACCCAACATAAGCCAAGGACCGAAAGCGGCAGTCAGTCATATTTTGCACAAACTCCCCTGCAGTTTTCAAAATATCCCACATATCCCAATTTCGAGGCCTGAGCCATATTTTGGAGCCAAATTCTGGTTCTCTGCACGTATTCGCAGTTTGAAATTACGACTTTTTATACCCAACATATGCCAGGTACTGAAAGGGGCGTTTGGTCACATTTGTCCCCAAACCTCCCTGCAGTTTTGCAAATATCCCAAACATCCCAATTTCGAGGCCTGAGCCATATTTTGGAGCCAAATTCTGGCTCTCTGCAAGTATTCGCAGTTTGAAATTACGACTTTTTTATACCCAACATATGCCAAGTACTGAAAGCGGCGTTTGGTCACATTTGTCCCAAACCCCCCCCCCCCCCTGCAGTTTTCGAAATATCCCAAATATCCCAATTTTGAGGCCTGAGCCATATTTTGGAGCCAAATTCAGGCTCTCTGCACCTATTCGCAGTTTGAAATTACGACTTTTTTATACCCAACATATGCCAAGTACTGAAAGTGGCGTTTGGTCACATTTGTCTCAATCCCCCCTGCAGTTTTCAAAATATCCCAAACATCCCAATTTCGAGGTCTGAGCCATATTTTGGAGCCAAATTCAGGCTCTCTGCACGCATTCGCAGTTTGAAATTACGACTTTTTTATACCCAACATATGCCAAGTACTGAAAGCTGGGTTTGGTCACATTTGTCCCAAACCCCCCCCCCCCTTGCAGTTTTCAAAATATCCCAATCATCCCAATTTCGCGGCCTGAGCCATATTTTGAAGCCAAATTCTAGCTCTATGCATGTGTTCGCGGTTTGAAATTACAACATTTTATACCAAACATATGCAAAGTCCTGACAGCGGCAGCGAGTCACATTTTGCACAAACTCCCCTGCAGTTTTTAAAATATCCCAAATATCCCAATTTCGAGGCCTGAGCCATATTTTGGAGCCAAATTCAGGCTCTCTGCACATATTCGCAATTTGAAATTATGACTTTTTTATACCCAACATATTCGAAGTACTGAAAGCGGTGTTTGGTCAAATTTGTTCCAAACCTCCCTGCAGTTTTCAAAATATCCCTACCATCCCAATTTCGAGGCTTGAGCCATACTTTGGAGCCAAATTCTGGCTCTCTTCACGTATTCGCAGTTGGAAATTACGACTTTTTATACCCAACATATGCCAAGTACTGAAAGCGGCAGTGAGTCACATTTTGCACAAACTCCCCTGCAGTTTTCGTAATATCCCAAATATCCCCATTTCGAGGCCTGAGCCATATTTTGGAGCCAAATTCTGGCTCTCTGCACGTATTCACAGTGTGAAATTACGACTTTTTAATACCCAACATATGCCAAGTACTGAAAGCGGCGTTTTTTCACATTAGTCTGAAACTCCCCTGCAGTTTTCAAAATATCCCAAACATCCCAATTTCGAGGCCTGAGCCATATTTTGGAGCCATATTCTGGCTCTCTTGACGTATTCGCAGTTTTAAATTACGACTTTTTATACCCAACATATGCAAAGTACCGAAAGCGGCAGTGAGTCACATTTTGCACAAACTCCCCTGCAGTTTTCAAAATATCCCAAACATCCCAATTTCGAGGCCTGAGCCATATTTTGGAGCCATATTCTGGCTCTCTGGACGTATTCGCAGTTTGAAATTACGACTTTTTATACCCAACATATGCCAGGTACTGAAAGCGGTGTTTGGTCAAATTTGTCCCAAACCTCCCTGCAGTTTTCAAAATATCCCAAACATGCCAATTTCGAGGCCTGAGCCGTATTTTGGAGCCAAATTCTGCCTCTCTGGACGTATTCTAAGTTTGAAATTATGACTTTTTATACCCAACATAAGCCAAGGACCGAAAGCGGCAGTCAGTCATATTTTGCACAAACTCCCCTGCAGTTTTCAAAATATCCCACATATCCCAATTTCGAGGCCTGAGCCATATTTTGGAGCCAAATTCTGGTTCTCTGCACGTATTCGCAGTTTGAAATTACGACTTTTTATACCCAACATATGCCAGGTACTGAAAGGGGCGTTTGGTCACATTTGTCCCAAACCTCCCTGCAGTTTTGCAAATATCCCAAACATCCCAATATCGAGGCCTGAGCCATTTTTTGGAGCCAAATTCTAGCTCTCTGCACGTATTCGCAAATTGAAATTATGACTTTTTTATACGCAACATATTCGAAGTACTGAAAGCGGAGTTTGGTCACATTTGTCTCAATCCCCCCTGCAGTTTTCAAAATATCCCAAACATCCCAATTTCGAGGCCTGAGCCATATTTTGGAGCCAATTTCTGGCTCTCTGCAAGTATTCGCAGTTTGAAATTACGACTTTTTTATACCCAACATATGCCAAGTACTGAAAGCGGCGTTTGGTCACTTTGTCCCAAACCCCCCCCCCCCCTGCAGTTTTCGAAATATCCCAAATATCCCAATTTTGAGGCCTGAGCCATATTTTGGAGCCAAATTCTGGCTCTCTGCACCTATTCGCAGTTTGAAATTACGACTTTTTTATACCCAACATATGCCAAGTACTGAAAGTGGCGTTTGGTCACATTTGTCTCAATCCCCCCTGCAGTTTTCAAAATATCCCAAAGATCCCAATTTCGAGGTCTGAGCCATATTTTGGAGCCAAATTCAGGCTCTCTGCACGCATTCGCAGTTTGAAATTACGACTTTTTTATACCCAACATATGCCAAGTACTGAAAGCTGGGTTTGGTCACATTTGTCCCCCCCCCCCTTGCAGTTTTCAAAATATCCCAATCATCCCAATTTCGCGGCCTGAGCCATATTTTGAAGCCAAATTCTGGCTCTATGCATGTGTTCGCGGTTTGAAATTACGACATTTTATACCAAACATATGCAAAGTCCTGACAGCGGCAGCGAGTCACATTTTGCACAAACTCCCCTGCAGTTTTTAAAATATCCCAAATATCCCAATTTCGAGGCCTGAGCCATATTTTGGAGCCAAATTCAGGCTCTCTGCATGTATTCGCAGTTTGAAATTATGACTTTTTTATACCCAACATATTCGAAGTACTGAAAGCGGTGTTTGGTCAAATTTGTTCCAAACCTCCCTGCAGTTTTCAAAATATCCCTACCATCCCAGTTTCGAGGCTTGAGCCATATTTTGGAGCCAAATTCTGGCACTCTTCACGTATTCGCAGTTGGAAATTACGACTTTTTATACCCAACATATGCCAAGTACTGAAAGCGGCAGTGAGTCACATTTTGCACAAACTCCCCTGCAGTTTTCGTAATATCCCAAATATCCCCATTTCGAGGCCTGAGCCATATTTTGGAGCCAAATTCTGGCTCTCTGCACGTATTCACAGTGTGAAATTACGACTTTTTAATACCCAACATATGCCAAGTACTGAAAGCGGCGTTTTTTCACATTAGTCTGAAACTCCCCTGCAGTTTTCAAAATATCCCAAACATCCCAATTTCGAGGCCTGAGCCATATTTTGGAGCCATATTCTGGCTCTCTGGACGTATTCGCAGTTTTAAATTACGACTTTTTATACCCAACATATGCCAAGTACTGAAAGCGGCAGTGAGTCACATTTTGCACAAACTCCCCTGCAGTTTTCGAAATATCCCAAATATCCCCATTTTGAGGCCTGAGCCGTATTTTGGAGCCAAATTCTGGCTCTCTGGACGTATTCTCAGTTTGAAATTATGACTTTTTATACCCAACATATGCAAAGGACCGAAAGCGGCAGTGAGTCATATTTTGCTCAAACACCCCTGCAGTTTTCAAAATATCCCACATATCCCAATTTCGAGGCCAGAGCCATATTTTGGAGCCAAATTCTGGCTCTCTGCACGTATTCGCAGTTTGAAATTACGACTTTTTATACCCAACATATGCCAGGTACTGAAAGGGGCGTTTGGTCACATTTGTCCCAAACCTCCCTGCAGTTTTCAAAATATCCCAAATATTCCAATTTCGAGGCCTGATCCATATTTTGGAGCAAAATTCTGGATCTCTGCACATATTCGCAGTTTGATAATACTACTTTTTATACCCAACATATGCCAAGTACAGAAAGCGGCCGTGAGTCACATTTTGCACAAACTTCCCTGCAATTTTCAAAATACCCCAAACATCCCAATTTCAAGGCCTGAGCCATATTTTGGAGCCAAGTTCTGGCTCTCTGCACGTATTCGCAATTTGAAATTATGATTTTTTATACCCAACATATTCGAAGTACTGAAAGCGGAGTTTGGTCACATTTGTCCGAAACCTCCCTGCAGTTTTCCAAATATCCCAAACATCCCAATTTCGAGGCCTGAGCCATATTTTGGAGCCATATTCTGGCTCTCTGGACGTATTCTCAGTTTGAAATTACTATTTTTTATACCCAACATATTGCAAGTACAGAAAACGGCAGTGAGTCACATTTTGCACAAACTTCACTGCAGTTTTCAAAATATCCCAAATATCCCAATTTCGAGGCCTGAGCCATATTTTGGAGCCAAATTCAGGCTCTCTGCACGTATTCGCAGTTTTAAATTACGACTTTTTATTCCCAACATATGCCAAGTACTGAAAGCGGCAGTGAGTCACATTTTGCACAAACTCCCCTGCAGTTTTCAAAATATCCCAAATATCCGAATTTTGAGGCCTGAGCCATATTTTGGAGCCAAATTCTGGCTCTCTGCACGTATTCGCAATTTGAAATTATGACTTTTTTATACCCAACATATTCGAAGTACTGAAAGCGGAGTTTGGTCACATTTGTCCCAAACCTCCCTGCCGTTTTCCAAATATCCCAAACATCCCAATATCGAGGCCTGAGCCATATTTTGGAGCCAAATTCTTGCTCTCTGCACGTGTTCGCAATTTGAAATTATGACTTTTTTATACCCAACATATTCGAAGTACTGAAAGCGGCGTTTGGTAACATTTGTCCCAAACCCCCCCCCCCTGCAGTTTTCGAAATATCCCAAATATCCCAATTTTGAGGCCTGAGCCTTATTTTTGAGCCAAATTCAGGCTCTCTGCACCTATTCGCAGTTTGAAATTACGACTTTTTTATACCCAACATATGCCAAGTACTGAAAGTGGCGTTTGGTCACATTTGTCCCAATCCCTCCTGCAGTCTTTAAAATATCCCAAACATCCCAATTTCGAGGTCTGAGCCATATTTTGGAGCCAAATTCAGGCTCTCTGCACGCATTTGCAGTTTGAAATTACGACTTTTTTATACCCAACATGTGCCAAGTACTGAAAGCGGCGTTTGGTCACATTTGTCCCAAACCCCCCCCCCCCCCCTTGCAGTTTTCAAAATATCCCAAACATCCCAATTTCGAGGCCTGTGCCATATTTTGGAGCCAAATTCTGGCTCTATGCACGTGTTCGCGGTTTGAAATTACGACATTTTATACCCAACATATGCCAAGTCCTGACAGCAGTGAGTCACATTTTGCACAAACTCCCCTGCAGTTTTCAAAATATCAAAAATATCCCAATTTCGAAGCCTGAGCCATATTTTGGAGCCAAATTCTGGCTCTCTGCACGTATTCGCAGTTTTAAATTACGACTTTTTATTCCCAACATATGCCAAGTACTGAAAGCGGCAGTGAGTCACATTTTGCACAAACTCCCCTGCAGTTTTCAAAATATCCCAAATATCCGAATTTCGAGGCCTGAGACATATTTTGGAGCCAAATTCTGGCTCTCTGCACGTATTCGCAATTTGAAATTATGACTTTTTTATACCCAACATATTCGAAGTACTGAAAGCGGTGTTTGGTCAAATTTGTCCCAAACCTCCCTGCAGTTTTCAAAATATCCCAAACATGCCAATTTCGAGGCCTGAGCCGTATTTTGGAGCCAAATTCTGCCTCTCTGGACGTATTCTAAGTTTGAAATTATGACTTTTTATACCAAACATAAGCCAAGGACCGAAAGCGGCAGTCAGTCATATTTTGCACAAACTCCCGTGCAGTTTTCAAAATATCCCACATATCCCAATTTCGAGGCCTGAGCCATATTTTGGAGCCAAATTCTGGTTCTCTGCACGTATTCGCAGTTTGAAATTACGACTTTTTATACCCAACATATGCCAGGTACTGAAAGGGGCGTTTGGTCACATTTGTCCCAAACCTCCCTGCAGTTTTGCAAATATCCCAAACATCCCAATATCGAGGCCTGAGCCATTTTTTGGAGCCAAATTCTAGCTCTCTGCACGTATTCGCAAATTGAAATTATGACTTTTTTATACGCAACATATTCGAAGTACTGAAAGCGGAGTTTGGTCACATTTGTCTCAATCCCCCCTGCAGTTTTCAAAATATCCCAAACATCCAAATTTCGAGGCCTGAGCCATATTTTGGAGCCAAATTCTGGCTCTCTGCAAGTATTCGCAGTTTGAAATTACGACTTTTTTATACCCAACATATGCCAAGTACTGAAAGTGGCGTTTGGTCACATTTGTCTCAATCCCCCCTGCAGTTTTCAAAATATCCCAAACATCCCAATTTCTCGGTCTGAGCCATATTTTGGAGCCAAATTCTGGCTCTCTGCACGCATTCGCAGTTTGAAATTACGACTTTTTTATACCCAACATATGCCAAGTACTGAAAGCGGCGTTTGGTCACATTTGTCCCAAACCCGATCCCCCTTGCAATTTTCAAAATATCCCAAAATCCCAACTTCGAGGCCTGAGCCATATTTTGGAGCCAAATTATGGCTCTCTGCACGTATTCGCAGTTTGAAATTACGACTTTTTTTACCCAACATATGCCAAGTACTGAAAGCGGCAGTGAGTCATATTTTGCGCAACCTCCCCTGCAGTTTTCAAAATATCCCATATATCCCAATTTCGAGGCCAGAGCCATATTTTGGAGCCAAATCCTGGCTCTCTGCACGTATTCGCACTTGGAAATTACGACTTTTTATACCCAACATATGCAAAGTACCGAAAGCGGCAGTGCGTCACATTTTGCACAAACTCCCCTGCAGTTTTCAAAATATCCTAAACATCCCAATTTCGAGGCCTGAGCCATATTTTGGGGCCAAATTCTGGCTGTCTGGACGTATTCTCAGTTTGAAATTACGATTTTTTATACCCAACATATGCCAAGTACTGAAAGCGGCAGTGAGTCATATTTTGCACAAACTCCCCTGCAGTTTTCAAAATATCCCACATATCCCAATTTCGAGGCCTGAGCCATATTTTGGAGCCAAATTCTGGCTCTCTCTGCACGTATTCGCAGTTTGAAATTACGACTTTTTATACCCAACAAATGCCAGGTACTGAGAGGGGCGTTTGGTCACATTTGTGCCAAACCTCCCTGCAGTTTTCAAAATATCCCAAATATTCCAATTTCAAGACCTGGGCCATATTTTGGAGCCAAATTCTGGATCTCTGCACATATTCGCAGTTTGATATTACGAATTTTTATACCCAACATATGCCAAGTACTGAAAGCGGCAGTGAGTCACATTTTGCACAAACTTCCCTACAGTTTTCAAAATATCCCAAACATCCCAATTTCGAGGCCTAAGCCATATTTTGGAGCGAAATTCTGGCTCTCTGCACGAATTCGCAGTTTGAAATTACGACTTTTTTATACCCAACATATGCCAAGTACTGAAAGCGGCGTTTGGTCACATTTGTCCCAAACCCGATCCCCCTTGCAATTTTCAAAATATCCCAAAATCCCAACTTCGAGGCCTGAGCCATATTTTGGAGCCAAATTATGGCTCTCTGCACGTATTCACAATTTGAAATTATGACTTTTTTATATCCAACATATTCGAAGTACTGAAAGCAGAGTTTGGTCACATTTGTCCCAAACCTCCCTGCAGTTTTGAAAATATCCCAAACATCCCAATATCGAGGCCTGAGCAGTATTTTGGAGCCAAATTCTGGCTCTCTGGACGTATTCTCAGTTTGAAATTATGACTTTTTATTCCCAACATATGCAAAGGACCGAAAGCGGCAGTGAGTCATATTTTGCTCAAACTCCCCTGCAGTTTTCAAAATATCCCACATATCCCAATTTCGAGGCCAGAGCCATATTTTGGAGCCAAATTCTGGCTCTCTGCACGTATTCGCAGTTTGAAATTACGACTTTTTATACCCAACATATGCCAGGTACTGAAAGGGGCGTTTGGTCACATTTGTCCCAAACCTCCCTGCAGTTTTCAAAATAACCCAAATATTCCAATTTCGAGGCCTGATCCATATTTTGGAGCAAAATTCTGGATCTCTGCACTTATTCGCAGTTTGATAATACTACTTTTTATACCCAACATATGCCAAGTACTGAAAGCGGCAGTGAGTCACATTTTGCACAAACTTCCCTGCAATTTTCAAAATATCCCAAACATCCCAATTTCAAGGCCTGAGCCATATTTTGGAGCCAAGTTCTGGCTCTCTGCACGTATTCGCAATTTGAAATTATGATTTTTTATACCCAACATATTCGAAGTACTGAAAGCGGAGTTTGGTCACATTTGTCCCAAACCTCCCTGCAGTTTTCCAAATATCCCAAACATCCCAATTTCGAGGCCTGAGCCATATTTTGGAGCCATATTCTGGCTCTCTGGACGTATTCTCAGTTTGAAATTACTATTTTTTATACCCAACATATTGCAAGTACTGAAAACGGCAGTGAGTCACATTTTGCACAAACTTCACTGCAGTTTTCAAAATATCCCAAATATCCCAATTTCGAGGCCTGAGCCATATTTTGGAGCCAAATTCAGGCTCTCTGCACGTATTCGCAGTTTTAAATTACGACTTTTTATTCCCAACATATGCCAAGTACTGAAAGCGGCAGTGAGTCACATTTTGCACAAACTCCCCTGCAGTTTTCAAAATATCCCAAATATCCGAATTTCGAGGCCTGAGCCATATTTTGGAGCCAAATTCTGGCTCTCTGCACGTATTCACAATTTGAAATTATGACTTTTTTATACCCAACATATTCGAAGTACTGAAAGCGGAGTTTGGTCACATTTGTCCCAAACCTCCCTGCCGTTTTGCAAATATCCCAAACATCCCAATATCGAGGCCTGAGCCATATTTTAGAGCCAAATTCTTGCTCTCTGCACGTGTTCGCAATTTGAAATTATGACTTTTTTATACCCAACATATTCGAAGTACTGAAAGCGGAGTTTGGTCACATTTGTCTCAATCCCCCCTGCTGTTTTCAAAATATCCCAAACATCCCAATTTCGAGGCCTGAGCCATATTTTGGAGCCAAATTCTGGCTCTCTGCACGTATTCGCAATTTGAACTTATGACTTTTTTATACCCAACATATTCGAAGTACTGAAAGCAGCGTTTGGTCACATTTGTCCGAAACACCCCCTGCAGTTTTCGAAATATCCCAAATATCCCCATTTTGAGGCCTGAGCCATATTTTGGAGCCAAATTCTGGCTCTCTGCACCTATTCGCAGTTTGAAATTACAAATTTTTTATACCCAACATATGCCAAGTACTGAAAGTGGCGTTTGGTCACATTTGTCTCAATCCCCCCTGCAGTTTTAAAAATAGCCCAAACATCCCAATTTCGAGGTCTGAGCCATATTTTGGAGCCAAATTCTGGCTCTCTGCACGCATTCGCAGTTTGAAATTACGACTTTTTTATACCCAACATATGCCAAGTACTGAAAGCGGCGTTTGGTCACATTTGTCCCAAACCCGATCCCCCTTGCAATTTTCAAAAAATCCTAAAATCCCAACTTCGAGGCCTGAGCCATATTTTGGAGCCAAATTATGGCTCTCTGCACGTATTCGCAGTTTGAAATTACGACTTTTTTTACCCAACATATGCCAAGTACTGAAAGCGGCAGTGAGTCATATTTTGCGCAAACTCCCCTGCAGTTTTCAAAATATCCCATATATCCCAATTTCGAGGCCAGAGCCATATTTTGGAGCCAAATCCTGGCTCTCTGCACGTATTCGCACTTGGAAATTACGACTTTTTATACCCAACAAATGCCAGGTACTGAAAGGGGCGTTTGGTCACATTTGTGCCAAACCTCCCTGCAGTTTTCAAAATATCCCAAATATTCCAATTTCAAGACCTGGGCCATATTTTGGAGCCAAATTCTGGATCTCTGCACATATTCGCAGTTTGATATTACGATTTTTTATACCCAACATATGCCAAGTACTGAAAGCGGCAGTGAGTCACATTTTGCACAAACTTCCCTGCAGTTTTCAAAATATCCCAAACATCCCAATTTCGAGGCCTAAGCAATATTTTGGAGCCAAATTCTGGCTCTCTGCACGAATTCGCAATTTGAAATTATGACTTTTTTATACCCAATATATTCGAAGTACTGAAAGCGGAGTTTGGTCACATTTGTCCCAAACCTCCCTGCAGTTTTCCAAATATCCCAAACATTCCAATATCGAGGCCTGAGCCATATTTTGGAGCCAAATTCTGGCTCTCTGCACGTATTCGCAATTTGAAATTATGACTTTTTTATACCCAACATATTCGAAGTACTGAAAGCAGCGTTTGGTCACATTTGTCCGAAACACCCCCCTGCAGTTTTCGAAATATCCCAAATATCCCCATTTTGAGGCCTGAGCCATATTTTGGAGCCAAATTCTGGCTCTCTGCACCTATTCGCAGTTTGAAATTACAAATTTTTTATACCCAACATATGCCAAGTACTGAAAGTGGCGTTTGGTCACATTTGTCTCAATCCCCCCTGCAGTTTTAAAAATAGCCCAAACATCCCAATTTCGAGGTCTGAGCCATATTTTGGAGCCAAATTCTGGCTCTCTGCACGCATTCGCAGTTTGAAATTACGACTTTTTTATACCCAACATATGCCAAGTACTGAAAGCGGCGTTTGGTCACATTTGTCCCAAACCCGATCCCCCTTGCAATTTTCAAAATATCCCAAAATCCCAACTTCGAGGCCTGAGCCATATTTTGGAGCCAAATTATGGCTCTCTGCACGTATTCACAATTTGAAATTATGACTTTTTTATACCCAACATATTCGAAGTACTGAAAGCAGAGTTTGGTCACATTTGTCCCAAACCTCCCTGCAGTTTTCAAAATATCCCAAACAACCCAATATCGAGGCCTGAGCCGTATTTTGGAGCCAAATTCTGGCTCTCTGGACGTATTCTCAGTTTGAAATTATGACTTTTTATTCCCAACATATGCAAAGGACCGAAAGCGGCAGTGAGTCATATTTTGCTCAAACTCCCCTGCAGTTTTCAAAATATCCCACATATCCCAATTTCGAGGCCAGAGCCATATTTTGGAGCCAAATTCTGGCTCTCTGCACGTATTCGCAGTTTGAAATTACGACTTTTTATACCCAACATATGCCAGGTACTGAAAGGGGCGTTTGGTCACATTTGTCCCAAACCTCCCTGCAGTTTTCAAAATATCCCAAATATTCCAATTTCGAGGCCTGATCCATATTTTGGAGCAAAATTCTGGATCTCTGCACATATTCGCAGTTTGATAATACTACTTTTTATACCCAACATATGCCAAGTACTGAAAGCGGCAGTGAGTCACATTTTGCACAAACTTCCCTGCAATTTTCAAAATATCCCAAACATCCCAATTTCAAGGCCTGAGCCATATTTTGGAGCCAAGTTCTGGCTCTCTGCACGTATTCGCAATTTGAAATTATGATTTTTTATACCCAACATATTCGAAGTACTGAAAGCGGAGTTTGGTCACATTTGTCCCAAACCTCCCTGCAGTTTTCCAAATATCCCAAACATCCCAATTTCGAGGCCTGAGCCATATTTTGGAGCCATATTCTGGCTCTCTGGACGTATTCTCAGTTTGAAATTACTATTTTTTATACCCAACATATTGCAAGTACTGAAAACGGCAGTGAGTCACATTTTGCACAAACTTCACTGCAGTTTTCAAAATATCCCAAATATCCCAATTTCGAGGCCTGAGCCATATTTTGGAGCCAAATTCAGGCTCTCTGCACGTATTCGCAGTTTTAAATTACGACTTTTTATTCCCAACATATGCCAAGTACTGAAAGCGGCAGTGAGTCACATTTTGCACAAACTCCCCTGCAGTTTTCAAAATATCCCAAATATCCGAATTTCGAGGCCTGAGCCATATTTTGGAGCCAAATTCTGGCTCTCTGCACGTATTCGCAATTTGAAATTATGACTTTTTTATACCCAACATATTCGAAGTACTGAAAGCGGAGTTTGGTCACATTTGTCCCAAACCTCCCTGCCGTTTTGCAAATATCCCAAACATCCCAATATCGAGGCCAGAGCCATATTTTGGAGCCAAATTCTTGCTCTCTGCACGTGTTCGCAATTTGAAATTATGACTTTTTTATACCCAACATATTCGAAGTACTGAAAGCGGAGTTTGGTCACATTTGTCTCAATCCCCCCTGCTGTTTTCAAAATATCCCAAACATCCCAATTTCGAGGTCTGAGCCATATTTTGGAGCCAAATACTGGCTCTCTGCACGTATTCGCAGTTTGAAATTACGACTTTTTTATACACAACATATGCCAAGTACTGAAAGCGGCGTTTGGTCACATTTGTCCCAACCCCCCCCCCCCCTGCAGTTTTCGAAATATCCCAAATATCCCAATTTTGAGGCCTGAGCCTTATTTTTGAGCCAAATTCTGGCTCTCTGCACCTATTCGCAGTTTGAAATTACGACTTTTTTATACCCAACATATGCCAAGTACTGAAAGTGGCGTTTGGTCACATTTGTCCCAATCCCTCCTGCAGTCTTTAAAATATCCCAAACATCCCAATTTCGAGGTCTGAGCCATATTTTGGAGCCAAATTCAGGCTCTCTGCACGTATTCGCAGTTTTAAATTACGACTTTTTATTCCCAACATATGCCAAGTACTGAAAGCGGCAGTGAGTCACATTTTGCACAAACTCCCCTGCAGTTTTCAAAATATCTCAAATATCCGAATTTCGAGGCCTCAGACATATTTTGGAGCCAAATTCTGGCTCTCTGCACGTATTCGCAATTTGAAATTATGACTTTTTTATACCCAACATATTCGAAGTACTGAAAGCGGTGTTTGGTCAAATTTGTCTCAAACCTCCCTGCAGTTTTCAAAATATCCCAAACATGCCAATTTCGAGGCCTGAGCCGTATTTTGGAGCCAAATTCTGCCTCTCTGGACGTATTCTAAGTTTGAAATTATGACTTTTTATACCCAACATAAGCCAAGGACCGAAAGCGGCAGTCAGTCATATTTTGCACAAACTCCCCTGCAGTTTTCAAAATATCCCACATATCCCAATTTCGAGGCCTGAGCCATATTTTGGAGCCAAATTCTGGTTCTCTGCACGTATTCGCAGTTTGAAATTACGACTTTTTATACCCAACATATGCCAGGTACTGAAAGGGGCGTTTGGTCACATTTGTCCCAAACCTCCCTGCAGTTTTGCAAATATCCCAAACATCCCAATATCGAGGCCGGAGCCATTTTTTGGAGCCAAATTCTAGCTCTCTGCACGTATTCGCAAATTGAAATTATGACTTTTTTATACGCAACATATTCGAAGTACTGAAAGCGGAGTTTGGTCACATTTGTCTCAATCCCCCCTGCAGTTTTCAAAATATCCCAAACATCCCAATTTCGAGGCCTGAGCCATATTTTTGAGCCAAATTCTGGCTCTCTGCAAGTATTCGCAGTTTGAAATTACGAATTTTTTATACCCAACATATACCAAGTACTGAAAGCGGCGTTTGGTCACATTTGTCCCAACCCCCCCCCCCCCTGCAGTTTTCGAAATATCCCAAATATCCCAATTTTGAGGCCTGAGCCATATTTTGGAGCCAAATTCTGGCTCTCTGCACGCATTCGCAGTTTGAAATTACGACTTTTTTATACCCAACATATGCCAAGTACTGAAAGCTGGGTTTGGTCACATTTGTCCCAAACCTCCCCCCCCTTGCAGTTTTCAAAATATCCCAATCATCCCAATTTCGCGGACTGAGCCATATTTTGAAGCCAAATTCTGGCTCTATGCATGTGTTCGCGGTTTGAAATTACGACATTTTATACCAAACATATGCAAAGTCCTGACAGCGGCAGCGAGTCACATTTTGCACAAACTCCCCTGCAGTTTTTAAAATATCCCAAATATCCCAATTTCGAGGCCTGAGCCATATTTTGGAGCCAAATTCAGGCTCTCTGCACGTATTCGCAATTTGAAATTATGACTTTTTTATACCCAACATATTCGAAGTACTGAAAGCGGTGTTTGGTCAAATTTGTTCCAAACCTCCCTGCAGTTTTCAAAATATCCCTACCATCCCAATTTCGAGGCTTGAGCCATATTTTGGAGCCAAATTCTGGCTCTCTTCACGTATTCGCAGTTGGAAATTACGACTTTTTATACCCAACATATGCCAAGTACTGAAAGCGGCAGTGAGTCACATTTTGCACAAACTCCCATGCAGTTTTCGTAATATCCCAAATATTCCCATTTCGAGGCCTGAGCCATATTTTGGAGCCAAATTCTGGCTCTCTGCACGTATTCACAGTGTGAAATTACGACTTTTTAATACCCAACATATGCCAAGTACTGAAAGCGGCGTTTTTTCACATTAGTCTGAAACTCCCCTGCAGTTTTCAAAATATCCCAAACATCCCAATTTCGAGGCCTGAGCCATATTTAGGAGCCATATTCTGGCTCTCTGGACGTATTCGCAGTTTTAAATTACGACTTTTTATACCCAACATATGCCAAGTACTGAAAGCGGCAGTGAGTCACATTTTGCACAAACTCCCCTGCAGTTTTCAAAATATCCCAAATATCCGAATTTCGAGGCCTGAGCCATATTTTGGAGCCAAATTCTGGCTCTCTGCACGTATTCGCAATTTAAAATTATGACTTTTTTATACCCAACATATTCGAAGTACTGAAAGCGGAGTTTGGTCACATTTGTCCCAAACCTCCCTGCCGTTTTGCAAATATCCCAAACATCCCAATATCGAGGCCAGAGCCATATTTTGGAGCCAAATTCTTGCTCTCTGCACGTGTTCGCAATTTGAAATTATGACTTTTTTATACCCAACATATTCGAAGTACTGAAAGCGGAGTTTGGTCACATTTGTCTCAATCCCCCCTGCTGTTTTCAAAATATCCCAAACATCCCAATTTCGAGGCCTGAGCCATATTTTGGAGCCAAATACTGGCTCTCTGCACGTATTCGCAGTTTGAAATTACGACTTTTTTATACACAACATATGCCAAGTACTGAAAGCGGCGTTTGGTCACATTTGTCCCAACCCACCCCCCCCCCCTGCAGTTTTCGAAATATCCCAAACATCCCAATTTCGAGGCCTGAGCCATATTTTGGGGCCAAATTCAGGCTGTCTGGACGTATTCTCAGTTTGAAATTACGATTTTTTATACCCAACATATGCCAAGTACTGAAAGCGGCAGTGAGTCATATTTTGCACAAACTCCCCTGCAGTTTTCAAAATATCCCACATATCCCAATTTCGAGGCCTGAGCCATATTTTGGAGCCAAATTCTGGCTCTCTCTGCACGTATTCGCAGTTTGAAATTACGACTTTTTATACCCAACAAATGCCAGATACTGAAAGGGGCGTTTGGTCACATTTGTGCCAAACCTCCCTGCAGTTTTCAAAATATCCCAAATATTCCAATTTCAAGACCTGGGCCATATTTTGGAGCCAAATTCTGGATCTCTGCACATATTCGCAGTTTGATATTACGAATTTTTATACCCAACATATGCCAAGTACTGAAAGCGGCAGTGAGTCACATTTTGCACAAACTTCCCTGCAGTTTTCAAAATATCCCAAACATCCCAATTTCGAGGCCTAAGCCATATTTTGGAGCCAAATTCTGGCTCTCTGCACGAATTCGCAATTTGAAATTATGACTTTTTTATACCCAACATATTCGAAGTACTGAAAGCGGAGTTTGGTCACATTTGTCCCAAACCTCCCTGCAGTTTTCCAAATATCCCAAACATCCCAATATCGAGGCCTGAGCCATATTTTGGAGCCAAATTCTGGCTCTCTGCACGTATTCGCAATTTGAAATTATGACTTTTTTATACCCAACATATTCGAAGTACTGAAAGCAGCGTTTGGTCACATTTGTCCGAAACACCCCCTGCAGTTTTCGAAATATCCCAAATATCCCCATTTTGAGGCCTGAGCCATATTTTGGAGCCAAATTCTGGCTCTCTGCACCTATTCGCAGTTTGAAATTACAAATTTTTTATACCCAACATATGCCAAGTACTGAAAGTGGCGTTTGGTCACATTTGTCTCAATCCCCCCTGCAGTTTTAAAAATAGCCCAAACATCCCAATTTCGAGGTCTGAGCCATATTTTGGAGCCAAATTCTGGCTCTCTGCACGCATTCGCAGTTTGAAATTACGACTTTTTTATACCCAACATATGCCAAGTACTGAAAGCGGCGTTTGGTCACATTTGTCCCAAACCCGATCCCCCTTGCAATTTTCAAAATATCCCAAAATCCCAACTTCGAGGCCTGAGCCATATTTTGGAGCCAAATTATGGCTCTCTGCACGTATTCACAATTTGAAATTATGACTTTTTTATACCCAACATATTCGAAGTACTGAAAGCAGAGTTTGGTCACATTTGTCCCAAACCTCCCTGCAGTTTTCAAAATATCCCAAACAACCCAATATCGAGGCCTGAGCCGTATTTTGGAGCCAAATTCTGGCTCTCTGGACGTATTCTCAGTTTGAAATTATGACTTTTTATTCCCAACATATGCAAAGGACCGAAAGCGGCAGTGAGTCATATTTTGCTCAAACTCCCCTGCAGTTTTCAAAATATCCCACATATCCCAATTTCGAGGCCAGAGCCATATTTTGGAGCCAAATTCTGGCTCTCTGCACGTATTCGCAGTTTGAAATTACGACTTTTTATACCCAACATATGCCAGGTACTGAAAGGGGCGTTTGGTCACATTTGTCCCAAACCTCCCTGCAGTTTTCAAAATATCCCAAATATTCCAATTTCGAGGCCTGATCCATATTTTGGAGCAAAATTCTGGATCTCTGCACATATTCGCAGTTTGATAATACTACTTTTTATACCCAACATATGCCAAGTACTGAAAGCGGCAGTGAGTCACATTTTGCACAAACTTCCCTGCAATTTTCAAAATATCCCAAACATCCCAATTTCAAGGCCTGAGCCATATTTTGGAGCCAAGTTCTGGCTCTCTGCACGTATTCGCAATTTGAAATTATGATTTTTTATACCCAACATATTCGAAGTACTGAAAGCGGAGTTTGGTCACATTTGTCCCAAACCTCCCTGCAGTTTTCCAAATATCCCAAACATCCCAATTTCGAGGCCTGAGCCATATTTTGGAGCCATATTCTGGCTCTCTGGACGTATTCTCAGTTTGAAATTACTATTTTTTATACCCAACATATTGCAAGTACTGAAAACGGCAGTGAGTCACATTTTGCACAAACTTCACTGCAGTTTTCAAAATATCCCAAATATCCCAATTTCGAGGCCTGAGCCATATTTTGGAGCCAAATTCAGGCTCTCTGCACGTATTCGCAGTTTTAAATTACGACTTTTTATTCCCAACATATGCCAAGTACTGAAAGCGGCAGTGAGTCACATTTTGCACAAACTCCCCTGCAGTTTTCAAAATATCCCAAATATCCGAATTTCGAGGCCTGAGCCATATTTTGGAGCCAAATTCTGGCTCTCTGCACGTATTCGCAATTTGAAATTATGACTTTTTTATACCCAACATATTCGAAGTACTGAAAGCGGAGTTTGGTCACATTTGTCCCAAACCTCCCTGCCGTTTTGCAAATATCCCAAACATCCCAATATCGAGGCCAGAGCCATATTTTGGAGCCAAATTCTTGCTCTCTGCACGTGTTCGCAATTTGAAATTATGACTTTTTTATACCCAACATATTCGAAGTACTGAAAGCGGAGTTTGGTCACATTTGTCTCAATCCCCCCTGCTGTTTTCAAAATATCCCAAACATCCCAATTTCGAGGCCTGAGCCATATTTTGGAGCCAAATACTGGCTCTCTGCACGTATTCGCAGTTTGAAATTACGACTTTTTTATACACAACATATGCCAAGTACTGAAAGCGGCGTTTGGTCACATTTGTCCCAACCCCCCCCCCCCCTGCAGTTTTCGAAATATCCCAAATATCCCAATTTTAAGGCCTGAGCCTTATTTTTGAGCCAAATTCTGGCTCTCTGCACCTATTCGCAGTTTGAAATTACGACTTTTTTATACCCAACATATGCCAAGTACTGAAAGTGGCGTTTGGTCACATTTGTCCCAATCCCTCCTGCAGTCTTTAAAATATCCCAAACATCCCAATTTCGAGGTCTGAGCCATATTTTGGAGCCAAATTCAGGCTCTCTGCACGTATTCGCAGTTTTAAATTACGACTTTTTATTCCCAACATATGCCAAGTACTGAAAGCGGCAGTGAGTCACATTTTGCACAAACTCTCCTGCAGTTTTCAAAATATCTCAAATATCCGAATTTCGAGGCCTCAGACATATTTTGGAGCCAAATTCTGGCTCTCTGCACGTATTCGCAATTTGAAATTATGACTTTTTTATACCCAACATATTCGAAGTACTGAAAGCGGTGTTTGGTCAAATTTGTCCCAAACCTCCCTGCAGTTTTCAAAATATCCCAAACATGCCAATTTCGAGGCCTGAGCCGTATTTTGGAGCCAAATTCTGCCTCTCTGGACGTATTCTAAGTTTGAAATTATGACTTTTTATACCCAACATAAGCCAAGGACCGAAAGCGGCAGTCAGTCATATTTTGCACAAACTCCCCTGCAGTTTTCAAAATATCCCACATATCCCAATTTCGAGGCCTGAGCCATATTTTGGAGCCAAATTCTGGTTCTCTGCACGTATTCGCAGTTTGAAATTACGACTTTTTATACCCAACATATGCCAGGTACTGAAAGGGGCGTTTGGTCACATTTGTCCCAAACCTCCCTGCAGTTTTGCAAATATCCCAAACATCCCAATATCGAGGCCGGAGCCATTTTTTGGAGCCAAATTCTAGCTCTCTGCACGTATTCGCAAATTGAAATTATGACTTTTTTATACGCAACATATTCGAAGTACTGAAAGCGGAGTTTGGTCACATTTGTCTCAATCCCCCCTGCAGTTTTCAAAATATCCCAAACATCCCAATTTCGAGGCCTGAGCCATATTTTGGAGCCAAATTCTGGCTCTCTGCAAGTATTCGCAGTTTGAAATTACGACTTTTTTATACCCAACATATACCAAGTACTGAAAGCGGCGTTTGGTCACATTTGTCCCAACCCCCCTCCCCCCTGCAGTTTTCGAAATATCCCAAATATCCCAATTTTGAGGCCTGAGCCATATTTTGGAGCCAAATTCTGGCTCTCTGCACCTATTCGCAGTTTGAAATTACGACTTTTTTATACCCAACATATGCCAAGTACTGAAAGTGGCGTTTGGTCACATTTGTCTCAATCCCCCCTGCAGTTTTCAAAATATCCCAAACATCCCAATTTCGAGGTCTGAGCCATATTTTGGAGCCAAATTCAGGCTCTCTGCACGCATTCGCAGTTTGAAATTACGACTTTTTTATACCCAACATATGCCAAGTACTGAAAGCTGGGTTTGGTCACATTTGTCCCAAACCTCCCCCCCCCTTGCAGTTTTCAAAATATCCCAATCATCCCAATTTCGCGGACTGAGCCATATTTTGAAGCCAAATTCTGGCTCTATGCATGTGTTCGCGGTTTGAAATTACGACATTTTATACCAAACATATGCAAAGTCCTGACAGCGGCAGCGAGTCACATTTTGCACAAACTCCCCTGCAGTTTTTAAAATATCCCAAATATCCCAATTTCGAGGCCTGAGCCATATTTTGGAGCCAAATTCAGGCTCTCTGCACGTATTCGCAATTTGAAATTATGACTTTTTTATACCCAACATATTCGAAGTACTGAAAGCGGTGTTTGGTCAAATTTGTTCCAAACCTCCCTGCAGTTTTCAAAATATCCCTACCATCCCAATTTCGAGGCTTGAGCCATATTTTGGAGCCAAATTCTGGCTCTCTTCACGTATTCGCAGTTGGAAATTACGACTTTTTATACCCAACATATGCCAAGTACTGAAAGCGGCAGTGAGTCACATTTTGCACAAACTCCCATGCAGTTTTCGTAATATCCCAAATATTCCCATTTCGAGGCCTGAGCCATATTTTGGAGCCAAATTCTGGCTCTCTGCACGTATTCACAGTGTGAAATTACGACTTTTTAATACCCAACATATGCCAAGTACTGAAAGCGGCGTTTTTTCACATTAGTCTGAAACTCCCCTGCAGTTTTCAAAATATCCCAAACATCCCAATTTCGAGGCCTGAGCCATATTTAGGAGCCATATTCTGGCTCTCTGGACGTATTCGCAGTTTTAAATTACGACTTTTTATACCCAACATATGCCAAGTACTGAAAGCGGCAGTGAGTCACATTTTGCACAAACTCCCCTGCAGTTTTCGAAATATCCCAAATATCCCCATTTTGAGGCCTGAGCCATATTTTGGAGCCAAATTCTGGCTCTCTGCACCTATTCGCAGTTTGAAATTACAATTTTTTTATACCCAACATATGCCAAGTACTGAAAGTGGCGTTTCTTCACATTTGTCTCAATCCCCCCTGCAGTTTTAAAAATAGCCCAAACATCCCAATTTCGACGTCTGAGCCATATTTTGGAGCCAAATTCTGGCTCTCTGCACGCATTCGCAGTTTGAAATTACGACTTCTTTATACCCAACATATGCCAAGTACTGAAAGCGGCGTTTGGTCACATTTGTCCCAAACCCGATCCCCCTTGCAATTTTCAAAATATCCCAAAATCCCAACTTCGAGGCCTGAGCCATATTTTGGAGCCAAATTATGGCTCTCTGCACGTATTCACAATTTGAAATTATGACTTTTTTATACGCAACATATTCGAAGTACTGAAAGCAGAGTTTGGTCACATTTGTCCCAAACCTCCCTGCAGTTTTCAAAATATCCCAAACATCCCAATATCGAGGCCTGAGCCGTATTTTGGAGCCAAATTCTGGCTCTCTGGACGTATTCTCAGTTTGAAATTATGACTTTTTATTCCCAACATATGCAAAGGACCGAAAGCGGCAGTGAGTCATATTTTGCTCAAACTCCCCTGCAGTTTTCAAAATATCCCACATATCCCAATTTCGAGGCCAGAGCCATATTTTGGAGCCAAATTCTGGCTCTCTGCACGTATTCGCAGTTTGAAATTACGACTTTTTATACCCAACATATGCCAAGTACTGAAAGCGGCAGTGAGTCACATTTTGCACAAACTTCCCTGCAGTTTTCAAAATATCCCAAACATCCCAATTTCAAGGCCTGAGCCATATTTTGGAGCCAAGTTCTGGCTCTCTGCACGTATTCGCAATTTGAAATTATGATTTTTTATACCCAACATATTCGAAGTACTGAAAGCGGAGTTTGGTCACATTTGTCCCAAACCTCCCTGCAGTTTTCCTAATATCCCAAACATCCCAATTTCGAGGCCTGAGCCATATTTTGGAGCAAAATTCTGGATCTCTGCACATATTCGCAGTTTGATATTACTACTTTTTATACCCAACATATGCCAAGTACTGAAAGCGGCAGTGAGTCACATTTTGCACAAACTTCCCTGCAGTTTTCAAAATATCCCAAACATCCCAATTTCAAGGCCTGAGCCATATTTTGGAGCCAAGTTCTGGCTCTCTGCACGTATTCGCAATTTGAAATTATGATTTTTTATACCCAACATATTCGAAGTACTGAAAGCGGAGTTTGGTCACATTTGTCCCAAACCTCCCTGCAGTTTTCCAAATATCCCAAACATCCCAATTTCGAGGCCTGAGCCATATTTTGGAGCCATATTCTGGCTCTCTGGACGTATTCTCAGTTTGAAATTACTATTTTTTATACCCAACATATTGCAAGTACTGAAAACGGCAGTGAGTCACATTTTGCACAAACTCCACTGCAGTTTTCAAAATATCCCAAATATCCCAATTTCGAGGCCTGAGCCATATTTTGGAGCCAAATTCAGGCTCTCTGCACGTATTCGCAGTTTTAAATTACGACTTTTTATTCCCAACATATGCCAAGTACTGAAAGCGGCAGTGAGTCACATTTTGCACAAACTCCCCTGCAGTTTTCAAAATATCCCAAATATCCGAATTTCGAGGCCTGAGCCATATTTTGGAGCCAAATTCTGGCTCTCTGCACGTATTCGCAATTTGAAATTATGACTTTTTTATACTCAACATATTCGAAGTACTGAAAGCGGAGTTTGGTCACATTTGTCCCAACCCTCCCTGCCGTTTTCCAAATATCCCAAACATCCCAATATCGAGGCCTGAGCCATATTTTGGAGCCAAATTCTTGCTCTCTGCACGTGTTCGCAATTTGAAATTATGACTTTTTTATACCCAACATATTCGAAGTACTGAAAGCGGAGTTTGGTCACATTTGTCTCAATCCCCCCTGCTGTTTTCAAAATATCCCAAACATCCCAATTTCGAGGCCTGAGCCATATTTTGGAGCCAAATACTGGCTCTCTGCACGTATTCGCAGTTTGAAATTACGACTTTTTTATACACAACATATGCCAAGTACTGAAAGCGGCGTTTGGTCACATTTGCCAACCCCCCCCCCCCCTGCAGTTTTCGAAATATCCCAAATACCCCAATTTTGAGGCCTGAGCCTTATTTTTGAGCCAAATTCTGGCTCTCTGCACCTATTCGCAGTTTGAAATTACGACTTTTTTATACCCAATATATGCCAAGTACTGAAAGTGGCGTTTGGTCACATTTGTCCCAATCCCTCCTGCAGTCTTTAAAATATCCCAAACATCCCAATTTCGAGGCCGGTGCCATATTTTGGAGCCAAATTCTGGCTCTATGCACGTGTTCGCGGTTTGAAATTACGACATTTTATACCCAACATATGCCAAGTCCTGACAGCAGTGAGTCACATTTTGCACAAACTCCCCTGCAGTTTTCAAAATATCAAAAATATCCCAATTTCGAGGCCTGAGCCATATTTTGGAGCCAAATTCTGGCTCTCTGCACGTATTCGCAGTTTTAAATTACGACTTTTTATTCCCAACATATGCCAAGTACTGAAAGCGGCAGTGAGTCACATTTTGCACAAACTCCCCTGCAGTTTTCAAAATATCAAAAATATCCCAATTTCGAGGCCTGAGACATATTTTGGAGCCAAATTCTGGCTCTCTGCACGTATTCGCAATTTGAAATTATGACTTTTATACCCAACATATTCGAAGTACTGAAAGCGGTGTTTGGTCAAATTTGTCCCAAACCTCCCTGCAGTTTTCAAAATATCCCAAACATGCCAATTTCGAGGCCTGAGCCGTATTTTGGAGCCAAATTCTGCCTCTCTGGACGTATTCTAAGTTTGAAATTATGACTTTTTATACCCAACATAAGCCAAGGACCGAAAGCGGCAGTCAGTCATATTTTGCACAAACTCCCGTGCAGTTTTCAAAATATCCCACATATCCCAATTTCGAGGCCTGAGCCATATTTTGGAGCCAAATTCTGGTTCTCTGCACGTATTCGCAGTTTGAAATTACGACTTTTTATACCCAACATATGCCAGGTACTGAAAGGGGCGTTTGGTCACATTTGTCCCAAACCTCCCTGCAGTTTTGCAAATATCCCAAACATCCCAATATCGAGGCCTGAGCCATTTTTTGGAGCCAAATTCTAGCTCTCTGCACGTATTCGCAAATTGAAATTATGACTTTTTTATACGCAACATATTCGAAGTACTGAAAGCGGAGTTTGGTCACATTTGTCTCAATCCCCCCTGCAGTTTTCAAAATATCCCAAACATCCCAATTTCGAGGCCTGAGCCATATTTTGGAGCCAAATTCTGGCTCTCTGCAAGTATTCGCAGTTTGAAATTACGACTTTTTTATACCCAACATATGCCAAGTACTGAAAGCTGGGTTTGGTCACATTTGTCCCAACCCCCCCAACCCCCTTGCAGTTTTCAAAATATCCCAATCATCCCAATTTCGTGGCCTGAGCCATATTTTGAAGCCAAATTCTGGCTCTATGCATGTGTTCGCGGTTTGAAATTACGACATTTTATACCAAACATATGCAAAGTCCTGACAGCGGCAGCGAGTCACATTTTGCACAAACTCCCCTGCAGTTTTTAAAATATCCCAAATATCCCAATTTCGAGGCCTGAGCCATATTTTGGAGCCAAATTCTGGCTCTCTGCAAGTATTCGCAATTTGAAATTATGACTTTTTTATACCCAACATATTCGAAGTACTGAAAGCGGTGTTTGGTCAAATTTGTTCCAAACCTCCCTGCAGTTTTCAAAATATCCCTACCATCCCAATTTCGAGGCTTGAGCCATATTTTGGAGCCAAATTCTGGCTCTCTTCACGTATTCGCAGTTGGAAATTACGACTTTTTATACCCAACATATGCCAAGTACTGAAAGCGGCAGTGAGTCACATTTTGCACAAACTCCCCTGCAATTTTCAAAATATCCCAATTTCGAGGCCTGAGCCATATTTTGGAGCCAAATTCTGGCTCTCTGCACGTATTCGCAGTTTGAAATTACGACTTTTTTTTATACCCAACATATGCCAAGTACTGAAAGTGCCGTTTGGTCACATTTGTCTCAATCCTCCCTGCAGTTTTCAAAATATCACAAATATCCCTATTTCGAGGCCTGAGCTATATTTTGGAGCCAAATTCTGGCTCTCTGCACGTATTTGCAGTTTGAAATTACGACTTTTTTATACGCAACATATGGCAAGTACTGAAAGAGGCGTTTGGTCACATTTGTCTCAAACACCCCCTGCAGTTTGCAAAATATCCCAAACATTCCAATTTCGAGGCTTGAGCCTTATTTTGGAGCCAAATTCTGGCTCTATGCACGTATTCGCGGTTTGAAATTACGACTTTTTTATACCCAACATATGCCAAGTACTGAAAGCGGCGTTTGGTCACATTTGTCCCAAACCCTCCTCCTCCCTGCAGTTTTCAAAATATCCCAATCATCCCAATTTCGAGGCCTGAGCCATATTTTGGAGCCAAATTCTGGCTCTATGCACGTATTCGTGGTTTGAAATTACGACATTTTATACCCAACATATGCCAAGTACTGAAAGCGGCAGTGAGTCACATTTTGCACAAACTCCCCTGCAGTTTTCGTAATATCCCAAATATCCCCATTTCGAGGCCTGAGCCATATTTTGGAGCCAAATTCTGGCTCTCTGCACGTATTCACAGTGTGAAATTACGACTTTTTAATACCCAACATATGCCAAGTACTGAAAGCGGCGTTTTTTCACATTAGTCTGAAACTCCCCTGCAGTTTTCAAAATATCCCAAACATCCCAATTTCGAGGCCTGAGCCATATTTAGGAGCCATATTCTGGCGCTCTGGACGTATTCGCAGTTTTAAATTATGACTTTTTATACCCAACATATGCCAAGTACTGAAAGCGGCAGTGAGTCACATTTTGCACAAACTCCCCTGCAGTTTTCGAAATATCCCAAATATCCCCATTTTGAGGCCTGAGCCATATTTTGGAGCCAAATTCTGGCTCTCTGCACCTATTCGCAGTTTGAAATTACAAATTTTTTATACCCAACATATGCCAAGTACTGAAAGTGGCGTTTGGTCACATTTGTCTCAATCCCCCCTGCAGTTTTAAAAATAGCCCAAACATCCCAATTTCGAGGTCTGAGCCATATTTTGGAGCCAAATTCTGGCTCTCTGCACGCATTCGCAGTTTGAAATTACGACTTCTTTATACCCAACATATGCCAAGTACTGAAAGCGGCGTTTGGTCACATTTGTCCCAAACCCGATCCCCCTTGCAATTTTCAAAATATCCCAAAATCCCAACTTCGAGGCCTGAGCCATATTTTGGAGCCAAATTATGGCTCTCTGCACGTATTCACAATTTGAAATTATGACTTTTTTATACGCAACATATTCGAAGTACTGAAAGCAGAGTTTGGTCACATTTGTCCCAAACCTCCCTGCAGTTTTCAAAATATCCCAAACATCCCAATATCGAGGCCTGAGCCGTATTTTGGAGCCAAATTCTGGCTCTCTGGACGTATTCTCAGTTTGAAATTATGACTTTTTATTCCCAACATATGCAAAGGACCGAAAGCGGCAGTGAGTCATATTTTGCTCAAACTCCCCTGCAGTTTTCAAAATATCCCACATATCCCAATTTCGAGGCCAGAGCCATATTTTGGAGCCAAATTCTGGCTCTCTGCACGTATTCGCAGTTTGAAATTACGACTTTTTATACCCAACATATGCCAGGTACTGAAAGGGGCGTTTGGTCACATTTGTCCCAAACCTCCCTGCAGTTTTCAAAATATCCCAAATATTCCAATTTCGAGGCCTGATCCATATTTTGGAGCAAAATTCTGGATCTCTGCACATATTCGCAGTTTGATATTACTACTTTTTATACCCAACATATGCCAAGTACTGAAAGCGGCAGTGAGTCACATTTTGCACAAACTTCCCTGCAGTTTTCAAAATATCCCAAACATCCCAATTTCAAGGCCTGAGCCATATTTTGGAGCCAAGTTCTGCCTCTCTGCACGTATTCGCAATTTGAAATTATGATTTTTTATACCCAACATATTCGAAGTACTGAAAGCGGAGTTTGGTCACATTTGTCCCAAACCTCCCTGCAGTTTTCCAAATATCCCAAACATCCCAATTTCGAGGCCTGAGCCATATTTTGGAGCCATATTCTGGCTCTCTGGACGTATTCTCAGTTTGAAATTACTATTTTTTATACCCAACATATTGCAAGTACTGAAAACGGCAGTGAGTCACATTTTGCACAAACTCCACTGCAGTTTTCAAAATATCCCAAATATCCCAATTTCGAGGCCTGAGCCATATTTTGGAGCCAAATTCAGGCTCTCTGCACGTATTCGCAGTTTTAAATTACGACTTTTTATTCCCAACATATGCCAAGTACTGAAAGCGGCAGTGAGTCACATTTTGCACAAACTCCCCTGCAGTTTTCAAAATATCCCAAATATCCGAATTTCGAGGCCTGAGCCATATTTTGGAGCCAAATTCTGGCTCTCTGCACGTATTCGCAATTTGAAATTATGACTTTTTTATACTCAACATATTCGAAGTACTGAAAGCGGAGTTTGGTCACATTTGTCCCAAACCTCCCTGCCGTTTTCCAAATATCCCAAACATCCCAATATCGAGGCCTGAGCCATATTTTGGAGCCAAATTCTTGCTCTCTGCACGTGTTCGCAATTTGAAATTATGACTTTTTTATACCCAACATATTCGAAGTACTGAAAGCGGAGTTTGGTCACATTTGTCTCAATCCCCCCTGCTGTTTTCAAAATATCCCAAACATCCCAATTTCGAGGCCTGAGCCATATTTTGGAGCCAAATACTGGCTCTCTGCACGTATTCGCAGTTTGAAATTACGACTTTTTTATACACAACATATGCCAAGTACTGAAAGCGGCGTTTGGTCACATTTGTCCTAAACCCCCCCCCCCCTGCAGTTTTCGAAATATCCCAAATATCCCAATTTTGAGGCCTGAGCCTTATTTTTGAGCCAAATTCTGGCTCTCTGCACCTATTCGCAGTTTGAAATTACGACTTTTTTATACCCAACATATGCCAAGTACTGAAAGTGGCGTTTGGTCACATTTGTCCCAATCCCTCCTGCAGTCTTTAAAATATCCCAAACATCCCAATTTCGAGGCCTGTGCCATATTTTGGAGCCAAATTCTGGCTCTATGCACGTGTCCGCGGTTTGAAATTACGACATTTTATACCCAACATATGCCAAGTCCTGACAGCAGTGAGTCACATTTTGCACAAACTCCCCTGCAGTTTTCAAAATATCAAAAATATCCCAATTTCGAGGCCTGAGACATATTTTGGAGCCAAATTCTGGCTCTCTGCACGTATTCGCAATTTGAAATTATGACTTTTTTATACCCAACATATACGAAGTACTGAAAGCGGTGTTTGGTCAAATTTGTCCCAAACCTCCCTGCAGTTTTCAAAATATCCCAAACATGCCAATTTCGAGGCCTGAGCCGTATTTTGGAGCCAAATTCTGCCTCCCTGGACGTATTCTAAGTTTGAAATTATGACTTTTTATACCCAACACAAGCCAAGGACCGAAAGCGGCAGTCAGTCATATTTTGCACAAACTCCCGTGCAGTTTTCAAAATATCCCACATATCCCAATTTCGAGGCCTGAGCCATATTTTGGAGCCAAATTCTGGTTCTCTGCACGTATTCGCAGTTTGAAATTACGACTTTTTATACCCAACATATGCCAGGTACTGAAAGGGGCGTTTGGTCACATTTGTCCCAAACCTCCCTGCAGTTTTGCAAATATCACAAACATCCCAATATCGAGGCCTGAGCCATTTTTTGGAGCCAAATTCTAGCTCTCTGCACGTATTCGCAAATTGAAATTATGACTTTTTTATACGCAACATATTCGAAGTACTGAAAGCGGAGTTTGGTCACATTTGTCTCAATCCCCCCTGCAGTTTTCAAAATATCCCAAACATCCCAATTTCGAGGCCTGAGCCATATTTTGGAGCCAAATTCTGGCTCTCTGCAAGTATTCGCAGTTTGAAATTACGACTTTTTTATACCCAACATATGCCAAGTACTGAAAGCGGCGTTTGGTCACATATGTCCCAAACCCCCCCCCCCCTGCAGTTTTCGAAATATCCCAAATATCCCAATTTTGAGGCCTGAGCCATATTTTTGAGCCAAATTCTGGCTCTCTGCACCTATTCGCAGTTTGAAATTACGACTTTTTTATACCTAACATATGCCAAGTACTGAAAGTGGCGTTTGGTAACATTTGTCTCAATCCCCCCTGCAGTTTTCAAAATATCCCAAACATCCCAATTTCGAGGTCTGAGCCATATTTTGGAGCCAAATTCAGGCTCTCTGCACGCATTCGCAGTTTGAAATTACGACTTTTTTATACCCAACATATGCCAAGTACTGAAAGCTGGGTTTGGTCACATTTGTCCCCCCCCCCCCCCCTTGCAGTTTTCAAAATATCCCAATCATCCCAATTTCGCGGCCTGAGCCATATTTTGAAGCCAAATTCTGGCTCTATGCATGTGTTCGCGGTTTGAAATTACGACATTTTATACCAAACATATGCAAAGTCCTGACAGCGGCAGCGAGTCACATTTTGCACAAACTCCCCTGCAGTTTTTAAACTATCCCAAATATCCCAATTTCGAGGCCTGAGCCATATTTTGGAGCCAAATTCTGGCTCTCTGCACGTATTCGCAATTTGAAATTATGACTTTTTTATACCCAACATATTCGAAGTACTGAAAGCGGTGTTTGGTCAAATTTGTTCCAAACCTCCCTACAGTTTTCAAAATATCCCTACCATCCCAATTTTGAGGCTTGAGCCATATTTTGGAGCCAAATTCTGGCTCTCTTCACGTATTCGCAGTTGGAAATTACGACTTTTTATACCCAACATATGCAAAGTACTGAAAGCGGCAGTGAGTCACATTTTGCACAAACTCCCCTGCAGTTTTCGTAATATCCCAAATATCCCCATTTCGAGGCCTGAGCCATATTTTGGAGCCAAATTCTGGCTCTCTGCACGTATTCACAGTTTGAAATTACGACTTTTTAATACCCAACATATGCCAAGTACTGAAAGCGGCGTTTTTTCACATTAATCTGAAACTCCCCTGCAGTTTTCAAAATATCCCAAACATCCCAATTTCGAGGCCTGAGCCATATTTTGGAGCCATATTCTCTCTCTCTGGACGTATTCGCAGTTTTAAATTACGACTTTTTATACCCAACATATGCCAAGTACTGAAAGCGGCAGTGAGTCACATTTTGCACAAACTCCCCTGCAGTTTTCAAAATATCCCAAATATCCCAATTTCGAGGCCTGAGCCATATTTTGGAGCCAAATTCTGGCTCTCTGCACGTATTCGCAGTTTGAAATTACGACTTTTTTTTATACCCAACATATGCCAAGTACTGAAAGTGGCGTTTGGTCACATTTGTCTCAATCCTCCCTGCAGTTTTCAAAATATCACAAATATCCCTATTTCGAGGCCTGAGCCATATTTTGGAGCCAAATTCTGGCTCTCTGCACGTATTTGCAGTTTGAAATTACGACTTTTTTATACGCAACATATGGCAAGTACTGAAAGAGGCGTTTGGTCACATTTGTCTCAAACACCCCCTGCAGTTTGCAAAATATCCCAAACATTCCAATTTCGAGGCTTGAGCCTTATTTTGGAGCCAAATTCTGGCTCTATGCACGTATTCGCGGTTTGAAATTACGACTTTTTTATACCCAACATATGCCAAGTACTGAAAGCGGCGTTTGGTCACATTTGTCCCAAACCCTCCTCCTCCCTGCAGTTTTCAAAATATCCCAATCATCCCAATTTCGAGGCCTGAGCCAAATTTTGGAGCCAAATTCTGGCTCTATGCACGTATTCGTGGTTTGAAATTACGACATTTTATACCCAACATATGCCAAGTACTGAAAGCGGCACTGAGTCACATTTTGCACAAACTCCCCTGCAGTTTTCGAAATATCCCAAATATCCCAATTTTGAGGCCTGAGCCATATTTTGGAACCAAATTCTGCCTCTCTGCATGTATTCGTAGTTTGAAATTATAATTTTTTATACCCAACATATGCCAAGTACTGAAAGCTGCGTTTGGTCACATATATCTCAAACCCCCCTGCAGTTTTCAAAATATCCTAAACATCCCAATTTCGAGGCCGGAGCCATATTTTGGAGCTAAATTCTGGCTCTCTGGACGTATTCTCAGTTTTAAATTACGATTTTTTATACCCAACATATGCCAAGTACTGAAAACGGCAGTGAGTCACATTTTGCACAAACTCCACTGCAGTTTTCAAAATATCCCAAATATCCCAATTTCGAGGCCTGAGCCATATTTTGGAGCCAAATTCTGGCTCTCTGCACGTATTCGCAGTTGGAAATTACGACTTTTTATACCCAACATATGCCAAGTACTGAAAGCGGCAGTGAGTCACATTTTGCACAAACTCCCCTGCAGTTTTCGTAATATCCCAAATATCCCCATTTCGAGGCCTGAGCCATATTTTGGAGCCAAATTCTGGCTCTCTGCACGTATTCACAGTTTGAAATTACGACTTTTTAATACCCAACAGATGCCAAGTACTGAAAGCGGCGTTTTTTAACAGTAGTCTGAAACTCTTCTGCAGTTTTCAAAATATCCCAAACATCCCAATTTCGAGGCCTGAGCCATATTTTGGAGCCATATTCTGGCTCTCTGGACGTATTCGCAGTTTGAAATTACGACTTTTTTATACTCAACATATGCCAAGTACTGAAAGCGGCGTTTGGTCACATTTGTCCCCAACCCCTTCCCCCTGCAGTTTTCAAAATATCCCAAACATCCCAATTTCGAGGCCGGAGCCATATTTTGGAGCTAAATTCTGGCTCTCTGGACGTATTCTCAGTTTTAAATTACGATTTTTTATACCCAACATATGCCAAGTACTGAAAACGGCAGAGTCACATTTTGCACAAACTCCACTGCAGTTTTCAAAATATCCCAAATATCCCAATTTCGAGGCCTCAGCAATATTTTGGAGCCAAATTCTCGCTCTCTGCACGCATTCACAGTTTGAAATTACGACTTTTTATACCCAACATATGCCAAGTCCTGAATGCGGCAGTGAGTCACATTTCACACAAATTCCCCTGCAGTTTTCGACATATCCCAAATATCCCAATTTTGAGGCCTGAGCCATATTTAGGAGCCAAATTCTGGCTCTCTGCACGTATTTGCAGTTTGAAATTACGATTTTTTTATACCCAACATATGCCAAGTACTGAAAGCGGCGTTTGGTCACATTGGTCTCAAACCCCCCTGCAGTTTTCAATATATCCCAAACATCCCAATTCCGAGGCCTGAGCCATATTTTGGAGCCAAATTCTGGCTCTCTGGACGTATTCTCAGTTTGAAATTACGATTTTTTATCCCCAACATATGCCAAGTACTGAAAACAACAGTGAGTCACATTTTGCACAAACTCCACTGCATCTTTCAAAATATCCCAAATATCTCAATTTCGAGGCCTGAGCCATATTTTGGAGCCAAATTCAGGCTCTCTGCACGTATTCGCAGTTTTAAATTACGACTTTTTATACCCAACATATGCCAAGTACTGAAAGCGGCAGTGAGTCACATTTTGCACACACTCCCCTGCAGTTTTCAAAATTTCCCAAATAACCGAATTTCGAGGCCGGAGCCATATTTTGGAGCCAAATTCTGGCTGTCTGCACGTATTCGTAGTTTGAAATAACGACTTTTTTTATACCCAACATATGCCAAGTACCGAAAGCGGCAGTGAGTCATATTTTGAACAAACTTTTGAAAGCGGCGTTTGGTCACATTTGTCTCAATCCCCCTGCAGTTTTCAAAATATCCCAAATATCCCAATTTCGAGGCCTGAGCCATATTTTGGAGCTAAATTCTGGCTCTCTGCACGTATTCGCAGTTTGAAATTACGACTTTTTATACCCAACATCAGCCAAGTACCGAAAGCGGCAGTGAGTCATATTTTGAACAAACTCCCCTGCAGTTTTCAAAATATCCCACATATCCCAATTTCGAGGCCTGAGCCATATTTTGGAGCCAAATTCTGGCTCTCTGCACGTATTCGCAGTTTTAAATTATGAGACTTTTTATACCCAACATTTGCCAAGTACTGAAAGCGGCAGTGAGTCACATTTTGCACAAACTCCCCTGCAGTTTTCAAAATATCCCAAATATCCCAATTTCGAGGCCTGAGTTATATTTTGGAGTCAAATTCTGGCTCTCTGCACGTATTCGCAGTTTGAAATTACGACTTTTTCATACTCAACATATGCCAAGTACTGAAAGCGGCGTTTGGTCACATTTGTCCCCAACCCCTTCCCCCTGCAATTTTCAAAATATCCCAAACATCCCAATTTCGAAGCATGAGGCATATTTTGGAGCCAAATTCTGGCTCTCTGCACGCATTCGCAGTTTGAAATTACGACTTTTTATACCCTACATATGCCAAGTCCTGAAAGCGGCAGTGAGTCATATTTCGCACAAACTCCCCTGCAGTTTTCGACATATCCCAAATATCCTAGATAAATACCCAAATACCCAAATAGAGCATAACCAAGCAAATATCGCGTCAGCCAGAAAAATGATCGGATGGATTACGAGAACTTTCAAATCCAGGGATCCCATCACAATGGTTGTACTCTTCAAGTCACTTGTGCTGTCCCGTCTCGAGTACTGCTCAGTACTCACTTCCCCCTTCAGAGCAGGAGAGATTGCTGAAATAGAGGGAATACAGAGAACATATACGGCACGCATAGACGAGATAAAACACCTAAATTATTGGGATCGTCTCAAAGCTCTCCAAATGTACTCTCTAGAAAGGGGACGAGAGAGATACCAAATAATATACACATGGAAAATACTGGAGGGTCAGGTCCCAAATCTACACAGTAAAATAACAACTTACTGGAGTGAACGATATGGAAGAAAATGCATGATTGAACCAGTGAAGAGCAGATGTGCCATAGGCACAATCAGAGAGCACTGTATAAACATCAGGGGTCCGCGGTTGTTCAACGTCCTCCCAGCGAGCATAAGAAATATTGCCGGAACAACCGTGGACATCTTCAAGAGAAAACTGGACGGTTTTCTAAGAGAAGTTCCGGATCAGCTGGGCTGTGGTTGGTACGTGGCCCTGCGGGCCGATCCAAGCAACAGCCTGGTGGACCAAACTCTCACAAGTCGAGCCTGGCCTCGGGCCGGGCTTGGGGAGTAGAAGAACTCCCAGAACCCCATCAACCAGGTATCAACCAGGTATCCCAATTTTGAGGCCTGAGCCATATTTTGGAGCCAAATTCTGGCTCTCTGCACGTATTCGCTATTGAAATTACGACTTTTTTATACCCAACATATGCCAAGTACTGAAAGCGGCGTTTGGTCACATTGGTCTCAAACCTCCCTGCAGTTTTCAAAATATCCCAAACATCCTAATTTCGAGGCCTGGGCCTTATTTTGGAGCCAAATTGTGGCTCTCTGGACGTATTCTCAGATTGAAATTACGATTTTTTATACCCAACATATGCCAAGTACTGAAAACAACAGTGAGTCACATTTTGCACAAACTCCACTACAGTTTTCAAAATATCCCAAATATCCCAATTTCGAGACCTGAGCCATATTTTGGAGTCAAATTCAGGCTCTCTGCACATATTCGCAGTTTTAAATTACGACTTTTTATACCCAACATATGCCAAGTACTGAAAGCGGCAGTGAGTCACATTTTGCACAAACTCCCCTGCAGTTTTCAAAATATCCCACATATCCCAATTTCGAGGCCTGAGCCATATTTTGGAGCCAAATTCTGGCTCTCTGCACGTATTCGCAGTTTTAAATTATGAGACTTTTTATACCCAACATTTGCCAAGTACTGAAAGCGGCAGTGAGTCACATTTTGCACAAACTCCCCTGCAGTTTTCAAAATATCCCAAATATCCCAATTTCGAGGCCTGAGTTATATTTTGGAGCCAAATTCTGGCTCTCTGCACGCATTCGCAGTTTGAAATTACGACTTTTTATACCCTACATATGCCAAGTCCTGAAAGCGGCAGTGAGTCACATTTCGCACAAACTCCCCTGCAGTTTTCGACATATCCCAAATATCCTAGATAAATACCCAAATACCCAAATAGAGCATAACCAAGCAAATATCGCGTCAGCCAGAAAAATGATCGGATGGATTACGAGAACTTTCAAATCCAGGGATCCCATCACAATGGTTGTACTCTTCAAGTCACTTGTGCTGTCCCGTCTCGAGTACTGCTCAGTACTCACTTCCCCCTTCAGAGCAGGAGAGATTGCTGAAATAGAGGGAATACAGAGAACATATACGGCACGCATAGACGAGATAAAACACCTAAATTATTGGGATCGTCTCAAAGCTCTCCAAATGTACTCTCTAGAAAGGGGACGAGAGAGATACCAAATAATATACACATGGAAAATACTGGAGGGTCAGGTCCCAAATCTACACAGTAAAATAACAACTTACTGGAGTGAACGATATGGAAGAAAATGCATGATTGAACCAGTGAAGAGCAGATGTGCCATAGGCACAATCAGAGAGCACTGTATAAACATCAGGGGTCCGCGGTTGTTCAACGTCCTCCCAGCGAGCATAAGAAATATTGCCGGAACAACCGTGGACATCTTCAAGAGAAAACTGGACGGTTTTCTAAGAGAAGTTCCGGATCAGATGGGCTGTGGTTGGTACGTGGCCCTGCGGGCCGATCCAAGCAACAGCCTGGTGGACCAAACTCTCACAAGTCGAGCCTGGCCTCGGGCCGGGCTTGGGGAGTAGAAGAACTCCCAGAACCCCATCAACCAGGTATCAACCAGGTATCCCAATTTTGAGGCCTGAGCCATATTTTGGAGCCAAATTCTGGCTCTCTGCACGTATTCGCTATTGAAATTACGACTTTTTTATACCCAACATATGCCAAGTACTGAAAGCGGCGTTTGGTCACATTGGTCTCAAACCTCCCTGCAGTTTTCAAAATATCCCAAACATCCTAATTTCGAGGCCTGGGCCTTATTTTGGAGCCAAATTGTGGCTCTCTGGACGTATTCTCAGATTGAAATTACGATTTTTTATACCCAACATATGCCAAGTACTGAAAACAACAGTGAGTCACATTTTGCACAAACTCCACTGCAGTTTTCAAAATATCCCAAATATCCCAATTTCGAGACCTGAGCCATATTTTGGAGTCAAATTCAGGCTCTCTGCACATATTCGCAGTTTTAAATTACGACTTTTTATACCCAACATATGCCAAGTACTGAAAGCGGCAGTGAGTCACATTTTGCACAAACTCCCCTGCAGTTTTCAAAATATCCCAAATATCCCAATTTCGAGGCCGGAGCCATATTTTGGGGCCAAATTCTGGCTCTCTGCACGTATTCGCAGTTTGAAATTACGACTTTTTGTATACTCAACATATGCCAAGTACTGAAAGCGGAGTTTGGTCACATTTGTCCCAACCCCCTCTGCAGTTTTCAAAATATCCCAAACATCCCAATTTCGAGGCCAGAGTCATATTTTGGAGCCAAATTCTGGCTCTCTGCACGCATTCGCAGTTTGAAATTACGACTTTTTATTCCCTACATATGCCAAGTCCTGAAAGCGGCAGTGAGTCACATTTCGCACAAACTCCCCTGCAGTTTTCGACATATCCCAAATATCCTAGATAAATACCCAAATACCCAAATAGAGCATAACCAAGCAAATATCGCGTCAGCCAGAAAAATGATCGGATGGATTACGAGAACTTTCAAATCCAGGGATCCCATCACAATGGTTTTACTCTTCAAGTCACTTGTGCTGTCCCGTCTCGAGTACTGCTCAGTACTCACTTCCCCCTTCAGAGCAGGAGAGATTGCTGAAATAGAGGGAATACAGAGAACATATACGGCACGCATAGACGAGATAAAACACCTAAATTATTGGGATCGTCTCAAAGCTCTCCAAATGTACTCTCTAGAAAGGAGACGAGAGAGATACCAAATAATATACACATGGAAAATACTGGAGGGTCAGGTCCCAAATCTACACAGTAAAATAGCAACTTACTGGAGTGAACGATATGGAAGAAAATGCAAGATTGAACCAGTGAAGAGCAGATGTGCCATAGGCACAATCAGAGAGCACTGTATAAACATCAGGGGTCCGCGGTTGTTCAACGTCCTCCCAGCGAGCATAAGAAATATTGCCGGAACAACCGTGGACATCTTCAAGAGAAAACTGGACGGTTTTCTAAGAGAAGTTCCGGATCAGCTGGGCTGTGGTGGGTACGTGGCCCTGCGGGCCGCTCCAATCAACAGCCTGGTGGACCAAACTCTCACAAGTCGAGCCTGGCCTCGGGCCGGGCTTGGGGAGTAGAAGAACTCCCAGAACCCCATTAACCAGGTATCAACCAGGTATCCCAATTTTGAGGCATGAGCCATATTTTGGAGCCAAATAATGGCTCTCTGCACGTATTCGCTATTGAAATTACGACTTTTTTATACCCAACATATGCCAAGTACTGAAAGCGGCGTTTGGTCACATTGGTCTCAAACCTCCCTGCAGTTTTCAAAATATCCCAAACATCCTAATTTCGAGGCCTGGGCCTTATTTTGGAGCCAAATTCTGGCTCTCTGGACGTATTCTCAGATTGAAATTACGATTTTTTATACCCAACATATGCCAAGTACTGAAAACAACAGTGAGTCACATTTTGCACAAACTCCACTGCAGTTTACAAAATATCCCAAATATCCCAATTTCGAGACCTGAGCCATATTTTGGAGTCAAATTCAGGCTCTCTGCACGTATTCGCAGTTTTAAATTACGACTTTTTATACCCAACATATGCCAAGTACTGAAAGCGGCAGTGAGTCACATTTTGCACAAACTCCCCTGCAGTTTTCAAAATATCCCAAATATCCCAATTTCGAGGCCGGAGCCATATTTTGGGGCCAAATTCTGGCTCTCTGCACGTATTCGCAGTTTGAAATTACGACTTTTTGTATACTCAACATATGCCAAGTACTGAAAGCGGCGTTTGGTCACATTTGTCCCAAACCCCTCTGCAGTTTTCAAAATATCCCAAACATCCCAATTTCGAGGCCAGAGTCATATTTTGGAGCCAAATTCTGGCTCTCTGCATGCATTCGCAGTTTGAAATTACGACTTTTTATACCCTACATATGCCAAGTCCTGAAAGCGGCAGTGAGTCACATTTCGCACAAACTCCCCTGCAGTTTTCGACATATCCCAAATATCCTAGATAAATACCCAAATACCCAAATAGAGCATAACCAAGCAAATATCGCGTCAGCCAGAAAAATGATCGGATGGATTACGAGAACTTTCAAATCCAGGGATCCCATCACAATGGTTGTACTCTTCAAGTCACTTGTGCTGTCCCGTCTCGAGTACTGCTCAGTACTCACTTCCCCCTTCAGAGCAGGAGAGATTGCTGAAATAGAGGGAATACAGAGAACATATACGGCACGCATAGACGAGATAAAACACCTAAATTATTGGGATCGTCTCAAAGCTCTCCAAATGTACTCTCTAGAAAGGAGACGAGAGAGATACCAAATAATATACACATGGAAAATACTGGAGGGTCAGGTCCCAAATCTACACAGTAAAATAACAACGTACTGGAGTGAACGATATGGAAGAAAATGCAAGATTGAACCAGTGAAGAGCAGATGTGCCATAGGCACAATCAGAGAGCACTGTATAAACATCAGGGGTCCGCGGTTGTTCAACGTCCTCCCAGCGAGCATAAGAAATATTGCCGGAACAACCGTGGACATCTTCAAGAGAAAACTGGACGGTTTTCTAAGAGAAGTTCCGGATCAGCTGGGCTGTGGTGGGTACGTGGCCCTGCGGGCCGCTCCAAGCAACAGCCTGGTGGACCAAACTCTCACAAGTCGAGCCTGGCCTCGGGCCGGGCTTGGGGAGTAGAAGAACTCCCAGAACCCCATCAACCAGGTATCAACCAGGTATCCCAATTTTGAGGCCTGAGCCATATTTTGGAGCCAAATAATGGCTCTCTGCACATATTCGCTATTGAAATTATGACTTTTTTATACCCAACATATGCCAAGTACTGAAAGCGGCGTTTGGTCACATTGGTCTCAAACCTCCCTGCAGTTTTCAAAATATCCCAAACATCCTAATTTCGAGGCCTGGGCCTTATTTTGGAGCCAAATTCTGGCTCTCTGGACGTATTCTCAGATTGAAATTACGATTTTTTATACCCAACATATGCCAAGTACTGAAAACAACAGTGAGTCACATTTTGCACAAACTCCACCGCAGTTTACAAAATATCCCAAATATCCCAATTTCGAGACCTGAGCCATATTTTGGAGTCAAATTCAGGCTCTCTGCACGTATTCGCAGTTTTAAATTACGACTTTTTATACCCAACATATGCCAAGTACTGAAAGCGGCAGTGAGTCACATTTTGCACAAACTCCCCTGCAGTTTTCAAAATATCTCAAATATCCCAATTTCGAGGCCGGAGCCATATTTTGGGGCCAAATTCTGGCTCTCTGCACGTATTCGCAGTTTGAAATTACGACTTTTTGTATACTCAACATATGCCAAGTACTGAAAGCGGCGTTTGGTCACATTTGTCCCAAACCCCTCTGCAGTTTTCAAAATATCCCAAACATCCCAATTTCGAGGCCAGAGTCATATTTTGGAGCCAAATTCAGGCTCTCTGCACGTATTCGCAGTTTGAAATTACGAATTTTTTTATACCCACCATATGCCTAGTACTGAAAGCGGCGTTTGGTAACATTTGTCTCAATCCCCCCTGCAGTTTTCAAAATATCCCAAACATCCTGTTTTCGTGGCCTGAGCCATATTTTGCAGCCAAATTCTGGCTCTCTGCACGTATTCGCAGTTTGAAATTACGACTTTTTTATACGCAACATATTCGAAGTACTGAAAGCGGTGTTTGGTCAAATTTGTCCCAAACCTCCCTGCAGTTTTCAAAATATCCCTACCATCCCAATTTCGAGGCTTGAGCCATATTTTGGAGCCAAATTCTGGCTCTCTTCACGTATTCGCAGATTGAAATTACGACTTTTTATACCCAACATATGCCAAGTACTGAAAGCGGCAGTGAGTCACATTTTGCACAAACTCCCCTGCAGTTTTCGTAATATCCCAAATATCCCCATTTCGAGGCCTGAGCCATATTTTGGAGCCAAATTCTGGCTCTCTGCACGTATTCGCAGTTTGAAATTACGACTTTTTAATACCCAACATATGCCAAGTACTGAAAGCGGCGTTTTTTTCACATTAGTCTGAAACTCCCCTGCAGTTTTCAAAATATCCAAAACATCCCAATTTCGAGGCCTGAGCCATATTTTGGAGCCATATTCTGGCTCTCTGGACGTATTCTCAGTTTGAAATTACTATTTTTTATACCCAACATATTGCAAGTACTGAAAACGGCAGTGAGTCACATTTTGCACAAACTCCACTGCAGTTTTCAAAATATCCCCAAATATCCCAATTTCGAGGCCTGAGCCATATTTTGGAGCAAAATTCAGGCTCTCTGCACGTATTCGCAGTTTTAAATTACGACTTTTTATACCCAACATATGCCAAGTACTGAAAGCGGCAGTGAGTCACATTTTGCACAAACTCCCCTGCAGTTTTCAAAATATCCCAAATATCCCAATTTCGAGGCCTGAGCCATATTTTGGAGCCAAATTCTGGCTCTCTGCACGTATTCGCAGTTTGAAATTACGACTTTTTTTTATACCTAACATATGCCAAGTACTGAAAGTGGCGTTTGGTCACATTTGTCTCAATCCTCCCTGCAGTTTTCAAAATATCACAAATATCCCTATTTCGAGGCCTGAGCCATATTTTGGAGCCAAATTCTGGCTCTCTGCACGTATTTGCAGTTTGAAATTACGACTTTTTTATACTCAACATATGGCAAGTACTGAAAGAGGCGTTTGGTCACATTTGTCTCAAACACCCCCTGCAGTTTGCAAAATATCCCAAACATTCCAATTTTGAGGCCTGAGCCTTATTTTGGAGCCAAATTCTGGCTCTATGCACGTTTTCGCGGTTTGAAATTACGACTTTTTTATACCCAACATATGCCAAGTACTGAAAGCGGCGTTTGGTCACATTTGTCCCAAACCCTCCTCCTCCCTGCAGTTTTCAAAATATCCCAATCATCCCAATTTCGAGGCCTGAGCCATATTTTGGAGCCAAATTCTGGCTCTATGCACGTATTCGTGGTTTGAAATTACGATATTTTATACCCAGCATATGCCAAGTACTGAAAGCGGCAGTGAGTCACATTTTGCACAAACTCCCCTGCAGTTTTCGAAATATCCCAAATATCCCAATTTTGAGGCCTGAGCCATATTTTGGAACCAAATTCTGCCTCTCTGCACGTATTCGTAGTTTGAAATTACAATTTTTTATACCCAACATATGCCAAGTACTGAAAGCTGCGTTTGGTCACATATATCTCAAACCCCCCTGCAGTTTTCAAAATATCCTAAACATCCCAATTTCGAGGCCGGAGCCATATTTTGGAGCCAAATTCTGGCTCTCTGGACGTATTCTCAGTTTTAAATTACGATTTTTTATACCCAACATATGCCAAGTACTGAAAACGGCAGTGAGTCACATTTTGCACAAACTCCACTGCAGTTTTCAAAATGTCCCAAATATCCCAATTTCGAGGCCTGAGCCATATTTTGGAGCCAAATTCTGGCTCTCTGCACGTATTCTCAGTTTGAAATTATGAATTTTTATACCCAACATATGCCAAGTACTGAAAGCGGCAGTGAGTCACATTTTGCACACACTCCCCTGCAGTTTTCAAAATTTCCCAAATAACCCAATTTCGAGGCCGGAGCCATATTTTGGAGCCAAATTCTGGCTCTCTGCACGTATTCGTAGTTTGAAATAACGACTTTTTTTATACCCAACATATGCCAAGTACTGAAAACGGCGTTTGGTCACATTTGTCTCAATCCCCCTGCAGTTTTCAAAATATCCCAAATATCCCAATTTCGAGGCCTGAGCGATATTTTGGAGCTAAATTCTGGCTCTCTGCACGTATTCGCAGTTTGAAATTACGACTTTTTATACCCAACATCAGCCAAGTACTGAAAGCGGCAGTGAGTCATATTTTGCACAAACTCCCATGCAGTTTTCAAAATATCCCACATATCCCAATTTCGAGGCCTGAGCCATATTTTGGAGCCAAATTCTGGCTCTCTGCACGTATTCGCAGTTTGAAATTACGACTTTTTAATACCCAACATATGCCAAGTACTGAAAGCGGCGTTTGGTCAAATTTGTCTCAATCCCCCTGCAGTTTTCAATATATCCCAAACATCCCAATTTCGAGGCCTGAGCCATATTTTGGAGCCAAATTCTGGCTCTCTGGACGTATTCTCAGTTTGAAATTACGATTTTTTATACCCAACATATGCCAAGTACTGAAAACAACAGTGAGTCACATTTTGCACAAACTCCACTGCAGCTTTCAAAATATCCCAAATATCCCAATTTCGAGGCCTGAGCCATATTCTGGAGCCAAATTCGGGCTCTCTGCACGTATTCGCAGTTTTGAATTACGACTTTTTATACCCAACATATGCCAAGTACTGAAAGCGGCAGTGAGTCACATTTTGCACAAACTCCCCTGCAGTTTTCATAATATCCCAAATATCCCAATTTCGAGGCCTGAGCCATATTTTGGAGCCAAATTCTGGCTCTCTGCACGTATTCGCAGTTTGAAATTACGACTTTTTTATACTCAACATATGCCAAGTACTGAAAGCGGCGTTTGGTCACATTTGTCCCCAACCCCTTCCCCCTGCAGTTTTCAAAATATCCCAAACATCCCAATTTCGAGGCCTCAGCCATATTTTGGAGCCAAATTCTGGCTCTCTGCACGCATTCGCAGTTTGAAATTACGACTTTTTATACCCAACATATGCCAAGTCCTGAAAGCGGCAGTGAGTCACATTTCACACAAACTCCCCTGCAGTTTTCGACATATCCCAAATATCCCATTTTTGAGGCCTGAGCCATATTTTGGAGCCAAATTCTGGCTCTCTGCACGTATTCGCTGTTTGAAATTACGACTTTTTTATACCCAACATATGCCAAGTACTGAAAGCGGCGTTTGGTCACATTGGTCTCAAACCCCCCTGCAGTTTTCAATATATCCCAAACATCCCAATTTCGGGGCCTGAGCCATATTTTGGAGCCAAATTCTGGCTTTCTGGACGTATTCTCAGTTTGAAATTGCGATTTTTTATACCCAACATATGCCAAGTACTGAAAACAACAGTGAGTCACATTTTGCACAAACTCCACTGCAGCTTTCAAAATATCCCAAATATCCCAATTTCGAGGCCTGAGCCATATTTTGGAGCTAAATTCTGGCTCTCTGCACGTATTCGCAGTTTGAAATTACGACTTTTTATACCCAACATCAGCCAAGTACCGAAAGCGGCAGTGAGTCATATTTTGCACAAACTCCCCTGCAGTTTTCAAAATATCCCACATATCCCAATTTCGAGGCCTGAGCCATATTTTGGAGCCAAATTCTGGCTCTCTGCACGTATTCGCAGTTTGAAATTACGACTTTTTTATACTCAACATATGCCAAGTACTGAAAGCGGCGTTTGGTCACATTTGTCCCCAACCCCTTCCCCCTGCAATTTTCAAAATATCCCAAACATCCCAATTTCGAGGCCTGAGCCATATTTTGGAGCCAAATTCTGGCTCTCTGCACGCATTCGCAGTTTGAAATTACGACTTTTTATACCCTACATATGCCAAGTCCTGAAAGCGGCAGTGAGTCACATTTCGCACAAACTCCCCTGCAGTTTTCGACATATCCCAAATATCCTAGATAAATACCCAAATACCCAAATAGAGCATAACCAAGCAAATATCGCGTCAGCCAGAAAAATAATCGGATGGATTACGAGAACTTTCAAATCCAGGGATCCCATCACAATGGTTGTACTCTTCAAGTCACTTGTGCTGTCCCGTCTCGAGTACTGCTCAGTACTCACTTCCCCCTTCAGAGCAGTAGAGATTGCTGAAATAGAGGGAATACAAAGAACATATACGGCATGCATAGACGAGATAAAACACCTAAATTATTGGGATCGTCTCAAAGCTCTCCAAATGTACTCTCTAGAAAGGAGACGAGAGAGATACCAAATAATATACACATGGAAAATACTGGAGGGTCAAGTCCCAAATCTACACAGTAAAATAACAACGTACTGGAGTGAACGATATGGAAGAAAATGCAAGATTGAACCAGTGAAGAGCAGATGTGCCATAGGCACAATCAGAGAGCACTGTATAAACATTAGGGGTCCGCGGTTGTTCAACGTCCTCCCAGCGAGCATAAAAATATTGCCGGAACAACCGTGGACATCTTCAAGAGAAAACTGGACGGTTTTCTAAGAGAAGTTCCGGATCAGCCGGGCTGTGGTGGGTACGTGGCCCTGCGGGCCGCTCCAAGCAACAGCCTGGTGGACCAAACTCTCACAAGTCGAGCCTGGCCTCGGGCCGGGCTTGGGGAGTAGAGAACTCCCAGAACCCCATAAACCAGGTATCAACCAGGTATCCCAATTTTGAGGCCTGAGCCATATTTTGGAGCCAAATTCTGGCTCTCTGCACGTATTCGCTTTTGAAATTACGACTTTTTTATACCCAACATATGCCAAGTACTGAAAGCGGCGTTTGGTCACATTGGTCTCAAACCCCCCTGCAGTTTTCAAAATATCCCAAACATCCCAATTTCGAGGCCTGGGCCATATTTTGGAGCCAAATTCTGGCTCTCTGGACGTATTCTCAGATTGAAATTACGATTTTTTATACCCAACATATGCCAAGTACTGAAAACAACAGTGAGTCACATTTTGCACAAACTCCACTGCAGTTTTCAAAATATCCCAAATATCCCAATTTCGAGACCTGAGCCATATTTTGGAGCCAAATTCAGGCTCTCTGCACGTATTCGCAGTTTTAAATTTCGACTTTTTATACCCAACATATGCCAAGTACTGAAAGCGGCAGTGAGTCACATTTTGCACAATCTCCCCTGCAGTTTTCAAAATATCCCAAATATCCCAATTTCGAGGCCGGAGCCATATTTTGGGGCCAAATTCTGGCTCTCTGCACGTATTCGCAGTTTGGAATTACGACTTTTTGTATACTCAACATATGCCAAGTACTGAAAGCGGCGTTTGGTCACATTTGTCCCAAACCCCTCTGCAGTTTTCAAAATGTCCCAAACATCCCAATTTCGAGGCCAGAGTCATATTTTGGAGCCAAATTCTGGCTCTCTGCACGTATTCGCAGTTTGAAATTACGAATTTTTTTATACCCAACATATGCCTAGTACTGAAAGCGGCGTTTGGTCACATTTGTCTCAATCCCCCCTGCAGTTTTCAAAATATCCCAAACATCCGGTTTTCGTGGCCTGAGCCATATTTTGCAGCCAAATTCTGGCTCTCTGCACGTATTCGCTGTTTGAAATTACGACTTTTTTATACGCAACATATGCCAAGTACGGAAAGCGGCGTTTGGTCAAATTTGTCTCAATCCCCCCTGCAGTTTTCAAAATATCCTAAATATCCCAATTTCGCGGCCTGAGCCATATTTTGGAGCCAATGTATGGCTCTCTGCACGTATTCGCAATTTGAAATTATGACTTTTTTATACCCAACATATTCGAAGTACTGAAAGCGGAGTTTGGTCACATTTGTCCCAAACCTCCCTGCAGTTTTCAAAATATCCCAAACATCCCAATATCGAGGCCTGAGCGGTATTTTGGAGCCAAATTCTGGCTCTCTGGACGTATTCTCAGTTTGAAATTATGAATTTTTATACCCAACATATGCCAAGGACCGAAAGCGGTAGTGAGTCACATTTTGCACAAACTCCCTTGCAGTTTTCAACATATCCCAAACATCCCAATTTCGAGGCCTGAGCCATATTTTGGAGCCAAATTCTGGCTCTATGCACGTGTTCGCGATTTGAAGTTACGAAATTTTATACCCAACATATGCCAAGTCCTGACAGCGGCAGTGAGTCACATTTTGCACAAACTCCCCTGCAGTTTTCAAAATATCATAAATATCCCAATTTCGAGGCCTGAGCCATATTTTGGAGCCAAATTCTGGCTCTCTGCACGTATTCGCAGTTTTAAATGACGACTTTTTATTCCCAACATATGCCATATACTGAAAGCGGCAGTGAGTCACATTTTGCACAGACTCCCCTGCAGTTTTCAAAATATCCCAAATATCCCAATTTCGAGGCCGGAGCCATATTTTGGAGCCAAATTCTGGCTCTCTGCACGTATTCGCAGTTGGAAATTACGACTTTTTATACCCAACATATGCCAAGTACTGAAAGCGGCAGAGTCACATTTTGCACAAACTCCTCTGCAGTTTTCGTAATATCCCAAATATCCCCATTTCGAGGCCTGAGCCATATTTTGAAGCCAAATTCTGGCTCTCTGCACGTATTCGCAGTTTGAAATTACGAATTCTTAATACCCAACATAAGCCAAGTACTGAAAGCGGCGTTTGGTCACATTTGTCCCAAACCTCCCTGCAGTTTTCAAAATATCCCAAACATCCCAATATCGAGGCCTGAGCCGTATTTTGGAGCCAAATTCTGGCTCTCTGGACGTATTCTCAGTTTGAAATTATGAATTTTTATACCCAACATATGCCAAGTACTGAAAGCGGCAGTGAGTCACATTTTGCACACACTCCCCTGCAGTTTTCAAAATTTCCAAAATAACCCAATTTCGAGGCCGGAGCCATATTTTGGAGCCAAATTCTGGCTCTCTGCACGTATTCGTAGTTTGAAATAACGACTTTTTTTATACCCAACATATGCCAAGTACTGAAAACGGCGTTTGGTCCCATTTGTCTCAATCCCCCTGCAGTTTTCAAAATATCCCAAATATCCCAATTTCGAGGCCTGAGCCATATTTTGGAGCTAAATTCTGGCTCTCTGCACGTATTCGCAGTTTGAAATTACGACTTTTTATACCCAACATCAGCCAAGTACCGAAAGCGGCAGTGAGTCATATTTTGCACAAACTCCCCTGCAGTTTTCAAAATATCCCACATATCCCAATTTCGAGGCCTGAGCCATATTTTGGAGCCAAATTCTGGCTCTCTGCACGTATTCGCAGTTTGAAATTACGACTTTTTAATACCCAACATATGCCAAGTACTGAAAGCGGCGTTTGGTCAAATTTGTCTCAATCCCCCTGCAGTTTTCAAAAAAATCCAAATATCCCAATTTCGAGGCCTGAGCCATTTTCTGGGAGCTAAATTCTGGCTCTCTGCACGTATTCGCAGTTTGAAATTACGAATTTTTATACCCAACATATGCCAAGTACTGAAAGCGGCAGTGAGTCACATTTTGCACAAACTCCCCTGCAGTTTTCATAATATCCCAAATATCCCAATTTCGAGGCCTGAGCCATATTTTGGAGCCAAATTCTGGCTCTCTGCACGTATTCGCAGTTTGAAATTACGACTTTTTTATACTCAACATATGCCAAGTACTTAAAGCGGCGTTTGGTCACATTTGTCCCCAACCCCTTCCCCCTGCAGTTTTCAAAATATCCCAAACATCCCAATTTCGAGGCCTCAGCCATATTTTGGAGCCAAATTCTGGCTCTCTGCACGCATTCGCAGTTTGAAATTACGACCTTTTATACCCAACATATGCCAAGTCCTGAAAGCGGCAGTGAGTCACATTTCACACAAACTCCCCTGCAGTTTTCGACATATCCCAAATATCCCAATTTTGAGGCCTGAGCCATATTTTGGAGCCAATTTCTGGCTCTCTGCACGTATTCGCAGTTTGAAATTACGACTTTTTTATACCCAACATATGCCAAGTACTGAAAGCGGCGTTTGGTCACATTGGTCTCAAAACCCCCTGCAGTTTTCAATATATCCCAAACATCCCAATTTCGAGGCCTGAGCCATATTTTGGAGCCAAATTCTGGCTCTCTGGACGTATTCTCAGTTTGAAATTACGATTTTTTATACCCAACATATGCCAAGTACTGAAAACAACAGTGAGTCACATTTTGCACAAACTCCACTGCAGCTTTCATAATATCCCAAATATCCCAATTTCGAGGCCTGAGCCATATTCTGGAGCCAAATTCAGGCTCTCTGCATGTATTCGCAGTTTTAAATTATGACTTTTTATACCCAACATATGCCAAGTACTGAAAGCGGCAGTGAGTCACATTTTGCACAAACTCCCCTGCAGTTTTCATAATATCCCAAATATCCCAATTTCGAGGCCTGAGCCATATTTTGGAGCCAAATTCTGGCTCTCTGCACGTATTCGCAGTTTGAAATTACGACTTTTTTATACTCAACATATGCCAAGTACTGAAACCGGCGTTTGGTCACATTTGTCCCCAACCCCTTCCCCCTGCAGTTTTCAAAATATCCCAAACATCCCAATTTCGAGGCCTCAGCCATATTTTGGAGCCAAATTCTGGCTCTCTGCACGCATTCGCAGTTTGAAATTACGACTTTTTATACCCAACATATGCCAAGTCCTGAAAGCGGCAGTGAGTCACATTTCACACAAACTCCCCTGCAGTTTTCGACATATCCCAAATATCCCAATTTTGAGGCCTGAGCCATATTTTGGAGCCAAATTCTGGCTCTCTGCACGTATTCGCTGTTTGAAATTACGACTTTATTATACCCAACATATGCCAAGTACTGAAAGCGGCGTTTGGTCACATTGGTCTCAAACCCCCCTGCAGTTTTCAATATATCCCAAACATCCCAATTTCGAGGCCTGAGCCATATTTTGGAGCCAAATTCTGGCTTTCTGGACGTATTCTCAGTTTGAAATTGCGATTTTTTATACCCAACATATGCCAAGTACTGAAAACAACAGTGAGTCACATTTTGCACAAACTCCACTGCAGCTTTCAAAATATCCCAAATATCCCAATTTCGAGGCCTGAGCCATATTTTGGAGCTAAATTCTGGCTCTCTGCACGTATTCGCAGTTTGAAATTACTACTTTTTATACCCTAAATATGCCAAGTCCTGAAAGCGGCAGTGAGTCACATTTCGCACAAACTCCCCTGCAGTTTTCGACATATCCCAAATATCCTAGATAAATACCCAAATACCCAAATAGAGCATAACCAAGCAAATATCGCGTCAGCCAGAAAAATAATCGGATGGATTACGAGAACTTTCAAATCCAGGGATCCCATCACAATGGTTGTACTCTTCAAGTCACTTGTGCTGTCCCGTCTCGAGTACTGCTCAGTACTCACTTCCCCCTTCAGAGCAGTAGAGATTGCTGAAATAGAGGGAATACAAAGAACATATACGGCATGCATAGACGAGATAAAACACCTAAATTATTGGGATCGTCTCAAAGCTCTCCAAATGTACTCTCTAGAAAGGAGACGAGAGAGATACCAAATAATATACACATGGAAAATACTGGAGGGTCAAGTCCCAAATCTACACAGTAAAATAACAACGTACTGGAGTGAACGATATGGAAGAAAATGCAAGATTGAACAGTGAAGAGCAGATGTGCCATAGGCACAATCAGAGAGCACTGTATAAACATTAGGGGTCCGCGGTTGTTCAACGTCCTCCCAGCGAGCATAAAAATATTGCCGGAACAACCGTGGACATCTTCAAGAGAAAACTGGACGGTTTTCTAAGAGAAGTTCCGGATCAGCCGGGCTGTGGTGGGTACGTGGCCCTGCGGGCCGCTCCAAGCAACAGCCTGGTGGACCAAACTCTCACAAGTCGAGCCTGGCCTCGGGCCGGGCTTGGGGAGTAGAGAACTCCCAGAACCCCATAAACCAGGTATCAACCAGGTATCCCAATTTTGAGGCCTGAGCCATATTTTGGAGCCAAATTCTGGCTCTCTGCACGTATTCGCTTTTGAAATTACGACTTTTTTATACCCAACATATGCCAAGTACTGAAAGCGGCGTTTGGTCACATTGGTCTCAAACCCCCCTGCAGTTTTCAAAATATCCCACACATCCCAATTTCGAGGCCTGGGCCATATTTTGGAGCCAAATTCTGGCTCTCTGGACGTATTCTCAGATTGAAATTACGATTTTTTATACCCAACATATGCCAAGTACTGAAAACAACAGTGAGTCACATTTTGCACAAACTCCACTGCAGTTTTCAAAATATCCCAAATATCCCAATTTCGAGACCTGAGCCATATTTTGGAGCCAAATTCAGGCTCTCTGCACGTATTCGCAGTTTTAAATTTCGACTTTTATACCAACATATGCCAAGTACTGAAAGCGGCAGTGAGTCACATTTTGCACAATCTCCCCTGCAGTTTTCAAAATATCCCAAATATCCCAATTTCGAGGCCGGAGCCATATTTTGGGGCCAAATTCTGGCTCTCTGCACGTATTCGCAGTTTGGAATTACGACTTTTTGTATACTCAACATATGCCAAGTACTGAAAGCGGCGTTTGGTCACATTTGTCCCAAACCCCTCTGCAGTTTTCAAAATGTCCCAAACATCCCAATTTCGAGGCCAGAGTCATATTTTGGAGCCAAATTCTGGCTCTCTGCACGTATTCGCAGTTTGAAATTACGAATTTTTTTATACCCAACATATGCCTAGTACTGAAAGCGGCGTTTGGTCACATTTGTCTCAATCCCCCTGCAGTTTTCAAAATATCCCAAACATCCGGTTTTCGTGGCCTGAGCCATATTTTGCAGCCAAATTCTGGCTCTCTGCACGTATTCGCTGTTTGAAATTACGACTTTTTTATACGCAACATATGCCAAGTACGGAAAGCGGCGTTTGGTCAAATTTGTCTCAATCCCCCCTGCAGTTTTCAAAATATCCTAAATATCCCAATTTCGCGGCCTGAGCCATATTTTGGAGCCAATGTATGGCTCTCTGCACGTATTCGCAATTTGAAATTATGACTTTTTTATACCCAACATATTCGAAGTACTGAAAGCGGAGTTTGGTCACATTTGTCCCAAACCTCCCTGCAGTTTTCAAAATATCCCAAACATCCCAATATCGAGGCCTGAGCGGTATTTTGGAGCCAAATTCTGGCTCTCTGGACGTATTCTCAGTTTGAAATTATGAATTTTTATACCCAAACATATGCCAAGGACCGAAAGCGGTAGTGAGTCACATTTTGCACAAACTCCCTTGCAGTTTTCAACATATCCCAAACATCCCAATTTCGAGGCCTGAGCCATATTTTGGAGCCAAATTCTGGCTCTATGCACGTGTTCGCGATTTGAAGTTACGAAATTTTATACCCAACATATGCCAAGTCCTGACAGCGGCAGTGAGTCACATTTTGCACAAACTCCCCTGCAGTTTTCAAAATATCATAAATATCCCAATTTCGAGGCCTGAGCCATATTTTGGAGCCAATTCTGGCTCTCTGCACGTATTCGCAGTTTTAAATGACGACTTTTTATTCCCAACATATGCCATATACTGAAAGCGGCAGTGAGTCACATTTTGCACAGACTCCCCTGCAGTTTCAAAATATCCCAAATATCCCAATTTCGAGGCCGGAGCCATATTTTGGAGCCAAATTCTGGCTCTCTGCACGTATTCGCAGTTGGAAATTACGACTTTTTATACCCAACATATGCCAAGTACTGAAAGCGGCAGAGTCACATTTTGCACAAACTCCTCTGCAGTTTTCGTAATATCCCAAATATCCCCATTTCGAGGCCTGAGCCATATTTTGAAGCCAAATTCTGGCTCTCTGCACGTATTCGCAGTTTGAAATTACGAATTCTTAATACCCAACATAAGCAAGTACTGAAAGCGGCGTTTGGTCACATTTGTCCCAAACCTCCCTGCAGTTTTCAAAATATCCCAACATCCCAATATCGAGGCCTGAGCCGTATTTTGGAGCCAAATTCTGGCTCTCTGGACGTATTCTCAGTTTGAAATTATGAATTTTTATACCCAACATATGCCAAGTACTGAAAGCGGCAGTGAGTCACATTTTGCACACACTCCCTGCAGTTTTCAAAATTTCCAAAATAACCCAATTTCGAGGCCGGAGCCATATTTTGGAGCCAAATTCTGGCTCTCTGCACGTATTCGTAGTTTGAAATAACGACTTTTTTTTATACCCAACATATGCCAAGTACTGAAAACGGCGTTTGGTCCCATTTGTCTCAATCCCCCTGCAGTTTTCAAAATATCCCAAATATCCCAATTTCGAGGCCTGAGCCATATTTTGGAGCTAAATTCTGGCTCTCTGCACGTATTCGCAGTTTGAAATTACGACTTTTTATACCCAACATCAGCCAAGTACCGAAAGCGGCAGTGAGTCATATTTTGCACAAACTCCCCTGCAGTTTTCAAAATATCCCACATATCCCAATTTCGAGGCCTGAGCCATATTTTGGAGCCAAATTCTGGCTCTCTGCACGTATTCGCAGTTTGAAATTACGACTTTTAATACCCAACATATGCCAAGTACTGAAAGCGGCGTTTGGTCAAATTTGTCTCAATCCCCTGCAGTTTTCAAAAAAATCCAAATATCCCAATTTCGAGGCCTGAGCCATTTTCTGGGAGCTAAATTCTGGCTCTCTGCACGTATTCGCAGTTTGAAATTACGAATTTTTATACCCAACATATGCCAAGTACTGAAAGCGGCAGTGAGTCACATTTTGCACAAACTCCCCTGCAGTTTTCATAATATCCCAAATATCCCAATTTCGAGGCCTGAGCCATATTTTGGAGCCAAATTCTGGCTCTCTGCACGTATTCGCAGTTTGAAATTACGACTTTTTTATACTCAACATATGCCAAGTACTTAAAGCGGCGTTTGGTCACATTTGTCCCAACCCCTTCCCCCTGCAGTTTTTCAAAATATCCCAAACATCCCAATTTCGAGGCCTCAGCCATATTTTGGAGCCAAATTCCTGGCTCTCTGCACGCATTCGCAGTTTGAAATTACGACCTTTTATACCCAACATATGCCAAGTCCTGAAAGCGGCAGTGAGTCACATTTCACACAAACTCCCCTGCAGTTTTCGACATATCCCAAATATCCCAATTTTGAGGCCTGAGCCATATTTTGGAGCCAATTTCTGGCTCTCTGCACGTATTCGCAGTTTGAAATTACGACTTTTTTATACCCAACATATGCCAAGTACTGAAAGCGGCGTTTGGTCACATTGGTCTCAAAACCCCCTGCAGTTTTCAATATATCCCAAACATCCCAATTTCGAGGCCTGAGCCATATTTTTGGAGCCAAATTCTGGCTCTCTGGACGTATTCTCAGTTTGAAATTACGATTTTTTATACCCAACATATGCCAAGTACTGAAAACAACAGTGAGTCACATTTTGCACAAACTCCACTGCAGCTTTCATAATATCCCAAATATCCCAATTTCGAGGCCTGAGCCATATTCTGGAGCCAAATTCAGGCTCTCTGCATGTATTCGCAGTTTTAAATTATGACTTTTTATACCCAACATATGCCAAGTACTGAAAGCGGCAGTGAGTCACATTTTGCACAAACTCCCCTGCAGTTTTCATAATATCCCAAATATCCCAATTTCGAGGCCTGAGCCATATTTGGAGCCAAATTCTGGCTCTCTGCACGTATTCGCAGTTTGAAATTACGACTTTTTTATACTCAACATATGCCAAGTACTGAAACCGGCGTTTGGTCACATTTGTCCCCAACCCCTTCCCCCTGCAGTTTTCAAAATATCCCAAACATCCCAATTTCGAGGCCTCAGCCATATTTTGGAGCCAAATTCTGGCTCTCTGCACGCATTCGCAGTTTGAAATTACGACTTTTTATACCCAACATATGCCAAGTCCTGAAAGCGGCAGTGAGTCACATTTCACACAAACTCCCCTGCAGTTTTCGACATATCCCAAATATCCCAATTTTGAGGCCTGAGCCATATTTTGGAGCCAAATTCTGGCTCTCTGCACGTATTCGCTGTTTGAAATTACGACTTTATTATACCCAACATATGCCAAGTACTGAAAGCGGTGTTTGGTCACATTGGTCTCAAACCCCCCTGCAGTTTTCAATATATCCCAAACATCCCAATTTCGAGGCCTGAGCCATATTTTGGAGCCAAATTCTGGCTTTCTGGACGTATTCTCAGTTTGAAATTGCGATTTTTTATACCCAACATATGCCAAGTACTGAAAACAACAGTGAGTCACATTTGCACAAACTCCACTGCAGCTTTCAAAATATCCCAAATATCCCAATTTCGAGGCCTGAGCCATATTTTGGAGCTAAATTCTGGCTCTCTGCACGTATTCGCAGTTTGAAATTACTACTTTTTATACCCAACATCAGCCAAGTACCGAAAGCGGCAGTGAGTCACATTTTGCACAAACTCCCCTGCAGTTTTCAAAATATCCCACATATCCCAATTTCGAGGCCTGAGCCATATTTTGGAGCCAAATTCTGGCTCTCTGCACCTATTCGCAGTTTGAAATTACGACTTTTTTATACTCAACATATGCCAAGTACTGAAAGCGGCGTTTGGTCACATTTGTCCCCAACCCCTTCCCCCTGCAATTTTCAAAATATCCCAAACATCCCAATTTCAAGGCCTGAGCCATATTTTGGAGCCAAATTCTGGCTCTCTGCACGCATTCGCAGTTTGAAATTACGTATTTTTATACCCTACATATGCCAAGTCCTGAAAGCGGCAGTGAGTCACATTTCGCACAAACTCCCCTGCAGTTTTCGACATATCCCAAATATCCTAGATAAATACCCAAATACCCAAATAGAGCATAACCAAGCAAATATCGCGTCAGCCAGAAAAATGATCGGATGGATTACGAGAACTTTCAAATCCAGGGATCCCATCACAATGGTTGTACTCTTCAAGTCACTTGTGCTGTCCCGTCTCGAGTACTGCTCAGTACTCACTTCCCCCTTCAGAGCAGGAGAGATTGCTGAAATAGAGGGAATACAGAGAACATATACGGCACGCATAGACGAGATAAAACACCTAAATTATTGGGATCGTCTCAAAGCTCTCCAAATGTACTCTCTAGAAAGGAGACGAGAGAGATACCAAATAATATACACATGGAAAATACTGGAGGGTCAGGTCCCAAATCTACACAGTAAAATAACAACGTACTAGAGTGAACGATATGGAAGAAAATGCAAGATTGAACCAGTGAAGAGCAGATGTGCCATAGGCACAATCAGAGAGCACTGTATAAACATCAGGGGTCCGCGGTTGTTCAACGTCCTCCCAGCGAGCATAAGAAATATTGCCGGAACAACCGTGGACATCTTCAAGAGAAAACTGGACGGTTTTCTAAGAGAAGTTCCGGATCAGCTGGGCTGTGGTGGGTACGTGGCCCTGCGGGCCGCTCCAAGCAACAGCCTGGTGGACCAAACTCTCACAAGTCGAGCCTGGCCTCGGGCCGGGCTTGGGGAGTAGAAGAACTCCCAGAACCCCATCAACCAGGTATCAACCAGGTATCCCAATTTTGAGGCCTGAGCCATATTTTGGAGCCAAATAATGGCTCTCTGCACGTATTCGCTATTGAAATTACGACTTTTTTATACCCAACATATGCCAAGTACTGAAAGCGGCGTTTTGTCACATTGGTCTCAAACCTCCCTGCAGTTTTCAAAATATCCCAAACATCCTAATTTCGAGGCCTGGGCCTTATTTTGGAGCCAAATTCTGGCTCTCTGGACGTATTCTCAGATTGAAATTACGATTTTTTATACCCAACATATGCCAAGTACTGAAAACAACAGTGAGTCACATTTTGCACAAACTCCACGCAGTTTTCAAAATATCCCAAATATCCCAATTTCGAGACCTGAGCCATATTTTGGAGCCAAATTCAGGCTCTCTGCACGTATTCGCAGTTTTAAATTACGACTTTTTATACCCAACATATGCCAAGTACTGAAAGCGGCAGTGAGTCACATTTTGCACAATCTCCCCTGCAGTTTTCAAAATATCCCAAATATCCCAATTTCGAGGCCGGAGCCATATTTTGGGGCCAAATTCTGGCTCTCTGCACGTATTCGCAGTTTGGAATTACGACTTTTTGTATACTCAACATATGCCAAGTACTGAAAGCGGCGTTTGGTCACATTTGTCCCAAACCCCTCTGCAGTGTTCAAAATGTCCCAAACATCCCAATTTCGAGGCCAGAGTCATATTTTGGAGCCAAATTCTGTCTCTCTGCACGTATTCGCAGTTTGAAATTACGATTTTTTTTATACCCAACATATGCCTAGTACTGAAAGCGGCGTTTGGTCAAATTTGTCTCAATCCCCCTTGCAGTTTTCAAAATATCCTAAATATCCCAATTTCGCGGCCTGAGCCATATTTGGAGCCAATGTATGGCTCTCTGCACGTATTCGCAATTTGAAATTATGACTTTTTATACCCAACATATTCGAAGTACTGAAAGCGGAGTTTGGTCACATTTGTCCCAAACCTCCCTGCAGTTTTCAAAATATCCCAACATCCCAATATCGAGGCCTGAGCCGTATTTTGGAGCCAGATTCTGGCTCTCTGGACGTATTCTCAGTTTGAAATTATGAATTTTTATACCCAACATATGCCAAGGACCGAAAGCGGCAGTGAGTCACATTTTGCACAAACTCCCTTGCAGTTTTCAACATATCCCAAACATCCCAATTTCGAGGTCTGAGCCATATTTTGGAGCCAAATTCTGGCTCTATGCACGTGTTCGCAATTTGAAATTACGAAATTTTATACCCAACATATGCCAAGTCCTGACAGCGGCAGTGAGTCACATTTTGCACAAACTCCCCTGCACTTTTCAAAATATCCCATATATCCCAATTTCGAGGCCTGAGCCATATTTTGGAGCCAAATTCTGGCTCTCTGGACGTATTCTCAGTTTGAAATTATGAATTTTTATACCCAACATATGCCAAGTACTGAAAGCGGCAGTGAGTCACATTTTGCACACACTCCCCTGCAGTTTTCAAAATTTCCCAAATAACCCAATTTCGAGGCCGGAGCCATATTTTGGAGCCAAATTCTGGCTCTCTGCACGTATTCGTAGTTTGAAATAACGACTTTTTTTATACCCAACATATGCCAAGTACTGAAAACGGCGTTTGGTCCCATTTGTCTCAATCCCCCTGCAGTTTTCAAAATATCCCAAATATCCCAATTTCGAGGCCTGAGCCATATTTGGAGCTAAATTCTGGCTCTCTGCACGTATTCGCAGTTTGAAATTACGACTTTTTATACCCAACATCAGCCAAGTACCGAAAGCGGCAGTGAGTCATATTTTGCACAAACTCCCCTGCAGTTTTCAAAATATCCACATATCCCAATTTCGAGGCCTGAGCCATATTTTGGAGCCAAATTCTGGCTCTCTGCACGTATTCGCAGTTTGAAATTACGACTTTTTAATACCCAACATATGCCAAGTACTGAAAGCGGCGTTTGGTCAAATTTGTCTCAATCCCCCTGCAGTTTTCAAAAAATCCAAATATCCCAATTTCGAGGCCTGAGCCATTTTCTGGGAGCTAAATTCTGGCTCTCTGCACGTATTCGCAGTTTGAAATTACGAATTTTTATACCCAACATATGCCAAGTACTGAAAGCGGCAGTGAGTCACATTTTGCACAAACTCCCCTGCAGTTTTCATAATATCCCAAATATCCCAATTTCGAGGCCTGAGCCATATTTTGGAGCCAAATTCTGGCTCTCTGCACGTATTCGCAGTTTGAAATTACGACTTTTTTATACTCAACATATGCCAAGTACTGAAAGCGGCGTTTGGTCACATTTGTCCCCAACCCCTTCCCCCTGCAGTTTTCAAAATATCCCAAACATCCCAATTTCGAGGCCTCAGCCATATTTTGGAGCCAAATTCTGGCTCTCTGCACGCATTCGCAGTTTGAAATTACGACCTTTTATACCCAACATATGCCAAGTCCTGAAAGCGGCAGTGAGTCACATTTCACACAAACTCCCCTGCAGTTTTCGACATATCCCAAATATCCCAATTTTGAGGCCTGAGCCATATTTTGGAGCCAATTTCTGGCTCTCTGCACGTATTCGCAATTTGAAATTACGACTTTTTTATACCCAACATATGCCAAGTACTGAAAGCGGCGTTTGGTCACATTGGTCTCAAACCCCCTGCAGTTTTCAATATATCCCAAACATCCCAATTTCGAGGCCTGAGCCATATTTTGGAGCCAAATTCTGGCTCTCTGGACGTATTCTCAGTTTGAAATTACGATTTTTTATACCCAACATATGAAAAGTACTGAAAACAACAGTGAGTCACATTTTGAACAAACTCCACTGCAGCTTTCATAATATCCCAAATATCCCAATTTCGAGGCCTGAGCCATATTCTAGAGCCAAATTCAGGCTCTCTGCATGTATTCGCAGTTTTAAATTATGACTTTTTATACCCAACATATGCCAAATACTGAAAGCGGCAGTGAGTCACATTTTGCACAAACTCCCCTGCAGTTTTCATAATATCCCAAATATCCCAATTTCGAGGCCTGAGCCATATTTTGGAGCCAAATTCTGGCTCTCTGCACGTATTCGCAGTTTGAAATTACGACTTTTTTATACTCAACATATGCCAAGTACTGAAACCGGCGTTTGGTCACATTTGTCCCCAACCCCTTCCCCCTGCAGTTTTCAAAATATCCCAAACATCCCAATTTCGAGGCCTCAGCCATATTTTGGAGCCAAATTCTGGCTCTCTGCACGCATTCGCAGTTTGAAATTACGACTTTTTATACCCAACATATGCCAAGTCCTGAAAGCGGCAGTGAGTCACATTTCACACAAACTCCCCTGCAGTTTTCGACATATCCCAAATATCCCAATTTTGAGGCCTGAGCCATATTTTGGAGCCAAATTCTGGCTCTCTGCACGTATTCGCTGTTTGAAATTACGACTTTTTTATACCCAACATATGCCAAGTACTGAAAGCGGCGTTTGGTCACATTGGTCTCAAACCCCCCTGCAGTTTTCAATATATCCCAAACATCCCAATTTCGAGGCCTGAGCCATATTTTGGAGCCAAATTCTGGCTTTCTGGACGTATTCTCAGTTTGAAATTGCGATTTTTTATACCCAACATATGCCAAGTACTGAAAACAACAGTGAGTCACATTTTGCACAAACTCCACTGCAGCTTTCAAAATATCCCAAATATCCCAATTTCGAGGCCTGAGCCATATTTTGGAGCTAAATTCTGGCTCTCTGCACGTATTCGCAGTTTGAAATTACGACTTTTTATACCCAACATCAGCCAAGTACAGAAAGCGGCAGTGAGTCATATTTTGCTCAAACTCCCCTGCAGTTTTCAAAATATCCCACATATCCCAATTTCGAGGCCTGAGCCATATTTTGGAGCCAAATTCTGGCTCTCTGCACCTATTCGCAGTTTGAAATTACGACTTTTTTATACTCAACATATGCCAAGTACTGAAAGCGGCGTTTGGTCACATTTGTCCCCAACCCCTTCCCCCTGCAATTTTCAAAATATCCCAAACATCCCAATTTCAAGGCCTGAGCCATATTTTGGAGCCAAATTCTGGCTCTCTGCACGCATTCGCAGTTTGAAATTACGTCTTTTTATACCCTACATATGCCAAGTCTTGAAAGCGGCAGTGAGTCACATTTCGCACAAACTCCCCTGCAGTTTTCGACATATCCCAAATATCCTAGATAAATACCCAAATACCCAAATAGAGCATAACCAAGCAAATATCGCGTCAGCCAGAAAAATGATCGGATGGATTACGAGAACTTTCAAATCCAGGGATCCCATCACAATGGTTGTACTCTTCAAGTCACTTGTGCTGTCCCGTCTCGAGTACTGCTCAGTACTCACTTCCCCCTTCAGAGCAGGAGAGATTGCTGAAATAGAGGGAATACAGAGAACATATACGGCACGCATAGACGAGATAAAACACCTAAATTATTGGGATCGTCTCAAAGCTCTCCAAATGTACTCTCTAGAAAGGAGACGAGAGAGATAACAAATAATATACACATGGAAAATACTGGAGGGTCAGGTCCCAAATCTACACAGTAAAATAACAACGTACTGGAGTGAACGATATGGAAGAAAATGCAAGATTGAACCAGTGAAGAGCAGATGTGCCATAGGCACAATCAGAGAGCACTGTATAAACATCAGGGGTCCGCGGTTGTTCAACGTCCTCCCAGCGAGCATAAGAAATATTGCCGGAACAACCGTGGACATCTTCAAGAGAAAACTGGACGGTTTTCTAAGAGAAGTTCCGGATCAGCTGGGCTGTGGTGGGTACGTGGCCCTGCGGGCCGCTCCAAGCAACAGCCTGGTGGACCAAACTCTCACAAGTCGAGCCTGGCCTCGGCCGGGCTTGGGGAGTAGAAGAACTCCCAGAACCCCATCAACCAGGTATCAACCAGGTATCCCAATTTTGAGGCCTGAGCCATATTTTGGAGCCAAATAATGGCTCTCTGCACGTATTCGCTATTGAAATTACGACTTTTTTATACCCAACATATGCCAAGTACTGAAAGCGGCGTTTGGTCACATTGGTCTCAAACCTCCCTGCAGTTTTCAAAATATCCCAAACATCCTAATTTCGAGGCCTGGGCCTTATTTTGGAGCCAAATTCTGGCTCTCTGGACGTATTCTCAGATTGAAATTACGATTTTTTATACCCAACATATGCCAAGTACTGAAAACAACAGTGAGTCACATTTTGCACAAACTCCACTGCAGTTTTCAAAATATCCCAAATATCCCAATTTCGAGACCTGAGCCATATTTTGGAGCCAAATTCAGGCTCTCTGCACGTATTCGCAGTTTTAAATTACGACTTTTTATACCCAACATATGCCAAGTACTGAAAGCGGCAGTGAGTCACATTTTGCACAATCTCCCCTGCAGTTTTCAAAATATCCCAAATATCCCAATTTCGAGGCCGGAGCCATATTTTGGGGCCAAATTCTGGCTCTCTGCACGTATTCGCAGTTTGGAATTACGACTTTTTGTATACTCAACATATGCCAAGTACTGAAAGCGGCGTTTGGTCACATTTGTCCCAAACCCCTCTGCAGTGTTCAAAATGTCCCAAACATCCTAATTTCGAGGCCAGAGTCATATTTTGGAGCCAAATTCTGTCTCTCTGCACGTATTCGCAGTTTGAAATTACGAATTTTTTTATACCCAACATATGCCTAGTACTGAAAGCGGCGTTTGGTCAAATTTGTCTCAATCCCCCCTGCAGTTTCAAATATCCTAAATATCCCAATTTCGCGGCCTGAGCCATATTTTGGAGCCAATGTATGGCTCTCTTCACGTATTCGCAATTTGAAATTATGACTTTTTTATACCCAACATATTCGAAGTACTGAAAGCGGAGTTTGGTCACATTTGTCCCAAACCTCCCTGCAGTTTTCAAAATATCCCAAACATCCCAATATCGAGGCCTGAGCCGTATTTTGGAGCCAGATTCTGGCTCTCTGGACGTATTCTCAGTTTGAAATTATTAATTTTTATACCCAACATATGCCAAGGACCGAAAGCGGCAGTGAGTCACATTTTGCACAAACTCCCTTGCAGTTTTCAACATATCCCAAACATCCCAATTTCGAGGCCTGAGCCATATTTTGGAGCCAAATTCTGGCTCTATGCACGTGTTCGCAATTTGAAATTACGAAATTTTATACCCAACATATGCCAAGTCCTGACAGCGGCAGTGAGTCACATTTTGCACAAACTCCCCTGCACTTTTCAAATATCCCATATATCCCAATTTCGAGGCCTGAGCCATATTTTGGAGCCAAATTCTGGCTCTCTGCACGTATTCGCAGTTTTAAATGACGACTTTTTATTCCCAACATATGCCATATACTGAAAGCGGCAGTGAGTCACATTTTGCACAGACTCCCCTGCAGTTTTCAAAATATCCCAAATATCCCAATTTCGAGGCCGGAGCCATATTTTGGAGCCAAATTCTGGCTCTCTGCACGTATTCGCAGTTGGAAATTTCGACTTTTTATACCCAACATATGCCAAGTACTGAAAGCGGCAGAGTCACATTTTGCACAAACTCCTCTGCAGTTTTCGTAATATCCCATATGTCCCCATTTCGAGGCCTGAGCCATATTTTGAAGCCAAATTCTGGCTCTCTGCACGTATTCGCAGTTTGAAATTACGAATTTTTAATACCCAACATATGCCAAGTACTGAAAGCGGCGTTTGGTCACATTGGTCTCAAACTCCCCTGCAGTTTTCAAAATATCCTAAACATCCCAATTTCTAGGCCTCAGCCATATTTTGGAGCCATATTCTGGCTCTCTGGACGTATTCTCAGTATGAAATTACTTTTTTTAATACCCAACATATTGCAAGTACTGAAAACGGCAGTGAGTCACATTTTGCACAAACTCCACTGCAGTTTTCAAAATATCCCAAATATCCCAATTTCGAGGCCTAAGCCATATTTTGGAGCCAAATTCTGGCTCTCTGCACGTATTCGCAGTTTTAATTTACGACTTTTTATACCCAACATATGCCAAGTACTGAAAGCGGCAGTGAGTCACATTTTGCACAAACTCCCCTGCAGCTTTAAAAATTTCCTAAATATCCCAATTTCGAGGCCGGAGCCATATTTTGGAGCCAAATTCTGGCTCTCTGCACGTATTCGCAGTTTGAAATTACGACTTTTTTTTATACCCAACATATGCCAAGTACTGAAAGCAGCGTTTGGTCACATTTGTCTCAATCCCCCCTGCAGTTTTCAAAATATCACAAATATCCCTATTTCGAGGCCTGAGCCATATTTTGGAGCCAAATTCTGGCTCTCTGCACATATTCGCAGTTTGAAATTACGACTTTTTTTACCCAACATATGCCAAGTACTGAAAGCGGCGTTTGGTCACATTTGTCCTAAACCTCCCTGCAGTTTTCAAATTATCCCAAATAACGCAATTTCGAGGCCTTAGCCATATTTTGGAGCCAATTTCTGGCTCCCTGCACGTATTCGCAGTTTAAATTACGACTTTTTATACCCAACATATGCCAAGTACTGACAAAAATTGCTAGGTTTATAGATAGAGCTGGTACATACAATGCCTAAAGCCACTATTACGCAAAGCGTTTCGGGCAGGAAACATATGTATAATCATTATATAATCAATATAATCATTCATTATCAATATTAGGCATAAATATTATATCAAGTGAATGGTTAAGGGATCCAAATCCTGTTTTTGGATGTGTTTCAATTTTTTTCATTGTCGTTAGATGGCCTTGACTATTAGTTACGTGTTGAGATTTATTTGAAAGAAATATGACAACTGAACACTTATTTTTATTTTTGAAGTTGTGATGACTACCCATAAAATTCTGCTAATAATGATGAATTGCTAACTAGTATTTTTGTTTACTATTAAATATAAAATATTATCAGATGAATCATATACAAGTCACAGGAAAGTACATCCAAAGTAATTTATATATTTAAAACAGATATTGTTGAGGATTTGTGGCACTGTAATTCTGGCCAGAAATTTCAAATCTCAAACTCAATTTTTGTAATTCCTAGAATCAAAAGTTGTAAATGGATGCCATCTTGAGGTTATCTTGAGATTATTTCGGGGCTAAGTGTCCCCGCGCAAGGGGGGAGGGGGGGGTTTACGCTGTAACACCCATGACCCCCTCCCCACCGCGAGAGTTCACACCCAGGGAAGCGTTCTCCAAGAGGTCAGCCCAGATGACCTCTGGATTATCTTGTATGTTGATTAAAAATTCCTGGGTTAGTCTTAGTCAGCTAGTTTCAAGTATGTAATATTTCATGATATTCTTGTCAAACATTGCAATGGAATTAGACCCCAGATTCTTATGTGTAAACATCCATGGATCTTCCATGGTTGTGAACTCTAGGGGGGGGGGTCATGGGTGTTACACTATGTATGAATAATAATACTAATAATAATAATAATAATGAGTGATGATCTGATGATAAAAACACTCACTTCTGTGACCGATCACCTAGCTTTCACATTGTCCAAGTATTAATTTTCTTAACTGTTTTAGCTCATGTTTGCTTTCTTGTATCTTTGCTATGGTGAAACATTAAGTCTGCATCTTTTAAGGCAAATTAGTTTTAAGTTTTGTCATAACACCAGCACTGCTACTCACCTGTTGTACTGTTATTCTCCAGCATCTCATGCGAGTCACCTTGAAGTTGCCCTCCTTAACAGAACCATCTTCACACTCAATTCTTGGAGAAAAAAAAAGAAAAAGAAAAAAATAATTGGATTCAAACTAAGTTTTAAAACAAAAGAAATTTATTACATTAAACACTAACAATCTGAAAAATGTTACACGGATGTGATTATCTATAGATTAATTTACAGCAGAAAACACATCTAAATAATGATATGCACACAAACCTTAAATATATAACAGAGGCCCTTAAATAAGCCAATATTGACCGTAAGCAAGTGCGAGAACGGGTTGCAGGCCCACCCTACTCTCCATCAGTTCTATGCTCTCTATTTTAACAGTGGTCAAAGATTTGGAGTGAAGATTTGCTGCGATGCCAAGTGTTAATTTTAAGTTGAACAGATGTCGAAGGCCGATTGAAGAATATATAGGTGATGCTTAACCCTTAAGTGTGTGCAATACTATATACATTTAGAACAAAACTTTAAACTTTCTTCTTTCCTTGAATAATTTCATATAAATTAAATTCTGATATATCAGTTCCTCAAATCTGGATAAAGAGTTAGCACTTATTTTTACATATTGTTGAAAGAATTAACGATAAAATATTAATATATACAGTATTTGTGATTGAAGGACCATAAATAGTCTCAAACTTTATATTTTTGCCTTAATTGTTATTTATGATTCATATACTGAAAGAAAGACTGACCCACAAGCCAAACACATAAATGATTAAACAGTGCATGATGTGATGACCAACATATCATGCACATAATACAGTGTATGGTACTCTCACAATTAATGAAACAAACTGCACTCAAAAGGGGCACTTAATGCAATCAATTTTAACTTCTCATGAGATTCAGAATCTTGGTTAATCTGCATCCAATACTGAGCTGTTTTGTGTTTAATTTCTACACTGCAAATATGCAGCTTTCACTCCAAACAGGTTTTGGAATATATGGATGAAAGGCACACATCTTCAGAAACTCTACCCATAAAATCACAAATAAAACTTGCATTAGCCTACCTAAAATTAAGCTCTCTGTTCCCGGCACTAATCAAAACAGGAGTGCCTGGTTTGGGAAAATCACAAGTGCACTGCTGGAATTGTAGATATCCATAGTACTTTAGTGTTCTCGCTAGGTCCAGGTACTGAAATCAAAGATGATCTGTTATAAAGGACTAAAATTTTATATTATTATTTATAATATTTATAATAACTATATAATAAATTGTATCAACAGCCATTTAAATAGATTAATAGACTAGTTAAATCATGAAGTAAATATACAGTATTATAAGATTTACTCACCTGAATCAACGAACAAGAGTTCGCTGAATCAGGGGATGTGTGAATATGCTTAGGATGTTGGGACCGAGTTCACAGATGGGAGCAACATTACAAGAAATAATTAGGGGCCTTGGGAATGCCACTGAGCATATTTAAAACCAAATTCTATGGTTCTTCATTATTGTATTTCCAGTTGTAAAGGTTTTTGTTCAATAAAATATAAGACTTTTTCCTTGAAAATGTGATTTCGAGGCATGGTCATGGGAAATATGATAAATGTGGTTAAATCTCTTAACAGACAGGTTCTCTTGGTTGTTGCCTTTCATACGACAGGTTGAAATTATAATTTTGCTCAGTGATATCAGCCCATAAAGCATGGGAAATATTAGGTATGAATGGTAACTCTTAATATGGCTCCAATCACGTTTCTAATGATTTTCATAGATGGGCGCAACATTATAAGAAATAGTAAGATGTTTGGGAAGGCATATATTGTGCCTATAATTGAGCATATAATTGTAATATTTAAAACCAAATTCTATGATTCATTTAATTTTGAAATTCACTGGTTTTTGTTCACTAATATGGGTCTTTTTTTTCCTTTGAAAATGAGATTTCAAGGCTAAGGCATAGAAAATATGCTAGATGAAGGTAAATTAGCTTTACAGACAGGTTCTCTTGTCCTTCATATTATTGAATGAATTTAAAATTTCAGTCAGTGGAACCAACCCATAGTGTAGGAAATATTAAGGTATGAATAGTAACTCCCTTAATACTGCATGGCTATTTTGATGGTTTTTGAAGATGGACTCAACATTACAAGAAACAGTTGGAGCTTTTGGAAAGTTAGTGAGGCTATTTAAAACCAAATTCTATGGTTTGTTTTCATTTTGAGTTGGCATCTTGATTATCTTGAGATGATTTCGGGGCTTTTAGTGTCCCCGCGGCCTGGTCCTCAACCAGGCCTCCACCCCCAAGAAGCAGCCCGTGACAGCTGACTAACACCCAGGTACCTATTTTACTGCTAGGTAACAGGGCATAGGGTGAAAGAAACTCTGCCCATTGTTTCTCGCCGGCGCCTGGGATCGAACCCAGGACCACAGGATCACAAGTCCAGCATGCTGTCCGCTCGGCCGACCGGCATGGTTTTTGTTTACTCAGGCATGAGTTCTGAGGCTCAGGATGTAAGAAATAAGCTAGATGTGGTTAAATTTTATTGCTAAAATGTTCATTTAGTAATTGTCCATTATATTATAGGCTGAAATGTAAATTTTGCTAAGTGAAATGAGCCCACAGGGCATGGGAAATAAATCCTGGAGGCATCTCCGGTTGCAACAGATTAGAGTTGGTCCCATATAGGTTGGTTCATTGAACTGAGGTTGTACTGTACTGACAAAGGTGGGCAGGAGCAAGTTTTTAATTCCTGGAACTCTGTCCATTATGAAGACCGTGACTGGAAACGGCGACCCTTTTTCCAAGAAGGATCAAAGTGGGGACCAACAATCCATTTTAAAGCAAATCCGGACAATCCATTTTTAAATTGGAGAAATTTCTCAGAGAGGGGTCTGTCAAACATAAATCCATTAAGGGCTTGTTCTCTAGCCTGGCATTGAAGGATTTGTTCATCAAATTCAATAAGCCTATACCCTCCAGTTCTGCCATGGAGAGGATCTACTCTTTCCAGAAAGAGATCAAGCTAAAGCAATCAGAGCTCAGCGACAGCCATTTTGAAATGCTAGTCGTTTTGGAGGGAAACTACCGCATTCACCTTTTTTATTGCATTTCTTCCTAATTCATTATATTGCATTAATTTTATTATTCTGCCTTTAGTTTATTAAAATTAATTATTAATGATTTCCAGTGTTTTCAATTGTATATTTAATTTTAATTAACTATTTCACTTTATTTAATGCATGGACCAAGGACTGAGTTGGTCATAGCTCCTTTCTTCCAAAAAGACCGTCACTGGGATTATCAGTTCTTTTTTTGAATGTAAGTATACACTCAAATATATGTATATGTGCCATTCTGGAAATGGCACATATATATCAGGGAATTAAAACAACAAATGATAAAGCCATGATATTTTAGACTAGCATTATGAAGCTGTTCCAGAGTAAAGGCATCATTCAACTAAATTTTCTTGTAATCCAAAGACATCTTTGCCCTTAACCATTTCAACTAAAGGATTCTTTACAGTACTGTATATGTATTTTAATTTTCACATTCATCTTAGAAATACAGTTAAATCACCAAAGACATTTCTGTATAGAGAATGTATCATGACATTCCTTGAACATTAAGAAACTAGCCTCTTTTGGTGAGAGAACCACCTTATATTTAACAAAACATTTCAGGTACTAACTTCTCTTTTGGCTCCTTTAGCTTGAAGTGCTGCTAATTGTCTCTGAATTTCACGATTAGTTAAGATCCAGCCTCGCTCTACATCCTGCACAGTCTGGGCATAGAGGAGATTCAATCCAACACGGTCTCCCATCACATCAAGATCAACAGTAGGGTCCCAGTAACTGCAACATTAAAGGGATTTTGTTCATGCCTTTATATAACTACAGTACAGTTTTAACAAATTCAGCAAATCAACAGATTTTCACTTGTACATCTTATTTTTTTTGTTAATGAAGTGTTGAATGTAATGTAATATCATTTTTTGTGCAGAATTTCTAGTGGTTCCTCTGAAGTTATGGTACTACTGTAATTCAGAAAGGTGACAGTACCAATCAGGCCTATGACAACTTTCATAAAAGCCAGATAGAGCACAGGACCAGAATCTGGCTTTCTCAGACACAATGTAGGCACAATTTGGAAATCAACCTACCATGAAAGTATAATACAAAAAAGTAAAGGAATCACTAAACAAACCAATGCATATAAGAAACTAACAACATGAAAACATGGCAACCAAACTTTGTCCAAGAGTAACAACTCAACACCACTAGGTGAAAACCTAGAAATTTAAGCACACCACAAACCAATAATAATGTGTCAGATGTGGGATTTTTCGGAGAAGGGTGACAAGCCGTGTTATCTACTAGGGTGCTTTTCAGGCAAGCACGTTTAGCAGTGTATTCGGTTACCTTCCCCACAACTCTCTCGGGGGTTGGGGGTTCCCTTAACAAAACACAGTACTACCATGAAAACTAGCACCATCATATATTACCAAAACATCCACACCAACATTTAAGAGCATTACAACATAATGCAGTAATTACATAATGATGAGATACATGCAAGTCCATATTCTGTATAGAAATGGCAGGTTAATTTTAAATGCTATGAAAGTTTTGTATGCATCATATCAGAAGACAATTCATAGCCTATCCGAGTGATAACGTGCCCTCCCCCCCCCACAAAAAAAAAAACTGCTTAAACTAATCTCTCAAGATGTGTACACACACACACACACAACATACGGTTCTGTTCACATACACAATTCCAATTTAGTGTTACATGTATTTTTAACTTCTTCCATATATAAATTATCAATCATACTGTACATTGGTTAGATATATTTTACTTTCACCAACTAACTCTGGCTTCCATAAAATATGGCTAAATGTAATATTATTTTTAAAGAACTTACTTCTTTCTTAGAACTATCCTGTGCATGCCTTTGACGCATCTCTGAGAAATGTAGGGACTTTCAAAGTCCTGCAGTCGTTTCACAACTGTTAAACATGAACAGAAATTAGTGGGTTAAGCTTATTCCATTCTTTTTTAATATCTCATTTGAAACCTACAAGGAGTGAATAAAAGATAAGACTTGTTGTTAGTCATCATAAACACATTGTCTATATTTAACTTCTAATTCCAATAACACTTCAGAAGAATATCATTAATCCAGAAGCAATTTTTTTTTTTATTATTTTGAAAGAAGGGTGAGTGAAAGATGGAATAATAATACTAGTATTAACAATGAATTATTATTTGAAGTTTGTTTTTCTTGAATGTCCATTCTTTTATAACAAATCACAAGTATCAAAACATTTAGCAGTAAACACGAAAAAACCCCTTTATATTCTAAAGTGACAATATGATCTTCAGGATCATGAGCTCTCGAGAAAAAACGAGGAGAGATTTGTTTCAGCTGGTACTTAACAAATAGTGAGGTTAAGAACATTCTTAACATGAAAATTATTAACAAACACTGAATTTGTTTAAGTTCCTGTAATCTTACAATTTTTTGTAGCTAGATTGCATGATCATTAAAAGGCAAAATTTTCTAACTTCAGCGGAATAAAAAAGGAATGTTAAAATATGTAAAAATAAACTTACCAATCAGATCACTCTCTTCTTTTTTAACAAGGAATAGAGCAAAGTAGTAAACCAATTCATTTGGAAGGTGAATGTGACTGCATACTTTCTGAAATAGGAAGCCAAAAGTTACAAATGATATAAAAGTTTACAGAATTACACTTATAACTACAGTATATTGCCCATATTCCACCATCTGCTGCCAGTGCTCCACGCTCACACATGCTCCATGCTCACACATGCTGCCAGTGCTGCACTCTCGCACATGCTCCACCATCTGCTGCCAGTGCTCCACGCTCACACATGCTGCCAGTGCTGCACTCTCGCGCATGCTCCACCATCTGCTGCCAGTGCTCCACGCCCACACATACATGACACTAAAGGCAGTGATGATGTGTCAGTCCATCCAAGAGTCTTATCAAATCACGACACAACAGAAGTGGGAGACACAGTCAATATAACACAAGAAGGAAGGTGAGGTGAAAGGGAAGGAGAGGTAAGTGTAGAAGTAAAGGAAGAAACCCAGCAAACATAAAAATAAATGAAACTGCAAAAGATCCAATGGTAGCTAAACAAAATAAGCAGAAAAGGGAAGAGAAAGGAAAAGAGTGAAATAATACAAAAACCAAAAGACACACGTCAGATCAATCTTTCTAAGAAAATATGAGCATTTAACTACTGTATGTATTGAGAAGGAAAAAAACTCAAAACAACAAATCAAGGATTAATTGTGCATGAGAGCTGATTTAACAAGATCGTATCTGGAGGTAATGAGGCAGGAAAGATTATTTGAAAGAAGACCAAGCATTAGGATGATTGGAGTCCCTACCATGACAGAAAAGATCATTGTTCATGTCAGCAAGTTTAGAACTTTTTGTTATTTTAAGGTTTTGTCAGTTAAAGAGTGGCCAGTTTCACTAAAGTATTGAAGAGGACAAGAAGAACAGGAAACTGAATCAAACATTAGTGGCACTGGAAGCAGTAGTAGTAGTATGAACCACATTGCTACGAAGTGTATTAGTTTGTAGAAAAGCAAGTTTATATCAAAAGCACAAAGGGTATTAGCGAGAGTTTTATGTTCAAATGTGAAAGGAAGACAAAACACAGGGTTTCAAGTATTGGGAGCAGGCACAATGATAAAATTTAGGAGGATAGCCAAAGCAAGAGAATGAATTATAAAGAGAAATTTCAGAATTAAGAAACTGTCACAGATGCATAGAGCCCAGAGGGAGACAAGGACACTGTTCTTAACAGGAGTAGGATGGTATGAAATTTTTTTTATGTACATACCACTGTGCACAGGCTTGTAGTAGACAGAGAAAGATAAGCCAGACAAAGCTGTGAACTTGTACATCATAATACACCAAACCCCCAACAGGTGGCAACCCAGGTCATACAAGGTTCCAGTCAGCCTGCACCCCCTCACTCACATGAACTGCCCAAACCCAAATCCCTATACCCTACTGGGAAAAGGGAAGAGAGTGGAATCTACTGAGGGGCTCCCACCAGAGAAGTGTCTTTAATTACACTTAACACTTATTTCTAGAACAACTCAATAGCTCTGAGCTGACTCTCAACCTAGAAACAACCAGGTTTATTACAAACTTGACAGACTACATACCTCAAGAAGGTCATCTGTTTGTAGTGTGGGTGGAACACTGAGTGTCACCTTCTGGCCACTCATCATGTAAATGTCAATTGGCACCTCGTCTTGGCCCCCCCAGCCCGCTGGGTCTCATTTTGGGCAGACACAAGGAAACCATTGAACACATCATTATTTAGCACACGAGGATCTTGGCTCACTGGTTCATCATGTAAGAAAAATGAAATAATCAATCATTAGAATAAAACCATTGAATTTACTTTCACATTAAATCCTGTATACTGTATCTTTAGGTATTATAACCAAAGGTATCTTTATCATTACAGTGCATTGGTAGAAGCAGGATATGTAATCAAGTCGTGAAATGCAAGGAAATTCTCATTCTTGATTAAGGTGGTCGACAGATGGAATGAACTTAAAGAAGTTTCCCTATAATAAAGTCATTTCCCTATAATAAAAAAAAAGGCAGACCCCCTGAACGTCAAGATGTAATCAGTGTGCAAGGTATAGAAGGTTACGAGGCAGTGTTTACAGCTAGAAATGCCCCATTTCTCATTTTCACTGATTGGAGACACATTAGTCCAAAGCAGATAGTGAAGCAGTACAAAACAGGTTTTTGAAGTCCAAAGGGTTCCTTCTGTTCACCAATAATGGAGCCTTCTCCAGGGGTTACCCCTTTCTTGGTGGTGTCAGTAGTTGAGACAGTTTCCCCAATTATGGATCCATTCCCATCTTTTCTAGAGGGTTCTATGGGTGTGGATTCTCCTTTCATGGAGGGGACACCATCAGTCATCCCAGGCATCTGATGTGGATCATAGCTCTTCTCTGAGATCTCTGGATCTTTGAGGACTGGGGGTCTTCAGGGTAATGGGGGGAAGGGGCTCAAGGAGGGTCAGTGAATAATCTTCAACCCTTTTTGGCCTCTGGTCCATCATGTGCGAGTTATCACTAAACACAGGGGGAGCTTTACTTATCCCATGTCACAGTTTTAGTCAGATTTCTCAATTCCCGTCCAAATGGGTGCATTTCCAGGTGCTGGCTTGTCCCTTGACTCAACTTTCTTAGACAGATTGCCAACATATTGTCTGTCCCCGATTTTTGTCTGGGTGTACATGCTTTAGGTTTTCCTGGGCGACCAGGACCATGGCTCTTGTGAGTCTGGGTCTGGGTCTGTCCCTGTCTCTTGGTTTAGGTTTGAGGTTCCAACCTCCTGGGTTGCAAATAACCCTTTGTTTACTTTGGTATGGAGCTTGGTACGGTTTTCACCATACCGAATGCTCCAGTGACATTAAATGGAGTTGGAATTTTAGGTGATTAATGGGAGGGTTCATATTTTGAGGAACTCAACTCCTGCATGTTTGGCCAAAACTCTGCCCCAGAATGTGTTTGGCATGTGAGTTTGCATGTCCTTTCTGCTCCTCTGACTGTGAAGGATAACAGGATGCATCGCCAGTTCTCTTCCACGCCCTGCATCTCATCTGTCCAGGAGCTGTTTTTCTTGTCAGGTTCAGTATGGTTTGGATGCTTTGATTACTGTATCGAGGATTGAGTCCCTATTGCCTGTGAGAGGGGCTATAGAGGCGGTGTCAAAATTGTTCACCCCCCTCCTTTGGGTTGATGGAATGAACGTCTACTCAACTCTGTTGGGATACTGGCAAGGTGTCCATTCCCACCTGTTGGATTAAGCTTGGTCTCTCCCTCATACTTTTCTCTGGAAGCTGGTTCCGGAAGCTGCACCTATGTCATTTTAGCCACTTTGCCGTATATTGTCACAGAGGGTAGGGAGAATTCATTGGCTGGGGTCCTCGCTGCATCCTGATCAGGGTAGGCATCCAAAGGTGCCCGGTTCTGGGTCTATTGCATTACCTTCAACACATGCGTCTTCCTCTCACAATGTGTGGGACAGACAAGTGGTCTTGAGTAAAACCCCTAATATAATTTGTGCTGTCATTAAATCTAATGGTACACATCAGATCAAAGTATTCTCATCATATAATCCTTATTTCTTCACCAGTTACCACAAGGTATGCAAATTACATATAAAACTTACATACAAATTATATATAAACTAAATTTAGAGATATACCACTTTTTATTCACAGAGCTAATCACTCCATGATAATTTAAGGTTCTGAGAGAAATGTAAACTTCAGTATCAGAATTATAGTACTGTATCTAGATTTTAAAACAGTTATTTGTAAGATTATGTCCACATTTCTTCCATGTGCTGCATTACATATAGTTAAACTGGCTCCTAATAATTACCTTATCAAGAGCATCATATTACACTAATAATTTGTGTTGGTTAACCTCTAATGTATACTTACACTGAAGAATGTACTTTTCCAGACTGACTCTTCGCTCTTCTGTCTGAGTAGGAGATAAGGGCAAGAGTTTCTTTGGGGAAAGGAAGGGAGCGTTGACCCCCCTAGGTCTCTCCTGAGCTGTTCATGGAGGCTATATAGCTGTCTATATCGAACTGTACAGTGAAACACTCCATTTATGTGAATGTTGTAGGCCTGAAATAAAAGTTAAGAACAGTTGAAATTGAAAATACACGAATTTACAGAATTTAATGCTTTCATTATAAGCATTCAAATCGATAAACATAACAAACTTATTCATATAAATGCTCTAATATAAATAAGGAAAAGGTGCGTGTTGTATTATGGAAATGTGCAAGTATTTTCTTAAACACCCAACTATCTGAAAATAAAGAGAGTGAGCATGTTTTGGTCCATCCGGGACCATTATCTGACAGTCACTTCCTTTAATGTCCGAGGTGTGGACTGGATGGTTAATTATCAGTCACATTATTGTGACTCACTGTTTACATATGGATTTTCTTTTATGTAAAAATATACATACATTTTCTTTTATGTAAAAATATACATACATTTTCTTTTATGTAAAAATATACATACATTTTCTTTTATGTAAAAATATACATACATTTCTTTTATGTAAAAATATACATACATTTTCTTTTATGTAAAAATATACATACATTTTCTTTTATGTAAAAATATACATACATTTTCTTTTATGTAAAAATACATACATTTTCTTTTATGTAAAAATATACATACATTTTCTTTTATGTAAAAATATACATACATGTGGATTTTCTTTTATGTAGAAATAATTTGTGGAATTAAGTGCTGTGCATACATTAAGGAGTTATAAATCCATGGAACCTCCTACCCACAGAAGGAATAAATGCCAAAATATTGCTACAGTGCAAATACAGAGCTGGATAAAATAAAGAAAAATGAGGGGGGTATCTTCGACAAGTTGCCAGCTTCCTGTCCTTGTCGAGACCATTAGAGATGGTAGCCCTCTGGTAAATTCAGAACTTCTTTTTAAAAAGAAATACCCAGTGCATCTCCATTTAAACTATTTACTTGATCATGGCTATGTATCTTATTTTGGGATATCAAAATTTCACTATTCACATAATTTCTAAATTTGAGTTGATGCGAATACTCTGAACATTGTATTCAACTATATAAGGCCATTTATAAATGGGACTTTGCCTCTTGTTGACCAAATCAACAACAAGAGGTAGGCACTAGAAAAATATCTTCACTGTGTTGTTTCTGGAGGTTTATAAAAAAGTTTATTATAGCAGTTCAAGGCACAAAGTATGCAGTAATTTATACCTGACTTGGCTAATACAGGTATTGGTATTGCACTGGTGTTGGGGGCGTGTGGTGTGTGGGTGTGTTCGATACATGTATGACCTGTATGGAATCACCATACATCAATATGGAATGAATGACCCGTTCGATACATGTATGACCTGTATGGAATTCAAATTATATTCATTTCTGCATCCCATCCTGCAATCATGCAGCATTTTTGTCTCCTCCCATCTATTATTTGATCTACTACACTTATTTTATGCATCTAAATAAAGACCAGTATTCCCAAATTTCTGTGTAGTCATCTTCCTGTTTATATTGTTCTGTTCCTCTCGCAAGAACACTTTGGCAGGGAAACTGCTTATAAAAATACTTTTAATTTTCCTTTTAGTTCAGCTATTTTGAAATGTTCGGGTCATTTGTGCCTCCACCAACGATACCCTTCACACCAGATTCCTCTCAACCACCACCACACACTCTACACACACAAACTGTAACAATCCAGTGATGGGCATTTCACAAAATTGTGAATATTGAAAAAAATGGGATGTCTGCCATGTCCCTTACTGTACAAGATTAAATATAAATAGTCTAAACAAAATTATAAATTGTACATAATTGTAGCTATAGGCTGCAAATGACTAGGTAAAGCAGTGTTTAACCCACATATTAAAAGGCAGTTAGGCTTCCAAAATTTCTGTAGGGAAATGTTAAGAGTGTAATGAGAAAGTAAGTGGTGTGTTAAGAGGGAGAAATAAGCGTATATAAGGTAAGAGTTGTGGCAGCAGTTGAGCCCCACTGAAGTACGCACATCCCCCCGACCCCCTCAACTTTCCACTCACTACATAGGTGCTCCCCGTGTCTTCTTTACACTCCTGGGTATCTGGTATGGAAAAGTGCATATTTGGTCCTCGCCCTGCCTCTTCTTCGCATCTGCAACAGAGGACGTGAGGACGGCAGGCTGAATGTTGGTGGTTGAGCAATGACCGCCCCGCCAGCCTCCTGTGTTGACATGTGCGCCCGCCACCTACCGCCCGCGCCCGCAACCTTTCCCCTCACCACCACCCTCTACATAAATAAATAAATAAATAAATAAATAAATAAATAAATAAATAAATGTTTATTCAGGTAAGATACATACATACAAGAGATTTTACAAAAATTGATCGATTTAAAGATAGAGCTAGTACATACAATACCTAAAGCCACTATTACGCAAAGCGTTTCGGGCAGGCAGTCAGTTTCGGACATCACCATAATACTTCCCTACACACTTTATTCATCTCTAAAATGATCATTAAATTGAACTATATGGTTGTCGTAAAAGTAGGCGGGGTGTGGTGGGGGTGTTTGGGAGTGTCGGAGGGTGACAGGTGTCCTCTGGACCAGCTGTCGCGCCAACATGGGTAGGGTTGGTGTTGGTCTTAAGGCATATTATCTTGAGGATTATTTAGGCCCCCGCCAAGAGCTTACTAAGCACCAATTATGTTCTACTCATGGACATTGTCTAGAGCTAAAGTAAACTCGTGGATAAACCGATAAATTGGGTATACTTCTTGGTTTATGTATCTTTTGCGCAAACATATCGTTACTTTTGGCTTTATTTAGGGTCTGGGCGCCCTTCTCTTATGTTTCTTGCTGTTTCTTTTGTTATGTAAGGACACAGGACTATTGGCATTCCCTCGTGCATGGAAATTGTTTCAAAATATAGATACTACTATAAGTACCCCAGAGAGTAGACGAAACCTTCTTTTTCAATAGTGAAAGCATTAATGTAACATTGGATTCTTCTGCTGGCAGGTGAGGCGGCGCGGATCCTCCTGTGTCTGTACTGCTCCTGCCCGTCTCTTGCCACCTATAACTCGCTCTCTCACTTGACGGTGGACACCGGCGTGTGGCGGACGACCAGGGTGGCGGTAGTAGTGTTCCTTGCTAGTCCCTGCTCCACACCACCACCATGGCCCCTACAGTAGCGGTGCCGGCGCCAGCACCATCACCACCTGCGGACGTTGGCATCAACGCCGTGCTGCTGGGTCCACCTGGCTCCGGCAAGGGCACTCAGGTATGCTGCCCTTCCTGGCCTCGTGAACCTGACCTTTTTGCCGGTTTATCTTGACCCATGTTAAGCCCTATTTTGATTATGCGGTTCAGTTTTGGGTATCTTGCTTTAATTCATTACAATTTGTGAACAGAATGTATTTAGAATACTATAATAGACAAAATGAACCCAACTCAGCAGCTGACCACTGAGCATATGCATGAACGCTTAAGATAAGTATAGGCCTTCTGCAGTTACCTTGTTCTTATGTAGTTGCAGAAGTGAACATTTACATGTCACAGAAATACATACTGTAGCAGGAAATAAGGCTTGGCACATAATCCAGATCATTTCTTTTTTTCTCATCTAATGACTAATTAGCTTGACATTGGTAGTTGCTGTGCTCGCTGCCCACGGGGCAAGACGGGCATATAATCCAGCTCATGTAACTCGTGGACGAGCTTGTAAGAGTCGTCCTTGAATGCTTCAACCTTTGTTCCTGTGTGTGTGTTGGAGGTATAACTGACAGACATGTGTGGTTGACGCTATCATTCGTGCCCGTGGTGCCTCCGCTTCACCATTTATTTAACACTTTGTCATTTCTTTCACTCAAATATGTTTTCATTTTATTGTGCAGTTGGGAACCTGACCTTGCAGCATGTTCCACGAGAATATTGACGGGTTCTCATTTGTTTAAACTATTTGAACATTAAAGGTTATGTATTTTTTTATCTTGGGGTGTCTCCTGTGATGGTGGTGAGGGAGAGTGGGATGTGAGCATTAAATCGTACTCTAGATGTTTACTAGAGTACGGTAGTACTGTTATTTGCCTTCCCTTGTCTCGAAGATTCTCGTCGTCCACCCGGCCATTTTCCCTGGCAGCTGATACCTTTGCATTTCTGTGGTTTCTAAGTATTTTGCTGTTTAACAGCATTAATCCTAGATGTATAGCAATCCATGTTGTATTTTATGCATAATTTGAGGTTTTTGGTCTTGAAGTATCTACAATGTGTAAAAAAAATTATATTTTACTTTTTGATATCCTTTTTTTTCCTACTTGCCTCCCTTTGCCTCCCTCCCTTCCCCGTCTCGCCTCCTTTTCCCCTCTCACCTCCCTTCTCTCGCCTCCTTTCCCTTTTCTTTTCCCTCTCCTCCCCTCCCTTTTCTCCTCTGACTTGCTATTTTTTATTATGAAGCCTGTAAATTAATTCCTGTATACATTATTATATACTGTACAGCAGGTTATAATGCTGAAGACACCATAACTTAGGCTAGTCATTAGAAAATGATAAATGACAAATATTTATTTTATGCAATAGTGAATGTTATTTTCTAAACTACCAAGAGTTTGCCTACCCTTGCAGTATAGCAAAGTATAATTAATTGCATACTGTTACATTTTATAAATTAATTAGTTGCTTTTAATTTTCACCATATATAACTTTTGCAACATCTTTTTTTTTTTAATTATACTATGAGTAAATTAAATTTCAGGCTCCAAGATTGAAGGAGCGTTACTGTGTGTGTCACTTGGCAACAGGCGACCTTCTCCGAGCTGAGGTGGCATCTGGATCTGATCTCGGCAAACGATTAAAGGGAATCATGGATGAAGGTATGGTGCCACTCAGTGTTTTAAATTACCTGTTTAATTCACCTGTAGGTATTTCCTGAAGGGATGCATACATTGGTCCTGTAGTGGAGCGTTCCACGTCCGTGGCTCATATTCAAGGGTCCTGGGTTCGATTCCCACGGTAGGGCAGATGATTGGGCATGTTTCCTTTATCCTGGTGTGTGTGTTCACCTAGTAGTAAATAGATACCCAAGAGTTTGGCAATTGTTGTGGGTTGTATCCAGAACATCAATACAGAATTGACGTAGGGAAACCATGATTAACCCAAATACTGTACAGGATTCCTCTGATAATGAGAAACCATTGTCGTTAAAGAAGAATGTCGACATCTGGAAAACACCTTCACATATTTATTTTAATATTCAATGACTTGTACTGTATATGGTGGTGCAAGGAAGGTGATGCAGTACTGGTTCATGTTAGACATAATAATAGACAGAAAGGAGAGAAGGTATGTAAAAAGAAATTGGATTGTCTTCACAAGGCAGTTCTTTTCTCGTGTTGATAACTAACAGAACTCTGGTAGGGCTCCCACTGATGTTACATCTTCCTTTGAAGAGGTCTGATATAAGTGGCCATTAATTTTGGAACTTTTTTTACCAAAACTAACATAGCCGGCACCAGCAAGCCTAGTTAGCTAACCTCTTGACCTGTTAGGGAGAAGGGAGAGAAGGCAAGGAAACTATCGGGAGAAAGGGCCAAGCCTTTATGACTACATAGCACTTGGAAGGCTTCAGGATAAGGATTTGGGATGGGACGGTGGGAAGGAATGATGCCCAACTGCATACAGTCGGGGATGATGTGTTCAGTGCATTCCCATTAAAGCACCATTACAGATTTTTTAGCAAATGTCTATTAAAATCTGACATTAAAGACAATTGCCAAAAGATTACCTCCATGTTTTCCTTAATTACAGTACAGGGTATATATTTGTAATTTGTTACCTGGATGCCAAGAGCCAGAGGTTCTAATTAATCAGTCAGTAGGGTCACAGTGAACTGTATTCAGTGAGAGAGATTAGACAATGTTTGTGTGTGAAATATCTGCTTATTCTTTGTGTACTCGTTGATGCAGGGAAACTGGTGAGTGACGAGTTAGTGGTAAGTATGATTGAGCAGAACCTCAACAAGCCGGAGTGCAAGAATGGCTTCATCCTTGATGGTTTTCCACGCACTGTCATCCAAGCTGAAAAGGTATGCTGTTACTACTTGGTGTGAATATTTATATTTGATTTATTTGATGGCAAATGTAAATAATACAGTATTTAAACAAAAAATTAATTTTTAGTAATAAATTAGTTTTCCTTTTCTAATTTTGTCTTGTAATATCAGCTTGATGACATGTTGGAAGTACGGAAACAGAAGCTGGACTCGGTTATAGAATTTGGCATTGAAGACAGTCTTCTGGTACGTCGTATCACCGGCCGACTCTTCCATGCACCATCTGGTCGGTCATATCATGAAGAATTCTACCCTCCTAAAACTCCTATGACTGATGATGTAAGAAAGGAAATTGTTTGACTAATCTTCCCATAATCTGTTATTTTAACATCTGGTATACTGTGTTTCCTCTGGCAATTTCTCAATGACAGCCAAATAGAAACACTTATTCAATGAACAGTCAGATTAATGTATTTATCCACTTAATATCTCAGATTTCTGGAGAGCCCCTAATCAGAAGGGCAGACGACAATCCTGAAATACTAATGCGAAGATTGGCAGCATATCACAATCAAACATCTCCCCTTGTTAGTTACTATGCTAAGAAAGGTAAGTTTTAGGAAGTTTTTAAGAATGGGTATTCTTAGAAAAATTCTACCACCACCACCACCACTATAACGGGTGGTGAGAAATGGCTCTGGTGAGGTTAAGCATTAGCCATACGTGTTTCTCATGGACATTTAATGGCATCCACCCTGCTCCTTGTTGCCTAAACTGCATTGTCCCTTCTACAGTTATTCATTTTGTAGAATGTCCAAATTTTCAGGATGTTTGTGTTTTGCTTCCCAACTGTCCCTTGATGGAATCTTTGGTGAATTTGATACTATTGATATCGCTCACCATGTGCACTTTATTCTCTTATTAGCATCCTTGTTGATTTTTAGTATTTTTTGAGTTACTGCAATTTTGATATTATATATACTGCGACAAAGTTATTATTTTAAAGATTGAAACATCCCTACATAAAGCGCCGGAGAACTGCAAAATCAATAGCAGATTCCAGTGGCGGTCAGTCAAAATGGAATTCTAGTAAAAGTGATAATGGAAGTGTGGAGACATTTATAGAAGTTACAGTAGTAACTGAGGAGGAGGCAAAGACATTATGTAAACAATGCAGTAGAATCGGACAATATTTTCCCTTGAATATGAAAAGAGGCAGAATCCATGTGTAATTTTCTGGTTATGCCTGTTAGCAAACAAATATGGAAATTAGAAGATTGGAGAATGGTATGAGGTGTTAAATTATGAATCTCTCACGGACTTAAACTATGTCTCAAGAATAATAAACTCTATAAATATAATTGTCTATAAACTGTCTATAAACTCAAGATCAAGATGTCCCATGTAAAATACTAAAGACAATAAAAAAAGTATTGACAAACATTTAGAAAGATTTTGTAATAATTCATTGCCGGGGGAAAATGAAGCCAGAGTTTATTCATACACGTTTGGCTTTAATCGAGGTCACACCCCCACCCAAGGCCAAATTATTGACCCTGCCCAGGATGCAACCTGGCAGGGTTGCATCATCCTGGGTTATCCCCATAACAAGCTGACTCCTGAGTACGTGCTCACTGTTAGGTGATAGGAAATGTGCCCAACCATTTCTGTCCCGCCCGGAATCCAAGATTGTGCGTCAGGAACGAACCCGACTGTACTACTGGGACCCCTATACGTATCTGCTTTGCAACTAAGAGAGCGTGGCTTTCAAAGCTATGTGCACCATAGTGTAAAGATTACCGTTCTAAGCAATTAGATAGAACTTTGTACTATTGATGTTACACTAGTCAGAAAAAATGAAGCTAAAAGCCAACTTAAATATTCCTAGGCGTAGTATAGCACACATGTACAATATTAGGCCTCAGATATGTATTAGGCCTAGGAAGGTTAGTCTTTGCAACATGAGTAGAAAATAGGTTTCAGGTTTATCCAACTTGATAGTGGTGATTTCTACTTTCTAATTTTGATTGTACGTCGATATACAGTATAGTGGTCCTCATCGTCACTAACTACAGTACTACAAAAACAGGAGGATGGGCTGTGTTGTAACAGATTATATATGTTTCTGCATATTTTTTGTTTTTAACAATTAAATATTTTATTAATGTCTTAGTAAGCATTATATAATAGAATACACTGAGACTCCTCCAGAACAAACCCCACTAAATCATATTATTGGAAGAACCAAATGACCCATGAAACTAAATGCTTCTATCAATAAAGATTCATTCGCTTAGATTGTTACAGTGCCTGATTGGCTGGATGCATCCAGGTTGTCAACCAAATCTGAACTCAAAGTAAAGTACTATGTACTCCAACCTAAATGAAGTTCATGGGTCAAACAAATGTTACTCACAAAACATAGCAACTCTGCCCTATACTGTATATATATTAGTAGAGTGCAGTCACACTGCAATTCCAACGTATGATATTGGCCAAAATCTTTTCGTGTACAACAGTATTTGCTCTTGTAACCAAAATTAAATTATCTTGTTCTTTTACATGTTTGAATATATTAATTTGGTTATGCCAAAATTTATTCATTTCTCCTTACATTGTAATTTCTGCAATACAATATAATTTTATTACACATTACAAAATTGATTATACAGTGTGTTAAAGTCGAGCCATTTTATTTGCAGGCATTCATCACCGGATAGATGCTTCCCGGCCTGCAGCCGAGGTTTTCACTGCTATTAACACTATCTTTGAAAATGCTAAGAGTAAGGACAAAGTGATGTTTCTATAAGGACCAGGTACTTCATGTCTCCACATTTGCATGCCTTTGCTTTTTCTAATATAGGCTTAGCCTAATGATGATTAACTTAATAGTCAAGTAACAATTGATTATGTGGAGTTTAAATGCTAATATTCTGTATTTGCCAATTTAATGAGCTTGGTACTTTAATTTATCAGGGAGTATTAATAATTGCAGCCTTATTATTGGCTTAAGTGCATGGCAGTGAGGATAAATACAAGTTTTTAGTAGTAACACCATTTACTGACTTGGGGAAAGCTCAGGTTCATTGTCAATATATTTCCTTGGCTGAAGTTGCCAGCTCCTTTAACTTTGTTTCTATATATGTACTGTATTGATTTGTATCCACTTCATTATTCCTTGCCCAGTTTTTAAAGTTTTTTGCTCTTGGTATCTTACCTGGTCTTAAAATTTTTAGTTTTATTATAGTATCTAATGAACAGTATCTCACTCAACTGTGTATAGTTTTAAACCTTGCCTTGAATTTTACTTAAATAACAACTACTGCAAATATTCCTTAGGTTTCAGATATCACCAATGAAATTTTATAGAATGTTGAATTTCAAACATTTCTTAGTGAATAAAGGAATAATTTCTATAAACTTGTATTTATGAGAAAATGACTTACATGGCTATTAATATATCTACCAATGAAAGATGAATGGAAATTTGTTCTTCTCCAAAAAATGCTTTGCCACGCAGGACTGTACATTCCAGGTAGCTTTGCAAAATAGCTGAAGAACATCTTAAAGTATTGTTTTTCTTTAACTATCAATCGTGTGAGCAAATTTTTGTACAAAAATTTTTGTTGAAATGTCTAGAAAATACTGTACAGTATTGTAGGCTTAGGATTGCCATGCATAAATACAGTAATTTATATATTGTGCCAGTTCTTTTGCAGATTTGTAGAGCATTTATTTCCAAACATTTTTATAACAAATTTAGATTTTTGTATTAGAGCAGGATGGCAGATGGCTACAGTGCTAGTTATATCAGCACAATAGATAAATGTTCTTTAAAAATGGGGTAATTTGTTTACAAACAAATGGCACGATAAATTAATAGATGTAAAGTCTCTTACTTGAAGCAAAGGATAAACAAATATGAGTGGTTGTAGTTTAGATAGATAGGAAGTGCCTTGCATAGGGCAATAAATCTTCTGCAGTAAATGCACTCAAAATTATATAAGCACAGACAAAGCTTTTATATACTTGCTTTAATCGTTTAGCTGCTCTACAAAAATCTCAAGACCTTCCACTCTGGACAGTTATAAAAGTAACTTAACATTTACAGATTTTCTGCTTGAAGTAAGGTCATGTTACATGGCACACTTGAAATTAATAATTTTACAAAAAATTAATATCTTGTGCTGGTACCATTGCAGAGTTTGCAGCAGTTTAAAATTTAAATTGTTAGCAGTGGTACAGTGCTTTTTTTTTATTGATAGGACCAGTCTAACACTTACAATTATGAAGCATAAATGATATTACAGTATTATGATTGTACTAATATTAAACCTTTATTTCCAGAGTTTGCATCCAGTCTAGGAGTGAAATAATGTGGTCATTATTAGCAGAAGTTCCATACAGTTCCTGAGACAACCAGCAGAATTGACTGCCATTAATAAAAGTTTACAATTTGGGTAAGGAATGGTGTAGCTGTTGCTTGCAGCTGCCTTCAACCAGCGGATATAACTGCCAGTGTTGTTAAGGTTGATTACTGTTTGTTCTGTAAAAATTAAAGACAGCAAGATAGGATATAAGGGAGTCTAAGTAACTTAAAATTCATTATTGGTCTTCAAAATAGTATCTACACCTGATCAAAAATATGTATATGTATGTATATTTATGTATAAATAATTGAAATGTATATGTAAATATACTGATCTACAGTGATAGGGTGTGGAAAGTGTAATTTCAGGTCAGTTGAGTTTTACTTTAAACTGTAATATAGAAATCTTTCTCCCATATTTTTAACTTGCATATTTATAGTAGGCTAGTTATGAAAACCCTAGTTACAGGGGGTTAATTGTGTGTACCCCGTGTGTCTCTCTCTCTCTGTGTGCTGCTTACAGCATTCAGTGATAACTTGTACAAAGAGTTGTTTTTAGTGAACATGACAAGGCATGTAAATAATTTATATTGTACAGGGATTATGGGGTAAGGTGTAAATGGCAGATATATTTTTAATTTTGCTTTAAAAGCCGTGAAAAGCAAGCTTACCAGATTCCAAATTTATGTATAGCTACTCTTATCATCTTTCGAAACTGGTTCTAGACCCCTTCTGGTGGCGTGTATATTAGTGCATTTATTGAATCTTCTGTCATTGTGTGATTTGGATCAAATTCATAAAATCCAATGGTATCTACTTGTATCTCAATTTCAATAATAAGCTTTGTTGATAGCATACTTTTTAGCATTGTCACTGGTATAAAATTTCATTTGTTTTTTTAATTGAATTGACTATGGTAGTATCTCTCTCTCTCTCTTGGTGATATCAGGCAAATTCATGTTCTGATTTGTCAAAAGTATAGCTAGTTATTAATGTTGTCTTGTCACTTCTAAGTTTTTGGTCATCTCTGCATTAACGAGTTTGAAGATTCAAGTACAGTACTCTAACTTTTAATTTCTACTCGTGTTGCAGTTGTCATAAAAGCCAGTTGCTTGACTGGAGAAAAGAACCAAAGTGACATTTGGTTTCCTTGGCATGTTTGTGTTTATAAACTGCCAGATAGATATAAAAGGAATGGAAAACTATAACAGGTAGATGATACTCCCTGAAAGAATGGTTTTGTTTGAAAAAAAAAGTTGCAGACTATAAGCAGCAGTGAGTTTGGCAAAAGTTACATATCAGCAGGATGAAGGTCCATTACTACCTATTTATGGTAGGGTTTTTCAGCAGGAAGAAGACTCGCGTAATCTTCCCACGGAAAACATTTTGGAATAATCCTAGTACAGTATTCAAAAAAATTATAAAGTCTCTGGTCTTCTATTGCTTTTAAAAAAATGTACCTGTTTTGATTTAGGGTGTTGTGTAATTGAATATGGTTGTCCTAGTGAATTATGGTTACGTCTGTTTAAACATGTTTAGCACTATGTGCTTTTGAATGAAATAAAAGATATTTGATAAGTATTTTAATAATTATTCCTTCTTTTTGGTCTTAACTCGATCTTAACTCGAGGTCAACAATAATCAGATAATACTCTCATAAACACCAAGTTCAATCCTAGGAAATTAGCAGCAACCCTTCTCCAAATTTTGGCCTTAATTATGCTGAATAGCATGCAGTTGTTGTTCTCCAAACTGCATAATTTTAGATAATTTAATAATAGAGCATAATTTTCCACTCACCCTGGATTTTTAGCTACTCCGTACCTTGGAACCAACTCTTTCTTAGAGTTTCTCATTACTCGTTTATATGTACTAACACAGAGTTGGACTACACTGTCGATGGCTCTGGCCCATTCCAGCTCTGACGGCTTTGTTACCCTAGCCCTTCAAACAGACTGCTTTCCAACTTGTAGTCCTCACTAGACTGCCCTGGACAACGTCATCTGTCGTAGCATTCACAAAGCATGGCAACTGCAAATAAGCCCACTAGCGTGTATAGCATTTTGGGCAGGTCCTTAATCCTATTTTTTTTCTTCCTTGGAATACGACCCGCCAAATCGTTTAAAAAGGTATCTGCCGAGTACCTGGATGAACAGAGGCAACAGTTAAGGATTGGCACCCGGCCAGGATACAAACCCAGGCCAAAGCGCTCATGAAACGCTGAGTGTCTTACCACTGTGGGTACCCTCAAATCTTACTCATTCACATTAGCTGGAAAGATTCTACTTGCTAAATATACAATATTAAGATCTTATCAGGCCAACCACATTTCGGCACTTTCACCTTGGCGAATTTTTGATAAGTGTAAATGCTATGCATTCCTTGTCTCACTTGGAGGTATGGGTCTTTAAAATTACCATATGAGTACTAGGTGCAGGTGAATATGTCCACCTAGACAGTGGAGTACACCCTAAGTTCATATAGTAAATTATTGCTAAAATTACTTTTGACAGGTCTACTGTCCATTGGAGAGTTTAATGTTTTGTTCAGGAATGTGGCTGTGCAATATTTCTTTGAAGTTTGCCATGGGTCTCTGACTGACCAGGTTGGTTTATATTTGATCTATCTGGAGCCATATCGCCAGAAGCTGTTTAATCACACTACATATGTAGCAGCAAGTGTAGGATGAAGTCAGAGCTCATATGTTGTCACAGTAGCCAGAGCCTCCAGAGATAGTGATAGTCGTCATCTTAATTCAGACTATTTAAGTACATAGCATCTAGCTCCTGCCCTTGGCCAATAGAGGGACATGCTACAATCACCAATATTCTTTGTGTGAATACGTACACTACAATCTTGCATAGCACTTTACCGACTATTTGCTGTAGGAAAAAATATGCTAAAGACTTACAAATTCATACAAGTTAACTATGAAATTGTATGTATTAGTAGGACATAAATTAAATTTGACTTATTACCACTAGATGCAAAGTATGGACAACATTCCCCCACCATTTTCAAGAATAGGCAACAAAAATAAGTTTAATATATAAATTTTTATTTGTTTTACCATTTGGCAATAGATACATAGTGCCAATTTCTGGCAAACCAATTAAATCATTACATAATAACAGCCATACAGGATAAACTTAATTATGAGGACCTATGTGGAATGGAATAACAGCCTGAGCTGTATCTGAGGAAGGGTAGTCTAATATTCTGAAATTAAAAATTATACTATTCATCTTCAAACTATCAGTATGATTTTTTTTAATTTAAGATGCATGAGAGAGGTTGGACTCAAAATTTAACAAAAAAGTGGGAATGGACAAGTGAAATTACACCACAGAGGCCAGGGCTAGGAAGTATCACAACTTGGCTGCATGGTGCACTGTAGTTCACTTCAGGGTAACGTAGTGCCACAGGTCAACTGGAACGGAAAGTTTGTGTTATTTATAATCAACTGAATTATACACCATACAATAGTTTTTTGCACACTGTTGAAACGCCTGCTTTTGTTGAAAAGCAGAGGTGCAATAGGTACACAGAGAACTCTTAACATCAAAGGCCCGAGACTGTTCAGCATGTTTCCACTACACATAAGGGGCATAACTGGCCGACCCCTCTACAGTGTTTAAGAGAACTTGATAAACATCTCCAAAGGATACCTGATCAATCAGGCTGTGAGCAGCCGCATCCAACAGCCTGGTTGACCAGTTCAGCAACCAAGAGAACTGGTCAAGGACCGGGACATTGAGCCCTAAAATTATCACAAGGTAACATTTTACAACTATTTCTCCTTTCATTAAAATTATTTAAAACTTTACTCATTCTTCTACATATCTTATGCTATACAACAATCTTGCATGAATGCCTGGGTCTTACCATAAAAGCCAGTTTTTTTTATTTTGTTAAACTACTTCACTACTTTGCATTCATGAATGTGACTAGCTGCTAAACCATTTGAAAGCACATTATATGTTTCTTAAGTTTAAGTAATAAAAATATTCTGCAATAATTTGTATTAAATGACTTCAATTAGGTGTCGTGTGTGTGGCCCTCATGACAACACAAATGTGACCCACATGGCCCTCTGGGGACCATCAGTTTGACATGCCAGTGTTAGAGAAATATATGCAGTAGATATAATAGAGGAAAAATAGATTTGTTAGAAAGACGGGGTCCAAGAGCTAATAGCTAGATTCAACAGACAAATAGTAAATACATTGCCGTATGCAGGTTGCAGTGGATAATCGGCTTCTGATGACAATATGTGGGGTGATTAGATTAAAACACCATTTTTTATGTATTGCCAAGCGGGACCTACCAAGCGCTATATGTTCATGTTCGGGAACGCACTAAGGCACATGAACTATACATACAGTACACTTTTGCTTTGGCATCTAAAAATTTAGTTGCGAACATTTTGACACCAAATTTATAGTTATAAACCAACAAATAACAAAATGTGAAATGATTATAATAAAACTTTCTATCACTGAACAGTCTGCGAGTGGCATTGGAAGCCAAAATATTATGTTCAGGAATGCCTGGAAAAGCCAGACCTTGAACACGATTGATGTTCTCATTGATATACTGTATACAATATATCACTTTAGTGTGATTTCTTTGTGTATCTGAAGTTGTACTAGAGTGCATGGAAAGTTATATGTAAAACTTGGGCTGGCTTCAGTAGATACCAGGTTGCATAACTTATACCATGTCGTGGTACAGGGGTAAGGTGTGCGGATGGATCGCTGGTTTGAGTCACCTCGGTGCTCCAATTTATTTGATCTCCTTTCAATTCTCTGGGTACACATTTCCGTCCGGATGAAAGTGGACAATGGGGTAATAATGATGTAATGTAAAAAATAAAAAAAGGCATTACATACAGAATCAATAAAAGTGAATGCAGCAACTGCCAACCTTTAGGATCAATGGGTTGTGCTGGTCCAGGCTCTGGAGAGCCATCTACTACTTCTTGTGCATCCGCTGACGTAAGC